>NW_025814826.1:2905000-3505000 GCF_022079265.1 Lynx rufus
AGAGGGGGGCAGGAGAGAAGAGAGATTTCAAGCACAGGGGTTCCTGGAGCCATGGTTGCTGGCTTTGAAGATGGAAGCCATGATCCAAGAAATGTGGGTGGTTTCTACAAGCAAGGAACATCAGGAAGGAAAAAGGGACCTTAGCCCTGCAATTGCAAGAACAGAATTGTGCCAACCTGAATGAAAAAGGAAATGAATTCCACATGACCCTGCCTGATGCCTGGGTTTTAATTTGGTGAACCCATGTTAGGCTTCCAACTACAGAATTGTAAGATTAACAAACCTAAACCACTAAGCTTGTAGTATTTGTTACCGCAACAAGAGAAAACTAATACACTCGCCTACAGTCTCTCACGTGAAAGAACACATACTAAATATTCAGAATAAACTTGGAACGGCTTTATCAACAAGTTAACTAAAGGAAGGAAAAAGGAATTCTAACTTAGAAACGCTGAGACTAGAAAACATTTACAGGTTAGTTTTTAAAATTTACTTTCACGCCGATAATACACCCTTGGCAATAGATAGGTATTAGATAGCATCGCAAGTTTTCAAGCAATGATATTTTTTTAAAGTGCTGAAAAGAAGCACTTTTACTACAAAGGAACAAAAAGTTCTCACTCAGAGATTGCTCACAAAGATGTGACTTTTCGGTTACATTTCTGCAATGCTTCTCAAAAGTAGGAACCTTCCTTCTGAGGTTTCAAACCTGAGAGTATGAGAAAGGTACTGGAGGGTTTAGGCGCGTTTAAGGTGAAGGAAAATACTTTCCTTTGGTTCTCTCTGCCCACTTTGCATAGTAAGGATTGCTAAACTTAAGGCATTTTCACCAACTTTACTTTTAAAACATCTTTCCTAACAACAACAAAAAAAAAGCCTAATGACAAGTCACTTTTTTTCCACAAAAATTTCCACAGAAATTCCGACAATCCAGAATCAAAAGGCTGGACTTCAAAATACCGCTAGATGCACCCACGGCGGGAGAAACGCTAGGCTGTCGGGCTCCAGCAACCCCAAACGCGCACGCGCGTCTGCGCCCCGCTCCGCACGGCCGGGACAGTACCCACCCAGCACTGAGGGGCCGGAGCTCAGCACGCACTCCTGCCCCAGGCCCCGGATCAGCTGGTAACTGGCCATCGCGGCGCTGCAGCGGTCCCCGGCAGACAAGGACTTCTGCAGCTGCAGTAGGGAGCCCTGCACGCCTAGCCCGGAGTCAGCCATGATGCCCAAACCCGGCACTGCGCGTGCGCAACCTCTGCCGGGATCCCGAGATGCCACGGGGCTCGGAGGCGGGGCTCACGGGCTCGGGGCTGGGGTTTCCGGGGCAGGGGCGGGGCTCGCGGTGACTGGGCTCTTGCGGGAGACCTTGAATGGAGACTTCTCTGGAAGAAGAGCCAATTAGATGTGAATTAAGATATTAGAAGGCCAATGAATGTGTTACACACAATACACTTAGGACGCTTACATCGAAGCCTAGGGAGAAACAGGAATTCAACAATTTGGCCTCGAAATAAATGGGGCGGAATGTTGGTGACTTGGGGTCAATCAAAGGCAGGAAAAAGAAAAAACAAGCTAGAGGCTTGGGTCAAGATCGACAAAGTTGTCCCTTGATAAAGAGTGAAAAGTGCATGTGTAATGTCTTTAAAAATGAAGTGCCTAACGGATACAGAAAAACATTCTTAGCCAACACTACAGTGTAGAAAAACCCCTCCGTAAACCTGGTCTGGACGGACACCCCAGTTTTCCCGCGAAAACGCCGTCTCGTAGGGGGTCAGACCACCTAAACGGAGGGGGGCGGCACCGAGCGAGGCTTGAGTCTGTTGCCATGAGGCGCCGAGGGAGGCTGCTCAATCTCCCCTGTAGGTGCGCAGTGGCGTCTCCCGGAGGCGGGGCCATACATGAGCGCCTCTGTGATTGGTGGCGCACCGCCGAGGGCGTGGACGACAGTGCCGCTGGCGCGAAATCTAGGCCCAGCCCCCGCGGTTTCGGGACACTAGCCTCCGGGTGCGTCTAGGACCCCTGCGCGCCTCGAAGGTGGCCGCGCTTCCCCAGCAGCAGCTAGAGGGCGGGGGCGGTGCGGCGCGGTGTCCAGCGCGGTTGTCTGTGCGGTGGGGAAGGGGAAAACCGGGGGCGGACGCGGCGTGAACCTCCCTTTTCGTTGCGCAGGTACCCCGAGCACCATGTCGTCCCCGGCGTCCACCCCGAGCCGCCGCGGCAGCCGGCGCGGGCGAATCACTCCCGCGCAGACGCGTAAGTCCCTTCCCGTGGGTCGGGCTCGCCGCATTACCCTGGCCTCTCTTTTGGCCTTTTCCCGCCACCCTGGTCTGTGCGCAGGGCCCCGCGGGTTTCAGTTTCGGAGCGGTGTCTTTAAGTCCTGGCATGGAGTAAGATGGGAGGACTGCGAGCCCTTTGCCCGGTGTTCTGCCAGTTCTAGTGTGCAGGCACTTTGTGAGGCAGGCAGGGCTGGGCCTTCATTTCCACCCTTGCCAAGCTGTTTTTTATTTGTGAATATGTCCATGCCCATTTGTCTCCTTTTTGTTTGGTTTGTTGCTTGTTCCCAAAAGATTTGATGGAACTCGAGGAAGACCAAACGTGAGAATTAATGGCCATCTTTTCTGTTTTGTATGTCACAAGCTCGAAGTGAGGATGCCAGGTCATCACCGTATCAGAGACGTAGAGGCGAAGATTCTACCTCTACAGGAGAGCTGCAGCCTATGCCGACCTCGCCTGGAGCTGACCTGCAGAGCCCTGCCGCTCAGGACACGTTATTTTCCAGCCCTGCTCAGATACATTCTTCAAGTGTGTTTCTGGCGTTCTAAGTTATACTGTGGTTAATATATGATGATGCTTCTGCTGGTCAGATGTGCTGGTTTGTTAACGGGTGCTTAATGTAACTGTATGTTCAGCAAGAGTACAGAGATAGTAGGTGTTAGGGCTTCGTGAGCAGAGAAAGAAAGTTTTGGTGCTTTTTTACTAGAAGGTTTAATAGTCCTGGGATCTTCATGACTTCAGGTTGCAAGGAACATTATTTGCTGTTGTGTTTAGATGACTTAGATCAACCAATAACATGCTCTAGTTTTTGATTTGATAGGCTACCAGAATTTTATTGTAGATTGTCAAACTTTGTTTTTGTAGCAATCCCCCTTGACTTTGACGTGAGTTCACCACTGACATATGGCACTCCCAGCTCTCGGGTAGAGGGAACCCCAAGGAGTGCTATTAGAGGCACGCCTGTGAGACAGAGGCCTGACCTGGGGTCTGCTCGGAAAGGCCTGCAGGTGGATTTGCAGTCCGATGTGGTGAGTACACAGTACGGTTTTCTGATAGAGGTTTTGGGGGACATGGGATGGGTAATTCCCCATTAACATTGTTCTATCGTGTTTTTGTGTATAGCCAGCAACAGAAGATATAGTGGCGAGTGAGCAGTCTCTAGGCCAAAAGCTTGTGATTTGGGGAACAGATGTAAATGTAGCAACATGCAAAGAAAATTTTCAGGTAAGCTGTACTTTAATATGGCTCTGAAAGTGCTGGGAGAAAGAGTTTATGAACTATAAGTAGCCATAACACTTGGCTGTATAAGAATACATATGCCTCCAAATAGTGATGGGCTCATAATTTTTTGCATTTTGAGTAGTTGCTTATTCCTAAATGCATCAGATTTCATGTTTTTCTCTCTACATCAAGAGGTTCCTTCAGCGTTTTATTGACCCTCTGGCTAAAGAAGAAGAAAATATTGGCATAGATATTACGGAACCTCTGTACATGCAGCGACTTGGGGAGGTAATCAAATAGTCTTATAAATTCAAATTATGTATTTTAAAACAGTTAGCAGAACATAACTTGTCTTCTTTTCTAGATTAATGTCATTGGGGAGCCATTTTTAAATGTAAACTGTGAACACATAAAATCATTTGACCAAAATCTATACAGACAGCTCATCTGCTACCCACAGGTAAGAATTTGATTTTGACCTTGATGAGCTACAGTAAACATCCAGAATATCTAGAGGATTTTTTAATAGCTGAATTTCATGGGTCTCCAAAATGGGCTTCAAGAGCACAAAAACTTAAGAAAATCATGTTTCTTCTCCTTTAAGATGAACATTTTTCTCATACTTTTACCTTTCCAAAATAGGGATATGTATTATTGTTAGTGGCATGTCATAGTTTAATTGGCAATATTTAACAGTATATAAAATAATGGTGAATCTTAAAATTGATAGCTCCTTGGGTTGGATGAAATAAACGATCTTAAGTGAAAATATTTTATAAATAAATGCATTACATATTGTGTCATCTGTAACAGATTATGTTAACTTTTTTTTTAAGCTTTAGTTCAGATTTTATTGAAGTATCAGCTATGTTGATTTTTTCTTTTTAACGTTTATTTATTATTGAGAGAGCACGAGTATGAGGGGTGGAAAGCGGGGGAGACACAGAATCCAAAGCAGGCTCCGAGCCATCAGCACAGAGCCTGATGCAGGGCTCAACTCATAAACCGCGAGATCATGACCTGAGCCAAAGTTGAACGCTTAACCAGCTGAGCTGCCCAGGCGCCCCTGAGCTATATTGATTATGATTGTAGGTTTGGGGCAAGCTGACTTGGTTTTATATCTTGATCTTGCTACATAATAGCTGTGTGACTTTGGTCAAGTTCTCTAGCCTCTCAGAGGCTGATTTTTCACCTGTAAAATGGAAAACAAATGTTAACAAATTTGCGGTAATTATGATTTATTTATCCTGGTATCGTTATGGGGAAAAAAATAAGACACAAAAGTTTAAAATCCTTTTGTTACTAATTAAAAGCCTAAGACGAGGCAGTACATTGTGAAGATTTCATATGCGTGGTCACACTTAACCCAAATGAGAATATGCAAAGGTGAGATAGCTCAGTCTCAATGTACCCAAGGTTTTGTAAAATGCATGTTGTGATTATATACAGGTGATATTTTTGGATTATGCCGTGTGTTTGTTTTTATATTGCCAATATGAAATGGTCTATTTTTTGTATTTAATTCTAAGATGGAAATATAAACATACCTTTGTTTCTATGTGTTTTTTTCTATGTATTATAGGAAGTTATCCCAACCTTTGACATGGCTGTCAATGAGATCTTCTTTGACCGTTACCCTGACTCAATCTTAGAACATCAGATTCAAGTAAGACCATTCAACGCACTGAAGACAAAAAATATGAGAAACCTGAATCCAGAAGGTAATGTTTTTAATAAGAAAATACATAAACAAAATCTTATTTCACTATCAAGGAACTTTAAAAGAGTTGGTGTATGTGATAGTGATGATAATGGATTATAAATTGACTATATGGCAAATTCATTTACCTTATACACCTTTGAACCCACTGTACCTTTTTTTAACTTAACTGAAATTATATAAAAAATGTTATAATTCTTGACAACTATCTTAAGAAGAACTTGCCCAAATTATACACCTTTGAACCCACTGTACCTTTTTTTAATTGAAATTACATAAAAAATGTTATAACTCTTGACAACTGTCTATCTTAAGAAGAACTTGCCCAAATATAATAATTTCACAGTTACTAAGTAAGTACTTTTTTCAAAATCACTGTAGAAAACAAACGCAAAATATGATCCCTACCTTGGAGCTTAAGAAAGAAATCTAGTTCGGAAAGTAATAAAAGAAAAATGTAGAACAGGAGATCAGTGCAGGAGATGTCTCAGCTGAGAGAGGGCAGGAGTTCTAGGCCCAGGTGGAAAGAGTTCATGTTGAGAGAGAGATTTGGGTTACAGTGAGGATTTGGAAAGCAAGCATGAAGGAATCACGATACAGCACAAAGGGGGATGTAGGCAGAAGTGAACCAGAGCTGAGCATGAATAGCAAATGCTGGCTGAAGCAGGGAGTTAATGTTTGTGTGAGGGCTGGAAAGCCTGGGTCCTGAAGAACTTGGAATTCCAATTTAATACAGATTTTTACTCCAAAGTCAATAGGGAGCCATTGGTACTTTTTCAGGAGAAAGCAAGAAGGCTTTTGCACTCTTGAGAAGTTTATGGTGGGTCGGTCTCGTGTGCAAGGTATGTTGAAATTCAGTTAGGAGATGTTAACAGTAGCTCCAGTGTGGAACAGCAGGGTCCTAAGCTGGACAGTGGCCATAGGAGTGAGAATACAGGACAAATATAGTATTTGCCATGTGTGAAAATTGAGGTGTATAAAGTATGGAGAATGAGTAAATACCCCTGTAGGTGAACATGCAAAAGACACAAATATCGGTAAAAGAAAATACAACGGCCAATAAGCAAGCAAGTGTTGGAGTTCACGATTGATTAAAGGAATATATATACATATATGTGTGTATCATGAAATTGGTTCCTGACCTCACTGCTATGATCGGCCATTCAGTGGTGACGCAGAAGGAAGTAGGAGACTGTTTGGGTAAGAGTGCTACAGTTAAGTTTCCAGAGGCAGAGCGCTGGTACATGAAGAATTCGGGGTAAGATAGAAGATTATCACAGTTTTAGAGGAAGAGGAATTGCCAGATACTCAACTAATTTCAAAAGTGTTCTAACTTCTACGTTTATTTGTGTAACTAGTTACAGAGGTTACTTGTTAAGGTAAAAGGATTGGTGGGGAGACAAGAAAGGAAGATTTGTAAGTAGGTGGAAGGGAGGACTGGGCCAAGTGCGAAAGACCTCATGAATCATCAGTAAGTACTGGAAGGCTAAAACAATCTACACGGCCAGCAGTGGCTGACTATAGGCTGAGTTCTGTTGACTACAGATAACAGTGTAACTCATTTGGAACCACCAGTGGGAATTAGTTGGGTAAAAGTTTTGCCAGGGAAGGCCCAAATTGTAGAGGAACCAGGAACAAGAGTGAAAAATATTCTGTATAAGAGCTTTCTTGTATAAATGGCAGTAAAGATTGCCTAAGTTTTATAGTGCTTATTACTGCAACGTACTGTTCTTATTAAGCTTGATGTAGGCAGGCTGTTAATCTTCAACAACTTCATAAGGTAGGTGCCATCCTCACTGCCATGTGTAGATAGGCACAGAGTGGCTAAGGATATCCTCAAGGTCACACAGGTTCTCAGTCCTGATCATCTGGCTCCAGGGCCCATGCTTGTCACATAAAATGACACAGCAGGACTTCTACAGATACAGTGAGTGAGGTGGGGGCCGTGGCACAAGGGAGGCAAAAGTGTAAACCTTCTAATCCAAAACCGGAAGGTGGAGCAGAACAAGAGGCAGACGAGCAGGGACGTGGTAGAGGCCTGTTGGAGACGGGGCCCTGGGACATAGGGCCAGAGGTCCATCAGAGCAGAGAAGAAGGAAGACAACACAGGAAGGGCATCCCAAGCCAGACCTGAGGGTACCCAGTGAAACATTTGTGCCCTGGCCACAGCACCTGTCTGCGACCCCAGCCATCCCCAGCTACCTCTGCATCTCCCAGTGGCATTCTCCTGGGCTTCACAGCATGCCCAGACCTGCCCTGGCAGGCGTATAGCTCAGGGAAGACCACGTCTGGCTGGGCTGTGGACAGTGGCTGATGGACAAGCTGATCTCTCTCCCCGACCCCTTGCAGACATCGACCAGCTCATCGCCATCAGTGGCATGGTAATCAGGACATCCCAGCTGATTCCAGAGATGCAAGAAGCTTTCTTCCAGTGCCAAGTGTGCGCCCACACAACCCGGGTGGAGATTGACCGTGGTCGCATCGCTGAGCCCTCCGTCTGTGAGCGTTGCCACACCACCCACAGCATGGCACTGATCCATAATCGCTCTGTGTTCTCCGACAAGCAGATGGTGTGTGCTTTCTTGGGTCCCCGGGAGGCCCCGTTGGCATGTTTGTTCTACATCTCTGGACCCTCAAAAAGCCAAATTTAACATGTCCGTTAGTAAGGCTCTAAAACCTGGCTTCCTAAATGGAATCCAGCTATTTCATTCCTTCTCTGACACTAGATTTTGTTACAGGGTTTTGGGCTGGGTACTTGAAACTTAAGCCTTCAGCTTTGGGATGGCAGTGTTCCAAGATCAGTAAAAACCGAGCTTGTGGCTGGCTCGGTCAGTAGAGCACGTGATTCTTGATCTCAGTGTTGTAAGTTTGAGCCCCACGTTGGGTGTACAGGTTACTTAAAAAATCTTTTTTAAAAGATTGGTAAACGTTATTTGGTTTGATTTTGTCATTTTTCGGCTGTGCCAGTGGTACAGAATGAATTGACAGGTTTTCTAAAGTTTTTCTCACAGATTTTATTATAAAGGAAGTTTGGCCTTTTGCCTCTTTAGTCCTAGACATTTTAAGGTGGAGTTATTAAGATGACTTACAAATAAGTAGGAAAAGGCAAAATAATTTATTTGCTACGATTATGATGGTGTAAAGGCACACACAGGGTCAAGGACTGTTTTTTTGTTGTTGTTGTTACAATATTTAAACAACTTTTAAAAATTTAAGTAGAGAATGTGTTCAGAATACTACAAAAGGTAATTTCCTGTATGGGGAGTCAGTGAGAAAAATATTAGCAAATGTGAAAAAGTGTTCAACTTTTTACTAACCAAAGAATTGAAAATTAAGATAGAAATGTTTAATGTTGGTGAATATTGGTAAATTTTTATCTAATATAAGCAAATATACCTCAACTCAATGCCAGCGTGGTGCTGAGTTGGAGATAAAAATTTGGCAACCCTGCTCCCTAGGTGCTTTAGTATAGTATTTTAGAATGCTTTAAAGATTCCCAAACTGACTTGAAATAAAACCTTTAATGTCTTAGAGTAGCCTCTAAACTATGTGGCCCCACATCACCACAACACACTTTGTGTACCCACAGACCTCAATGACAGCGTCTCAACCATTTCCTTATACAACCATTTCCTTCCTCAGCCAAGCATAAGTTTGCCTCAGGACCTTTGCAGTGAATGTTCTTACCATTCAGAACACGTGGCTTCCTAACATCCTTACACCTCTGCCTAGAGGTTGCTTGATCTGAGAAAGGCCTTCCCTAGCCTTGCTTTACAAAAAGCATCTCTTCACCCCCACCACCTGTGCTCCTTACTCTGTATTTTCTTCTGTCTGTTGGATTTGTCACCGTCAGATGTTACGTACTCACTTGTGTGTTTGTGTATTGTCTGTCCTCCACTCTGAGGGAGGGAACTTCATTCACTGCAGTCTCCAGTACCTAGAACCAGGGTCCAGCACATGGCAGGTACTCAGCCAATACCTCTTAGATGAGTAAATAGGCAAGTATTTGTGACTAGGAGAGATGCACAGAAGTGCTTAACCATGAATCTGAAAAGTGTACTTCTCCACCTAGGAAATCTATTAGAAGTAATTTCTCAAAACATAACTAGAAATATAGGCAGACATTTAAACCAAGAAATATCGACTACAACCTTGAAATGGCAAAAAAAAAAAAAAAAATGGTGACAAGTCACCAGACACTTCCCCCAATTAGGGTAATGTGTAAATAAACAATATCCTTCCAAAAATGTGATCGTGTCACATGAAAAGCTTTTAAGAAAATGTTAGCTATCTGGAGATAAAAGCAAAGAATGGTGTTTTAAAAACAAACACGGTAAACATCAAAAGTAGTTATCTCTAAGTAAGACTGGCAGTTTTGTGCAAATTATGCTTGTCATTTGTTGAGATTTCGGTTTCCACTGCTCTTTCAGATCAAACTTCAAGAGTCTCCTGAAGATATGCCTGCAGGGCAGACGCCTCACACTGTCATCCTTTTTGCTCACAATGATCTTGTTGACAAGGTTCAGCCTGGAGACAGAGTGAACGTTACAGGTAAGAACGTAAATTGTATTAATGAGAGAAGTCTGTCTTGGTTTTTTTTGTTTTTGTTTTTTTGACACTTTTTAGTCCTCTGGCTTGGTCCTGCCTGCAGGAGTCATTCGAGTCTTGAGGAAATGAGTCCTGCTTTAATCACCTTTCTACCTAGCAGGATAGAACCTTTCCAGTCATTGTCCTTGCAGTTGCTTGCTTTTGACATCTCTGTGTTCCAGAGCTGTGAGTGTATTTTGACTTGATAGTGTTGGTATCTTGAGAAAACGGCTCAGACAAGGCTGGTGTTGCTAAGATTGAAATCATACGAGCAGCTCCAGGAAGCAGCACTCACCAACTCTGGAATTTTAAGTAATTTGCTACTTATTTCCCAAATGCACAGCCAAGGGTTAACACTCACCTGTCATAGAGAAGAATGGGTCAGAGCACTTTGCTTCCACACACGAGTCACGTGATATTTTTGGAGGGAGTGGACACTGAGACTTGCAGATCACTGTAGCTGAGGTTCTAATTTGTGGCACAGGGCTCCTCCCCTCTTCTGGCCACGAGAGTGCTATGTCACTGCGCCACGCACACATGCCAGTTTTTCTCTGCTTCCGAGCAGCATGAGCACCTGGTTTCTCAAAGGGGGTGTGTTTGGACAGCAAGCACAGTTCTTCATTGAGGGCAGTGAGGGGACTAAGTCCAGGGAGTGGCCGTGGCTCCCGGGGCAGCCTCTTGGTTGTGTTCAGTGAGTTAGGACTTCTCATCCCGTGTCTCCCGGTATGAAGCCCAGCATTGTCCCTGGCAACCTGATAACAATGTGGACGACTAGTTCTGCCCCTACTGCTTTGAAATCTTTGGTAAAGTATTTAGTCTGCTATTTTAATTTCCTCAACCTCCAAGTGGAATTAATGTGATGATACAGGTGAACGTATGGGGGGGGGGTGCTGTGGAAAGCACCGTATGAATGTAAAGTAAGTATTGTTTGTGCTGTTCTAAGGCAGTGAATCCCTGCAAGCACCAGTAGAGATAACTAGACCACTTTAAATCATCATCCATCCCTAATCTGGCTTGCCTGAAGAAGGGTGTGTAGTCTCAGAATACTGCATTTAAATTGGTTTTTACGTCTTGAAAAAGAATTACGTGACCTGCTAATAAACAGAAGGACCAGCAATCTATGGAGGCTTGTCGTGAAGGCTGTTGGTAGAGGGCCCAGATGCTTGCTCCTCAAGCAGCAGGAAAGTGGATTGTCCCGGAGTCCAAGCCTTCTAGCTTGAAAGTCAAGAAACATAAACAGACCTATCAGGTTGGGAAACACTTCTTTTTTTTTTTTTTTTTTATACATTTATTTATTTTTGATAGAGACAGAGCACAAGTGAGGGAGGGGCAGAGAGAGGGAGTCACAGAATCCGAAGCAGGTTCCAGGCTCTGAGCTGTCAGCACAGAGCCTGACACGGGGCTCAAACTCACAAACCATGAGATCATGACCTGAGCTGTAGTTGGATGCTTAACCAACTGAGCTACCCAGGCACCCCGGGAAACACTTCTTAAAGAACAAATGAGTTGGTATGTTTGAAGCGCTGATTGTTCATTCACCTCTAATGTTCTTAAATTATATTTAAGAAGCACACTGGGGCATGGCCGTTCACCTAGAAACACTTTTATTTTTCCTTTATCATATCTTCACCTTTGACTCTGTGGGCTGTCATGTCTAAGTAATTTTTGAGTAATTTGTAAAAGAGCTTTTAGGATTTCCTTTCTTTCCAAATTTTTGGTACAGGATTTTAGGACTTTGTTCTAAATAATAGTACTTTGTCAAATAATTATTAAGCAGATTCAGTACACTAAGCTTAAGAGAAATGAAAATAACTATTTCAGAATACTATTTACAGAACACAGCCATCAGCCAGCATTGTGTTAAAAGCAAAATAATTTCATTTAATCTCAGGATGATTGTATGCAGTGGTTATACTCAGATAGGTGCTCAAGGTCATAGAGCTAACAGTCACAGATGAACACATTTTTGGGTCTTCTTTTTTCAAAAACCTGTGTTCTTCCCAACTTGCCTTGCCCCCTTCAGTGGGGAGCTTTGTAGCAAAGGCCTGAGCCCTTGATTCTAGGAGGGCCGCGAAGGCAGCGTGCGTGGAGGCTCACTTCCCCTGCCAGCCGTCAGATCTCTGCGGTGCTCCCTGTTGTCCATGCTGGTTTATGAGCCATTGAGGAGAAGATAAAAGCAGGTGTCTCGCTTGTGTCCTCAGGCATCTATCGAGCTGTTCCTATTCGAGTCAACTCACGTGTGAGTAATGTGAAGTCTGTCTACAAAACCCACATTGATGTCATTCACTATCGGAAAACTGATGCAAAACGTCTCCATGGCCTTGATGAAGAAGCAGAGCAGAAACTGTTTTCAGAGAAGCGTGTGGAGTTGCTTAAGGAACTTTCCAGAAAAC
The DNA here is from genome assembly GCF_022079265.1 of Lynx rufus. NCBI lineage: Eukaryota > Metazoa > Chordata > Mammalia > Carnivora > Felidae > Lynx > Lynx rufus. Next base: position 2,917,193 of record NW_025814826.1, read on the forward strand.
CAGACATTTATGAGAGACTTGCTTCAGCCTTGGCTCCAAGCATTTATGAACACGAAGATATAAAGAAGGTAACAATGGATTTTCAACTTTGATCAGGATTTGTAGTTCTTTGAGATCAAAAGGTGTAAACATCCCCCCTGCCCCCCAGCCCATAAAGGATAAGAGTTGTTGCCTGTTCCACAGAGCAGGTGCTCGCAGTCTGATTTAGTTATTGGTCGACAAGAATCACAGCATCATTGTCCGTTTCCTCATGTCTATGTTGAACTTGGATGTTTCGTAACATAACCAGATGGGGTCAGAATAGGGATTTGCATGGCCACTATTCTGGCACAGTGGTGTGTGCTTCTATACAAATTGGTTAGTGATCATTTAAAGCACCGTTGTGTCGGGCGCCTGGGTGGCGCAGTTGAGCGTCCGACTTCAGCCAGGTCATGATCTCGCGGTTCATGAGTTCGAGCCCCGCGTCGGGCTCTGGGCCGATGGCTCAGAGCCTGGAGCCTGTTTCCGATTCTGTGTCTCCCTCTCTCTCTGCCCCTCCCCCGTTCATGCTCTGTCTCTCTCTGTCCCAAAAATAAATAAACGTTGAAAAAAAAATTAAAAAAAAAAAGGCACCGTTGTGTCGTTTCCACCTTCCTTTAATTTCTTAATTGTAATTTTTGTATTCACGGAGTAAGAAAATCCCACTAATGCTTATACTGGATCTCAGTTACTATGTAGTAAGTGAATGTTTAACATGTTTGTTTAGGGAATCTTGCTTCAGCTCTTTGGTGGAACAAGAAAGGATTTTAGTCACACAGGCAGAGGCAAATTTCGTGCTGAGATCAACATACTGCTGTGTGGCGACCCCGGTACCAGCAAGTCTCAGCTGCTGCAGTACGTGTACAATCTGGTCCCCAGGGGCCAGTACACGTCTGGGAAAGGCTCCAGTGCAGTTGGCCTCACCGCATACGTGATGAAAGACCCTGAGACGAGGCAGCTTGTCTTGCAGACCGGTGCCCTTGTTCTGAGTGACAATGGTATCTGCTGTATTGATGAGTTTGACAAGATGAATGAAAGTACGAGATCAGTACTACACGAAGTCATGGAACAGCAGACTCTTTCCATTGCAAAGGTGAGGCCCGTTCTGCATGCTTAACGTGGGTACACTTAGAAATCTGGAACTTTGGGAAACTCGTGAATACTTTCCAGTACTTTTCCTGCTAGGTGTCAGCTAAATGCTTTTGAAAAAGTATCTTCCGCAAGATCATCTTTTGTTTGCTGTACTGGCTCACTAATGTGTGGAATTCGTAGAACTTGAGTTTGTCCAAAATGTCCTGCAAGGGGTTTGGTTTGTGACAAAAATGCAGTTACGGCTTGCATTTATCTAAAACTCTGTTCTTGGCGTGAGTCTGAGGATGGGATTGTCCCAGGTGGATCTGCTGACGTCACCCTTACAAGGTGCTGTTGCATGGCTGTTGGTGACAGTGGGTACATGGCAGAGGGCGTGCCAGCGGAAGATCGCTCACACTGTTCCTGCCAGCGTTAGGGTGAAGCTTCTAACTGCACTGTTTTCTCTGACAGGCTGGGATTATTTGCCAGCTCAATGCACGCACGTCTATCCTGGCAGCAGCAAATCCTATTGAGTCTCAATGGAATCCTAAAAAAACTACCATTGAAAATATCCAGCTGCCTCACACATTATTATCAAGGTATGAGAACATAAAAGAGATGTTCTTACTTTGCTCATTTGTAGAATTTTCAGGGTGAGATAAAATAATAGGGGCACCTGGGTGGCTCAGTCGGTGAAGCGTCCAACTCTTGATTTCAGTTCAGGTCATGATCCCAGGGTCCTGGGATCGAGCCCCGCATTGGGCTCTGCACTGAGCGTGGAGCCTGCTTAGGATTCTCTTTCCTGTCCCTCTGCCCCTCTCCCCACCTTTGTGTATACTCTCTCTCTAAATAAATAATAATAATAGTAATAATAATAATAGCATTCAGCAGCTACTAGTATCAAATTCTTCATTCTAATGCAAAGTTTTCTAATATGGTTGGTCAGGGTTTTCGTGGCAAGGACTGTGCTTCTCTACTCAGCTGTGAGTGGCATCTTAACATTGAAACTGTTGGGACATTTCACCTTGACGTCACTCAAGATACTGTCCATCAGTCACTGCTCATCTCAGTCTTAAAGCCACTATAGAATATTAAGTACAGGGAATGGCTTCACATGACAGATAAGGTTCTGAAAAATTAAATTTGTGAAAGTGGAGTTCTGTGGTCCGTGCTTTTTCTCAACCCCATTACTACAAGTATTGATGTATTTCATAAATGGATTTTGAGATTTTAATTACTCAACTTTTTTTTTTTTAAGTTTATTTATTTGGGGGAAGGGTACAAGAGGAGAGAAAATCCCAAGCAAGCCCTGTACTGTCAGTGTAGAGCCCGATGTGGGGCTTGAACCCACAAATTGTGAGATTATGACCTCAGCCAAAATCAGGAGTCGGACACTTAACCGACTGAGCCACCCAGGTGCCCCTAGACTTTTTTTTCTAACCAAAGTTGTTTTGTTCTGTTTGTTTTGCATTTTCCTTTAAATCTTCCAGTCTTCCAAATTACCATAACATTTCCCTTGGAGGAATCGTACTTCTTTGACTCGGCTGTTTGGTGACAAGCCTTTTCCTGGGCAGAGCTAAGGGCCAGAAGGACAGGCACCTGCTGGGGCCAGAACAGGGAGAAGGGGTTGAACTGAAGGCTCACCGGACCACGGGACAGCAGACCCTTAATTGTCCCTTGGCAACCCTGACTACATGCGCACACGCTCTGCGTGTCTACGTGGCTCAGGAGCAAATTTAAATTTGTGGGTACGTTGGTGTCCCGAGCAGGAAAACAGGTTTTTTTCACAATATTTTCTCAGGTTTGATTTGATCTTCCTCATGCTGGACCCTCAGGACGAAGCATACGACAGGCGTCTGGCTCACCATCTTGTGTCTCTGTACTACCAGAGTGAGGAACAAGTGGAAGAGGAGTTCATGGACATGGCAGTGCTGAAGGACTACATCGCTTATGCCCACGGCGCGGTCGTGCCTCGGCTGAGCCAGGAAGCCAGCCAGGCTCTCATCGAGGTAACACAGGTCCCTGTTAAAACCCTGAAAATGTGTCTGTTGAGCTGGTAGCCGGTTGCATCAATGGAATTGGCTGGTCATCCCCTTTAAAACAGTAATTTAGTTTATGACATACTATTTTCTATAACTCAATTTTTCTCCTGTGTTGCAAAATTAACTTTTCTAAAGGTAAAAGGGGGGAAAGGATTCATTTGTATATGTTGTAAAACCTTTCTGTAATTAAATATTTGTAAGCACAGTGAATTTAAGATCAGAATACCTGATTTGAAGTACAAGAGATACTAACTTTGTAACTCTGGAGAAGTCATCTAATTTCTCTGAGCTTCCATTTGCTTGTTTCTAAAACATAAAATGAATTGCAAGTATCTGATGTTCACTTTTCATTGTCCTTTCACATGTATACAATGCATAATGATAGACAAGTTATTTATGATATTAGGAAGGCTCCTCGTGCTTTGATGGCTGTATATCCTAAACCCCCCAAAAACGCTTCAATGAAAGTTATAAGTGATGCATAACTTTCCATTTGTATCATACACTTGAGGGTTGCTCAAAAAGAAATAAAATTATGTCATAAAAATGTGAGTTTAATACAACTCACCTATGTAACATTATCCCAGTAGTCTGCCCGCCTTGCTCATTAAATGAACCCTCAGCAGGGGTGTAAATCAGAGATGGTGCCTTGAGCATCTTTTTCAGACAGGCACCCTGATTAGTCCTCTGCTGTAATTGTGGCCTGCGCTTTACCCCCAGTACACTGTGTCCCCTGAGTGCCAACCCTTAGGGACCCCACTGCCCGCTCCCATTCTTCACAGCTACATCAGATACCACCTTCTTGCTGAGCTAGCTTCAAGGGCCATGGCTAGATCTGACTTTAATTCCCCTCGGTGCTGCACCTGGCAGCTGGTAGTTTATTTAACAGAATATTAACTGTTCAAAGTTCAACCATGAAAGTAAGGTTATTGTTAAAAGGAGTTTTGGGGTTTTTTTTTCCTGTCTACACTAGGCTTATGTAGACATGAGAAAGATTGGCAGCAGCCGAGGAATGGTTTCCGCATACCCTCGACAGCTGGAATCATTAATTCGGTTAGCAGAAGCCCATGCTAAAGTACGATTTTCAAACAAAGTTGAAGCAATTGATGTTGAAGAAGCAAAGCGCCTCCATCGGGAAGCTCTGAAGCAGTCTGCCACCGACCCCCGGACGGGCATTGTGGACATCTCCATTCTAACTACAGGTCTGTGTGCACTGAGCGTACACGTAATTAGTAGTTCACATTTGAGCTAACAAATCGCTTGAAGCAGCAGGGGTTCTTAACCTTTTTCGGATCAGGGCCTCTTTGAGAATATATTAGAAATTGTGAGAAAAATATACGCTAACTTCCAAGAAAAAAATGCACTAGCACATGTGCGTACACACAGTGTTGTATCTAATTTCACAGGGATTCTGTTCTGTAGGCACCTGTGTTAGCCCATTTTAAAGAAGAAATTCATTTCTTTTTTTTTTTATTTTTTTTTATTTTTTTTTTCTTTTTTTTTTTTATATGAAGTTTATTGACAAATTGGTTTCCATACAACACCCAGTGCTCATCCCAAAAGGTGCCCTCCTCAATACCCATCACCCACCCGCCCCTCCCTCCCACCCCCCATCAACCCTCAGTTTGTTCTCAGTTTTTAACAGTCTCTTATGCTTTGGCTCTCTCCCACTCTAACGTCCTTTTTTTTTTTTTTTTCCTTCCCCTCCCCCATGGGTTCCTGTTAAGTTTCTCAGGATCCACATAAGAGTGAAACCATATGGTATCTGTCTTTCTCTGTATGGCTTATTTCACTTAGCATCACACTCTCCAGTTCCATCCACGTTGCTACAAAAGGCCATATTTCATTTTTTCTCATTGCCACGTAGTATTCCATTGTGTATATAAACCACAATTTCTTTATCCATTCATCAGTTGATGGACATTTAGGCTCTTTCCATAATTTGGCTATTGTTGAGAGTGCTGCTATGAACATTGGGGTACAAGTGCCCCTATGCATCAGTACTCCTGTATCCCTTGGGTAGATTCCTAGCAGTGCTATTGCTGGGTCATAGGGTAGGTCTATTTTTAATTTTCTGAGGAACCTCCACACTGCTTTCCAGAGCGGCTGCACCAATTTGCATTCCCACCAACAGTGCAAGAGGGTTCCCGTTTCTCCACATCCTCTCCAGCATCTATAGTCTCCTGATTTGTTCATTTTGGCCACTCTGACTGGCGTGAGGTGATACCTGAGTGTGGTTTTGATTTGTATTTCCCTGATAAGGAGCGACGCTGAACATCTTTTCATGTGCCTGTTGGCCATCTGGATGTCTTCTTTAGAGAAGTGTCTATTCATGTTTTCTGCCCATTTCTTCACTGGGTTATTTGTTTTTCGGGTGTGGAGTTTGGTGAGCTCTTTATAGATTTTAGATATTAGCCCTTTGTCCGATATGTCATTTGCAAATATCTTTTCCCATTCCGTTGGTTGCCTTTTAGTTTTGTTGGTTGTTTCCTTTGCTGTGCAGAAGCTTTTGATCTTCATAAGGTCCCAGTAATTCACTTTTGCTTTTAATTCCCTTGCCTTTGGGGATGTGTCGAGTAAGAGATTGCTACGGCTGAGGTCAGAGAGGTCTTTTCCTGCTTTCTCCTCTAAGGTTCTGATGGTTTCCTGTCTCACATTTAGGTCCTTTATCCATTTTGAGTTTATTTTTGTAAATGGTGTGAGAAAGTGGTCTAGTTACAACCTTCTGCATGTTGCTGTCCAGTTCTCCCAGCACCATTTGTTAAAGAGGCTGTCTTTTTTCCATTGGATGTTCTTTCCTGCTTTGTCAAAGATGAGTTGGCCATATGTTTGTGGGTCTAGTTCTGGGGTTTCTATTCTATTCCATTGGTCTGTGTGTCTGTTTTTGTGCCAATACCATGCTGTCTTGATGATGACAGCTTTGTAGTAGAGGCTAAAGTCTGGGATTGTGATGCCTCCTGCTTTGGTCTTCTTCTTCAAAATTCCTTTGGCTATTCGGGGCCTTTTGTGGTTCCATATGAATTTTAGGATTGCTTGTTCTAGTTTCGAGAAGAATGCTGGTGCGATTTTGATTGGGATTGCATTGAATGTGTAGATAGCTTTGGGTAGTATTGACATTTTGACAATATTTATTTTTCCAATCCATGAGCAGGGAATGTCTTTCCATTTCTTTAAATCTTCTTCAATTACCTTCATAAGCTTTCTATAGTTTTCAGCATACAGATCTTTTACATCTTTGGTTAGATTTATTCCTAGGTATTTTATGCTTCTTGGTGCAATTGTGAATGGGATCAGTTTCTTTATTTGTCTTTCTGTTGCTTCATTGTTAGTGTATAAGAATGCAACTGATTTCTGTACATTGATTTTGTATCCTGCAACTTTGCTGAATTCGTGTATCAGTTCTAGCAGACTTTTGGTGGAGTCTATCGGATTTTCCATGTATAATATCATGTCATCTGCAAAAATCGAAAGCTTGACTTCATCTTTGCCAATTTGGATGCCTTTGATTTCCTTTTGTTGTCTGATTGCTGATGCTAGAACTTCCAGCACTATGTTAAACAACAGCGGTGAGAGTGGGCATCCCTGTCGTGTTCCTGATCTCAGGGAAAAAGCTCTCAGTTTTTCCCCGTTGAGGATGATGTTAGCTGTGGGCTTTTCATAAATGGCTTTTATGATGTTTAAGTATGTTCCTTCTATCCCGACTTTCTCAAGGGTTTTTATTAAGAAAGGGTGCTGGATTTTGTCAAAGGCCTTTTCTGCATCGATTGACAGGATCATATGGTTCTTCTCTTTTTTTTTTGTTAATGTGATGTATCACGTTGATTGATTTGCGAATGTTGAACCAGCCCTGCATCCCAGGAATGAATCCCACTTGATCATGGTGAATAATTCTTTTTATATGCTGTTGAATTCGATTTGCTAGTATCTTATTGAGAATTTTGGCATCCATATTCATCAGGGATATTGGCCTGTAGTTCTCTTTTTTTACTGGGTCTCTGTCTGTTTTAGGAATCAAAGTAATACTGGCTTCATAGAATGAGTCTGGAAGTTTTCCTTCCCTTTCTATTTCTTGGAATAGCTTGAGAAGGATAGGTATTATCTCTGCTTTAAACGTCTGGTAGAACTCCCCTGGGAAGCCATCTGGTCCTGGACTCTTATTTGTTGGGAGATTTTTGATAACCGATTCAATTTCTTCGCTGGTTATGGGTCTGTTCAAGCTTTCTATTTCCTCCTGATTGAGTTTTGGAAGAATGTGGGTGTTCAGGAATTTGTCCATTTCTTCCAGGTTGTCCAATTTGTTGGCATATAATTTTTCATAGTATTCCCTGATAATTGTTTGTATCTCTGAGGGATTGGTTGTAATCATTCCATTTTCATTCATGATTTTATCTATTTGGGTCATCTCCCTTTTCTTTTTGAGAAGCCTGGCTAGAGGTTTGTCAATTTTGTTTATTTTTTCAAAAAACCAACTCTTGGTTTCGTTGATCTGCTCTACAGTTTTTTTAGATTCTATATTGTTTATTTCTGCTCTGATCTTTATTATTTCTCTTCTTCTGCTGGGTTTAGGCTGCCTTTGCTGTTCTGCTTCTATTTCCTTTAGGTGTGCTGTTAGATTTTGTATTTGGGATTTTTCTTGTTTCTTGAGATAGGCCTGGATTGCAATGTATTTTCCTCTCAGGACTGCCTTCGCTGCGTCCCAAAGCGTTTGGATTGTTGTATTTTCATTTTCGTTTGTTTCCATATATTTTTTGATTTCTTCTCTAATTGCCTGGTTGACCCACTCATTCGTTAGTAGGGTGTTCTTTAACCTCCATGCTTTTGGAGGTTTTCCAGACTTTTTCCTGTGGTTGATTTCAAGCTTCATAGCATTGTGGTCTGAAAGTATGCATGGTATAATTTCAATTCTTGTAAACTTATGAAGGGCTGTTTTGTGACCCAGTATATGATCTATCTTGGAGAATGTTCCATGTGCACTCGAGAAGAAAGTATATTCTGTTGCTTTGGGATGCAGAGTTCTAAATATATCTGTCAAGTCCATCTGATCCAGTGTCTCATTCAGGGCCCTTGTTTCTTTATTGACCGTGTGTCTAGATGATCTATCCATTTCTGTAAGTGGGGTGTTAAAGTCCCCAGCAATTACCACATTCTTATCAATAAGGTTGCTTCTGTTTATGAGTAATTGTTTTCTATATTTGGGGGCTCCGGTATTCGGTGCATAGACATTTATAATTGTTAGCTCTTCCTGATGGATAGACCCTGTAACTATTATATAATGTCCTTCTTCATCTCTTGTTACAGCCTTTAATTTAAAGTCTAGTTTGTCTGATATAAGTATGGCTACTCCAGCTTTCTTCTGGCTTCCAGTAGCATGATAAATAGTTCTCCATCCCCTCACTCTCAATCTAAAGGTGTCCTCAGGTCTAAAATGAGTCTCTTGTAGACAGCAAATAGATGGGTCTTGTTTTTTTATCCATTCTGATACCCTATGTCTTTTGGTTGGCGCATTTAATCCATTTACATTCAGTGTTATTATAGAAAGATACGGGTTTAGAGTCATTGTGATGTCTGTATGTTTTATGCTTGTAGTGATGTCTCTGGTACTTTGTCTCACAGGGTCCCCCTTAGGATCTCTTGTAGGGCTGGTTTAGTGGTGACAAATTCCTTCAGTTTTTGTTTGTTTGGGAAGACCTTTATCTCTCCTTCTATTCTAAATGACAGACTTGCTGGATAAAGGATTCTCGGCTGCATATTTTTGCTGTCTAGCACCCTGAAAATCTCGTGCCAATTCTTTCTGGCCTGCCAAGTTTCAAAAGAGAGATCAGTCACGAGTCTTATAGGTCTCCCTTTATATGTGAGGGCACGTTTACCCCTTGCTGCTTTCAGAATTTTCTCTTTATCCTTGTATTTTGCCAGTTTCACTATGATATGTCGTGCAGAAGATCGATTCAAGTTACGTCTGAAGGGAGTTCTCTGTGCCTCTTGGATTTCAATGCCTTTTTCCTTCCCCAGTTCAGGGAAGTTCTCAGCTATTATTTCTTCAAGTACCCCTTCAGCACCTTTCCCTCTCTCTTCCTCCTCTGGGATACCAATTATGCGTATATTATTTCTTTTTAGTGTATCACTTAGTTCTCTAATTTTCCCCTCATACTCCTGGATTTTTTTATCTCTCTTTTTCTCAGCTTCCTCTTTTTCCATAACTTTATCTTCTAGTTCACCTATTCTCTCCTCTGCCTCTTCCATCCGAGCCGTGGTGGTTTGCATTTTGTTTTCCATTTCCTTTAAAGCGTTTTTCAGCTCCTCGTGACTGTTCCTTAGTCCCCTGATGTCTGTAGCAAGAGATTCTCTGCTGTCCTGTATGCTGTTTTCCAGCCCAGCGATTAATTTTATGACTATTATTCTAAATTCACTTTCTGTTATATTATTTAAATCCTTTTTGATCAGCTCATTAGCTGTTGTTATTTCCTGGAGATTCTTCTGAGGGGAATTCTTCCGCTTGGTCATTTTGGATAGTCCCTGGTGTGGTGAGGGCCTGCAGGGCACTTCCCCTGTGCTGTGGTGTATAACTGGAGTTGGTGGGCGGGGCCACAGTCCGACCTGATGTCTGCCCCCAGCCCACCGCTGGGGCCACAGTCAGACTGGTGTGTGCCTTCTCTTCCCCTCTCCTAGGGGCGGGATTCACTGTGGGGTGGCGTGGCCCGTCTGGGCTACTTGCACACTGCCAGGCTTGTGATGCTGGGGATCTGGCGTATTAGCTGGGGTGGGAAGGCAAGGTGCACGGCGGCAGGGGGGGCAGGCTTAGCTCGCTTCTCCTTAGGTGATCCACTTCAGGAGGGGCCCTGTGCAGCCGGAGGGAGTCAGATCGCTGCCGGAGGTTTGGCTCCGCAGAAGCACAGAGTTGGGTGTTCGCGCGGAGCGAGCAATTTCCCTGGCCGGAGCCGGTTCCCTTTGGGATTTTGGCTGGGGGATGGGCGGGGGAGATGGCGCTGGCGAGCGCCTTTGTTCCCCGCCAAACTGAGCTCTGTCGTCCGGGGGCTCCGCAGCTCACCCTCCCTTTGTCCTCCAGCCTTCCCGCTTTCCGAGCAGAGCTGTTAACTTATGACCTCCCAGACGCTAAGTCGCGCTTGCTGTCGGAACACAGTCCGTCAGGCCCCTCCGCTTTTGCAAGCCGGACTCGGGGGCTCTGCTTGGCCGGCGAGCCGCCCCTCCGCCCCGGCTCCCTCCCGCCAGTCCGTGGAGCGCGCACCGCCTCGCCGCCCTTCCTACCCTCTTCCGTGGGCCTCTCGTCTGCACTTGGGTCCGGTGACTCCGTTCTGCTAATCCTCTGGCGGTTTTCTGGGTTATTTAGGCAGGTGTAGGTGGAATCTAAGTGATCAGCAGGACGCGCGGTGAGCCCAGCGTCCTCCTACGCCGCCATCTTCGAAATTCATTTCTTAATGAGCACTGCTTGCCTTTCAGATTATATGGACTGTGTTTTAGTGGAAACTAGCGGCTACTCACTTATAGAAAATTGGAAACAACAGAGAATTCAGAACTCACAATGTTGAATATATTTTGGCATTCACTCAACTGTCCCCTAACCTTTTTGTGGCAATACTACTAAAATACTTATGGAAATTTGAAATATTTCACTTCCCTGTAGCAGAAATATTTTCATTAATTTCTTTTAAATCAGGAATGAGTGCCACCTCTCGTAAACGGAAAGAAGAATTAGCTGAAGCATTGAAAAGACTTATTTTATCTAAGGGCAAAACACCAGCTCTAAAATATCAGCAACTTTTTGAAGATATCCGTGGACAATCTGACATAGTAAGTGTTTAATTTTTTGCTTAATAGAGTTTTTCTTTTTTTTCCTTTAATACTGCTTTTAGGGTTTTTTTTTAACTTTTTTTCCTTAAATGTAGATACGATATTTTAAAAAGTGAAATCATCCATAAACCCATCAAGAAATAATCATAAAATTTATGCCTGTTCCATCGTTTACTTAACCAGTTGTCGGACATTTAGGATGTTTGCAGTGTTCTGCTATTGTACATAGTGTTAACAGTCTTGCATCTTTTTTTTTTTTTAATTTTTTTTTTTTCAACGTTTATTTATTTTTGGGACAGAGAGAGAGACAGAGCATGAACGGGGGAGGGCCAGAGAGAGAGGGAGACACAGAATGGGAAACAGGCTCCAGGCTCTGAGCCATCAGCCCAGAGCCCGACGCGGGGCTCGAACTCACGGACCGCGAGATCGTGACCTGGCTGAAGTCGGACGCTTAACCGACTGCGCCACCCAGGCGCCCCAACAGTCTTGCATCTTAATTTAATGATGAAATGCTCAGGTTCCCTGATGTAAGTAGAGTTGAGTTGTCCAGTGAAAAGAACTCCAGGGTCCAAGTCCAGCCCTTTGCCTTTCATCATGCTTCTTCACTTGTGTATCTTCGGTTACATTGGCACCACAGGGGCAGAGTTGAGTAATTTCTACATCATATGGGCAGATGTCAAGCCTGTGTATTGCCATCTGTTCCTCTATGGGAAATAGTTGCCCGTCCTGAGTTAGAACCTAAGGAATGTAGGGGCACCTGGGTGGCTCAGTTGGTTAAGCATTGGACTCTTGGTTTTGGCTCAGGTCATGATCTCATGGTTCGTGGAGCCTGCTTGGGATTCTCTCCCTCTCTCTCTGCCCCTTCCCTGCTCGCTCTGTCTCTCAAAAAGTAAAATTTTTTTAAAAATTAAAAAAAAAGAAAAAAGAACCTAAGGAATGTATACAGCCATCAGAAAGGAAAGAGACTATTATTTCTTCAACATTGAAATCATTGTAGGGGTTCCTTGTGGCTCAATCAGATAAGCGTCCGACTTTGATTCAGGTCATGATCTCAGGGCTCAAGAGTTCAAGCCCCGCGTAAAGCTCTATGCTGACAGTTTAGAGCCTGGAGCCCGCTTTGGATTCTGTGTCTCCCTCTCTGCCCCTCCCCACTCAATCTCTCCCTCTCTCTCAAAAATAAACATTTAAGGGGCACCTGGGTGGCTCAGTCGGTTGAGCGTCCGACTTCGGCTCAGGTCATGATCTCATGGCTTGTGAGTTCGAGCCCCACGTCGGGCTCTGTGCTGACAGCTCAGAGCCTGGAGCCTGCTTCGGATTCTGTGTCTCCCTCTCTCTCTGCTCCTAAGCCACTCGCATTCTGTCTTTGTCTCCCTCAAAAATAAATAAACATTAAAAATAAATAAATAAATGAATGAATAAACAAAAGACATTAAAAAAAATTGAAATCATTGTATCTCTACAGATAAGGAGTACTTGACATGTAAAATAATTGTTTTCATCTCCTCCCCAAAGGCGATTACCAAAGATATGTTTGAAGAAGCCCTGCGTGCCTTGGCTGATGACGACTTCTTGACAGTAACTGGCAAAACCGTCCGCTTGCTCTGAAGCTCTCTGGGACAGCGCTGTTTGTGGCTTGTCTGCACTTGGTCGTTGCACTTGCTTGCATATGTGTACAGCATAGGGGCCAGTCAGCTGCCACTGCTGCCGTCAGTGGAAATAGATTCCTTAAAGTCCTCTTTTTGGCTCCATAAAAATTTTCTAACCTGGATTCAGTTTTCATAGTGAAGTGTGTGTTTTCGCTTGTTTAACACTATAAGTAAAATTTCTGTGCCAATTGACAAACGTACAGTAAAAGTTATTGTAATTGCCATCATTATAGCACCAGGATTTTTAATCTGTATTTATATATATCACAGGATGTCAGTGCTGGATTTCCTAAGGGAATCAGGGAATATGCTTGAGGTTTTTGCAATATGAGATAAAACTTAGCCAGGGCATATCATTCAGTGTCAGGTAATGAAGGACCAGAGCCTTTCTCCCTGTTAAAACTCTCAAGTGTCATTCCTTCCAGAGGCTTGTTCTCATGGCGCCCGTAAGACAAAAAAAAAATAAGATGGTTGGAAATGATTAGGTTCTAGGTTAATTTCTACTTTATCCTAATCTGTAAACTTTTTCCTAAATAAATGATTAAGTAATTACTGGGTTACCTGGTATAATTTTTCATGAAGAAAAAAAGCTTTAATAAACACTCTATTCATGGAAATTCATGATGGTGCTTTAGAAGTCATAAAAGAAATCCCTATGATATAAGTTCTGTTGTATTTAAAATTTATTTCAATCCTCACAGGCATTCTTACAAAACCACCATAAGCTGAAGTCTTATATGGAAATAGGATTATAATAAATAATCCATGAAAAACCTAAATTGTTGTATGAGTAGGCCTTCTTTTTTTTTTTTTTCAACGTTTATTTATTTTTGAGACAGAGACAGAGCATGAACGGGGGAGGGGCAGAGAGAGAGGGAGACACAGAATGGGAAACAGGCTCCAGGCTCTGAGCCATCAGCCCAGAGCCCGACGCGGGGCTCGAACTCACGGACCGTGAGATCGTGACCTGGCTGAAGTCGGACGCTTAACCGACTGCGCCACCCAGGTGCCCCTGAGTAGGCCTTCTTTTTATAATGTAGGATCAACATTCATTAATACAGAATGCAAAGAAAATGATAGGTCCAAATGAGTGGCTAAATAGCATTAAAATGTTAACCTTGGAATGATATTTAGAGGCTTTTTTTTTTTTTTTTTTGCAGGGTCTACAAATAATCTTATTGAAACTAAACAACACAACAGGCTTCCTAGAGTGGGGGCCACCCTTCTCAAGCCATTTCCCACACTCTTAAAAGCACAGAGCTTGCACAGTTAGGGATTAAAAAAAATCATTTAGAAGTAGAAATCAGACTCTGCCCCAATGCCATGGACTAGACTATTTACAAACTTTCACCTTTTAAGTATTCTTTTATGGTTGATCTCTCCCTTCTGTCCCTACCCAGGGGCTCCAGTACCTTCCCTTGACCGATCTTGAAGGGATGGGTATACTTAGGGGAAGGGGTGGTGGGCTCCTTACAGCTTTGGGCACCAGCCCTTGGGGGGAGGGGGGACGGGGCTCGGGGGGAAAGACTTCGTTGCAGTGGGGAGGAATCAGCCCAACCCTGGGTGGAGGGGGAATTCTACACCAGTCCCATCTTCTACAAACAGCTGGCCAACTGCCCATCCATCTGGGAGTGGGAACAGATGAGCAGGTAGGCAGGAAGAATCAGGCTTGCCCTGCCCCCAACCTCTGTCCAACACAGGAGTCGTCAAGGTAGCAAACACGGCGGTAAGGGAAATGAGGGCAAGAAGTTCCCACTTGAATACAATTCCCACAGCCCAGGGGCTGGAGGAAGGCAGATCTTGCTTGTAAAGTGCAGTAGCCCCCAGCAGGGCTGGGCCCTGGGCCAGCTTGGAAGAAAGCAGACCAGGCAAGGGTGCAGGAATGAGGCGTCGCTGACCCGGCATCTGTCACCCACCGGCATATGCCCTGCCGTGCTCCTTGTAGGGATTGCTGGGGAAGGTGGGCTGGTAACTCTGCCATCAGCCCTCACCCAACCAACATTGCAGGACCGCCCGGCTCACAACTGAAGGTTCCCGGCCAATGCGGTTTGTTCGGGGTCGTGGCCCCAGCTTCCGTTCCTTAATGGAAGCCACTCCTCGAGCCTGGGGGTTTCTTCCTGGGGCAGGGAGTGCTTACGCCTGCCACTCCCCAGGCTCACACCTCATATAGAGGATCCCAGGAAAATCCACGTGGACGCGGGGAGGATCCAGCTTCACGAGGCCCTGAGGAAGCAGGTTCTTACGTACCCGCCTCGGCTTGGCCCGCTTCTGCCCGGTCCTGGTGACGACTGTCTCCTCGTGAGCCGTTCGTTCCCCTTCCTCATCACAGAACCTGGAGCCGAGGCGCCTAAATGCGAAGGGGGACCGTGCGCGGCCTCGCGGCCGCACCAAAGCTTGCACAGCGGCCGCCGACCCCGGGCCTCCGCCTCCACCCCCCGCCGCCGCCGCCGCGGCCAAGGGCCTCAGGCCCCCGGGCTTTGGAGCCGCCGGTGCCCAGCCAGGCCAGGGCCGTGGCACGGCGAACCCCGCGGCCGCTTCCCTCCCACGGCCGCGGCCTGTCCCGCGGCCGCTTCCCTCCCGCGGCCGGCCGCGGCCTCGGCTCCAGGTGCTTTCGCGCGCCGCCTTCCGCCCGGAGGCCGTTTTCATCAAACTTTTTTTGTGAGTCGGCCGTTCTTGCCAGGTTTGCAAAACACCTCACGTGTTGAAGGAGGCAGTGGGTGGGTTGGGGCGTCACCATAGGATCCAGGTCAACCGCCCGCCAGGTGACCTTACTAGTGAGGTTTCCTCAAGGAATTCACCTGCGTAGGACACCCTTTTGTACGTAATCCTCATCCACCCGTAGGCTCCATCTTTTATCGATGAAGGAAGCAAGAAGCCTTATCTCTTGCCCGAAGACACAAAGCAAGAGATGAAGCTGCAATTACAGTCAAGGCTTCAGACTTTCCCAATTTCACTTTATGTAACTATGCCACACTCTGGCTGTTATTGCTCAGGTTTGGGACGGTTCAGGGCTTTTGGACATGCTGCTTACTCTTCGCAAACCGGGCGGAGAAGCTGCCCCCGCACCCGTCACGTGATACTACGTCTTAAATGTTTTACTGAGAAGCTTGAATCTGTTAAACTGTGTTCTTGTCACCACGTGTTGTTCAGACTAGAAGTGTTTTATTCACATCCCTTGAGTTACTCAGAGATAACTGGTTCTTAGGCTGTATTTGAGCTCGCCACTGACATGCTGTAAATAGCATACATCATCATTATGGAAACTACATTATGTAGAGTTTTGTGAGGCAGTTACCTGAAAGCAGTGGCAAAACTGTCCCATGGCCGCTGAGAAAGAGCTCTTGACTTTTTCCCTAAATTGCATACAGAATAAAGTCACAAAGAAATGAGCCCCTTGCACAAATATAAACTAATTAAAAACATTACATTGCTGCCACTACGTAGCTAGAAATCAAGGTTCATAAAGTTCCAGAGCTGATTCCTTTATTCATTTCTGTAGAGTTAGAATTGGTATAGGAAATGAAGGCAGGTTCTTTCTCCAAATTCTTAGTCTACAGCAATGACTGGAATACTGGAAGCCATATTTGAAATTGAATAATGTGTATTTGTAGTACCTGAAATTGCTTGGGAAATAATGTATACTCAAATAGTTGTTGACTTAACGTTTTTCTCCCTGGAGTTTATACATTAGTGATTTTTTTTCTAAACCTTGTCATTCAATACCAAGATGGAAATTATATGCAATGTAAATGAAATATATACATAGTTTGATTTTAAGGGAATTTTAGCTGAACGAAAATGTGGATATCCTGTTGCTGGCTGGTTCCATCATAGTTAATTTAAGTTTATTTCAGTGAATTTCTTATTCGCATCTATGACTTTCCAGTGGTCTGTAGGTCTCTGAAAGCAGGAATGGCGACAACCTCTGTGCAATGCTTACCAGAGGACATTCTCGAAATCCGTGAACTCTTAGGATGTAGAGTGGAAGAATAAGACGATGTGCTAAATTAGAGCTCTGCCCCCCTGCGTTCTGACAGGTGCTCCTGGGAGGTGTGCCTCGTGACTCAGCTGCAGCACATCATACCCCTCAGGAGTATGGGGAAGGAAAGGTCGAGAAACGCTGCCTTGGACTGAAGAGCGTCTTCTTTTTATATCAGATGGTTTAAGAGAGCACAGGCTGCCAGGCTCAAATCCTGGCCCATGGCTTACTGCCAACGTGCAGTGCATAGGACACTAGCGCCATAAATGCTCAGTACTGTTACTGTGAACAAAATAAGGACAATGTGGGTTTTTCTAACTAGGACAATACAGTTTCAGCTTAATTCCTATGAATGTGTATGTTTTGTTTTGTTTTGTTTTGTTTTGTTTTTTAAGCATAAACATGACAGTACAATATATTCCACTTGAATTCTCTCTGATTTTCACCCTGGAAGATATCCAAACTTGCTGGTTAGAGTGGCTTTATTTGATTTATGCAAATATACACATGCCATTCTCCTTCCATTATACATCATAAATATAACCAATTCCATCCAAAGGAGTCAAAATTTAATAAGAATGAAGAAATCAGAACTTAATGACTCTTAGCACACAGGTCAGGACATATGTCCTTTAAGAGAGTGCTGTTACTTACTAAATCTAAGATAATTTCTTAAAATGCCTCTGCAATCCAATTTTTAAAACTTCTTGAAATATATTTCAGATTTACACAAAAGTTGTAAGAATAGTAAAAATAATTCCTATATATTCTTCACTCAAATTCCTTTAATGTTAACATATTCTCAAATCTGCTTTTATCATTCTCTATAAATGTTTTTTTAATCATTTGAGAGTAAGTTACAGAGAGGATGCCTCTTTACCTCTAAAAACCTCCTAAAAACCACATATAGCCTAAAAACAATGACATTGCCTCATGTAACCTCAGAACAATTTCATAACATAATTTTAAAAATGAATACTGTAGGGGCACCTGGGTGGCTCAGTTAAGCGTCTGACTCTCCATCTCGGCTCAGGTCCTGACCTCACGGGAGTTCGAACCCTGCATTAGGCTCTGCGCTGGCAGCACGGAGCCTGCTTGGGATCTTCTCTCCTCTCTCTCTCTCTCTCTCTCTGTCTCTCCTGCTTGCTCGCTTTCTGTCTCTCAAAGTAAATAAACTTTAAAAATAAAGAAATAATAAACATGAACGCTATTACCTAATCTACAAATGTTTAAATTTCATCAGTGGTCACAATCATGTTTTTCGGAGTAAAAGTAAAAAATACCTATTTCTGTTACAGGTTCATAAGTTGTATTTCCTTTTAATGTCTCATCTCCCTCAGTCTGGAGTATTTCTCGGTTATTTCTCTTTTCAAAACCTTGACATTTTTAAAGAGTACAAACCGGTTCCTTTTAAAATGCCCCTCAATTTGTGTTTGTCTGACGTCTTTGTGATTAGATTCTGGGCATCCATTTCTGGCAGGAACCACAGAAGGGACGTTGTGACCTCAGTGCATCATATCAGGAGGGTCGTAAGCCTGATCCTTTACTGATGGTTAGCCTTGATCACTTGAATAAAGTGGTGTCCGCCAGGTTTCTTCATTGTAAATTACTATTTTTTTTCCCCTAGTAATTCTAAGTATCCTGTGGGGAGATAATCTGGGGTATCTAAGTGCTGTTTCCTGTCAAATGTTGTGAGTAAGCCGCACACATGATCCCATTTACCCTTTAATACTGGAATTGATCTTTTTTTTTTTTAATTTTTTTTTTCAACGTTTATTTATTTTTGGGACAGAGAGAGACAGAGCATGAACGGGGGAGGGGCAGAGAGAGAGGGAGACACAGAATCGGAAACAGGCTCCAGGCTCTGAGCCATCAGCCCAGAGCCCGACGCGGGGCTCGAACTCACGGACCGCGAGATCGTGACCTGGCTGAAGTCGGACGCTTAACCGACTGCGCCACCCAGGCGCCCCTGGAATTGATCTTTTTAAAACAAATCGCATTACTGTGCCATACAAATTGGCATCTCATTTCTTAAAACCTTTCAAAGGTTTCTGATTCTAATTAAAACAGAAACTCCTAATCATTCATAATTAATACACTACTGGATCTGACCCCTCTCTGCTTCTGGGAGCCTATGGCTCATTCAGCGATTTATGAACTCTCCTGGGTCCCCTGCTCATAGCATGACCTACAATAGCCAAGACATCGAAACAACCTAGCATCTATCGACATGTGCATGGATAAAGAGGATGTCTGGTACGCATACAATGGAATGTTACTCAGCTGTAAAAATAAGGAAATTCTGCCATTTGCAGCCACATGGATGGACTTGAGGGCATAAAGTTAAGTGAAGCAGAGAAAGACAAATATTGTATGATCTCACGTGCGGAATTTTTAAAAAGGAAAGGGGGGCGCCTGGGTGGCTCAGTTGGTTGGGCATCTCACTCTTGGTTTCGGCTCAGGTCCTGATCTCACGGCTCTGGAGTTCGACCACCCTCTGCACTTACCGTGCAGCACCTGCTTAGGATTCTCTCTCCCTCTCTCTGCCCCTCCCCTGCTCACGCTCTCTCTCTCTCCCTTTCTCAAAATAAATAAACTTTAAAAAAAAATTAAAAAGGAAAGAAAAGAAAAATCATGGGTGTTTATCCTTTGAACTCTGTATGTTGACCTAATTCTTCGGATAGTGATGCCTGCATTTTCAGAACAAAATGTTTTAAACACGTACTTCTGTGCAACAGAATATACCTTTATTTTAGTATTATTTGAGAGACTGAAAATACAGAGGGACAACAGCTAGACTATATATAAAAGTACAACTTTGACCCATAACCTTCAAGAACCTGTGCAGGAAACCAGTCCTTCATCTACAATAAACAGCCCAGGAAGCCCGAGTGCTGTAAGACCTGCAGAATGTCAGATTTCTATCTCTAGTGACAATCTAGGTGGCTAAGCTTCCCTAACAGTCCAAAATGGCCAGCTTCCCTAGTATCTGTCCCTACAGAGGATCTACAGGAGAAAGTCAAATACATTCCTTTAACCCATCACAGCCCTGTTACAGTGTCCTATCACCAATAATCAGGGCATAGGAACCTTCACTTTTTTCCACTATAAAACTTGCCCACTCCTTTACCTGGCTTTGAGTCTCTGACAAAAGAAAGTATTGAAAGTGACAGCAGCTGACTCCCTTGCAACATACCAAGCTATGAATAAATAGCCCTAGCTTTTCTCATTCGGGTGGCCTTCATTTATTTCCACATATTAATTAGAGGCTCACATAATTTGCTCTTTGAAAAAAAGTTAAGGGGCACCTGGGTGGCTCAGTCAGTCGAGCATCCGACTCTTGGTTTTGGCTCAGGTCACGATCTCGAGGTTTGTGAGTTCTAGCCGCACATCAGTCTCCGCGCTGACAGTGCAGAGTGATGGGCTTTTGGGGTGATGGTGGGGTGGTCTGGAGCCGATGGACAAGAAACAATTCTTGAAAACATCTTTGGTGCAAAAAGGTCATTTTATTAAAGTACAGGGACAGGACCTGTGGGCGAAAAGAGCTGCACTGGGCTTGTGATGCGTAACTGATTATATATACTCAGGTTTAGAGAGGATTAGGGATAGAATAAGTCTCTGAGGAATTTTGGAAGCAAGGTTTCCAGGACCTTGAGAGGCTAAGTGCTGTTAGAAACATGCCATTTATTATTGTTTAGTAAAACCTCAGTCATGAGACCCTTTAGATGTCTATCGGGGACCATAAGCTTGGGGTATGATTGCCTGCATATATCTTGGGGGACTTGAGATAAAGGAAGTTTCCAAAGGAATTTTTATATGTTAAAGTAGACTTACAGGATCCTGGGTGGGGGAAGGGTCAGGATAATGTTAAGCTAAGATTCCCTTTTGCCCCCAGAGAAGTGTCATCATTGAGGCAGGTGAGCTCCTAGGAGGTTACTCTGCTGGGTTTCAAGGACTTGTCAATGGGTTGTTAGGCAGTAAGGGAATTTAATTTTTCATTTGCCTTTGTTTCCCACATCACTATGGCAAGCACTTGAACCCCTTTCCTTTGCTCTTGGGCAGCTAGGAGTGGCCAGGGAATATCACACGGATCCCACCTGGGGTGGGAGGTGGGGGCTGTTAGCCTGCACTGTGCCCTCCCCACGTTCTCTCATCACTTGGGATTCTCTCTCTCTCTCTCTCTCTCCTCTCTCTGCCCCTCCCCTGCTAGTGTGCTCTGTCTCTCTCTCCAAATGAATAAACTTGAAAAAAAAAAAGTTAAACTATGCTATTCGTCTCTTACTACCCGTATAATTTTAATGGGTTCATTTTTATTTTTTTATTACAAAACCACAAAGGCAAAAGAGAGTGGTACGCATATTCTGGGGGTTGAGAGTTACATGAAAATATTGTGGTTTTGGATTATAATTTAAAAACAAATATACATATATTTGCACTCACCTGTACATTTTTTTAACCAGTATACATGTTCATATACATTGATGCAATTATTTTATGTAGTAATAATGTGTAATTCAAAAATATCTCATAAAACAGGGCTATTTGTAGTGAACCCAGACTCTTCAAAGGGTCAGGCTGTTCCCTCCTGGCCATTTTCTGTGCGTGACCTTGAAGTGTGAGCTTGCACACAGTGGCGGGTTATTCTTGGCAAGCCCCTGGGTGCAGGCTCAGTGCTGCTCCCCCGGGGGCGCTCTTTTGGCTCCTCGGCGCCCTTTCTGCCTGTTCCTTGCTGCCTTTTACCCCCCTTTGCTTTTCCTCCTGTCTCTACAAGCCTCAAGTGCTATCCCCGCTTTCACAGCAGTGCATGGCTGGTTGCCCCCCACCTTTTCTTCTTTGTAGTCTCCTCACATTAACTTTACAATAGCGGGCTATTTTCTAAAAAGGGTAAGAAGTCGTTTATAGGGAAGGCCCCAGACTTCCATAGCGTTTGCTATGTTACCACCTGAGAGCAGTTAGGCTAGATGGGCCCCCCTCCTTTGCCTCAATAAAATAGCATCAGCCTTTAGATTGAAATTTCTAATTAGAAGATATTTGCTGCTGATAAAATTCAAGTCTCAGATGCCCTCAGATGCCCTGTTACTTCTCCTAGCACGGACTCCCTGCTCTTTTAATGGGATTTCAAAAGGAAAGTGTGCCTTCTGATGTCTTTCAGCGCTAGGAAACTTGAATGCACCATCTTAAAAAACGAAAACAGTC
This sequence comes from Lynx rufus, assembly GCF_022079265.1. Taxonomy (NCBI): domain Eukaryota; kingdom Metazoa; phylum Chordata; class Mammalia; order Carnivora; family Felidae; genus Lynx; species Lynx rufus. The sequence continues at coordinate 2,938,951 of NW_025814826.1, forward strand.
CTTAGTTGGAAGAGTATACTGTAATATCATAGTTAATTAAAAATTTTTAAATCAGTTTGAAAATTGCATATAGCATCTGTCATGACAATGTCTATAAGCTACCTGATGTGATTATTAAAAACAGGGTTACGGCAAAAGATTTCCTGAACATTATAGTTAGTTTACTTCTTTGTTATCAGAGACATTCCGAACATTTGAGAGACCACATGGTCAACTTAAGCTCAGCAAAGCTGTATTTTAAAGTCTCTTCCCCGCTGAATCATAGAACTTTGGAAAGGGCTAAAAGCTCTAGAGAATTAAATAACTAATTAGCAAACACTCCTCCTCACAGCTATTGGTACTATTACAGCAAAGCAATATTTGACTGAAGATTAAAATTTAATGTCTGTTTCTCATGAGACTCTTGGAAATTAAAAAAAAAGGATAAAATAAAGGTAGGTAAAGAAATAAAAATTATGGACAAACATAGAAAAAAAAAAGCTTTAGAACCAGATGTAGTATACACTTGTTTGCTTATTCAATAAACATCTACAAACATTTATAACAATTTTGCCTTATGACCCAAATAATTCTCTCCATGGCTTTGTCACGGATCCTAACATTATGAAATCATTCATGCCTAGAGTTTAACATTGAAGTTTGCTGTCAAAATGCAAAATATTTCTAAAGGGTTATACATCAAACCACTATCAAATGTGAAATTTTACTTTGTATGAGTTTATAAGTTAGTAAGGCTTCAGAAGAAAAAATGCCGGGTGAGCCAATTTTCAAGTATGTTAAACAACTTGCTTACTAATTCTCAATATCTGATTTCCAGATTGTAGATAATCATATACAAACTCTAGTTCTTATGGGCAGAGAACAGACAGTTTAATGAAATAGGCTATGAACGTGGAGTTCTAGCTACTTTTCAAACTGATTTTACATATTAGTGATTCTCTTAGGATGAAAAATTTACTGTCATGTTAAATTATTCTATTGCTTAATTAGTAGCTGTTATGAAAAAAACAATAGAGCTTTATCCACCAGGAAAAGACTAATTCATGGTGTTGATAAGCATGTTTGATTAAAATAATATTTCATTTTTACATCTTGTGTCTCCTGCATACGAAGACATGAAAGCTCTCAGATAAACTTAAAATGAAACATATGTCAAGAAACGGCAAAACAGAATTTTTTCCCCCGCTGTGTCCAACTCTAACGCCACTTTGAGGCAGTGCCCTGTGCCTCTGAATTGTCAGACTACTCTGGAAGGCAGAAATCGCAGCTTGAGCAGTCTGAGAGAGGTGAGGCATCTAGGCAGACGTACAGGGCTCCCTGGTCAGCTGCACACTCCTTCTCCTACCTCTGTGGAAAAGGCGTCATCCCTGGCCCGCAGAAACATCTTTTTGTGTATGTGACTAGCTCACTTACAGTCCTTCAACAGTTCTCACAACCTTGTTAATAAAATCCGAATTCCCTGGGATGGCTGAGGTCCTCATCCAACTCTTCAACGGCTGTGTTTAGAATATTTATTTCCTCCTCAAATTCCTATGTTGAAAATGTAATGCCCAAAGTGATGATTCTAGTGCTTGTGGTATTTGTTGAGACCTACTGCTCAGAAACTAAGATTCCTTTCAAAATATGATGGCTCAGTGACAATGCACCTGGTCACCCAAGAGCTCTGATGGAGAGGTACCATGACATTGTGTGTTTTCATGCCTGTTAACGCAACATCCGTTCTTCAGTTAATGGATCAAAGAGTAAATTTGACTTTCAAGTCTTTTTTTAAAACAAAATAAGCTTTATTCCCAATGTGGGGCTTGAACTCACGACCTCGAGATCAAGAGTCACATGCTCCATGGAACCAGCCGGGTGCCTTGACTTTCAAGTCTTTTTATTTAAGAAATACATTTCATAAAGCTATAGATGCCACAGAGAATGATTCCTCCGATGAATCTGGGCAAAGTAAATTGAAAACCCGGAAAAAATTCACCATTCTAGATGCCACTAAGAACATTCAGGATTCACGGAAGAGTCCAAAATATCAACATGAGCAGGATTTTGGAAGAAGTTGATTCCAACCCTCATGGATGACTTTGAGGGGTTCAAGTGGAGGAAGAAATTGCAGGTGAGGTATAAACAGCAAGAGGACTAGAATTGGAAGTGGAGCGTGAAGATGTGACTGAATGGCTGCAATCTCCTGGCAAAACTTTTACGGATGAGGGGTTGCTTCTTAGGGATGAGCAAAGCAACTGGTTTCTTGCAGCGGAAACTACTCCTGGTGAAGATGCTGTTTGCTGTTAAGATTGCTGAAACAACAAGAAATGTTTTAGAATATCACATAAACTTACTTGATAAAGAAGCAGTAGGGTTTGAGAGGATTCACTCCAATTTTGAAAGGAGTTCTACTGTGGGCAAAATGCTATCAAATAGCATCACAGGCTACAGAGAAATTTTTCTTAGACATAATGCTGTTGTACACTTAATAGACTATAGTAGAGTGTCGACGTAACTTTTATATGCACCAAGAAACAAACAGAAAAACTATTTGACTTGCTTTATTGTGGTGATCTGGAATCAAACCTGCGATGCCTCTGAGGTGTGCTTGTATTTCTGCTTTCAAGATTCTCTCTTGTCTTTGTCTATGTCCTTTGACAGTCTTTTTCTCCCTTCAGTTCTGTCAGTATTTGGTTCATGTATTTGTGAACTTTAGTGTTTGGTGAATGCTATACACTGAATGTTTGTGTGCCTCCCAAATCTGCATGTTGAAACCTAACCCCCAATGTGATGGTAGAAGGAGACGGGGCAATGTGGTTAGTGCCCTTATGAAAAATGACCCGGAGAGTTCCCTTGACCTTTCCGTCACATGAAGACACAGGAACAAGATGGTCATATATGAACCAGGAAGCAAGATTTTGCTATGCATCAAATTTGCCAACATCTTGATCTTGGACTCTCCAGCCTCCAGAACTTTGAGAAATAAATTTCTGTTGTATATCAGCCATCCATTCTGTGATATACTGTTATAGTAACCTGAAGAAACTAAGACAGTGCATATATGTCTGTAATTGTTATATCTTTTGGTGAATTTATCTTTTTATCAATATATTATATCCATTGTCTCTTGTAACAGCTTTTGACTTAAAATCAATTTTGTCTGGGGCGCCTGGGTGGCTCATTTGGTCAAAGCGTCTAACTTTGGCTCAGGTCACGATCTCACTGCCTGTGAGTTGGAGCCCCACATCAGACTCTGTGCTGACAGCGCAGAGCCCGGAGTCTGCTTTGCATTCTGTGTGTGTGTCTCTCTCTGCCCCTCCCCTGCTTGCGCTCTCTCTCTCTTTCTCTCTCTTTCAAAAATAAATAAATATTTTTAAAAATTTTAATCAATTTTGTCTGATACTGCTATAGCTATCCCAGTTCTTTTGGTTACTATTTGCATGGAATATCTTTTTCCATCCTTCTGCTTCCAATTTATTAATGTATTCTGTATGTACGTATACATGTATGTATGCATGTATTTTAAAGATTTCTTTTTAAGTAATCTCTACAGCTCACATGGAGCTCAGACTTAAAATCCTGAGATCAAGAGGCACACGCACTACTGACTGAGCCAGACAAGTGCCCCTTATTTGTGTCTTTAGACCTCAAATAAGGCTGTTGTGTTTTTAAAAATCCATTCTTCTGATCTCTGCCTTTTGATTGGAGAATTTAATCTAAATTTAAAGTAATTCCTTTTTTAAATTTATTTTTTAAAAAGATTTTATTTTTAAGTAATCTCTACACCCAAAGTGGCACTCAAACTCATGACCCTGAGATGAAGAGTCGCACATTCCACTGGCTGAGCCAGCCGGGCGCCCCTAAAGTAATTTGTGATGAGGAAGAACTTACTTCTGCCATTTGCTATTTGTTTTTTTCTTATGTCTTACAGCTTTTGCCTCTCATTTCCTCTATTACTTCCTTCTTTTGAGTTTAGTTGATTTTGTTGTTGTTGTTGTTCTCATTTTCTTTTGTGTATATTATATAGATATATTTTGTTTGGGTTATAATGGGCTTACATATATCATCCTAAAGTTGTAACAGTCTACTTTAAATCAATTCCAGCTTTGTTCACATACGGAAACTCTACATGTCTCCATTCCCTCCTCTATGTTATTGATGTCACAAATTCTATTTTCATACGCTGCGTGCCCAATGACGTAGATATGTAATTTGTAAGCGTTTCTCTTTAAAATCCTGTAGGAGGGGCGCCTGGTGGCGCAGTCGGTTAAGCGTCCGACTTCGGCCAGGTCACGATCTCGGGGTCCCTGAGTTCGAGCCCCGCGTCAGGCTCTGGGCTGATGGCTCGGAGCCTGGAGCCTGTTTCCGATTCTGTGTCTCCCTCTCTCTCTGCCCCTCCCCCTCCCCCGTTCATGCTCTGTCTCTCTCTGTCCCAAAAATAAATAAACGTTGAAAAACAAAAATTTAAAAAAAATAAAATAAAATAAAATCCTGTAGGAAATAAAAAGTGAAGTTACGGACTAAAATTTCAATATTACTGGCTTTTATATTTGCCTATGAAGTCACTTTTACTAGACATTCTCTCTTTTTTTTTTTTAACGTTTATTTATTTTTGAGAGACAGAGAGACACAGGGTATGAGCGGGAGGGGGCAGAGAGAGAGGGAGACGCAGAATCTGAAGCAGGCTCCAGGCTCTGAGCTGTTGGCACAGAGCCCGACGCGGGGCTTGAACTCACGAACAGTGAGATCATGACCTGAGCCGAAGTCGGACGCTTAACCGACTGAGCCACCCAGGCGCCCCCACTTCAATTTCATTATTAAGAGAGTTCCAGTCTTCTCTCCTTTGGTGCTGGTAGAACCTAGAAATCACACTCTATATCTTAAAACTTGCGTTTGGTTTTATAAAGAATGTGGTGTTCTAGCTGTGATTATTTATTTAGAAAGTGTTCTTGTATTACTGCATTATTTTGTAGAAGAAGTAGTCTTATTGATTGATTTGCTCTGGGAAAATGTGTCTAAATGAGGTCACCTGGACAGAACAGGTGAGAAAATCTGCTCATTTATACAGAGCCACTTAAATTGCCTTTCCACAAAGCAATGAAACCTGTTTGTATCTTATGAACGGAGGCACTGGTAGGTACACTTGTTCACGATATAGTATACTGCTTTAAACATTCAGGTAGTCAGGCCCAGGTTTAAGTCTGGCTTTATTACCTGAAAGCTGTATGGTCTTGGGCAAATTACTCGACCCCTCCATGCCCCAGTTTTCTCATATGTAGAATAGAGGCAATGCTACCAAATTAGTTGGCAAAGGAAAAAACCTGGCATAAATTGGCTTAAAAGAAGGAAATATATGGCTTGCATAACTACAATGTTTACGGGCGTATGGGTTTCAGTCTTGGCCAGGTGTAGAGGCCTACTGATGTGGTTGGTTTCTGTCTCTACTGCACAGCTTTGCTTTCTGTGGTCTCCTCTGTTCAGGCAGGTTCGCTGGGGTTGGAGGCTAGGTGGCTACCACAGAAGTCATCAACCCCAAAGACAGACTTCCTTTCACAGTTAGAACTTTCTGTACCCATTCACAGTGGGTGGCTGGAATATGCGGGTGCCCCAGCTTCAGTCCCTTGTCTACCTAAATCTTGGTGAAGTAGGCACAGCCTTGCCTGCAAATCAGACTGAGAGCGGGGCAGAGGTCTCTCTCCAGAGGAAAAGCAGGGTGCTGTGACCGGAACGGAGGTGGATGCTTGAAGGAAAACAAGAGGTATCCACTGCCAGTACCCACCTAGCCCACCAGCAGATTGGAAAATTTACCTGCACAGGTAGAAATGATGATGTATATAAAGTACTGATTGGTACCGAGTAAGAGTTTGATAAGTGATTGCTCTTCACCATCATGTCGGGAAGACGATCTCCCAGGACACTTATTTGCACGTGATGAAACTTATGCATCTTAGGGGTACCTGGGTGGATCATTTGGTTAAGTGTCTAACTCTTTTGTTTTTTTCTTTTTGAGAGCAGCGGGGAGGGGCTCAGGGAGAGATGGCAGTGTGGAGAATCCCAAGCAGGTTCCAATATTGGGCTCACGACCGTGAGATCATGACCTGCGCCGAAATCAAGAGTCTGATGCTTAACCAACTGAGCCACCCAGGTACCCCAAGCGCCCAACTCTTGATCTCAGTTCTGGCCTTGATCTCAGGGTCATGAGTTCAGGCCCCACATTGGGCTCCATGCTTCACATGCACATACACACAGAGAAAAATACTGAAAAGGATGCATCTAAAAATGATACAGGGTGGTCTCTGGAATTATAGGTAATTTTACTTTTCCTCTTTATTTGCATTACCTTTTAAAGATACTTAAACTATATTTTTGATTAGGGAATGCATGCACATAGTGAAACACACTAAGGATATAAAATGACACACAGTGAAAAGTCTTTCTCTTATTCTTGTCCCTCCGGCTCCCTTCCTAGGAGCTGAGCAAGGTTGCCATATTTTTATGTATTCTTCCAGACATATTTTATACACTTTTACTTATTTTTAACCTTTCTACAATTAACTTTTTACTTTTCTATTAAGAAAAAGTCATAGGGGCGCCTGGGTGGCGCAGTCGGTTAGGCGTCCGACTTCAGCTCAGGTCACGATCTCGCGGTCCGTGGGTTCGAGCCCCGCGTCGGGCTCTGGGCTGATGGCTCAGAGCCTGGAGCCTGTTTCCGATTCTGTGTCTCCCTCTCTCTCTGCCCCTCCCCCGTTCATGCTCTGTCTCTCTCTGTCCCAAAAATAAATAAACGTTGAAAAAAAAATTTAAAAAAAAGAAAAAGTCATAGGGGCGTCTGGGTGGCTCAATCAGTTGAGCGTCTGACTCTCGATTTCAGCTTAGGCCATGATCTCATGGTTTGTGGGTTTGAGCCCTGCATTGGGCTCTGAACTGACAGTGTGGAGCCTGCTTGGGATTCTCTCTCCCTCTGTCTCTCTGCCACTCCTCCGCTTGCTTGCACTCTCTCTCCCTACATAAATAGATAAAACTTAAAAAAAAGAAAATTTAAAAGAAGAAAGAAAAAGATTATAAAATAATGAATACATGCCATTGTGGGTTGGTTTGTGTCCAAATTCTAACTCCCAGTATTGGTGCACGTGACCTTATTTAGAATAGATTTTTTTTTGGAAAGGAAATCAAAAGACTTTGGGGATTAAACAGGAAGATTCAAAAAGGATTTTCCATATCCTGCTGAATAACAAACATCATGTATACAGATGGTAAGTAGTGGGGGAGGAGTTTGAAAGTGGCCATGTGTGATTAGTTGGAAATACTTCCTGGGATAGCTGTAGTTTAAAGAAAAGATTTTGGGAGCAATTTTATTTGCCTATTAAAATTATTTTTTGTAAGTACAAGATAGGGGCACCTGGGGGCTCAGTTGGTTAAGTGTCCGACTTTGGCTCAGGTCATGATCTCACAGTTCATGGGTTCAAAACCCACATCGGGCTCTGTGCTGACAGCTCAGAGCTTGGAGCCTGCTTCAGATTCTGTGTCTCCCTCTCTCTCTGCCCCTTCCTCACTCCTGCTCTGTCTCTTTCTCTTTCAAAAATAAGTAAAATTGACAGCATTTGAAAAGAAAAGAAAAGAAAAGAGAACAGAACAAGGTAATATCTGGTTTAAAATTTCAAACATTACCAAAGGATATATTGCAAAACATGTTTTGGGTTTTTTTCCCCCACACTCTTCCCCAGAGTGTTCTTTCTACAGGGTAACCAGTTTAACAGAAGGTTTGAAAATAAAGAGGAATTAAAATTTTGTGTAAGAGAGCATTTGAAAAGCATAGAATGTGCAAAATTTGAAACATCAAGATATTGCCAAGATTTCTTGTCTGATTAGATTCTGAAAACATAATCCTTCCATCACTAGACTTGATGAGGCTTCCAGGCTTTACTGGAAAGGATTTCTGAATGATGGGACACAAACGGAAATCGCCTTCCATAACAAGGAATTCAGACATTGGAATCAGGAGGTGGTGACTGGGCTGTAGAACTGCTCAGCATCCTAGGGAGACACCTTGACTTCCCAGAATCTTATTTTCCTCCTTCTTAAAATATTTTACTAACTGCTTGTCCTGAGACCTGAAGCAACTATTAGTGGTCAATAATGGTTACGGTGTAACTTGCCATAATGTATCACTGTGACTGTTTGCACAAAACTATTTTGTCTAAATACTTGCAGACATAAGAAAGGACTTATATACAAGATTATTGTATATCGCTTACAACTGCAAAAAAATTAACAACAACCCAAATACACATTAGTAGAAACTGATTAAATAAATTATACATATCCATACAATGGAACATTATGTAAATAATACTATAAAAAAGAATGAGGCAGCTCTCAATGTACTTACATGGAAAGACCTCTAGGAAATATTGCTAAGAAGAAAAAGCAAGGTCTAACATAATGTATTTAATTATCCTTCCTGTGTATAGAAAACGCTGGGGAGGAGTAAGAATCTACATTCTAATTTGCTACAATGCATAAGAAATCTCTGGAAGGATATATAAAAACCTAATAAAAGTGGTTACTCGGAGAGTTGATGGGGCAGATGGTACACAGATGGAAGTAAGACTTTTTGCTATAGTTTCTTATAGTTCAGTTATGAACACTGGGAAAGTATTAGCCATTCAAAAATAAAAGAGATGGGGCGCCTGGGTGGCGCAGTCGGTTAAGCGTCCGACTTCAGCCAGGTCACGATCTCGTGGTCCGTGAGTTCGAGCCCCGCGTCAGGCTCTGGGCGGATGGCTCGGAGCCTGGAGCCTGTTTCCGATTCTGTGTCTCCCTCTCTCTCTGCCCCTCCCCCGTTCATGCTCTGTCTCTCTCTGTCCCAAAAATAAATAAACATTGAAAAAAAAATTTAAAAAAAAAAAAAAAAATAAAAGAGATAATTTAACTGGACATACACTATGATTTTCGTTGGTGATGTAGCTATTCTTGCCATTATAGAGTCACTTGAATACTTAAATTTACTTATAAATGCAACCAACTTACAAAGAGGATGCAAGGGTCTAGATATATTGACAGTGACAAATGCCTATGTGAGATTTTTGGAATATCATTTCTTGTACTTCTGCCACACCAAAAGATCTTTTTTACAATACTACCCTTGCAACGCCACATTTCAGGGTGATGTCGTGTTGCAGTGTTCTTAGTGTATGGTCATTATTGCTGCTGGAGGTGACTCCATGGAAGATGACTTAACGAGCTGCCATAAAGCTGAAAACACCAAGGTGTGATCAGCACTAAGCATGCCTTGTCTTTTGACGAGTGACTAGGACTATACAAAAAGGGTTGTTGCAGACTACCAGTGTTCAAACACCACCTCTGACACCAACTGGGTGTCCCACAATTCAATTCAACTCTGACACTAACTACCCAGAGTTGACACAGACCTCACAACAAGACCGCTTCCATTTCAGACGTCGTTTGCAACCCGTGGGTGTCCCCAAGCCTCTCGCACTTCTGCCCACCTTGCTACAAATTCCGAAATGCTATGTTTCCACTCCATCTGGGGGGACTGCAGTGCAGTTCTGGTACTAACTACCAGACTCAGCACAGATCCCACAGGTGAAAGACAAAGCCTGTGACAAGACTGTCTCCACTTGAGACGCCACCTTCGAGCCTTGGAGGCCACCTGCACTTCCTACAAGCAGTTATAAATGTGGGTTTTCCTTCAGTCCTTTCAGGCTTTATGATTCACCAGAGCTGCTCACAGAACTCACGAAAAGTGCTATTCTTATGATTGCAGTTTTATTACCAAGAATACCGTGAGAGTTAATATTATGTTATCAACTTGACTAAGCCATGGGTGTTCAGATATTTAGTTACACGTTATTGAGGATGTGTCTGTGAGGGTGTTTCTGGATAAGATTAATGATTAATGTATTCATTGTTAGACTGAGTAAAGCAGGTTGCTCTCCCTACTGTGAGTAGGCTCTGTAGGGAAGGAATATTTTTCCTCCTATCCTTCTTATTAATTTTTTTAATGTGTTTTTTTGGGAGAGAAAAAGAGAGGGAGAGACAGTGGGGGAGCAGCAGAGAGAGAAAGGGAGACACGGAATCTGAAGCAGGCTTCAGGCTCTGAGCTGACAGCACAGAGCCTGACATGCGACTTGAACCCACAAACCGTGAGATCGTGACCTGAGCTGAGAGGTCAGATGCTTAACCGACTGAGTCACCCAGGCACCCCTCCTTCTACCCTTCTATGTTCTTTAGCTGCTCTAATAATTGAATCGACATAGGACAGTTTAATAGGAGAAAACCAGATTTAATTTCATACATTTGGGAAACCCATAGTAATATGAAACTCAAGGGCAGGTTGAGGAGTTGAGGCTTCTATACCATCCTGAGCGAAGGGATGAGATAGGGGCCTGGAGCTTCAAAGAAGAGGAGGTGATTCACAGGCTGATAAGAACAGGTGTATAATAATTACATGCGTGATTTGCCATAGGCACAAGTCATTCAGATTAAAGTTATCTGATAATAGCTCTCTTCCTGAGCCAGCCCCCCTATCTGAAATCTTTTAGGTAGTTAATAGAGAGGTAAATGTGTTTCTTGAGTCGACTGGGTCCTCATTGCCTTCAGCTCAAAATTATTCACATGCCAAATTGGCATATTTTGGGGTCATGTCTTCTGTTCTCCCTCAGCCACATCCAATCAGTTGAAGGCCTGGATAGAACTCACGGGTGGACCTCCCATGAGTAAGAGGGAGCTCCTTCTTCCAGACTGCTTTGAACTGGGACATTGGTCTTTTCCAGCCTGCAGACTTGAACTGAAACATCAGATCTTTTTGGGTCTGCTAGCCTTCGCACTGGAACTTACATCATTGGCTCTCCTGTGCCTCCAGCTTGCTGACTCAGACCTTGGGACTTCTTAGCCTCCATAACCGTGTAAGCCGATTCTTTATAACGAATATCTTTCTCCCTGTATATACATCCTATTGGTTCTGTTTCCCTGGAGAACTCTGGCAAATGACACAGATAGTAACAGTCGAATGAAGAGACACATACGGCAAGGTCTGGGGAGGTGGCAGAGCAGAGCTTCCACGTCCTCCCCTCATGGAGTCTAGGCATCGTATCCTCCATTACACCAATGTGTTCACCAACTAGGAGTCTCCATGGAGTCTCACGTCCAGAGATTTTTATCGAGGTTCCATTATATTGGCATAATTGACTAAGCAATTGGACATAAGATTGAACTCAGTCTCCAGCCTCCCTTCCCTCCCCAGAGGTTGGGCTGTCCCAAAGTTCCAGTCTTTGAGTCATGTAGTTGGTCTTTCTGGCTACTCTTCCCCATCCCTAAGGTATCTTAATGAGTAACCTCATTAGCATAGCAAAGGCACTCCTAACGTGCTGGAAATTCCAAGAATGTTTGAAGCTCTGGGCCAGGAACTGGAAACAAAGACCAGATGTAGCCTTTATTCTATCACACTAACAGGCTCGCTGTTTCCACTGAGGAGCCCTACCATGCCAAGAGCTTTTGATGATGTTATATAATAGTACATTCTGGGGGCGCCTGGGTGGCTCATTCGGTTAAGCATCTGACTTTGGCTCCGGTCATGATCTCCTGGTCCGTGAGTTCCAGCCCCGTGTCGGGCTCTGTGCTGACAGCTCAGAGCCTGGAGCCTGTTTCAGATTCTGTCTCCCTCTCTCTGACCCACCCCCATTCATGCTCTGTCTCTCTCAGTCTCAAACATAAATAAACATTAAAAAAAATTTTTATAATAGTACATTCTGAAGGAATTTGCCAGGAAGGGGGAAAGTATCATTATATACTTCAGGTCTATGCACCTAAAATTATGTACTTTAGGTTTGAGTGCTAATATTTTTGAATGGTATTATTAGTACGTGAAAATTGTTTTCTAATATCTTTATTTTCACATGTCGTCTGTTCTTATCTCAGAGCTGGGAACTCCTCAGGCAAAAAAAAATTTTTTTTAATTTTCTTATTCTTTCATTTTCTTTCCTACAATATTATTTATTAATAAAAATAGTAAGAACTCAATAAATTCTTGTAGAGAAAATATTAAATTAGTAATCTTCACATTTTATTAATAGTACAATAGTCTTTCTAGTATAGACTGTGAGAAGTGAGATGATTCATTTTCAGAAATACCAAATAAAAGCTGTGTGGTCTAGTTAACAATAGGTTTACAACCTATTGGAAATGTGTATAACACCCCACCCCCACCCCAACAATGGAGAATGAAGTGTCCCAAACCCTTAGTTCACTTGCTGGTTCTTCTTCCCCTCTCCATTTTGTGGGCTTATTTTTGCGGGCTTTGAAATGAGCATGCACCAATGAGCTGAAGTCTCTGTGTCACCTCAAGGAATGTATATTTGTTCCAATCAGATTACTTTTTACCTTACATGGGCTTAGGGGACTTCTGGGTAAGGCTGTAACCTCTGTAGTGCCCAGCCAATGAGGAACCAGGAGAGGGACTTGCCTCTGTAGTACTCAGCCAATGAGGAATCAGGGGGAGGGACTTGCCTCCGTAGTGCTCAGCCAATGAGGAATGGGGGGGGGGGACTTGCATTCTAAGAGATAAATTGCCTGCTGTAACTGTCCCCAGTGTGCCTGTCCGTCACATGCTTTCGCAAGAATGTTGACTAATGCCTCACTTCACTGTGTTCCTAGTCTCCACATCCCTTATTTTATTGGGTCAGTGGGCTTATTTCTCACATGGACCTAGACTAAATTACTCATAAGTGGCTTGGATTAACACTTGTATAATTATTTTTCTAAATTTTTAAAAAACTTTGTTTTAGAGATAGGGCACGATTTTGAGCAGGGGAGAGGGGCAGAGAGAGAGGGACAGAATCGTAAGGAGGCTCCATGCTCAGTGCAGAACCCAACACAGGGCTCGATCTCACAACCCTGGGATCATGATCTGAGCTGAAATCAGGAGTCAGACACTCAACCAACTGAACCACCCAGGCGTCCCTTTAATTTTTTATGCCCAACATGGAGCTCAAACTCACGACCCTGAGATCAAGAGTTGAATGCTCTACTGACTGAACCAGCTGGGTGCCCCAACCAACAATTGTCTAATTAAAGGCAAGATAATCTTATGGCCAGAAGTCACCAAAGGTCCATTTAAAAAATCATGTTAGGGGCGCCTGGGTGGCTCAGTCGGTTAAGCGGCCAACTTCGGCTCAGGTCATGATCTCGCCGTCCGTGAGTTCGAGCCCCGCGTCAGGCTCTGTGCTGACAGCTCAGAGCCTGGAGCCTGTTTCGGATTCCGTGTCTCCCTCTCTCTGACCCTCCCCTGTTCATGCTCTGTCTCTCCCTGTCTCAAAAATAAATAAAAAAACGTTAAAAAAATAAATAAAATAAAATAAAATAAAAAATCATGTTATTGGAAAATTATTTACAAATAGTAGACTTATTTATGTTTCTGGACACACTGCTAAGCATTCTCTGAGTGTTCACAGTGCACCCGAAATGATACCACTTAGATACTGTATGAGAAGTGTCACTATAATCATCTGCTATGTAGCACACTTTGTTTTCTACTAAAATTCTAGGGAGCTTTTCCCTTGTGAAACACAGCCAACCAGTCCTCTGATTTCCCTGATCATGACCTAGTACACAATCCTTTGATTTGCTCAACCAGGTAGAAGTGGAAGGAGTGCCCATGTTTGTGGTAATTAGAAGTTAATAAATGTACTGGGTCCTCAGGATGCATTTTGGTGATAAGACTTTTCTGAAAAGGGTCCTATATGTAAAATCTTGTTGTCAGGTCTGGATTTCAAGTATGTTCTGCTGGTTAAAAATAAGTAATTTTAAAGGAGGAAATAAAAACCCAACATAATGCAGAGAGATGGAAAACTTGATAGGAATGACTGAGTCATCTTCAATCAGTCAGGTTACTTTCCAAACCAAGATCTCCAACTATAGATTTTATCAGCTTAATTTAAATGAGAGAAGCAGAGAAGCCTTGTTTATTGAAAATATTGAGGCATACTAGTGACTTAAAATTTTGACTTATAGTCAAATTAATAATTTAAAGTATTTCTTCTTTATAACATACTCAGAAATTTGAGAATTTGTGGAGAATAAAAATCTTAGCATGTACTATGTGTTGTTAAGCTCACTGAATTATTTTATGATGACTCTATATTGGCACAGACTGCCATACCGCAGCTCTTTGTAGCAACATACAATTAAAATTTTAATATCTAATGTCAATTATATAGGCAGAGCTATGTAGGTTGTATTATCTGATCCAACTATTACATTCCTAAAAATGTATCCTGTTGTAATGGTTCAAAATAAGCAAAATGTGCTGACTAAAGACTTGTCAACAATAGTGAATATTGGAAGCAGCTGACAAATCTGAAACGTTAAGAGAATGGCTTGATAATGTGATATGTATTTTAAAGCTTTTAGACTTGTATCTATGAAGACTGAATGGAAAAATATTTTTACTGGAAGTAGCAAATAATCTATGGCAATAAGAAAACATGTTCATGTGAAAGACATACAAGAACCAAAAGTGTATGTGTTAAAGTGATAAAGTTATAAATAAGTTATTACACTAGAATTATTAATAAACATTTAATGTCGTTGTCTCTTTTCTTAAAAAAAAATGGAATTTGGATATCTAGGAAATGGTTTTTTTGTCAGACCCTCCCTCTCAGTGAATTCTGTGTAGCCTTAACTGAGTCAGCCCCTTACTTTTAGCATACAGAGTTCATGTTATTTCAGTAGCCATCCATTCTTCCCAGCTAAGGAACTGAAAACTTCAAAAATTACCTCTATTCCTAAGAATTCCCTTACATAGTGAGAAAACAACAACAACAAAAACAACAAGAGAGTAACAACAAAATCTGTATTATCTTGGGTTTCATCATCTCTTGTTTATTTAGGTTTAAGAATACTTCAGATGCTGAATATGAGGAGGAAGAAGAATGGACCACTGAATTTGGACTTAACACTGTGACGATCAATCAGTATCCTATCAGATGAGAGAAGGAGAATTGAGAGTGCTATGCAGTTTAACCTTGGCATTGTGGTGAAAATGCTTATTTTCAGGGTTCTGGGTTTGAATAATCACCTCTCAGTAGATGGTCAAGAATGACTCTACTTTCCCCTAACAGCTTTGTCATGTGTGGACTCTTCAGAAAAAAAACCACAACATCCAAGCGTGTTTAGAATGAGCAGCAAAAATGCGTAGACTTTCCTGTGGGAGTTTCCCTTAATGGAACATAGTCAGCAATAATCCCTGTCCAGATCCCAGGTGATGGATCTGATCATTGTGACTGATAATGGGTGAACGTTTATGGACTTTGGCCAGAGGTACTGCCAAGAGACAATGGGCAGGGCTGATACCCAGCTGATAAGGACAGGGAGAAAAGAGGTCCAAGTGGACTCAATGGCCAGTGAAAAGACCCTAGAATCTACGTTGTTTTAGGGACAGTGAGGAAGCCCATGGGTTGGATATAAAAGAGCAAACAGGAGAGGAGTAGATGAGGGTGGGAGATAATGGGTTAGGCATGGGAACAGACCATATAGAGCTTTCTAGGCCCATTTCAAGAATGCTGGCAGTGCAAGAACATGAGTAAAATGGAAGCCACCAGAGGACTTTTTAAAAAATAGACCCTTTTTTTTTTTTTCCCCAGCATAGGTTCACAGCAAAATTGAGTTTCCCATATACTTCCCTGCCCCTAAACACACCTAGCCTCTCCCATTATCAACATCCCCCACCAGACTGGTACATTTTTTTACAATTGATAAACCCACATTGTTACATCATAATCACCCAAAATCCATAGTTTACATTAGGGTTTACTATTGGTGTACCTTCTATAGATTTGGGCAAATATGTAAATGACATGTATCCACCATCATAGTATCATACAAAGTATTTTCACTGTCTTAAAAATCCTCTGTACTCTGTCTATTCATCCCTCCTCTTCTGTAATCTCTGGCAACCACTGATCTTTTTACAGTCTCCATGATTTTGACTTTTCCAGAATGTCATACAACATGTAGCCTCTTCAGATTGGTTTCTTTTATTTAGTATTTAAATTTTCTCCATGTCTTTTCATGATTTGATAGCTCATTCCTTTTTTAGTGCTGGACAATATTCCATTGTCTGGATGTATCATAGTTCATCCAATTCTCTACTAAAGCACTTCTTGGTTGCATCCAAGTTTTGGCAACTATGAACAAAATTGCTGTAAATATTCACATGCAGGTCTTCGTGTGGATGTAAGTTTTCAACTCCTTTGGGTAAGTAGCAAGAAGCACAGCTGCCTATCATATGGTAAGAATATGCTTAGTTTTGTAAGAAACCACCAAATTGACTTCCACAGGGGTCTTGCTGTTTGGCATTCCCACCAGCCATGAATGACAGCCATGTTGTTCTACATCCTCATCAGTATTCGGTATTGTCAGTGTTCCAGATTTTTTTACCACTCTAATAGGTATATAGTGATATCTTATCATTGTTTTAATTTGCATTTCCCTGAGGGCATGTGATGTGGAGTATCTTTCCATATGCTTATTTGCTATCTGTATATCTTTTATGGTAAGATATCTGTTAAGGTCTTTCACCCATTTTTAAATTGGGTCGGTTGTTTTCTTTTTGTAGAGTTCTAGAAGTTCTTTTTATATTTTGAATAACAGTCCTTAACAGATGTGTCTTTTGCAAGTATATCTCACAGTAGGTGGCTCGTCTTTTCATTCTCTTGATGGTGTCTTTCAAACAGCAGAAAATTTTAATGTTAATGAACTCCAGCTTGTTATTTGTTTCTTTAATGGATCATTCCTTCTGTGTCGTATCTAAAAAGTCATTGCCAAACCCAAGGTCATCTAAATTTTCTCCTGTTATCTTCTAGGAGTTTTATAGTGTTGCATTTTATATTTTAGTCTATGATCCATACTGAGTTAATTTCCGTGAAGGATGTACATATGTGTCTAGATTCTTTTTCTTTTTTTTGCACATGGATATGAATTGTTCAAGTATCATTTGTTGAAAAAACTATCTTTGTTCCAGTGTATTGCCTCTGCTATTTATCAAAGACAGTCGCCTATATTTATATAGATCTATTTCTGGGTTCTCTAGTATGTTCTATTGATGTATTTATTTATTCTTTCACCAATACAACACTATCCTGATTACTGTAGCTTAGTAGTAAGTCTTGAAGTTGAGTAGTGTCAGTTTTCCAACTGTTTTTCTCCTTTAATTTTTTGCTTTTAAACAATTAAATTTTTAATTAATTTATTTTTTAAGTATTTATTTATTTTGAGGAAGAGCATAAAAGTAGGGGAGGAGCAGAGAGAGAGAGAGAGAGAGGAGACACAGAATTCGAAGCAGGCTCTACTCTGTCAGAGTGGAGCCTGACTTGGGGCTTGAACTCACAAACTACGAGATTATTACCTGAGCCAAGATCAAGAGTTGGATGCTTAACTGACTGAGCCACACAGACACCCATGCTTTTATTTTTTCTTAAAGTTTATTTATTTTGAGAGAAAGAGAGTGGAAGAGAGAGAGAGAGAGAGAGCGAGCAGGGAGGGGCAGATAGAAAGGGAGAGCCAAAATCAAGAGCTGAACCCTTAACTGACAGCCACCCAGGTGCCCTGTTTTTCCCCTTTAATATTGTGTTGGCTATTCTGTTTTTTTTTTTTTTTTGTCTTTCCACATAAACTTTATTTTTAAAAAATGTTTATTTATTTATTTTCAGAGAGAGAGAGGCAAAGAGAGAGGGGGAGAGAGAATCCCAAGCAGGCTCTGTGCTGTCAGTGCAGAGTCTGACATGGGGCTGGATCTCACAAACCATGAGATCATGACCTGAGCCAAAACCAAGAGTTGAACGCTCAACCAACTGAGTGACCCAGGTGCCCTTTTCCACATAAACTTTAGAATCAGTTTATCCATATCCATAAAGTAACTTACTGGGATTTTGACTGAGATTGCATTGAATCTATACACGAAGTTGGGAAGAACTGACATCTTCACAATATTGAGTTTTCCTACCCTTGAACATGGAATATCTCTCCATTTATTCAGTTCTTCTTTGATTTTGTTCATCAGAGTTTTTTAAATTTACTCATATAGATCTTATATACAGTTTGTTAGATTTATACTTGATTTAATTTTTAGGGTGCTTATGTAAATGGTATTGTGTTTTTAATTTCAAGTTCCACTTGATCATTGCTGACATCTAGGAAAATGATTGACCTCTGTACATTAACCTTTTATCCTGCAACCTTGTTAGCTTCATATTTTTGTTGTTGTTTTTTCAGATTTTCTAGATAAACAATTATGTCTTTGGCAAACAGTTTGTTTCTTTCTTCTCCAGTACAATGTTGAGGAGGAGTGGTGAGGAAGGGATCCTTGTCTTATTCTTGATCTTAGTAGAAAATCTTACAGCTGGTCACCATTAAGTATCAGGTCAGCTGTTGGTTTTTTGTAGATATTCTTTATCAAGTCAAGGAAATTCCCCTCTATTCCTATTTTACTTAGAGTTTTTATCATGAATGATTGTTGAATTTTATCAAATGCTTTTCTGCATCTATTGATATGATCATATGCTTTTCCTTTTAGCCTGTTCATGTGATTGATTACTTTCATTGAATTTTGAATATTGAAATAGCTTTGCATTCCTGGGATAAATCCCACTTAGTTATTGTGTAATTCTTTTTATACATGGTTGGATTCTATTTGCTAAAATTTTGCATTTATGTTAAAGAGACATATTGGTTTGTAGTTTTCTTCTCTTGTAATGTCTTTATCTGGTTTTGGTATTAGGATGATGCTGGCCTCATAGAATGAAATAAGAAGTATTCCCTCCATTCTATCTTCTGAAAGAGATTGTAGAGAATTGGTATAAATTGTTTCTTAAATTTTTTTTTAATTTTTTAATGTTTATTTATTTTTGAGACAGAGAGAGACAGAGCATGAGCAGGGCAGGGGCAGAGAGAGAGGGAAACACAGAATCCGAAGCAGGCTCCAGGCTTCAAGCTGTCAGCACAGGGCCTGATGTGGGACTCGAACCCACAAACCATGAGATCACAACCTGAGCCAAAGTTGGATGCTTAACTGACTGAGCTACCCAGGTACCCCCTGTTTCTTAAAAGTTTGATCGAATTTACCATTGAACCCATCTGGACTTGGTGCTTTCTGTTTTGGAAGATAGATCTAGACCTCTTTATATTGTCTATTTCTTCTTCTGTGAGTTTGGCAGATTGTGTCTTTCAGGGAATTAGTTGTTGGATTTGGGGCATAGAGTTAATCTTAGTATTTTTTTTTATTATACTTTTAATGTCCATTTCTGATAATAGTGATTTGTGTTCTCTTTCTCTTTTTGTATTAGCTAGTCTGGCTAGAGGCTTATTGATTTTATTGATCTTTTCAAAGAACCAGCTTTTGGGTTTGTTGATTTTGTCTATTGATTTCTTATTTTCAATTTCATTGGTTTATGCTCTAATTTTTATTTTTATTTCTTCTGCTTACTTTGGATTTAATTTGCTCTTCTTTTTCTGGTTTCATAAGATGGGAGCTTAGGTTACTGAGTTTAGGTCTCTTCTTCTCTAATACATTTTTCAATGCCATAAATTTACCTCCAAGCACTGCTTTTACTGTATCCCACAAATTTTAAAAAGTTGTGTTTTCATTTATTTCAAATTATTTATAGGTTTACGTTGAGATTACTTCTTTGACTTGTGTTATTTAGAAGTATGTTGTTCAGTCTCCACAGATTTTGGGAATCAGTGGACACTTTTGAGCAGAGGAATAATTCAATCTGATTTATACTTTAAAATGATAACTAGCTACTATGGTAAGAATGAGCTATTTGGAGTAAGGGTAGGTAGCAGCACAGAGGCTCTTGGAATAAACCGGGTGAGAGATAATGGAGGCTTATAGCAGGGCAGGAAAAGTGGACACCATTAAGAGTGTAGCATTTCAGATATATTTGGAAGGCAAGGCCAGCAGATCTTCCAGATGGACTGAATACATGATGTAAGATAAGGAGAAATGGAAGACTTTTTGGGGTCAAAGCATATAGACACCACTTAAAATCATGAGCTTAGATGTGATCACTAAGTGAATGTGGAGAGAAAAAAACTTCCAAGGACTGAGAACTAGCCCTCAATGCTCTGATTCATACAGAAAAGGAAAAATCAGAAAAGGAGACTCAGAAGGAATGGCCAGTGATGAAGGAGGAAGATGAGGAGTATTAACCATGTCTTATTTTCTGTATTTTTAATGTTTTTTTAAATGTTTATTCATTTTTTTATTAAAATTTTTTTTAATGTTTTTATTTATTTTTGAGACAGAGAGAGACACAGTATGAACAGGGGATGGGCAGAGAGAGAGGGAGACACAGAATCTGAAGCAGGCTCTAGGTTCTGAGCTGTCAGCACAGAGCCCGACACGGGGCTTGAACCCACGGACTGTGAGATCATGACCTGAGCTGAAGTCAGATGCTTAACCGACAGAGCCACCCAGGCACACCGTAATGTTTATTCATTTTTGAGAGAGACAGAGAGACAGAGAGAGACAGAGACAGAGCATGAATGGGAAGGGGCAGAGAGACAGGGAGACCCAGAATCCAAAGCAGGCTCCAGGCTCTGAGCTGTCAGCACAGAGCCCGATGCGGGGCTTGAACTCACGAACCATGATATCATGACCTGAGCCGAAGTTGGATGCTTAACCAACTGAGCCACCCAGGTGCTCCTATTTTCTGTATTTTGATGCTTTGATATCCTTTGTCTTTGCTAGGACCTGAGGTATAGCTCCTACAGGGTTAGCCAATTCCTAAAAATGGTAAATGCCTCTCTGGAGATTGTGCCTTTCAAAAGCAAACCAAGCCATCCAGAGTTTACACCTCCATCACCTCCTTTATCATGCTGTCACACTCTGGATCACTATTCCTTGCCTTAATCACTCCCGAGCGAGGGATTAATGTCCTGGAACCCACTGTTATTTAGATTAGCCAATCCTCAGCCTGCTTATCCTGCCTTTTCCATTCTTTCTTGTGGAATCCACAGTAAAGATTCTTTCCTACACTACCCCCTCAGCTACTCTGCCTCCTAACTGACCCTGGTGCTTCCCCATGTGGCCCAAAATGGTATACCATGCCT
The DNA here is from genome assembly GCF_022079265.1 of Lynx rufus. Lineage (NCBI taxonomy): Eukaryota > Metazoa > Chordata > Mammalia > Carnivora > Felidae > Lynx > Lynx rufus. The sequence goes on from NW_025814826.1 coordinate 2,960,062, forward strand.
ACTTTTCCTAGGGAACTTTGAGTATAACAGATTTCTTCCTTCATGAGAGTCATTTCTGTATCTATGTGTCTTACCATATCTGATTAAAACGAATCACAGTTACCCTTAAAATACCAGGAAAGTGTGGTGAGTTTGAAGCCAAATGAAAAAATTAATCCCCAGATAACATAATAGTTAATTATGCTATCATCTACATACAGGTCAAGTAGGATGAGCGCTGGGAATTGACCATCAAATTCCATAATTGGACAGCATTTCAATATTGGAAGGCCTTTAAGGGAAAAGATAACAACAGTGGAGAAAGGTAAGCTTTGGAGCAAAGACTTTAAGTGGTTGAAATTTGTGGGGCGCCTGGGTGGCTCAGTCAGTTCAGTGTCTGACTTCAGCTCAGATCATGATCTCATAGTCCTTGGGTTTGAGAGCCACGTCGGGCTCTGTGCTGACAGCTCAGAGCCTGGAGCCTGTTTCTGATTCTGTGTCTCTGTCTGTCTCTGTCCCTCCCTCTCCCCATTCATGCTGTTTCTCTCTCTCAAACATAAACATCAAAAAAGATTTTTTTAAATAAATGGTTGAAATTTGTCCCAAACAAGGGGGAAAAAAAGCCCAGCTACAAAAGGGCAACACAGAGGAGATAGCATTACAATGTTGAGAAGAAAGAAATACTCCCAGAATGAATAATGAGGTTTTACATGTATATATGTGCATAAGTGTGTTTCAGTAACAGGTACTGAGCTTCCTACTTGTGATAAAGTTTATGAATGTATTGGTTTTTGAGGCCTTACAACTTCCTGAATCAATAAGTTAGTTGGCTTCAATTGGATCTTTTATGTTGCAGACAGAACATGTCTGCATTTTCCTTTACTGCCTCCCTAGTACAGACGAAAAGAGGCAGAGCAGTTTAATGAAGGGACAAGAAAAATTAATCAGGAAAGGATTCAGGAAAGTAGAATTTGAATTTAGCCTAAGGAAGGACAAGAAATTGAAAGGTAGAGGAGAGAGGGGAAACCTAAGGTAGAGATACAACCATGAAAGTGGCCATTAGCACATAGCAGTAGCATACCTGAGAGATGGTTTGATTAAAGTGCAAGGTGTCCATTGGAGAGCGATGAGAAATAATTTAGGAGACGTCAGTGGAGGCTGGATTTTGGAAGTTTGTGAAGGCCAGTCAATGGTATTTGGGCTTGATATCCTTGGCCTGGTTGTTAAGTGGACAGTTGTTTGCTGTAACTTCCTAAGGCAGACTTCCAGTTTTGATGACAGCACTTCTTTTTCTGCTAGGCTTAGAATTCTCCAAATAGCTCTTCAGGTAGCCATTATGAATTTCTTAGAATTGACAATAAATATGAAACTCATTGCCAGCCCAGTGGGAAGCAAAAGGGGGCAAATGTAGATTTTCTCCACTAGAAAGGATAGAATAAAAGCAATGCTTAAGAAATATTGACATTTAGGATAGTTCAGCTGAGAGGCTGTTGCAATCTAGGTATGCAATATAATGCTAAGGTTGGTAGAAATTAAGAAAACAAGCTTGGGGAAAGTGTATTTAATAATTTGATGATATTAGGTTTTTTTTTTTTCTCCCTCCACAGTGGTAAGAAATTCCAGTTGGGTTATTATGTCAGGCTCCTTTCAAAAAAAAAAAAAAAAAAAGACTCCCTCAGGCTTCGTCAAATCATGGGGACTTTATATAAAGATATGGTATTAGTTTTTATTGCTGTATAACTAATTATCACAAATTTGGTGGCTTAAACACACATATTTATTTTTTCACAGCTGGGGCATGGCCCAACTGGGTGCTCTGCATAGCTTCAATCTATGTGTCAGTTCGGGGTCTGTGGTCTCACTTCATGGCTTGACTGGGGAGGGAGCTGCCTCCAGGTGTATGTGGTCGTTAGCAGCATTCAGTTTCTTGCACGCCATCAGACTGAAGGCCTCAGTTTATTGGTGGCTATAAGCCAGAGGTGGCCCTCAGTTTCTTGACACATGGCCCTCTCAAAAGTGAAGCTTGCTTTTTCGAATCTAGCAAAGGAAAAAGCTTCCTTGTAAGACGATCATCACAATTGTAGGTATCATAATTGCATAGGTAACATCCCATCATTTCACCATATTCTCTAACGATTAAAGACAAGTTCCAGTGCAGCCACTATAGAAAACAATATACAGGTTGTTCAAAAAATTAAAAATAGAACTACCATATGATTCAGCAGTCCCACTTCTGGGTACATACCCAAAGGAAATAAAATGACCATCTTAAATAATATCTGCACTTCCACGTTCGCTGCTGCATTATTACCAGTAGCCAGTACATGTAAACAATCTAAGCGTTCATTAACAAACAAAGAAAATGCGGGTGTATACCTACAGTGGAATACTTTTCCTCTTCAAAAAAAAAGGAAAATCCTGCGTTTTCTGATAACACTGATGAACCTAAGGGACGTTACGCTAAATGGAATAAACCAGACACAGAAAAACATTTTGTATGATCTCAATTCTGTGTGGAGTATTGACAAAAATCATAGCAACAGAGAGTAAATGGTGATTGGCAGGGGCTGGGATGGAGGGGTAGTGGGGAAATGCTCATCAAAGGTTACAGACTTTCGGTAATAGGATGAGTAAGTTCTGTAGACCCGGTGTGCAGCACGATGACTACAGTTAATAGTAATGTATCATACACCTGAAATTTGCTAAAAAGAGTTCATCTTAAGTGTTCTCACCACACACACACACACACACACACACACACACACAAAGGGGAACTATGTGGGTGATGGATTGTGGCAATCATTTCACATACATAAATATATCAAAACATCGTGTACACTTTAAATGTACATATTTTTAATTTATCAGTAACGCCTCAACAAAGCTTGAAAAAAGGAAGCCATAGGTCCTGTTTAAGCTCAAGGGGATGGGATAACACTAAGGAATGAGCACCGGAAGGTGGGATCATGGGTTGTCTCAGACTACCCACCAGACGCTAAGGGAGGCAGAAACTTCGCGGGAGTTGTGCCTCTGCTGTTGGAAGAAGAGTAACAGTTATTTTGGCAACTAGAGGGACCCAGCATGGATCTAAGGACCTGTCACCTTAATGCTTTCAAATTGCCACTAAAGGGATTCTGTGACTTTGTGTCTACGTGTCTTCTTGTATGTCATTCGTTTCTTTCTGCTTCCCCATGGCTGTGTTTTCTGCATGTTCTTGGACAGATGGGGAGAGAGATAGCGATAGGAAGAGAGACAGAGAGAGAGAGAGAGAGGAGGTGCCCGGATGGCTCAGTTGGTTCAGAGTTTGACTCTTGATTTCAGCTCAGGTTGTGATCTTGTGGTTCATGAGGTTGAGCCCTGCATTGGGATCTGAACTAACTGTGCAGAACTTGCTTGGGATTCTGTCTCTCCCTCTCTCTGCTCCTCCCCTGCTCATGTGTGGGTGCACTCATGTGCATGCACTCTCTCTCTTAAAATAAATAAACTTGAAAAAAATAGAGACAGAGAGAGATGTTCATGTTTGACAAAGATGTTTGTTGTGACAGATCATCACATGGGCCAGTCTACAGAATGGACACCCTTGATTCATATATTACCCCTAGCTGGAAGGAGGTGGTTTAACTGTTGTAGCTGAACCACTTTTGTTCAAGGAACAGTTTAGGGTGTCTTTCACTAGAGCACATGATTGGGCATTTTAAGGAGGGATTAGGAAACGACACATACCAGTTATCCAGTGGTTATATAGAAATCAAAAGCCTATAAATAGCTAACTTATCATTTGTTAATACTGTCCTTCTTTCTAAAGAATGAGAATTTGTGGTAGCTTACAGAGATATATTAAATACCACGATAAGGAATCAAATAAGTGTGAAGTGTGATAAGGGAGAAATAAGAACGCAAAGTGAATTGATTGGTGAGGTCAGTGCATACATTATATACCATAAACATTTATTAAAGATGTGCTACAGATTTGGTTTTGAGTTTCTTCACAGCCAGAGCCAGAGGAAAACACAAAATGCCTATAAAAATGATTCGCCTGGGGTGCCTGGGTGGCTCAGTCGGTTAAGCATGTGACTTCGGCTCAGGTCATGATCTCACGGTTCACGGGTTCGAGCCCCGCGTCGGGCTCTGTGCTGACAGCTCAGAGCCTGGAGCCTGCTTCGGATTCTGTGCCTCCCTCTCTCTGCCCCTCCCCTACTCATGCTCTGTCTCTTTCTGTCTCAAAAATAAATAAACATTAAAAATTTTTTTTCAAAAAAATGATTTGCCTACTAGTAAAAAGAATAATTTTCTCTGATGGTGTCATCATCATAATGGCAACCATTTGTTGTGCACATTTAATGGGGCCAGACACTATGTTTAATATGTTAAGTATAAATTCTAACATTACCTCCATTTCACTGGTGGGAAATTGGAGATTACAAGATTAAATGTATCTTCTAAGGTCACAAGGTGAACAAGAGGTTGGACTGAGATCTCTCTGATTCCAAATCCATCATTTCTCCATTGCACGCTGCGGGGCTGAGTGAGCTGTGGTGGGTAGGTGATGGGGAAAACTGCACCCGTTGCTTTCCTTAGCCTTTCCTGCCTCTCCTCTGTCCTTGAGCCCTTCATGCTGCTTCCTGCCTCATGCTGGTACCCCGCAAGTGCCAGACTTTGCTTGCACAGCTGTTCTTTGACTGTTTCTAACGCTCCAGACTACCTTTTGATTTGCTTCTTCCTTCAATTTAATTTCCATATTGATCAATGTTCTATTCGATGAGTCCATTTTTAAAAATTTGATTTTATTCTTCTGTCATTTATTTTTGTTTTCTATTTTCTTCCATTTTGGTTCCTAAGAAATTTGAGGTAATTTTTTCCCCTTCTTTTTCCTGGTTGTCATTGAGGCTTGTTGCTTTATACACTATTGCGAATAGGCAAAAATTGAGCATTTTTGTTTTCAAGTTACACAATATCTGACTTCCTCCCATGTATTGTAATTTATTCTTCAATTAACAATAGAGACGGTAGGACTGCTATTGGCTTTGCAAGTCTTGTTTACAAAATGTGAAGCAATATTTACATATTTTAAGAGTTAAACATTTCCTGAGTAAATATTTATAATTGGTCAAGTAGAATTGAATTTGGTCAATGTTTTGCTAGTTGTTAATTTTGATTCTGTTGTGAGGAGGACTATTTAATCTTGCCATTATCCATCTCTCTGGCCTAATAAGATGGTAAATATATGTCAGCAGAAGTTCATCAACATCCAAATGTAAGTGGACATTTGTGAAAAATGTATGGTAAGGGTTATTCAAACAATGTTTGTAAGAATAGTTAACAGAATAAGCAGGGTGAATGTTATTAGTTTCCTATTGCCGCACAACAAATTGTCCCAAAACTTAGTGGCTTAAAACAGCAAACATTTGTTATCTTATTTTCTGTGGGTCAGGAATCTGGGCATGCCTTAGCAGAGAGGCAATGAAGATGCTGGCCAGGACTACTGTATCATCTAAAGACTTGACCAGGGCAAAGTCTGCTTTCAAGTTCACCCCCATGTTTGTCGACAGAATTCAGTTCTTCACGGCTGTTAAACTGTGGGCCTTACTTCCTCCAAGGCTGTTTGCCAGAAGCTGGTATCAGTTCCTTGCTACCTGGGCTTCTCTGTAGGGTGGTCCTCTGTGTGGGAGCTGGGGGAAGCTACCTTTGGGGGAAGCAAGAATGAGTGCTGCAGTTAGAATCTAGTCTTTCTAAAACATAATCTCCAAAGTGATATCCCAGCACTTCTGTCTTAGTTTATTCTTTGAAAGCCAGTTAGTAAACCCACAAAAGGCAAGGGGATTATAAAAAACAAGGGCATGAACACCAGGAGGGGATCATTGGGAGCCATCCTGGAGGTTTGCCTACCACAGAGAGTGAAACTAACACTAACTTAATGCTGCCTAGCATCACTTCATATTAGAGGACAGAACTGGGACTGACGAGGAAGAAAGAGTAGCTGGCACTCCAAGTTCAAAAACTAAGAATGGGGTCTTTCTCTTCCCAAAGTTTCAGAACATGTAATAGATGGGGTAAGCAAGTATGTGGGATGGAAAGAACTAAGGACCACTAAAAGTAAAAACTTCAGACACCCACTACTATAGCAGAATCAGCGTTTACTCTTAGGCCCAGCATTTTAAGAGCAACCAGGAATGAAAAGAACATTGACTTGGCAATCAGACTTCATCAGAATTCCAGCTTTCTTGTAACTACTGGTAGATTCACATTCTTAGGAAAGTCATTTAAGTTCTTTGGGGTTTATTTTCATTTCCTATAAAATGGGGATGATAGTATGAAATATTACTACCTATATTTGTGAGGCAGGTATTTAGAGCCATGATAGTTACACAATACTAGATGGCAACATAGTTCTACTGTGCCGCTATACTGAAAACTAAGGATGCAAAATCTTTGTTTTTTGAAACACATGGTGCTTTCTAACTACTTACAAATGTTATTTTATATACTTTTGAAATAACTTTTCAGACTTAGACAAATATTTTAATGTTTCACTACCATGCATTATCTCAAAAGTATGAATGATATAAATTCATTTAATTCCAAGGGGTTCTTTCGATTTTTTTGTCCAACCCCTCTGAATCATTTTTAAACAGAGAATTGCCAATGCCCTATTTAGTTATGACTTAATTTTTTTTTTTTTACACTTATTTTTGAGAGACAGGGGTAGGGGGAGCGGGGCTTGAACTCACAAAACGTGAGACCATGACCTGAGCCGAAGTTGGAGGCTTAACCAACTGAGCCACCCAGGCGCCCCTAGTTATGACTTTTAATATAGTATACTTCACTTAATTCAATATCAAAATAAATATTGTTTCAATATTTAGTCAATATAAAACATTGTTTATGTTCTCTCGCTCTCTCTCTATATATATTGGCTAACATATTTTTTGCAAACCTGCGCGGTCTTCCTTACAGCACATCACCTACGAACTATTAGGACACATGACTGTCGTATTTGGGACTGAAGCCTCGCTGCACACGCCTTTTAATAAATTATTTAAAAAAAAAAATTTTTTTCCCCCTCCCTTCGCAGAACATGCCTTAAAAAAAAATATTTCCCGTTGTCTTTTTGCTCTACATTATGGTGACCGCCACAACTCGGTCTCCTAATGAACTTTAAGTTTTGCTTTGAATCCACGTATAACCTTACGAAGACATCCAGACCACAGCAAGGCCCTGTACGCCCTTGGGCTAGGTGGCTAGAGCGTTTGCCGACGGGGGCGGAGCCTATGGTGACGTAGGCCGGGAAACCGCGGGGCGGGGGGCGGGGCGGCGCGCTCCCGGAAGTGGCGCGTTACGTCGCTGTGCGTGCAGGCGGCTGCGTCGGGCTGCAGGAGAAGATGGCGGTCTCCACAGGTCGGTTCCCGGGCTGGGCTGCCTGCTTTCCCACTCCAACCCGGCTCTGCCCCTCCGCCTGCTGCTGGCGGCCGGGCACTGATCGTGTGGGAGAATCCAGAGTGCGCCTTCTCGGACACCGTGCTACCCGTGGAGCGAAGCCCGGGAGCTGGGAGGGTCCGGGCGGGTCGGGCGCCGGCGCCGAGGGCCCGGGGCGGCCGTCGGGGGTGGCGGGTCGTGCTTGCGCGTCGGCCGCGCGCCCGCGAGCTGGGGGCGGGGTGGCTCCGGCGCGGGCGCACACGCAGGGGCTAGCGGGTGCGGGTCAGATCGCTGAGCGGAGGGCAGTGTGGGAGGGAGGAGAGGAGGCCCAAGGTGGGCAGTGTCAGCCTCGGGCACGGAAGCGTTTCGGGTAAGGGGCGTCCTGGATCGAGGGGGGTCCCGTTTTGTTGGACTTGCCTTTATGTGGGTGGAGGAGGAGAGGACTAAGAAGAGGACTGTTGCTGTTTGTAATAAGGGAGAAATGATGATCATTCTTACCTGGCTGAATACGTGTTGTTATTTTTATTCATTTAAGGGCAACAGTGTAGTGCAAGAAAAATAAAACCATAGAGCAAGAAAACGCCAGTTTAAGAAGTGGTTTGTTTTTTAGACTGTTCAACTCCTCTCTCGTACTGAGTACAGTGTTTGGTTTCCAACGAGCACAGACTTTGAAGTTAAATATTAATACTGAGATTTTCGAAACTTGACCATTTTACAATATGTTAAAATGAAAATGTTAAGTTTTAACTGCTTAACGTCTGATCTTTCATTTCTCCTAATTACAATCGAAACCAGGCTATAGAACAGTGTGATTTAATATTTCATGCCATCATTGCATAATAAAACAAAATTTTAAATGCATATGTGCTAAAAAGTGGAAGGTTGCAGTATATGTTGTTGGAATTTGTAAGGTTATACCTTGGGATACATTCAATATACATTTTAATGGAAAGTTATGTCTTGTAAGTCTAATCTTTAATGTGTACAGGTGTCATAGGTGATAGGATCTTTACCAGTTCTAGCGTTGGGGAGTATTTCGGCATACTTGAGGTATTAGCGAACTAGTAAAAACAAGGATTATTTTATTTTATTTATTTTTTTTTAAAATTTTTTTTTTCAACGTTTATTTATTTTTGGGACAGAGAGAGACAGAGCATGAACGGGGGAGGGGCAGAGAGAGAGGGAGACACAGAATCGGAAACAGGCTCCAGGCTCCGAGCCATCAGCCCAGAGCCCGACGCGGGGCTCGAACTCCCGGACCGCGAGATCGTGACCTGGCTGAAGTCGGACGCTTAACCGACTGCGCCACCCAGGCGCCCCAAAACAAGGATTATTTTAAAAATGAGATTTTAGTTTTACAACTTTATTGTACTTGCTGTCGGAAATCCAGCTAGCTTGCGAATGGGGCCATATCCCTCTTGTTGTGCTTGGTACTATGGGTTCTCGAAAATTTAGTAATAAAATGGTACATTTTAATTTGATAGTTTTCATTTTGTGGATTGCATTGTTTTTTTAAACATGTCCCCCCCCCCCCCCAACATTATACATATGAGAGTGTGGAAATATTTTGAAAAGAACAAATATTAGTTGTTACTGGTGGCAGATACTTTTCGTTATCCACTTTCAGTTATCTTTTACAGAAGTCGAATATAAGTTATAAAGATGTTGCTGATTGTTGGCACATTTCCTTATACATTGGAAGCCTGTATTTTCTAGTTTATATTTCATCATCACAATTGTTATATTTTCATCCTGTTTTCAGATTTATGAAATATGATACCTTAGCATAACTAATAAGGGTGTATTTTAGGCATTTGAGGTTTTTTCAATGAAATTTATTTTGAAACTATTGCTAAAAACTTGTCTTGGTCAATTTCAGTATTCTGTTTATTCATTTTGTATGCCTTACATAATTCACAGTATTGTTGAACTGAGAGGAAGACGAGTGCAGAAGCAGCTTTGGACTTTTTAAATTATACTTTCTGTTAGCTATACTTTTGTATTCTTTGTGGGGAAATAGTACCTGTATATTTGTGAAATAAATATAGCTTAAAATTTAAAATGAGATGAGCTAGGTCATGTAATAATGTACATGTTTTGGGGTGCTTGGCTGGCTCATTCTGAGGAGCATGGGATTCTTGATCTAGGGGTTGTGGGTTTGAGCCCAATTTTGGGCATAGAGATTATAAGAAAAAAATAAACTTTGAAAAAAAATCATTAAAGAATAATATACATGTTTTTTATTTAAGACAAAATAATCTTGATAAAAATAGTTATTTGCTAGGCTAAAAAGAAGACATAGCTGACAAATATTTTTGATCCTTATTAAGGCATTATATTTTAATGTACATTATCTAAGTCATATACTTTTATCCTTCCTCTTACTAGAAGAAAAATTGGGGAGAAAAAAATTCCAGCTAGCCTGAGATTTTTAAGCTGAAACATACTTTGCCATACCATTTGATACTCTTTTATTTAAGAGGGGAGGGCACAGAGGGGAAGAGAGAGATTCTTTCTTTTTAAGTTTTATTAAAAAATATTTTTTTGAGAAGTTTATTTATTTATGAGAGATAGAGACAGCATGAATGGGAGAGGGACAGAGAGAGAGGGAGATACAGAATCCTAAGGAGGCTCCAGGCTCTGAGCTGTCAGCACAGCTGACATGAGATCATGGCCTGAGCTGAAGTTGGATGCTTAACCGACTGAACCACCCAGGTGCCCTGGAAGAGAGAGAGAATCTTAAGCAGGCTCCATGCTCTGTGCAGAGCCCGATGGGGGCTCAATCCTGGGACCCTGGGATCATAACCTGAGCCAAAATCAAGAGTTGGATGCTCAACTGACTGATCCACCCAGGTGCCCTTGGTCTTCTTATTTTGCAGACGAGAAAAATGAGGGCTAAAATATTACAAGATTTTATACAGTTGGTTAGTGATGGATTCAAGGTTAAAATTTGCGTTTTTGTTTTTATTTTGTTCTCAGTCTTGTGTTCTTTCTGTTATGAGGAACTGTGCAGTTTGAAATATTCCTCAATCATGAATCTTACTCCCTTTTAGACTTGAGAGTGGCTTTCACACTTCTCTTTCTAGCAGAATCTTTGTTTCACACTTAGATGTTTCTTGTGGATGGAAGTTGGGCTGTGGTGGAGACCCACCGGCTAGCTCCCCCGTTTCCAAGAGGCAGTCACCTTTGGAGGTCAAGAGGATTTCATTGGACATGGCTTAAGAACCACTACTTTAAGGAATAGAAATTTATTAGTACATTTAGTACCTTTGATTCAAAAATTTAATTAGATCCCACTACTAATAAAAGAGTTACTGTTAGATGAAAAAGCACGTGCCACACTTTCTTAAAAAATAAATTTAAAATTTTAGGATAATTTTAATTTTGCAGTAAAGTTGTGAAGATAGTACAGAGAAGATTGTACATGGGAGTACCTGATGTTCATTTTCTGTCTCAGGATCCCATCCAGGATACATTGTTAAATGAAAATTTAAAATTTCTTATCACTTAAAGAAGTTGTGGTTTATATATACAATGGAATACCACTTGGTAACGAGAAAGAATGAAATCCTGCCATTTGCAACAACGTGGATGGAACTGGAGGGTATTATGTTAAGTGAAATAAGTCACAGAAAGATATTATGTTTTCGCTCATATGTGGAACTTGAGAAACTTAAGACCAATGGGAGAAGGGAAGGGGAAAAATAGTTTCAAACAGAGAGGGAGACAAACCCATAAGAGACTCTTAAATACAGAGAACAAACTGAGGGTTGATGGGGGCATGGGAGAGGGGGAAATGGGTGATGGGCATTGAGGAGGGTACTTGTTGGGATGAGCACTGGGTGTTGTGTAAGTGATGAATCTTGGGAATCTGTCCCCGAAACCAAGAGCACACTGTATGTTAGCTAACTTGACAATAAATTATATTAAAAAGATAAAAAATAAAAAAGGAAAAAAAATTTTTTTTCATCACTTGAGTTACACTAGTGGGGTTCTAATCTCTGAATGCAGATGATTGTAAAATATCTTTAAATAACGAGAGACTCAGAAAAGAACGGAATATTTTTGTCTTTGATAGTAGGTCTGTGTAAGCCATAAGGTTGAAAAACGAAACGATAAGTAAAACTTAACTACCTTCTTCAGAAGTGGGCAGCATTGTGTATACTGGAACAAGAACTGGATTAGCAGTGCTTTAATTCCACTGCTGCCTCTGACAGATTAGTGTGGCATGCTAGGCATGCCACTGAATCTCTTAAACCTTGCTTTCCCCATCCCTTCTGTGAAAGGTTGGACCACATGATTTTGTTTTCCCTATCTTCAAGATGATGATATGCAGGCAGAACTTGGGAGTAGCATCAGAAGAGGTGTGCATGGTGTGTAAATCATAACATAGAACCTGGGACCTGGACAATATAAGAGCCAAGTTGCAGTAGTCTAGTACATTTCCCTCTTGAGACTTTAATAACTGGCTTGATAGATTTTTCTGTGTCTGTTAGCAACCTGGATCCTCTTGATACATGTTTGTTTTTGACAATATGATTAAATCGTACAGCCTTTGCTGTACGTGCATTCATCCCTTTGCACAATACTGCAGGATGGTAAAAATGACCATGCAGACTGAGACTGTTCAAAGCAATCTTACTAAGAAAAACTGTTAGTCCGTGACCTTTGAAAATGTTTGCTTAGATATTAAAAACTCTTTGTGGTTATAAGTGTTTAGGAAAATGAAAAAAAATAGTAAAACTAACATTTGTTCAGTACTGTAATTTAAAAACGAGACGTTAAGAATTGGAATGTTTTATTTGTAAAAAATTTGTCAAGAGTAGTTTGAACAATGCTTGACTTTTTCTTCTCATCGTACACTTACGATGTGGAGGAAGCATCTTTTCTGTGCTTTGATAATTGTCATACTCCTCAGTTTGAATCACTTCCAGTATTTTATCCTTTGTGCTTTCGATGTTGGAAATAATCTCAGATTTCCTTTATTGTGAAGTTTTTCACTTCCTGTGGAACATTGCCATCCTTTTCTTGTAACTGCCTTCCTCATTTACATCCATAAGCCCCCATTCACAGAGTTTGGGTGTTTGCTCATCTAGAGTCTTCCCAACACTTCCAGTTGCGTGTTTTTTTCTATAACTGCATTTACATTTGATTCACATTTCACATCAGTGTTACCAGTTTTTTCTTTGCTGCACTTTGATCTTTGTTGGCTAATTTCTTTTTCTGGCTATTTTTATAGAATGCCACATGGGTTTACTACTGGCACACTACTATGAGCTTTGCTGTCTGTATGTGACTCACAAATGTGCAGGGACCCATCACCAACTGACTTTGAAAGATGTGAAGCGATTGGCCACTGGTTAGGATGCTCACCTATTATTTACATAGTGATTTGTGGACTGGGGAGCTTGCAACAGAATTTGTACTTAATGTGATTACTCATGGTTAGGGGACCGTGCTAACTGAAGCTTCATCCGTGATGTTGGGGGACTGGTAGTATTTAAACCATGCTGACTGAAAGCCATACAAATGGAAACTATGAAAAGGAAAGATTATCCTTAGTGGAAACATCCACTTGACCGATTACTTGGGGAGCTGTTTGACACAAAACTTCAAAGTGGATATGTGAGGCTTGTAGACTAGAATAAATGGAATAAAGTTCAGTGTTCAAAAGTTTATTTCAAGTGTATTTGACTTTTTTAAAAGGAATGAATGTTTTATATAAATAAATTTTTTCTATGTTTTATATTAGAGAGAGACAGAGCATGAGTGGGGGAGGGGCAGAGAGAGAGGGAGACACAGAATCCGAAGCAGGCTCCAGGGTCCAAGCTGTCAGCACAGAGCCCATTGCGGAGCTCTAACTCATGAACAGCGAGATCATAACCTGAGCCAAAGTCGGACGTTTAACCGACTGAGCCACCCAGGCGCCCCAAGATGTTTTTATAAATAAATCTTTGAGATAATATGGTAAGACAGTCCTACAGTTGTAGGACTGGGTTTGGGAGTGATTTATTCTTCTTTACAAAGTCGTAGCTGATTTGTATAAAAGCAAATGTTGTATTCAGTTTAAGTTAGAACTCAGCAAAGTTTCGGATCACAGGAGAGAAAGCCTGTGTAGGTCTTCACATATGTTGAAATAATAATTGTAATGGAAAGCACATTATGGATCATCTAGGCTTCACTTTATAGATGAGCTATGGAAATTTAGATAGGAAATGACTTTCTCAAGATTACTTAGCTAGATGTAGAGTCCAGAGGTAGTTTCTTGATTTCAGGTTCTTTGATAACTGGTTCTGTATTGCACTGTATAAACGTTGTTTGCTTTCATTTTGTGGGAACCTAACGATGTGATTTCATAAATAAATACCATTAGGATGAAGAGAAGACAGTTGATAGGGTCTAATGACATTGTAAGTATTTAACACTACATGTTTTAAGATGTAAATGATTGTGTTGAAAGAATAACAAAAAATTTAAGAACACTGATATGTGTGTTTTTTAAATGTTTATTTTTGAGAGAGTGTGAGCATGAGAGGAGTGGGGGAGGGACAGAGAGAGAGGACAGAGATTCTGAAGTAGACTGTGTGCTGACAGCAGAGAGGCAATGCAGGGCTTCAACTCTTGAACCTTTAAGATCCTGACCTGGGCCAAAGTCATATGCTTAACCAACTGAGCCACCAAGGCGCCTCAAGAAAATTGATATTAATAGCTAAATCTCATTATACGTTTACACAGATTTTTTTGTGAGCACAAATTTGGTGTTGCAGGCAAATGATTCTTAATGATTCTTTTATTGATTAATGATTCCCTTAATGATTCTTTTATTTTTTTCCCCCCTTCTCCCATGGTCTTCTCTTAAGTTTCTCAAGATCCACATAGGAGTGAAAACATGGTCTCTGTCTTTCTCTGACTGGACTTATTTCAGTTAGGATAATACCTTCTAGTTCCATCCACGTTGCTGCAAATGGCATGATTTCATTTTTCTCGTTGCCAAGTAGTATTCAATTGTATATATAAACCACGTCTTCTTTATCTGTTGTTCAGTTGATGAGCTTTAAGGCTCCTTCCTAATTTGGCTATTGTTGAAAGTGCTGCTATAAACATTGGGGTACAAGTGCCCCTATGCATCCTGTATCTCTTGGGTAAATTCCTAGCAGTGCTATTGCTAGGTCATAGGGTAGATCTAGTTTTAATTTTTTGAGGAACCACCACACTGTTTTCTAGAGTGGCCGCACCAGTTTGCATTCCCACCAACAGTGCAAGAGGGTTCCTGTTTCTCCACATCCTTGCCAGCTTCTGTTGTTTCCTGATTAGTTCATTTTAGCCAGCCTGACTGGTGTGAGGTTGTATCTCAGTGTGGTTTTGATTTGTATTTCCCTCATGATGAGTGACGTTGAGCATCTTTTCATGTGTCTGTTGGCCGTCTGCATGTCTTCTTTAGAAAAGTGTCTATTCATGTCTTCTGCCCATTTCTTCACTGGATTATTTGTTTTTTGGGTGTAGAGTTTGGTAAGTTCTTTATAGATTTTGGATACTAACCCTTTATCTGATATGTCATTTGCAAATATCTTCTCCCATTCCGTTGGTTGCCTTTTAGTTTTGGTGATTGTTTCCTTTGCAGTGTAGAAGCTTTTTATCTTGATGAGGTCCCAATAGTTGATTTTTGCTTTTAATTCCCTTACCTTTGGAGATGTGTTGAGCAAGAAATTGCTGCAACTGAGGTCAAAGAGGTTGTTGCCTGTTTTCTCCTCTAGGGTTTTGATGGTTTCCTGTCTCACATTTAGGTCTTTCATCCATTTTGAGTTTATTTTTGTGAATGGTGTAAGAAAGTGGTCTAAATTCATTCTTCTGCAGGTTGATGGCCAGTTCTCCCAGTACCATTTGTTAAAGAGACTGTCTTTTTTCCGTTGGCTACCCTTTCCTGCTTTGTCAAAGATTAGTTGGCCATACATTTGTGTATCCAATTCTGGGTTCTCTATTCTATTCCATTGGCCTATGTGTCTGTTTTGTGGCAGTACCATACTGTCTTGATGATTGTAGCTTCGTAGTAGAGGCTAAACTCTGGGATTGTGATGCCTCCCTCTTTGGTTTTCTTTTCCAATAGTACTTTTTCTTTTTCAATAGTACCCCAATAATTAATTTGGGGTCTTTTGTGGTTCCATGCAAATTTTAGGATTGTTTGTTCTAGCTCTGAGTAGAATGCTGGTGCAATTTTGATTGGGATTGCATTGAATGTGTAGATTGCTTTGGGTAGTATTGACATTTTAATGATATTTATTCTTCCAATCCACGAATATAAAATGTTTTTCCATTTTTTTGTGTCGTCTTCAATTTCCTTCATACATTTTCTGTAGTTTTCAGCATATAGATCTTTTACATCTTTGGTTAGGTTTATTCCTTGGTATTTTATGGTTCTTGGTGCAATTGTAAATGGGATCACTTTGTTGATTTTTCTTTCTGTTGCTTCATTATTAGTGTATAAGAATGCAACTGATTTCTGTACATTGACTTTGTATGCTGCAACTTTGCTGAATTCATGTATCAGTTTTAGCAGCCTTCTGATGGAGTTGTTTGGGTTTTCCACGTAGAGTATCATGTCTTCTGTGAAAAATGAAAGCTTGACTTCATCTTTGCCAATTTTGATGCCTTTGATTTCCTTTTGTTGTCTGATTGCTGGTGCTAGGACTTCTGACACTATGTTAAACAGTAGCGGTGAGAGTGGACATCCCTGTTGTATTCCTGATCTCAGGGGGAAAGCTCTCAGTTTTTTCCCATTGAAGATGACGTCAGCTCTGGGCTTTCTGTATATGGCTTTTATGATTTTTAGGTGTGTTCCTTCTATTCCAGCTTTCTTGAGGGTTTTTATTAAGAAAGGATGCTGTATTTTTCAAATGCTTTTTCTGCATCTATTGAGAGGGTCATGTGGTTCTTATCCTTTCTTTTATTAATGTGATGTATCACATTGATTGATTTGCGAATATTGAACCAGCCCTGCAGCCCAGGAATGAATCCCACTTGATCATGGTGAATAATTCATTTTATATGCTGTTGAATTATATATATTGGGATGTTGGCCTGTAATTCCCCTTTTTTTGTGGGGTCTCTGTCTGGTTTGGGAATCAAGGTAATGCTGGCTTCATAGAATGATTCTGGAAGTTTTCCTTCTGTTTCTGTTTTTTGGAACGGCTTGAGAAGGATAGGTATTAATTCTGCTTTAAACATCTGGTAGAATTCCCCTGGAAAGCCATCTGGCCCAGGAGTCTGATTTGTTGGGAGATTTTTGATTACTGATTAAATTTCTTTTTTTTTTTTTTTATTAAAAAAAAATTTTTTTTCAACGTTTATTTATTTTTGGGACAGAGAGAGACAGAGCATGAACGGGGGAGGGGCAGAGAGAGAGGGAGACACAGAATCGGAAACAGGCTCCAGGCTCTGAGCCATCAGCCCAGAGCCCGACGCGGGGCTCGAACTCACGGACCGCGAGATCGTGACCTGGCTGAAGTCGGCCGCTTAACCGACTGCGCCACCCAGGCGCCCCTACTGATTAAATTTCTTTACTAGTTATGGGTCTGTTCAAATTTTCTATTTCTTTCCGTTTGAGTTTCGGTAGTGTGTGGGTGTCTTAAGAATTTGTCCATTTCTTCCAAGTTGCCCTGTTTGGCATGCAGTTTTTCATAGTAGTCTCTGATAATTGTTTGTATCTCTGAGGGATTGGTTGTAATAAGTCCATTTTCATTTGTGATTTTATCTATTTGGGTCCTCTCTCTCTCTCTCTCTTTTTTAATGTTTATTTTTTTTTTATTTATTTAAAAAAATTTTTTTTTCAACGTTTATTTATTTTTGGGACAGAGAGAGACAGAGCATGAATGGGGGAGGGGCAGAGAGAGAGGGAGACACAGAATCGGAAACAGGCTCCAGGCTCTGAGCCATCAGCCCAGAGCCCGACGCGGGGCTCGAACTCACGGACCGCGAGATCGTGACCTGGCTGAAGTCGGACGCTTAACCGACTGCGCCACCCAGGCGCCCCATTTAATGTTTATTTTTGAGAGAGAGATGGAGTGCAGGCAGGGGAGGGGCAGGGAGAGAAGGAGACACAGAATGCCAAACAGGCTCCAGACTCCGAGCTGTCAGCACAGAGCCCAATGTGGGGCTTAAACCCATGAACCGCGAGATCATGACCTGAGCCAGAGTCATGGCTCAGACGCTTAACCGACTGAACCACCCAGGTACCCTGGTCCTCTCTCTTTTCTTTTTGAGAAGTCTGGCTAGGGGCTTATCATTTTTTTTTTTTTTTTTTTTTTTTTTCAAAAAACCAGCTCTAAGTTTCATCGATCTGTTCTGGTTTTTTTGGATTCTATATTGTTTATTTCTGCTCTGATCTTTAATATTTCTCTTCTTCCTCCGGTCTTGGGGTTCCTTTGTTGTTCTGCTTCTTGTTAGGTGTACTGTTAGATTTTGTATTTGGGATATTTCTTGTTTCTTAAGATAGGCCTGGATTGCAATGTATTTTCCCCTTAGGACTGCCTTTGCTGCATCCCAAAGGGTTTGGACTGTCATGTTTTCATATTCATTTGTTTCCATATATTTTTTAATTTTTTCAATTGCCTGGTTGACCCATTCATTCTTTAGTAGGATGTTCTTTAACCTCCATGCATTTGGAGGTTTTCCAAACTTTTTCCTGTGGTTGATTTCAAGTTTCATAGCATTGTGATCTGAGAGTGTGCATGGTATGATCTCAATTCTTGTATATTTATTGAGGGCTGTTTTGTGACCCAGTATGTGATCTATCTTGGAGAATGGTCCACATGCACTCGAGAAGAATGTGTACTCTGCTTTAAGATGAAAAGTTCTGAATATATCTGTCAAGTCTATTTGGTCCAGTGTATCCTTCAGGGCCATTGTTTCTTTTTTGAATTTTCTGTCTAGATGGTCTGTCCATTGTTGTAAGTGGAGTATTAAAGTCCCCTGCAATTACCACATTCTTACCAATAAGATTGCTTACATTTGTGAGTAGTTGTTTTATATATTTGGGTGCTTCCAAATTCATTGCATAGACATTTAAAATTGTTAGCTCTTCTTGATAGATAGACCCCATAATTATTATCTAATGCCCTTCTTCATCTCTTGTTATGGCATTTAGTTTAAAATCTAGTTTGTCTGATATAAGTATGGCTACTCCAGTTTTCTTTTGACTTCCAGTAGCATGATAGATCTCCATCCCCTCACTTGCAATCTGAAGGTGTCTTCAGGTCTAAAATGGGTCTCTTGTAGACAGCAAATAGATGGGTCTTGTTTTTTTTATCCATTCTGATACCTTATGTCTTTTGTTTGGAGCATTTAGTCCATTTACATTCAGTGTTACTATTGAAAGATAGGGATTTGGAGTCGTTGTGTTATCTGTAGCTTTCATCCCTGTAGTGAGGTCCCTGGTCCTTTGTGGTCTTTGCAACATTCCACTCACAGAGTCCCCCTTAGGATCTCTTGTAGGGCTGGTTTAGTGGTGGTGAACTCCTTCAGTTTTGTTTGGGAAAACCTTTATCTCTCTGTCTATTCTGAATGACAGGCTTGCTGGATAAAGGATTCTTGGCTGCATATTTTTCCTACTTAGTACATTGAAAATTTCCTGCCACTCCTTTCTGGCCTGCCAAGTTTCAGTAGATAGGTATGCTACTACCTTTATGTGTCTGTCCTTGTAGGTTAAGGCCCATTTGTCCCTAGCTGCTTTCAGAATTCTCTGTTTGTGTTTTGCCAGTTTCACTGTGATGTGTCATGCAGAAGATCAATTCCTGTTATGCCTGAAGGGAGTTCTCTGTGCCTCCTGGATTTCAATGTCTGTTTCCTTCTCCAGATTGGGGAAGTTCTCAGCTGTCATTTCTTTAAGTACACCTTTTGCCCCTTTTTCTCTCTCATCTTCTGGAACTCGTATGATACAGACATTATTACGTTTCATTGAATCCCTTAGTTCTCTTAATTCTCCCTTCGTGGTCCAGAAGTTTTTTATCTCTTTTTCTCAGCTTCATATTTTTCCATAATTTTATCTTCCATATCACTTATTTTCCCCTCTGCCTTTTCAGTCCTCACTGTCACTGCCTCTAGTTCACTTTGCACCTCATTTACAGCATTTTTTAATTCATCATGACTATTTTTTAGTTTCTTGATCTCTGCAGCAGTGGATTCTCTGCTGTCTTGTATGCTTTTTTCAAGCCCAGTGATTAATCTTATGACTAGTATTCTAAATTCTTGTTCAGTTATATTGTTTATATCTGTTTTGGTCATTCTTTAGCTGTCATTTCTTCCTGGAATTTCTTTTGAGGAGAATTCTTCTGTTTTGTCATTTTGGCTAGTTTTCTGTCCCTTATGTGTTTTAAAAGCTTGTTACATGTCCTGCTCCTGCAAACACTACTATATTAAAGAGGGGTCGTCACACTGTCCAGGGCCTGGCCCTTCAGGAGCTGTTTTTCAGAGTGTGTTACTTGCTCTCTGTTGTTTTGACTTTGGCTGCTTTATCTCCCTACTCGTAGTGATGGTTTGGACCCTCCACCAGGTGTGCTTTGAGTTGTTCGTGGAAGTAGTCCTGGGAAAGAAAACAAACAAACAAAACAGAAAAAAACCCAAAACACCAGCTATAGCAGAACCACAGGGTGAGGCTGTTCTTGATAGAAGAGGACTTATTCCTTACAAAGAGAGACATGACAGGGGCAGGGAAAAAGAAGGGAAAACAAAATTGACCAGGCAGAGAAACTAAACGGCTTAATGCAGAGAGAGAGAAGGGGGGGGGGGGGGGAGAGGGGAAATAAAGAAGGAGGTGTAGAACAGGCGTAAAGCGATAGATCGAAGGTGTCTGCTCAAACAAACCAACAACCAGAATAACCAGACTAGAGAAGGGAAGAAATAAGAAGGAGAAAAGGAAGGAAATATATATATATATATATATATATATTATTGTCCAATAATTAAATGAATAAATGTAAAACCACTGGGTGCCTTGGAAGCGGTGGCAGTGCTGGTTTGGAGGAGGGGCTGTCTGGTTCATCAGCGTCAATATAGCTCCAGGAGAACCACAGTTAGCTTAGCACACGTGGAGGGGTGTGTGGAGGGGCGTGGTTTGGTGTGGCGGGTCCCGCTGTCCCTTCCCTGAGGCCCCAGCTTGGTGATGGGGGGAAAAATGGCGACTGCTCCACGGACTGGGTGTCCCACACCACTCTGTTCAGGCCATCGTCGCAGTGCCGCGGGCGCCGTCCAGGCGGTTTGTCCCGCTCGGACGACTCCCGTGCCTCCCTGGTGCTCGGCTGGGATTCACATCCTGATGTCTTCAAGGAGCCCGCTCCCTGCGCCCGGCTTTTGGCCTGATACGTGGCCTGATACGTGGCTTCTGGCTGGCCGTCGCAGGCAGAGCTGCTCGCCTTTGAACGGCTAAGCCCCTTCTTCCCACGGCAGGGGACCGTGGCAGGGGACCCCTCCCAGGGCAGGGGACCGCTCTCTCCCACCGCGGACTGGGCCTCCGAACTGGTTCCCGAGCCCCGGGCTGGCCCCCCTTCTCCCCAGGTGCACGAACAGGGCAGGGCGAACAGGGCAGGGCGGCCGGCCCCAGTCCGGAGGAGGCCCCGCAGGCACGGGTTGGGTCTTTGTCGCCGGGTCGGTGGTTTTTCTCTCCCCCAGATACAGTCCTGTGATTCCCCAGCCTCCGTTCCTCTTCCTTTGCCTCTCTGCAGAAGGGGATCCCGCCCCTCCGTGCCTGTGCGATTTGGTTAATCTTGCAGTTCGCACTCGCCTACCTGTGGCCTGCCAGTCTGTCCCCGTGGGCCCCCAGAGAGGTCTCTGTCACTCTGGAGCCCGGACTCTTGGAATTCAAAGTCCTTAGGCCTCAACACTGCTGTGTTTGAGGGACGAGGGGACTTCGGGTCCCCCTGCTGCTCCGCCTTGTTGGATCTCCACTTCTTAGTTTATTCTAAAGAAAATGTCCTTTCCTACTTCTGGAATAAACATTGTTAGCTGCTTTCCTGGAGAATATTAAGTAACTAATATATTCTCCCTTGGTTTACCTATCTTACTGAGCTATCTATAGTGTATCTGAGCAAAGACTTCTCTAATAACTTACTGCATTGTATTTGAATCTTGAATGTATCTGCTTTCATGGTTTCTTCACTGACAGAGTCTGTATTCCAGAAGTTTTTCCACCTGTATTTGAAGGTATAGTAGAGATGCTTCAGATGTATAATATTTGATTTGAAATTTTTTCAGATGTTTTTATTTACCATGTTTCATCACTTCTAAGACACATTTTAATGTCTGAAATAGATATATGTCATATAGTTTAATGGTAGTATTTTTTAATTAAAGAAAAATTATTTATCAGGACACCTGGGTAGTTCAGTCAGTGAAGCGTCAGACTCTTGATTCGGCTCAGGTCATGATCTCACGGTTTGTGAGATCACACTCCTTGTCGGGCTCTGCGCTGACAGCATGGAGCCTACTTGGGAATCTTCCTCTCCCTCTCTCTCTGTCCCTTCCCTCTTTGCCTGCCCCCTTTCTCTGAAAGTGAAGAAATAAACTTTTGAGAAAAATTTATTTTTTGAGAGAGAGGGTGAGTACAAGTGGGAGAGGAGCAGAGGGAAAGGGAGAGAGGTTTTTTTTTTTTAAGTTTTATTTATTTGTTTTGAGAGAGAGAGGCTTGATCTCACAACTGTGAAATCACGATTGTGAAATCAAGAGTCACACATTTAACCACCTGAGCCATCCAGTCTCACCTTTAGTTTCTTAATAATGGTTCATCATATAGTTTATGCTATCTTAGATTTGATGAAAGAAAATATTTAAAGTCTATTATAAAACATTTAGTGAGGTGAATATATACCAGATTTTAAAGTACAAGGTTCTACAAATATGTTAACATGTGTTCTCATTTCTTTAAAAAAAAATTAAAAAAAAATTTTTAAATGTGTATTTATATTAGAGAGAGAGAGCAAGAGCACACGAGCAGGGGAAGAGCAGAGAGGAAGATACAGAATCTGAAGCTCGATCCAGGCTCTGAGCTGTCAGCACACAGGCTGATGCGGGCCTCCAACTCACAAACCATGAGATCATGACCTGAGCTGAAGTCTGATGTTTACCAACTGAGCCACCAAGGTGCCCTGAAAGGAATTTTTTTTTAATGTTTATTTATTAAAAAAGTTTTTTTTAAATGTTTATTTTCTTTTTGAGACAGAGACACAGAGCATGAGAAGGGGAGGGGCAGAGAGAGAGGGAGACACAGAATCTGAAGCAGGCTCTAGGCTCTGAACTGTCAACATAGAGCCTGACGCAAGAGCTCGAACTCATGGACTGCAAGATCATGACCTGAGCCGAAGTCAGACACTGAATCAAGTGAGCCATCGAGGCGCCCCAATATGTTCTCATTTCTTAATTGAATGTTGAGAAATTGTTATAAATTTAAACTTAAGTATATTCTAGTGAAGTAATTTTTTAAAATTAAATTTATTATTTTTAAAAATTTATATCCACATTAGCATATAGTGCAACAATGATTTCACGAGTAGATTCCTTAATGCCCCTTACCCATTTAGCCCATCTCGCTTCCCACAGTCCCTCCAGTAACCCTCTGTTTGTTCTCCATATTTAAGAGTCTCTTATGTTTTGTCCCCCTCACTGTTTTTATAATATTTTTGTTTCCCTTCCCTTATGTTCATCTGTTTTGTATCTTAAAGTCCTTATATGAGTGAAGTCACATGATATTTGTCTTTCTCTGACTGACAAATTTCGCTTAGCATAATACCCTCCGTCCAGGTAGTTGCAAATGGCAAGATTTCATTCTTTTTGACTGCTGAGTAATACACCATTGTATATATATACACCACTTCTTCTTTAGCCATTTATCCATTGATGGGAATTTGGGCTCTTTCCATACGTTGGCTATTGTTGATAGTGCTACAGTAAACATTGGGATGCATGTGTTCCTTTGAAACAGCATACCTGTATCCCTTGGATAAATACCTAATAATGTAATTGCTGTGTCGTAGGGTAGGTAGTTCTGTTTTTAATTTTTTGAGGAACCTCCGTGCTGTTTTCCAGAGTGGCCGCACCAGTTTGCATTTCCCACCAGGAGTGCAAGAGATCCTCTTTCTCCGCATCCTCCTCGCCAGCATCTGTTGCCTGACTTGTTAATGTTAGCCATTCTGACAGGTGTGAGGTGGTATCTCAGTGTGGTTTTGATTTGTATTTCTCTGATGATGAATGATGTGGAGCATTTTTTTCATGTGTCGGTTGGCCATCTGGATGTCTTCTTTGGAGAAGTGTCTCTTCATGTCTTTCACCCATTTCTTCACTGGATTATTTGTTTTTTGGGTGTTGAGTTTGATAAGTTCTTTATAGATTTTGGAAAGTTACTCTTTATCTGATATGTCATTTGCATATATCTTCTCCTATTCCATTGGTTGCCTTTTAGTTTTGCTGATTGTTTTCTTTGCTGTGCAGAAGTTTTTATTTTGATGAGGTCCTCATAGTTCATTTTTACTTTTGTTTCCCTTGCCTCCGGAGATGTGTTGAGGAAGAAGTTGCTGCAGCCAAGGTCAGAGAGGTTTTTGCCTGCTTTCTCCTCGAGGATTTTGATGGCTTCCTGTCTTATCTTACATTTAGGTCTTTCATCCATTTTGAGTTTATTTTTGTGTATGGTGTAAGAAAGTGGTCCAGGTTCATTTTTCTGCATGTCACTGACCAGTTTTCCCAGCACCACTTGCTGAAGAGACTGTCTTTATTCCACTGGATATTCTTTCCTGCTTTGTCAAAGATTAGTTGGCCATACGTTTGTGGGTCCATTTCTGGGTTCTCTATTCTTTTCCATGGATCTGTTCTTGTGCCAGTACCATACTGTCTTGATAATTACAGCTTTGTAATACAGCTTGAAGTCCAGAATTGTGATGCCTCCTGCTTTGGTTTTCTTTTTCAAGATTGCTTTGGCTATTCAGGGTCTTTTCTGGTTCCATACAAATTTTAGGATTGTTTGTTCTAGCTCTGTGAAGAATGCTGGTGTTATTTTGATAGATATTGCATTGAATATGTAGATTGTTTTGGGTAGTATTGACATTTTAATATTTGTTCTTCCTATCCAGGAGCATGGAATATTTTTCCTTTTTTTGTGTCTTCAATTTCTTTCATAAGCTTTCTATAGTTTTCAGTGTGTAGATTTTTCACCTCTTTGGTTAGATTTATTCCTATGTATTTTATGGTTTTGGTACAATTGTAAATGGGATCGAATCCTTGATTTCCCTTTCTGTTGCTTCTTTTTTTTTTTTTAAATTAAAAAAATTTTTTTTAATGTTTTATTTATTTTTGAGAGAGAGACAGAGTACGAGCGGGGGAGAGGCAGAGAGAGCAGGAGACAGAATCCACAAAGCAGGCTCCAGGCTCTGAGCTGTCAGCACAGAGCCCGACGCAGGGCTTGAACTCACAAACTGTGAGATCATGACCTGAGCCAAAGTCGGATGCTTAACCGACTGAGCCACCCAGGCGCCCCTCTGTTGCTTCATTTTTGATGTATAGGAATGCCATCGATTTCTGTGCATTGATTTTATATCCTGCGACATTGCTGAATTCATGAATTGGTTCTAGTAGTTTTTTTGGTGGAATCTTTTGGGTTTTCCATATAGAGTATCATGTCATCTGTGAAGAGTGAAAGTTTGACCTCTTCCTGGTTGATTTGGATGTCTTTTATTCCTTTGTGTTGTCTGAGGCTAATACTTTGGATACTATGTTGAATAACAGTGGCAAGAGTGGACATCCCCGTCTTGTTCCTGACCTTAGGGGGAAAGCTTTCAGTTTTTCCCCATTGAGGATGATATTAGCACTGGGTCCTTCATATGGCTTTTATGATCTCGAGGTATGATCCTTCTCTCCATACTTTCTTAAGGGTTTTTTTTTTTTTTTTTCAAGAAAGGATGCTGTATTTTGTCAAATGCTTTCTCTGCATCTATTGAGAAGATCTTGTGGTTCTTGTCCTTTCTTTTATTGATGTGATGTATCACATTGATTGTTTTGTGGATATTGAACCAGCCCTGGATATCAGGTATAAATCCCAGTTGCTTGTGGTGAGTAATTTTTTTTAATGTATTGGTGGATACCATTGGCTAATATCTTGTTGAGGATTTTTACGTCCATGTTCATCAGGGAAATTGCTCTGTAGTTCTCCTTTTTAGTGGGGTCTTTGTCTGGTTTTGGAATCAAGCTCATGCTGCCTTCATAGAAAGAATTTGGAAGTTTTCTTTCCATTTCTATTTTTTGGAACAGCTTCAAGTGAATAGGTGTTAACTCTTCCTTAAATGTTTGGTAGAATTCTCCTGGAACACCATCTGGCTTTGACTCTTGTTTTTTGGGTCATTTTTGATTACTGATTTGAATTTTTTACTGGTTGTGGGTCTCTTCAAATTTTCTATTTCTTTCTTAGTTTTGGTAGTTTATATGTTTCTAGGAATTTGTCCGTATCTTCCAGACTGCCCATTTTATTGGCGTATAATTGCTCACAATATTCTCTTACTGATTTTATTTCTGCTCTGTTGGTTGTGATCTCTCCTTTTTCATTCTTGATTTTATTTATTTGGGTCCTTTCATTTTTCTTTTTGATCAAACTCACTTGGAGTTTATCAGTTTTGTTAATTCTTGAAAGAACCAGCTTCTGGTTTCATTGATCTATTCTACAGTTTTTTTGGTTTCAATAGCATTGCTTTCTGCTCTAATCTTTATTATTTCCTGTCTTCTGCTGGTTTTGGGTTTCATTTGCTGTTCTTCCAGCTCTTTAAGGTGTATGGTTAGGTTGTGTATCTGAGACTTTTGTTCCTTCTTTAGGAAGGCCTGGATTGCTATATACTTATCTCTTATGACCGCCTTTGCTGTGTCCCAGAGGTTTTGGGCTGTGGTGTTATTATTTTCATTGGCTTCCATGTGCTTTTTTTTTTTTTTAATGTTTATTTTTGACAGAGGCGGAGCATGAGTGGGGGAGGGGCAAACAGAGAGGGAGACACAGAATCCGATGCAGGCTCCACGCCCTGAGCTGTCCCAGCACAGAGTCCGACACGGGGCTTGAACTCACAGACTGCGAGATCATGACCTGAGCTGAAGTCAGAAGCTCAACAGACTGAGCCACCCAGGCGACCCCCATGTGCTTTTTAATTTCCTCTTTAACTTCTTGGTTAGCCCAATCATTCTTTAGTAAGATGGTCTTTAGTCTCCAAATATTTGTTATCTTTCCAAATTTTTTCTTGTAGTTGATTTTGAGTTTCTTAGTGTTGTAGTCTGAAAATATGCATGGTGTGATCTTGATCTTTTGTACTTGTTGAGGGCTGATTTGTGTACCAGTATATGATCTTTTCTGGAGAATGTTCCATGTGCACTTGAGAAGAATGTGTATTCCATTGCTTTAGGGTGAAATGTTCTGTATATATCTTTTAAGTCCATCTGGTCCGTGTGTCATTCAAAGCCATTGTTTCCTTGTTGATTTTCTGTTCAGATGATCTGTCCATTGTTGTAAATGGGGTATTGAGGTCCCCTACTATTATGGTATTATTATTAATGGGTTTCTTTGTGTTTGTGATTAATTGATTTATGTATTTGTGTGCTTTCACATTTGGAGCATAAATGTTTACAATTGTTGGGTCTTCTTGGTGGATAGACCTCTTAATTATGATGTAATGCCCTTCTTCATCTTTTTATTTTTAAGAGTGATAGAAGTACGGCTACTCTAGCTTTCTTTTGTCGACCATTAGCATGATAGATGGTTCTTGATCCCCTTACTTTCAATCTGAAGGTGTCTTTTGGTCTAAAATGGGTCTCTCGTAAGCAGCATATAGATGGATCTTACTTTATTATCCATTGTGTTATTATCCATTGTTTTGATTGGAGCATTTTGTCCATTGACGTTTAGAGTGAGTACCTAAAGATATGAGTTTATTGCCATTATGTTTCTTGTAGAGTTGGAGTTTCTGGTGGTGTTCTGTTCCTTTCTGGTCTTTGTTTCTTTTGGTCTCTTTCTGTCTCTTTTTTCCCCCATCTTTTCTCCCCTCAGAGAATCTCCTTTAAAATTTCTTGCAGGGCTGGTTTAGTGGTCACCAATTGCTTTAACTTTTGTTTGTCTGGGAGACTTTTAATTTCTCCTTCTATTTTGAATGACAGCCTTGCTAGATAAAAAATTCTTGGTTGCGTATTTTTCCGATTCAGCACATTTAATATAACCTGCTACTCCTTTCTGGCCTGCCAAGTTTCTTTGGATAGGTCTGCTGCAAACCTGATCTGTCTTCCCTTGTAGGTTAAGGACTGTTTTTCCCTTGTTGCTTTCATGATTCTTTCCTTACCTGAGTATTTTGTGAATTTGACTGTGATATGCCTTGCTGATGGTTGGTTTTTGTTGAATCTAATGGGAGTCCTCTGTGCTTCCTGGATTTTCATGTCTGTGTCTTTCCCTGGGTTAGGAAAGTTTTCCGCTATGATTTGCTCACATAACCCTTCTAACCCTTTTTCTCTCTCTTCATCTTCTGGGACCCCTATGATTCTGATGTTCCTTTTTAATGAGTCACTGATTTCTCTAATTCTTTTTTTCTTTAAAAAATTTTTTTAATCTTTATTTTTGAGAGAGAGAGAGAGAGAGAGAGAGCGAGTGGGAGAGGAACAGAGAGAGAGGAGCACACAGAATCCGAAGCAGACTCCAGGCTCCTAGCCGTCAGCACAGAGCCTGACGCGGGTCTCAAACTTACGAACCATGAGATCATGACCTGAGCCAAAGTCGGACACCCAACTGACTGAGCCACCCTGGCACCCCTGATTTCTCTAATTCTTAAATTATGCTCTTTTGCCTTAGTCTCCCTCTTTTTTTCTGCTTCAGTATTCTCCATAAGTTTGTCCTCCATATCGCTGATTCAGTGCTCTGCCACATCCATCCTTGCTGCCGTGGCATCCATTTGAGGTTGCAGCTAAGTTATATCAGTTTTTATTTCATCTTGACTAGCTTTTATTTCTTTTATCTCCGCAGAGAGGGATTCTAATCTATTTTCGACCCCTGCTAGTATTCTTATTATTGTGATTCTAAATTCTGGTTCAGATATCTTGCTTGTAGCTGTGTTGGTTAAGTCCCTGGCTGTTGTTTCTTCCTGCTCTTTCTTTTGGGGTGAATTCCTTCATTTCGTCATTTTGAAGGAAGAAAAGGAAGTAATGACAAAAATATTAAAATTAAAAAATTAAAAACAACATGCATACACACAAAAATCAAGTAAATTATGCTAGATCCTAGGTGTGTTTTGGTCTGGTGGTTGAAAGGAGCTTGATAGATTAGAGAAAAAAGGGAAAAAAAGGGAAAAAAAGGAAAACGTTGAAAATTTGAAAAATGAATACAATGAAATAGAATAAAGTGAAATGATGGAAGCAAAATAGAATTTGGGAAAATTGCCAAAAAGTAAACGGTATAGTAGAAAAAAAATATTTTTAATAAAAATTGAAAATAAAAATAAATTTTGTCTCTTTCTATATTTAAGAAAAAGAAGAAATGAAAGAGAGAGAGAAAAAAGAAAATTTAATAGATGGACAAATGAAATAAGATTGAAATTACACTGTTTTCCCCTAGAAGTCAAACCATGAAGCAATTTATAGTCTGTAAACTAAGCAGGCAGAGAGACTTCTGTTGTTCCTGAAGAGTGCCGTTGGTCTAGTTGGGCACAGCTTAGTGAAACGGCTCTGTTCTCCACTAGATGGCGCTGCTTAGCTTACTGAGATGTATCGTGCCGCTTGTAGGTGTTTTTGTGCATGCGCGGGAGGGGTGAAAATGGCGTCACCCAGCTACCTAGTCTCTAGTATCTGAATGCTGTTCTCCGTGATCAGCAGTCAGGCACGCGTCCTTGTTTCCAGCGTTTGTCTACTCCCTGCTTTTAAATTGTCCGTGACCAAGCTCTCAGGTTGCTAGGTGGCACCTCCCTCCTGAATTTTACGTCTGAGTAGGCCTGTGTTTCCTGACCCCTCACTTCTGAGGGACTGTGGCTTTGTCCTGCTCAAACTTTCTGGGGGCGGGTCTCACTGAGCAATGGCCGGATGCTGGCCGCACCCAGGAACGTTCTCGGGACTGTGCTGCTGCTGATGCCCAGAGACTGCGGCTGGGTGCCTGCCTGCCCCAGGAAATGTTCACGCGATCGTGTAGTGGTAGCGTTTCAGGGATTGTGACAAATCTCAACACACATCTGGCACCTGGCTTCACTCTTACTGACCTTGTTTCAGCACCAGCGAATGTGGTTGTTCTCCGGGGTCTGCTGGCACCTTTGCCTGTTCAGGGGTTGTAAAGCCTCTACCAAATGTCTTCCCAGCAGGGGAACTGCCTCTCCCTGTGTGGCCCGAAGACTCTTGGACCTCACTCTGCTTCTGGGGATTCCCCTTCCCACCAGAGCATTGGCACGCATGGAGCTGCGGAGTTTCAGACTCTGCGCTCTCTCTGTTTATATAGTTTTAGTGGAATTTAAACCCTCTCCTTTCTCTGTTCTCCCATTTTAGTTCATTCCCTGTGGCTGTTTTTCCAATTTTCCACTTTCTCTCCAGCTGCTTTTGGGGGGAGGGGTGCTTTTCCCGTACTCTCTGCCCGTCTCTGTCCTTTCTCCACAAGCAAAAACAGCTCCCTGCCCTCCGTGGCTTCTCTCTCCCCCAGTTCACTTCTGCACCGCATACTTGCTGAGTTCTGTGGTTCAGGTTGTGCAGATTGTTGTGTTAATCCTGAAATCAGTTTTCTAAGTGTACAGGATGGTTTCATGTTGATCTGGCTGTATTTCATGGATGTGAGACGCAAAAAAAACTTCCATGGTGCTCCGCCATCTTGGTTCCTCCCCTTTAGTGAAATCATTTTTAATCTCCTGCAGTTTCTTGAAATAGAGACAAAAGTTAAAATTACTGTAAATGATAAGTCTTTATTTCAACAAAAGAATATCCTTATTTTTGGGTCGCTCAGTAGGTTAAGCATCTAACTTTTGATTTCGGCTCAGGTCATGATCTCATGGTTTGTGAGTTCTAGCCCTGCTCGGACTCTGTGCTGGCAGTGTGGAGACTGCTTGGGATGATTTCTTTCCCTCCCTCTCTCTCTCAAAAACTAAACAGAATATTTTGATTATTTCTGAGACTTATCTGTAAATATTTTTAATATTAAATCAGTATTTGTGTCAGCTCATACTGTCTGATGAATATTCAGTTCTGAAGTGTTCTAAATGTAATTTATATGCCTTGATGTCAGTAATTCTGTATTCTTGATCTTTTTGACATCATTCTTGTTGATAGCATATATAGTGGGTTGTGATTGTTGGTTTTGAAAAGCTAGTGGGGTTTATAGGCCCATTTACAATTGTGGGATGGGTTTTCCTGAGCAAAGAAGTGTGAATAAGGATTAAGGATTCAGTCAGATTTGTTCCTTTGCTGAATGGATGGTCAGAGATAATGAATGGTGAGGCCTACGCAGCTAGGAATTCCACTGATGGTTGCCTGGAAGAGACAGTAAGTATACCTCGTACAAAATACAGGTTAGTAAAGTGATCACACTGGATGATTTCATTTACTTTTCTAAAGTATTCTGCTGTTAATAACATTGTAAGCTAAAAAGGCCTAGTGAATTTAAAGCCCCAGTTGTAGCCTATCTTTGGGTCCATATTGATGAACATATGAAAGTTTCTGTTAAATATTAGCAATGTGTATGTGTTACTAGATTTGTTTTTTCGTTTATACAGTTAATATAATTCACGTACTTTATTTTTTTTAAGTTTTTGTTTTAATTCCAGTTAGTAAACATACGGTGTTGTATTAGCTTCAGGTGTACAATGTAGTGATTCAACAATTCCGAATGTCACTTGGTGCTCATCACGACAAGTGCACTCCTTAATCCCCATCACTTATTTCACCCATCCCACACCCACCTCCCATCTGGTAACCATCGGTTTGTTCTCTATAGTTAAGAGAACGTGATTCTCTTGTGTCTTGGTTTCTCTCTCCTTTGACTTCCCATTTGCTTGTTTGTTTCTTGTTTTTTAAAAAAAATATTTATTTTTGAGAGAGAGAGAGAAAGGGGGGAGGGGCAGAGAGAGAGAGAGAGAGGGAGACACAGACTCTGAAGCAGGCTCTAGGCTCTGAGCTGCCAGCACAGAGCCTGACTCGGGGCTCAGACCCACAAACCATGAGATCATGACCTGAGCCAAAGCCGGAGGCTTAACCGACTGAGCTACCCAGGCTCCCCTGCTTGTTTGCCTCTTAATTCCACATAATAAGTGAAATCATATGTTATTTGTCTTTCTTTGACTTGTTTTGCTTAGCATAATGCTCTCTGGCTCCACGGTTTTGCAAATGGCAAGACTTCTTTTTTATGGCTGGATAATATCACATTACCTCTCTCTGTCTCTCTTTTACATTTTCTTTATCCATTTATCAATCGATGGATACTTGGGCTACTTCCGTATTGCAGCTGTTGTAAATAATGATGCCATAAACATAGGGGTGCGTGTATCCCTTCGAATTAGTGTTTTTGTATTCTTTGGGTAAATACCCAGTAGTGTAATTGCTGATCATAGCGTAGTTCTATTTTTAACTTTTAGAGGAACATCTGTACTGTTTTCCAGAGTGGCTGCAGCAGTCTGTATTCCCACCAGCAGTGCAAGAGAGTTTTTCACCATATCCTTATCAACACCTGTTTCTTTTGTTGCCAATTTTGGCCATTCTGACAGGTGTGAGGTGATACCTAATTGTACTTCTGATTTGTATTTTCCTGATGGTAAGTGATTTTTGAGCATCTTTTCATGTATCTGTTGCCCATCTGTATGTTTTCTTTGGAGAAATATCTCTTCATGTCTTCTATCCATTTTTGTCTAAGTTTATTTATTTTGAGAGAGAGTGTGGGGGAAGGGCAGAGAGAGAATCTCAAGCAGGCTCTGCACTGTCAGTGCGGAGCCCGACTTGGGCTCCGTCCCACCAACCGCAGGATCACGATCTGAGCCAAAATCAAGAGTCGTAAGCTTAACTGACTGAGCCATTCAGGCACCCTCTTCTGTCCATTTTTTTTTTTTTTTTTTAATTTTTTTTTCCAACGTTTATTTATTTTTGGGACAGAGAGAGACAGAGCATGAACGGGGGAGGGGCAGAGAGAGAGGGAGACACAGAATCGGAAACAGGCTCCAGGCTCTGAGCCATCAGCCCAGAGCCCGACGCGGGGCTCGAACTCACGGACCGCGAGATCGTGACCTGGCTGAAGTCGGACGCCTAACCGACTGCGCCACCCAGGCGCCCCTTCTGTCCATTTTTAAATTGGATTACAGAAAAGTCTTGGTTTACAAGCATAATTCCTTCTGGAAAGATGCTTGTAATCCAAAGTCTTCATATATCAAAGCAAATTTCAAGAACCATTGGCTCAATTGTGATTGATTATGTGACGTTCAGTGTCGTGTACTACTTGCATTGCAAGACATTGCTCATTTATCAAATAAAATTTATTAGAAATGTTTTCTGGTCTTGCAAAACACTTTGCAGAACAAGTTACTCGCATTCCAAGGTTTTACTGTGTTTTTTGGGTGTTGAGTTTTGTAAGTTATTTTGTATATTTTGGGTCCTAACATTGGTTACGCCATTTGCACATATTTTCTCCTATTCCATAGGTTGCCTTTAATTTTGTTGATTGTTTCCTTTATGCGTAGAAGGTTTTTATTTTGATGTTGTCCCAATAGTTTTTGCTTTTATTTCCCTTGCCTGAGGAGACATATCTAGAAAAAAGTTGCTACAGCCGATGTCAAAGAAGTTACTACCTGTGTTCTCTTTTAGGATTTTTATGGGTTCAGGTGTCACATTTAGGTCTTGAATCTGTTTTGAAATTATTTTTGTGTATGGTGTAAGAAAGCGGTCTAATATCTTGCTTATGCACGTTGCTGTCTAGTTTTCCCAGCACTATTTCTGGAAGGGACTTTTTTTCATTGGATATTCTTTCCTGCTTTGTCAAAGATGAAATGACCATAGAGTTGTGGGTTTATTTCTGTTTTTCTAATTTTGTTGGATTAATCTATGTCTATTTTTGTGCCAGTACCATACTGTTTTTGATTACTATAGTTTTGTAATATAACTTGAAAACTGAAATTGTGATTCCTCCAGTTTTGTTTCTCTTTTTCAAGATTGCTTTGGCTATTCAGGGTCTTTTGTGGTTCCATACACATTTCAGAATTGTTTGTTCTAATTCCATGAAAAATGCTGTTGGTATTTTGATAGCGATTGCACGTAGACTGCTTTGGGTAGTATGGACATTTTAACAGTGTTTGTTCTTCCAATCCATGAGCATGGGATGTCTTTCTGTTTCTTTGTGCCATCTTCAATTTCTTTCATCAGTGTTTTATAGTTTTCAGAGTACGGGTCTTTCACCTCTGTGGTTAGGTTTATTCTTAGGTATCTTATTTTTGGTTCAGTTGTAAATGGGATTGTTTTCTTGATTTCTGTTTCTGCCGCTTCATTATTGGTGTATAGAAATGCAACAGATTTGGACGTTGATTTTGTTTCTTGTGACATTACTAAATTCATGTATTGGTTCTAGCAGTTTTTTGGTGCAGTCTTCCGGGTTGTCTCGATAGAGTATCATGTCATCTGCAAATAATGAAAGTTTTATTTCTTCCTTTCCAATTTGGTTGCCTTTCATTTCTTTTTGTTGTTTGAATGCTGTGGTTAGGACTTCCAGTACTATGTTAAATAACAGTGGTGAGAGTGGGCATCCTTGTCTTGTTCCTGACCTCGGGGAAAGCTCTCAGTTTTTCCCCATTAAAGATGATGTTCGCTGTGGGATATAATTCATGAATTTGAAAATGATTTTATATAATATTTTAAATGTATGATGTAGTTACCTGAATATATGCCAATTTGAGTTTTTGCACTTCTAAACTACTTTTCCACCTGCCCTTCTCATCTTTGTCCTTAAACAGCAAATCACTTCAAAACTTAGTGGCTTCAAACAGTGATTCGTTCTTTCTCATGATTTCTCATCGACGAGGTGGTTCTGCTGGTCTCACATGATGATGGGCTGGGCCTGTTGCCCAGGTGCCTTGATTCAATTAGGAGTGGCCATTCTCTGGCCTTGACTTCTTCATATCCTAGTAGTGTCGTAATTGGTGGTTGGCTCCCAAGAGAGCTAAACAGAAGCTACCAGGCCTCCCACAACTGCACCAGCATCGCTTCTACCATATTCTGTCAAAATAAGTGGCAAGGCCATACCAGATTCAAGGGGATGGGAGATAGTCTCTATCCCTTGATGGGGTAGGGGGCTGTGCCTGGAGGGAGAAAAATTGTTCATAGCTGTTTGGAGGCAGTCCACACTCCTTGAGGGTGAATTTCACAAAGTGGAATTTGAAGTCAGAACATATGAATAAAAAATTCTTGTTATATTTTATCAGATTACCTCTTGAGCAATATGGAATTGATTTCCAGGAATGTGTAATTATGTATAAATGAAAATTTCCCATAATTCTACCAGCATTGTGTTTAGCATGTTTTAAGTTAAATTTTGAGGAGTGTATAATTTCATCATTTTTCAGTGTGCATTTTTTTTTTTACAAATTTTCTTATTAGTTTTTTTGCTTGTTTTATCATTTGTATTTCATGTCTAAATATGTATAATTCATTTATTGTCATAAATATGTGTGTGGCCATTTACTGCTTGTTCAAGGAACTGGTTATTGATATTAGGTTTAATAATAATTTTGTTTTTTTATTTTTTTCAAATTTTTATTTAAATTCTTATTTAGTTAATATACAGTGCAGTATATTGGTTTCAGGAGTAGAATTCAGTGATTCATCACTACATACAACACCCCATGCTCATCACAAGTACCCTCCTTAACACCCATCACCCATCTACCCAATCAATCCACAATTTGTTCTCTATCATTAAGAATCTTTTATGACCTGAGCCAAAGTTGGATCCTTAACTGACTGAGCCACTAAGAGATTCTTAATGATAGCGAACAGACTGTGGGCATCGGGCTCTGCTGACAGCTCAGAGCCTTGTTTCCTGCTCCCCCCACCCCCCGCCACCACCCTTGTTTCCTGCCCCCTCTTTCCTTCTAACCTTTCTGTTCATCTGTTTTGTTTCTTAGATTCCACATGAGTGAAATCATATATTTCCCTTTCTCTGACTGACTTATTTCCCTTAGCATGATACATTCTAGCTCCATCCACATCATTGCAAATGGCAAGATGTCACTTTTTTTGATAGCAGAGTAATATTCCCTTGCATATATTTATACCACATTTTCTTTATCCATTCATCAGTCGTTGGAGTTTTGGGCTCTTTCCATAGTTTGGCTATTGTCGATAGTGCTGCTATAAACACAGGGGTGCAGTACCTCTCTGAATCTGCTTTTTTGTATCTTTTGGGTAAATACCTAGTAGTGCCATTGCTGGGTTGTAGGGTAGTTCTATTTTTGACTTTTTGAGGAACATCCATACTGTTTTCCAGAGTGGCTGCACCACTTTGCATTCCCACCAACAGTGGAAGAGGGTTCCCCTTTCTCCGCATCCTCACTAACATCTGTTGTTTCCTTTGTTGTTGATTTTAGCCATTCTGACAGGCAGGGGGTGGTATCTCATCTTGGTATTGATTTATATTTCCCTGAGGATGAATGATGTTGAGCATGTTTTCATGTGTCTGTTGCCATCTGGTTGTCTTCTTTGGAAAAATGTCTATTCATCTCTGCCCATTTCTTAACTGGGTTTTTTGGGTGTTGAGTTTCATAAGTTTTTTATAGATTTTGGATACTAACCCTTTATGAGATATGCCATTCGCAAGTATCTCCCATTCCATAGGCTGCCTTTTAGTTTTGTTGATTGTTACCTTTGCTGTGCAGAAGCTTTTTATCCTGAAGTCCCAATAGTTCAGTTTTGCTTTTGTTTCCCTTGCCTTTGATGATGTGTCTAGTAAGAAGTTGCTGCAACTGAGGTCAAAGAGGTTGCCGCCTGTGTTCTTCTGTAGAATTTTGATGGTTTCCTGTTTCACGTTTAGTTCCTTCATCCATTTTGAATTTATTTTTGTGTATGGTGTAAGAAAGTGGTCCAGGTTCATTTTTCTGCATGTTGCTGTACAGTTTTCCCAACACCATTTGTTGAAGAGATGGTCTTTTTTCCATTGGATGTCCTTTCCTGCTTTGTCAAAGATGAGTCGACCATATAGTTGTGGGTCCATTTCTGGGTTTTCTGTTCTGTTCCATTGATCTATGTGTCTGTTTTTGTGACAGTACCATACTATCTTGATGACTACAGCTTTGTAATACAGCTTGGAATTTGGAATTGTGATGCTTCCAGCTTTGTTTTGCTTTTTCAGGATTGCTTTGGCTATTTGGGGTCTTTTGTGGTTTCATACAAATTTTAGGATTGTTCTAGTTCTGTGAAAAATGCTGGTGTTACTTTGATAGAGATTGCATTAAATGTGTAGATTGCTTTGGGTAGTATAGGCATTTTAACAGTGTTCATTTTTTCAGCCCATGAGCCTGGAATGCTTTTCCACTGTTTTGTGCCCTCTTCAATTTCTCTCATAAGTCTTCTGTAGTTTTCAGAGTATATATATCCTGTTCATATGTGCATGTATCTGTTTTGGGGCTCCTCCCCATTAGTCTGTTAGTCTAATTTCACATTATGTTAGTTTCTTTGGCTGATGAGAAAATCTTAATATCTAGGGAAATTATTCCTTCTGTTTTCTTTTTCTTTAAAAATTTTCTCCAAACTCTTGCCAGAAGAATATTAGGACTGTTTGTCAAGTTCCAGGAACAATGCTATTTGAATTTCAGTTTACATGGAAAGAATCTCTAGATTAATTTGAGTACTTAACCTTTGCAATAAGTTTGTCATGTAGGCTGATTGCTTTATTTATTCAGGTTTTTGATGTTCTTTACTTATATTTTGTAATTTTTCTCCACTGACGTCTTACGTATTTTCACCCATTCTTCACCCTGGATGGTTTCTGTTCTTTATGGTGCATCTGGTGAGTTTCTTCTTTTAGGAGACTTTCCTTGTCCCTTCTTTTGGGGTAAGTTGTCCTTTCTAGATGCTTCCAGAGGATTTTTCACATTGTATTGTGCTGTCTCTTTAATCATCTTCCTGTCCTAGTTCGTAAACTTCTTGAGAGCAAACTAAGCTTTTAGTCTCCTGGTTTCAAGCGTCTGTTATAGTAACTGCATCTGGTAGCAGTCAGATGATTATTGAGTGAAGGCATGAATTAATACAGTAGTGAATGGATGACAGAATATAGGTCTCCTGATACTTTGCTGTTTTATGTGTGTTTCTCTACATGGTGTTTTCATAATTTTTTGTCCCATTAAGATAGATAATCATGTTAAAACTCAACAAATATCTGACTCTTAAATTTCTGGAAAATTGTGAAGTATTATTCAGAGAGCTTTTATAAATGTTTTTATTAATATATGATTTTAAGCACTGCAAAACCATAAATTTCTTGGACTTAAATTTTAATACTTCCTTTACAGTATTTTTGCTTATGGCAAATTTCAACAACGAGTCGTGTTTGGAAAATATGTATTTTATTTTAAGTTGTACATATTCTGTAATCTCCCTACATTTTTTTTTAATCCATGGGGCTTTAATTTTAATTTTTTTTTTTTTTTTTTAATTTTAGAAAGGGAGAGAGAGCACAAGTAGGGAGAGGGGAAGAAGGAGAGAGGGGATCTCCACACTCAGTGCTGAGGTGGATGCAGGGCTTGATCCCACGACCCCCTGGGATCATGACCCGAGCCAAAACCAAGAGTCAGACATTCAACTGACTGATGCCCTCAACCCAGGCACCCCTTGCTTTGTTTTTTGTTTTCTGGATTCTGGGGTGCCTGGTGGCTCAGTTGGTAGAGCATGTGACTCTTGATCTCGGGGTCGTGAGTTCAAGCCCCACATTGGGCTCACTTTAAAAGAATAAAAATGAAGAAAGTTTTATGGCTTTTGAGATGCAGTGTACGGTGACAGTTTTTACCTGTGTTGGGAAAGCTGAATTTTCGTTTTGAGTAAGCTACTAGCTTGCAGTGGTCTTGAATAAGTTACTTCATGTCTTTGGTCTTTGTAAAATGTGGGTATAGCTGCCCATCGTACCTCAAAAAGACTTTTTTTATATTCAGATAGGTGGCAGTATGAGAAAGTAATTTGAAAAATATAAAGTGCTGTGTTATTTCCCTGGATAGGAGTATTTTGCTTTGAGCATGCCTAGTATGTGACATACAGAGAGATTTTTTTTTCCGTAATGTGTATTTATTTTGAGAGAGAGAGAGAGAAGGAGCGAGCAGGAGCCCCAGCCCTGCGTGAGCGGAGGAGGGGCAGAGAGAGAGGGAGAGAATCCTAGGCAGGCCCCGTGCTGTCAGCGCAGAACTGGAAGTGGGGCTCAATCTCACGAACCATGAGATCAATACCTGAGCCCAAATCAAGGATTGGGTGCTTACCCGGTTGAGATACCCGGCACCCCTGGGAAGAGTCCTTTTAATGGAGTTCAGAACAGTATGTATTTGATCAGAGTTGCTTACATACTTGGTCAAGATGTGTCCCTCATCCCTATTAGATTTGCATGGATTGGGGACAAATTAGCAGGAGGTAGGGAAAGGAGCTCCATTCGGGACTGGTAGGTTCCATGAGTAGGCAGTGGAGAATACTGGCTAAGAGCTTCAACCCTGACTTACTCGCCATGTAATTAGATTGAATTTTATGAGATTTCTCTTTCTTTTGGTTAAAAAGATGCCTGAATAACTGTACTTTGATTTTATAAGGTTCAGCGTAATAATTTAAGCCTTAATTTTCTTATCTAGTGAAATGGTGATATTATATTAGCTTACGAGGTGATTTAATGAAGGACTTCTGCCTGTAAAGCTTTTAGCAAATGTTTGTCTCATGGGAGGTGCTCAGTAAATATGTTATTTTTAATCAAGTCAGCTTGTTGGGGGTTGAGAACTCAGAACTCCCAGGGTGGGGCAGAATCAGAGAACTAAAATCAAAGGTGGGGCTTTTCATGAATTCCATCTTAACAGTGTGTCCACTCATGTTTGTTGAAATCCATGCCCAAGTACTCTGCAGGGGACACGTAAGCAGCCTTGGCCACATCCCGCAGCACACATGCCCCATACACTCTCTTCCTTAACCTTGTAGACCCTCTGGGTAGTGGGGTGAGGGGAAGGGACCCATAGCCAACCTGGGACCTGGGTGTTTGTGAGGATCAGCTAGAGGAGGGTTGAAAAGCACATAAAACAAAACGTTTATTCCATTTCTACAGATATTTTCCTTTAATTAAAAAAAATTTTTTGTAATGTTTATTTTTGAGAGAGACAGAGAGCTTGAGTGGGGGAGGGGCAGAGAGAGAGGGAGACAGAATCTAAAGCATGCAACGGGCTCCGAGCTTTCAGCACAGAGCCTGATGTAGGGCTTAAACCCATGGACGGTGAGACCATGACCTGAGCCAAAGTCGGATGCCCAACCGACTGAGCCACCCAGGCACCCCTCCTTTAAGTTTTGAGTAGGTGATGATTCCCCTAGTCAAGTCTTCCTATTCCTGCCCCCCAAGCAAGACTAATATTATTCATTGGGGCATTTTAAGATGGCACCTGATTATGTTTGCCACAGAAATAAGTTCGTAGGTAGGGGGAAAAGGAAGTTACAAAACTTTGAGGCATGAACTCATTTTGGGGAAAAAAGCATGGAAGCCATATATTTTGTATGGAAAATAATCTGAAGAGAAATACACTAAAATGGTAACAATAATTATTTTTTGAATTTTAGGGGCTTTTGTACATCTTAGAATGTTCACCATCAGGTAGAACTGGAATTTATACTGCCCTCTCTAAAACTATACCACCTCTTGTCTTTTTTTTGTGGTAGAACTTACTTAATTTAGATGATTAATTGCAAACTGATAGTAAATTTGCTTTGCTGTTGTTTCTCATGTTTGTATGGCTGGTTGGATAGATTTATTACTATTCAAGTTCTTAGCCTTTTTTTCCTTGTAACTTGAAAAAGGTCAAAATGTATGAGTTAAAGTTGGGAAATCTTTTTTCTTAATAAACATTGCATGACAAGATTCATTCTGGGCTTTATTTGGCAGTCTTTATGCCTTTATTTTTGGTATCATGGGAATTAAAGGCAAGTGATGTGCAATTTGATATCTTTCACATTTAAAACTGGAAGCATTTTTCTAGAATGCATTTGTTTGCATTCAGAGTTTTGGTTATGAATGTCATTATTTTTGGTCTTATTTCCCAGGAGTATAGGTTCATTGTAATGTACTAAAGA
This sequence comes from Lynx rufus, assembly GCF_022079265.1. Lineage (NCBI taxonomy): Eukaryota > Metazoa > Chordata > Mammalia > Carnivora > Felidae > Lynx > Lynx rufus. Next base: position 3,000,733 of record NW_025814826.1, read on the forward strand.
AGAAACTAGATTAGTGGAGAAGCCTAGAGGTTTTTGACTTGGTTTGTCAATTAATAGTTAAGTGACTTTAGGATTATCACTCCACTTTTACTGGTGATAATTTTATTTCCTCTAAAGTATTAGGTTTTGGACTGGATGATCTTTGGTATTCTTCTGGACCAAAAATTGACATCATTTTAAAAGCTTCAGCTAGGAAGCGTGGATTTATGGGTGACTTTTTTTTTTTTCTTTTAATGAAGATTCAGGACTAACAGAACAAGATAGTTTAAACTTAATAACACACACAGACATACAGGAAAAAGACAAGTAGAACTATAGAAAAAGGCTCCTATATGGCAAGAGATCCAGAGGGCAGTCTACGTAAATACTTCAATTTTCATGGAGTAACATCCCCACCTTGTGGCTTTTATTTCCTCACAGATATTAGTGGTTGGTTGAAATAAAACCAGAGTACTCTAACCCTGAATTTGAAAATACGACTCAGTGTTAATCTTGTATTTTTTTGTCTTATACTTTAAAAGCAAAATCGTCTTAGCTGCTGTAATTTTTTAAATGTTAGTACTATCAGTAATTATCTATTAATCTTACAATTATTTTCCCAAAATGCAATATAAAGAAATGGTGAAAAGTTTCGTAGTAACTATCTTTATCACTTTTACGGCACTTATATAAGAAGAAACCTTAATTTTCTAGTTCCCTTTGTAGTTTTGGATGCTCATAAAGGTCACTTGATTGAATTGTTTATAAATCAGCAACAGAATTCAATGCAAATTTAGAATAATTCTTGGGGAGGGGCGTGTGGGTGGCTCAGTTCGGTTAAATGTCCGACTTCAGCTCAGGTCATGATCTTGCGGTTCCTGAGTTCGAGCACCGTGTCGGGCTCTGTGCTGACAGTTAGGATCCTGGAGCCTGCTTCAGATTCTGTGTCTCCCTCTCTCTCTGCCCCTCCCCTGCTCATGCTCTGTCTCTCTCTGTGTCAAAAATAAATAAAAACATCAAAAACAAATTTTTTTAGAATAATTCTTGGGGAATGGCTTTAAATGGTAAGGATAATCAAGCTGATTTAAGGTTATTTTAAAAAGGAATTCAGTAGCAATGCATTGTGGAGGTCATGACTGTATAAGCTACAGGAAAATAGCAGCTGTCCCGATGTTAGGTGAATAGAAACTAACAGCTTAGGGTAAAATTTCTAGGGGCCACCCTACAGTTTTTAGAGCTTTTATAGAGTATATATATCATTTCAGAAAGTATATTCTAATACATAGAATATATTCTCATATATAGACTATTATTCTTTTAAAGAATAAAAGAGCTTTTATTCTCACGTAGCATAGATGGAGGCTAATGGAAGTTTTATGTAATTCCATCTAATACAAACACTAAAATGGTCATCATAGTCAACATTTATTGTGTTTAAGGTGGATTACCTTGTTTAATTTTCACAGTGATTCTGTGAGGTAGGAACTATTGTTACCTCAGTTTTATGGGTGAGAAAGCAGGGCTGGGAGTCACATGTTAAGTGGTTAGCAGATCTGGACCTGGGCAGTCTGATTTCTAGATCTGTGACAGGATATACCACTTGTGTAGTTTGTACTGCTGTGTGACTTGATGTAAAAGTGACTTTGGTCTAGAAAACTGGACTTCAGTACTGGGTCTGCCTCGTACAGCTGTGTGACGTAACTTCTTCATAGCCCAGTTTCCACAACTGTAAAATGGGTGCTTTTAGGATTAAAGGGGATGATTTATTTAAAATAGAACACAATATATGCTCAACAAATGGTTTTAATAATCATAGTAGTTGTAATAATGGCTATTTTTGTGTTTTTTTTTTTTTTTGTGATTTGTAAAAGCTCTGTATTTCTGTGTCCCAAGATTTTCAAGCATTTTTTCATGAAGCACAAAATGGCTAGTGTTCTTTTAATTTACAGTATTTTTATTGCTTTTTCGTTACATGTCCAGAAGGGTTACTGTCAATTAGTAAGTGAAAGATGTTTTGGTTTCACCAAGAGAGAAGTTATACAAAATGATGGCCACTTTAGAAGAGATGTCATCCCACCCCCCCCCCCCCCCCCAAAAATCATAATCGTGTGTGTGCATGCATGAGAGAGAGAGTGCACGGCCACATGTGCACAAGCTCTAGAGCCAAAGAGAGGCTTCTGAGGGCATTTACCTAATTTTTTCAAGACTTGTGTGGTGGGGCTGGGGGATGTTTCAATCTAGATGCTTTTGAGAACATGAAAGACCACAAGGTCCGTTCTTTGGAGACGTGAGACCAGTAATTGTAAGAAAGGTTGTGGTCAGTTGGAAGAATCATGGTTGGATTCCAGGGGTTGGAAGTCACAATGGTGGCAAAGACCAGGTCTGTTGAGGGCGAAGGAGTGAGAACTGTGAAATGCTAGGTTCTGGGCAGAGAGGCAAACTTCTGTGTTAAGATTTTAGAAATAAAGTAGGGGTGATGAAGTCTAAAGAGGGGGAGGTATGAGAAGGGCTAGTGGATCGTGCATAATTTGCTGGGTTGGGCCCAGAGGTGAAGGGCGGGTCCTAGGAAACTGCTGTATCCATAAGGAGAGTTATTCTCAAATCAAGGAGCTCCCCAAGGGATGATGACGCCCCTTGCTGACATGGGGAGAGGTAAGACCCTCTAGTTAGGGATGAGGACAAGAAAGGAGACTGACTGGGGGCCATGGATGGGGCTGCTTCAGCATTCTTGAAAAAAATTGTGCCCTCTAGTGCTTTTTTAAAGATGGAACATAATTCTGTTCTTTAAAAAGCATTAGAGAGGACATGTTAATGAATTTGAACTTTCTGGCCCTGCCTATTTACTTGATGAAGTGTTCTAGGCTTGGAACAGAAATCTCAGTTATGGAAAATATTCATTTTATAATGATTTCCTTGTGACTGATTTATGCCAGGATAACATTGATTTGTTAGGAATTTATCTACATGTTCTATGCTGCAGCTAATATTGGTTACGGTGTTTTCTTCAGGGTTTTCATTTTGAGTGGTTTTAGATTGAGCATTTTCTGGGGGAGAATGCTTAAAGGGAATTTGACATTTTGGGAAATAATTTGTAAAGTTTAAACTGGAAAAAGCTCAATTTGAATATATGCAACTCTTGTAATTATGGGCTTTTTACATTTACGTTCTTTTGTATAGGAGTTAAAGTTCCTCGTAATTTTCGCTTGTTGGAAGAACTTGAAGAAGGACAAAAAGGAGTAGGCGATGGTACGGTTAGCTGGGGCCTTGAAGATGATGAAGATATGACACTTACAAGGTGGACAGGCATGATAATTGGGCCACCAAGGGTCAGTGCTATAAATTATATTTTTTTCTATTAATATTATTGTCATTTCAGAGTAAGCATTTTATTTAATATTGATATTAAAGTAATTATCACTTTTAACTGAAACAATTCCTCCCTTTTAATCCATTTTGTATACATTTATCGAGATGCTTCCTGTGTGTAGGGTATAATGCTTGATTTTGTGGAGGACTGGGGGGAAAATATTGATACGGTCATTGCCGTCAAGGTGTTTGCAGTTGCGTAGAGAAGAAAAAATAATTACAAATGACAGATTCTAAATATGGCAGAGAAAGTTCACTACGGGACTTTAGAATATGTTTCTTCTAGCTGGAATAATTGAGGAAGGCTGAACAGTGGAGGAAGTTGCCTTTGGAATGAGCCTTAAAGGACTGACTGGTAGGATTTCAGAAGGTGGTGATGGGGATGGAGAACATTCCAGATAGAGAGGAGAAAAGGTGAGGAAATGGAGGGGTTACTTGGGAAGAGCAAACAGTATCTTTTGACATAACCTGTTACTAACCCGCTCGCTATGTGTGTAACCAAGGTGTAACCAAGGGTTTCTAAATTGGTTTGTATTGAATGCACACTGCTGTTTGCCCTCTTGACATGTGACTTGTCTTGTATATACTATAGGCCTCAATTCTTTCATTTATAAAATACAGAGAAAAGTCTATGATTTTTGTATATTTTCTAGCATTGTTGGCAACAGACCCATTGTGTTTCATTTTATTTAAGTCTTTCGCAAGCCTAAGAAGTTTTATTTTTACTCAAAATCTTTTCCAGACTGGGAAATATTTTTCCACGTTGCATTCCTTACTCAAAGATCCCATTTACTGCACTCCTGGCAGTGAGTCTTTGAAATCTGTATTCCATAATGTTTTTGACTTCTGCAAAGAGCACCGGTTTGAAGGTTTTCTTTTTTAGTCTTTGGTTTTATATACTATTGGCTACCTGATGAGAGCATTTCAATTGTTTTGCTTTTGGGTGGAGTTTAGATTGCGTCTTGATTTTTACAAAAGAAAAATGGATCAAGTAATCAGCAGTGTTAACTTTAGAGAGTGAATCACCATATGTTTTATACTTTCTGGTATTTCTTTGCAGAATTTGAGCACACTACTAACCTGACAAACTCCTATTTCCTTCTTCTGCTTTGGTTTTCCCGTAAGATATTTGAGGAAGGAAATGTAATTTGATGGTTAAGATTCTTGATGTGTTTTTTTATAACTTGGTATTTGTAATGAGAACCTTGATTTTCACTGCTTGTGAACATTATTAACATGGTCTGTTTGGTTAAAAAAGAAAGGACTTTAGTTTATGAACTTTTTTTTTTTTAATTAAGTTTTTATGTATTTACTTTGGGAAAGACAGAGTGTGAGTGGGGGAGGGAGTGAGGGAGGAGGGAGAGAGAGAATCCTAAGCAGGCTCTGTGCTGCCAGCATGGAGCCCGACATTGGGCTTGAAACTGTGAGATCATGACCTGAGACAAAACCAAGAGTTAGATCTTAACCAACTGAGCCACCCAGGCGCCCCCTAATTTATGAACAACATTCTTAATGAATAGTTTGAAGATTTGACAGTCTGAACTTGAGTATGCTAGAGTATAAATTTATATTTATATATACTAGATACTTACTGTATTTAGTATATTTATTTACTAGATATCTAGTATATTTATTTATACTAGAGTATAAGTTTGAAATTATTTAGATTTAGTTTTTCTCCAGCCACTACCTCCAATGGACTTTCAACTTTAGGAATGTTTTAGAGCTTGTGTGTGAGTTTCCTCAGTGATTTTGTGGACCGGCCTGGAGCATAGTTCCCGAATATGGAAGAGCAGCTCCCAGTTGATCTCACATGCAGACTAGCTGCCTTTCCTGGTGTCACTGAATTGCAGGAAGCCTCTCTGTGTCCAGGCTGTGTCCAGTGCATAGTGAAGCCTGCTCTAGCTTGCGGGGGTGCGTTTGGTTTGCTCAAAAGAACTGTGTAGACACAATGCTGCCATTGGGCCACTGGACATGCTGGACGGCTGGTCACTGGGCCTTCCCCTCCCTCCCTCCCGCCTTCCCTCTCTTCCTTCCTTCCTTCCTTCCTTCCTTCCTTCCTTCCTTCCTTCCTTCCTTCCTTTTCTTTCTTTTTTTTTTTTTTTTTAATTTTTTGGACTTTTATTTGTTTTTGAGAGAGAGAGAGAGAGACAGACAGACAGACAGACAGACAGACATTACAAGCAGGGGAGGTACAGAGAGAGAGGGAAACACAGAATCCAAAGCAGGCTCCCTGCTCTGGGCTCTCAGCACAGAGCCCCATGCAAGGCTCAGACTTACAAACCTCAAGATCATGACCTGAGCTGAAGTCAGGCACTTAACCAACTGAGCCACCCAGACACCCTGGGCCTTCCCCTTTCTCAGGGTAGTGGTGTTGGAGCCTCTTACTTCCTTTGGAAGCCAGGAAGGGGCAAGAGGGGAGCACCTTACAAAGGCACAGCATCTTTCCGGCCAGCCAATGATTTTTCTGCCTTCTGTCACCATCTCCCGACTTCCTCCTTTACTGAGACCCAGTGAGGGTGAGTACTTGTGCACTCATTCAGTTGCCTTGTAATAAAACCTGCAGGAGTTACTGTCTCCTCTTAGTTGTTTTCTCTTTAGGAGGTGCCATATTTAGAGCAGTTTGTCCCCAGCTTCAGGTATCCACATCTAACCAGCATAATGGGAAAATTTTGCCTTACCATACTGTTACTTGGTTAGGGGTTTTTAATTTTTTTAATGCATTATTAACATCCCTGATTTTTTAATGTTATTCTAGTACTTTGGGTTTATATAATCAGCAATTTTGTTTTTCCATATATGTTTGTGTTTTAAATTTTCTGAAGCAATATTTTTTTAGCATTAGAGATTTAGTAACTTTTCCAAGTTTTCCTTATGTGTAAATGGATCTGCTTTGCCCATTTAGTTTGGAGAATTAAATGACTTAATAATTAGACAATAGGAAGGTACCTGACTATGGTACATATTTTGTAAATATTCCTTTTTTTCCCCTTTTTGTATTTTGCTATTGATTGGATGACAGAAAGATGTGGCTGTTTTTTTTTTTTTTTGCTTGTTTTTTTTAATTGGAGTGATAAAATTAGACCTTGGTCCAAAGTTAAGATGATGTTTACTCTAAAAGGCTGGTTTAGAGTTTTTTAATTTAATTTTAAAAAGTTGGGTATAATTTACATACAATGAAATGCACAAATCTCACCACGAGTTTCCACAAATACACCTTGTTGCCTATGCTCCTGTCTAGATATAGAACAGTTCAGTCACGTGTGCCCTTTCTCACCCCCACCCAGCCTGGAGCAGTTTTGCATGTGGTAGAATTTCGTGTAAGTGGAATCATGCAGTGTGTGTATTTACTGGTCTGCTTATTTCGACTCAGCACGATGTCTCAGAGATTTAGTTGTGTTGTTCCACACAGTAGTGGTAGCGGTTCTTTTTATTTATGGTTCTTAATATTTATGTTACTGAGTAGTATTTTACTGTATGGATTTGTACCATAATGTATTTATCACTGTGTTCATGGTATTTGGATTTTATCTACTTTGTGGCTATTTGAAATAAAGCTGCTATGAACAGTCTTTTAAAAGTCTTTTGTGAACATGCTTGTTTCCATTTTTTTGGATAAAATGTCTAGGAATGGAATTGTTACATCATAGGGTAGGTAGGTACACACTTACTTATCTTTATAAGAAAATGCCAGTTTGTTTCCTAAATGGTTATACCACCCTCTACTCCCAGTAAAGTGTGAGAGTTCTGGTTGTTCCCATATACGTTGAGTATATTTAACATTATATAGAGTTTGTTGGGGGCTGTTACTATTATTTTTGTTATTTATTTATTAATGTTTATTTTTTTTTATTTTGAGAGAGACAGAGTGAGCAGGGAGGGGCAGAGAGAGAAGGAGAGAGAGAGAGAATTCCAAGCAGGTTCTGCTCTGGCAGCATGGGGCCTGACCTGGGCCTCAAACCCACAAACTGTGAGATCATGACCTGAGCCAAAACCAGAGTTGGACGCTTAAGCAACTGAGCCACCCAGGCGGCCCTATTACTCTTACTTGTTAATGTAAGTCTTGTAGATAGGTTACCGTTTATCCAGATTGAGTACCACAGACTGGATGATTTCCTTGCGATCTCCGTGATGTTAGTCCTTACTGTACACATCCAAACTGCTGGGCGTGTTAATGGATGTGTGCGGTTAACCTTGGTTGACTTTTATACAGGTGTTTCTTTTCAAAGTGTTGAAATAATTAGTAATATATATACAAGATTGTTGCATACATTTTAAATTACAGTAGTTTAATATCCCAGCTCTGACCTCCACTTGGGAATAGCTGTTACTTAAGGGAAAGGAAGTTGTGGATCAGTTTGGGTAAGTGAAATCTATAGCTGGTTAGCTTATCACATAAATGTGAATGTACAAAAATATAAATTATTGATCATAAAGTAATATCAAATACATTAATATTGTACTTTTCCTCTTCATTAGCAGTTGAATATTATTATTTTTGCCTTCCAGACAAATTATGAAAACAGAATATATAGCCTGAAAGTAGAATGTGGACCTAAATACCCAGAAGCTCCTCCATCAGTTAGATTTGTAACCAAAATTAATATGAATGGAATTAATAATTCCAGTGGAATGGTAAGTTAAAATAGTCATTTTATTTTTATAAAATAATATATAGTCAGAAGAAAGTTAAAATATAAAACAGACCTTTGTTTAGTTGGAAGTCTAAAAGAAATATGTCTTGTTTTTCTCTTATAAATCAATCTGTCCTTAAAAAACCTTTATGTACCAGCCTAGATAGATGTGATGACAACAGTTCTCTCAGGGTTTATTAATTGCTTCAGTAGTCATATTTAAGTTGAATCCTTATTTGGTAAAAAGATAACATTCTCTTTGTTATTTTTCTTTAAGGTTAAGGTACATTTGGTGAGATTAAAAAAATGAATATTCATGAAGGGGAGGCTTTGAGGAACAAGTGTGTCTGTATTAGAACAAATAGTCATGGTTGAGCATTGTTGTGTGTTTAAAGCAAATAAACCAAAATGACATGCTCTACCTGGAAGTTAGTGGGAAGGCTGAATTTCCATTATGATTAGGTTGTTAGGGCTCATGTTAAGACTTCTAAATCCAGGCTCTTGATATGCCATGTTGAGAGTACACTCACATGCAAAATACATGTTAGGAAGTGTAATAACACAATAATAATAAAATGAACATCATCCATCTTAGGAAATAGAATGTTATCAATGTCCTTAACTTCTTGTGTGCTCCTTCTCATCCTATTCCTGTATTCCTTTTCCTCACTAGTAGTAATTAACATCTTAAAAATATTCTTTTATATACTGTCTTTTTTTTTTTTTATCTTACCCAATGTATCATGTGTGTATACCTAGCCTCCCTCCCTCTTTCCTTCCTATTTATCTATTTATATACCTGCCTTACCTATCATCTATTAAAAACTGTGAGTTTATACCAACACTATTCCATCACAGTAGGATTTATTCCATATTTCATCTGTTTCACATTTGTAATTCCCTCTGGTAACAAATTGAACCCTGGACACACAGAACTAGCCCTCTAGCCCCCAACTCAGTCTAGTATGCAGACCCACAGCTAGGCCCCACAATGGCAAGTGCTTCCCTGCTGGATGTGCTAGAAGAAAGCATGACCCTGACAGGAAGAAGGTGGACAGGTCATTGGAAGTCTCAGCTCTGAACCTGCTGGTCACTTACAAATCTCCCTACCTGATGCATGCCACCTAAAAGCTGGGTTCTGAGAGTCCTTCCTGTCAGTCTGTCAGTCTTTGTAATTTATTGGGACTATTTAGTCCCTTTACATTTAATATAATATTGATATGTTTAGGTTTAATAAATCATTTTATTTTGTGGTTTCTCATTTTCCATGTGGTTTTTGCTTCTTTTCTGCTTTTGAAATGGTTCTCAAAATTTTTCATTGTATTTTTGTTTTTTCAGTGGTTATTCTAGAAATTACAGTGTGCATACTTAAGTATTTCTATGATAAATAATATTAAGAGATGTGATAGAAGCAGGATTATAAAACATTTTGAACATACAGAAGGATATTGTTTAGGGAATTTCTTTTTTTTTAATTTCTTTTTTATTTTTAAAAATTTACATCCAAATTAGTTAGCATATAGTGCAACAATGATTCCTTAATGCCCCTTACCCATTTAGCCCATCCCCCCCCCACAACCCCTCCAGTAATCCTCAGTTTGTTTCCATATTTATGAATCTCATCTGTTTTGTCCCCCTCCCTGTTTTTATATTATTTTTGTTTCCCTTCCCTTATGTTCATCTGTTTTGTCTCTTAAAGTCCTCATCTGAGTGAAGTCATATGATTTTGTCTTTCTCTGACTAATTTCACTTAGCATAATACCCTCCAGTTCTATCCTCATAGTTGCAAATGGCAAGATTTCCTTCTTTTTGATTGCCGAGTAATACTCCATTGTATATATAGACCACATCTTCTTTATTCATTCATCCATCGATGGACATTTGGGCTCTTTCCATACTTTGGGTATTGTTGATAGTGCTGCTATAAACATTGGGGTGCATGTATCCCAGAAGGATCTTTCTAAAATACAAATTGTGTTATGTTACTTCTGTGCTTTAAGATCCTTTAATGACTTCAACCACAATGCGCATGCTTTTTGCCATGGTTCATTGGGACTCACAGGGTCCACACTGCCCTGCATGCCTTTCATTTTGCCTCAGGATCAGTGCACTGTTCTTCCTGTCTGGACATCTCCCCCACTCTGGCTAATCCTTACAGATCCTTCCCTTTTCTGTGTAAAAGTCACTTTCTTCAAAAAGTCTTTTCTTGAATTCTGTCCCTTTTTTTACTCTGATAACCTTTTCCTTTGTAGCAGTTTCTATAAATTTATTACTACTTTTCTCTTTGTTTTCATTTTTGGTGTTTTTAAAAGAAATATTTTTGATACATAGACATTTTAGAAAAGTGATATAACCAACATCGTCCATTTTCCCTTGTCACATCTTAGCATTTTGGTCTTGTTTGTAATAGCCTTTTTTTTTTTTTTTTATTTTTTTTTTTCAACGTTTTTTATTTATTTTGGGACAGAGAGAGACAGAGCATGAACGGGGGAGGGGCAGAGAGAGAGGGAGACACAGAATCGGAAACAGGCTCCAGGCTCTGAGCCATCAGCCCAGAGCCTGATGCAGGGCTCGAACTCACGGACCGCGAGATCGTGACCTGGCTGAAGTCGGACGCTTAACCGACTGCGCCACCCAGGCGCCCCTGTAATAGCCTTTTTTAAAAGAAAGACTACATTATAAGTAGTTAACTGTGTACCTTTCCCCAGTTTCCCCTTCTACTTTCCTCCGAAGTAATCTCATCTTGAATTTGATGTTTATCATTTCCATGCATGATTGTTATTCTTTAACTATGCATGTGTGTGTATACCTCTATATTGTATTACTTTTGTGTGGAATCACGTCAGTCAGTTTTGAGTTTCATCCGTGTTGAGTCATTTAAATTAGATTGTTCCTTTTAATACTCTGTTTTTCACTTGCTGGGCATTTAGGCCGTTTTCAGTTTTCACTGAAAAGATTGCTACAATGGACATTCTTATATAAGTATTCTTCTACTCTAGGGCAGTGTTTCTTAAGACTTGGGTGTTTAATGGTTGGTTTGTTGGTATCCAGTATGTTGTAGATCAGTACTTGTGTAAAATACAATAAAAATTACTAAGAAAATGAAATAAAAAAGAAAATACAGTAAAACCTTGGATTGTGAGTAACTTGTTCTGCAAGTGTTCTGCAAGACGAGCAAACATTTCTAATAAATCATAACGTGATAAATGATTGATGTCTTGCAATACGAGTATTATGTGACATTGAACGTCATATGATCACCACTGAGCCATGATTCTTTTCTCTCTTTCTCTTCTCTTCTCTTCTCTTCTCTCTCTCTCTCTCTCTCACTCTCACTCTCACTCTCTCTCTCTGCGGGATTGTGGGTGATCATCTCCCATGCTCAGATGCTTGGTCTCAGGCCGCGGTGTTTGGCAGAAATCAGTGATTTCTCAGAATGTTGGAAGGTGCCCACAATTGGCACTAGTGTCTTTTTGTCACTTTAGCACCTGTGGACAGTCCTTTGCTTTTCCAGACAAGAGTAAGCTTAGGAATGCGTTGCTTCATTCTAGGTCAGGCTGCCTGCAGATACAGACCCTTTCCTCTGCTGCCTTTTTGCCAGTTACATTAAATACAGTAAATGATAAGAGTTTATTAATACTGTACTATAGTCAACATCAGTTAGTGATAGTGAAAGTTGTCCTACACAGTAACCCTCCTCTCTTGTCTCCCTCACATCAGCCACGAAGGTTTTCAAAGGTAAGTGCAGGTTAATTTGTTTATTTTCATTTATATTTTGTATTTTCTTTATTATTTCATATTATATTGTTGTAATCATTTTTATGTGAATATTTTTAGATTGTGGAATGAATCATCTGAGTTTCCATTATTTCTTATGGGAACTTTGCTTTGATATACAATTGCTTTGGATTACAAGCATGTTTCCGGAACGATTTAGGCTCAAAAGCCAAGGTTTTACTGTATAAGCTCAGGTTTTTTAAACAAGAATTTCTCTGTCAAATTACCATAGAAATCTTGAAACACATTTCTATGTCTGTCTTGTGGTGGACCAGTAAAAAATTAGCTCAAGGCATGGCGTCATTCCATGGAACGTACTCTGTTCCATGGAACATAGCACTGCTCCAGGACATCCACCTAGAAGTGGAATGTGTGCTGAAGTGTAGGGCTTGCCTTCAACTTGATTGAAAATTGCCAGCTACTCTCCACAGGGTTGGATCTGCATCTGTCCTGCTAGCTGTGTGTAACAGTATCCTGTGATTGTACGTTCTCACCAATGCTCATATGGCCAACCTGGGATGGGGATTTGAAAAGAAAAAGAAATAATGATTTTAATTATTAGAGCATAGGTTGTGTATAGAAGGTTAGAAATAGGGTGAGTACACTGGACATCAGTTTTTCTCTTGATGGATATTTAAGAATTTAAAATACTACATTCATAACTAGTAAATAGATGCCCAGAACCTCACACTGACCATTGGTCATGTGCCAGAATAATTTTATATCATTTTGAGGTTAAGTACCTGATGAATTTTGAGTGTTGCTTTAGTAATTTTGGTTTATATTTATGTAATACAACAAGGCAAAATTATTCCTTACGGGTGGTTAGCACAGGAAAGCACAAATTGTAGTGCTTTATGCTGTGAAGTCTCAAGTTTTGGAAGTTATTGTATATTATAGAATGATAAGATGCAGATTTGTTCTGACATGATATTTATTTTCCCATGTTCTTTTCTTCCTCCTCTCTCTTCTTCATCTTCTTTTCCCCATTGTGTGTGTGTGTGTGTGTGTGTGTGTGTGTGTGTGTACGTACCCTGTTGGTATTTCACAGGAGTTGCAATCGCTTATGTTTATTTAACTATCATGTAACTTTACAGCTAGAAGTGTTTGTTTCTGTTTTGGAAAAAGCTTGGTATTCTCTCCACTTGAAAACTCTTATTTGCTAGTGGAGTCTATTTAAAACAGGCTAAGGGGCTTGCTACTGCTGAAGTTAAATCATTAGAGGAAGCCCTTTAAGTACATCTTAACGTTATAACATTCTTCTTATTGCTTCAGTTACTTGTAAGAGAATTATTTGAAAATTATTTTCCTCTTCTATTTTAAGCAGTTTATTGTGATATAATTTGCATACCGTACAGTTCATTCAAAGTGTATATAATTAAGTGGTGTTTTAGTTTTCATTGGGTTGTGGACCCATTACCACAGTCGAGTTTTAGAATATTTTTGTCCCTCTCAAAGGAAACCCCCTACCCATTGGTTGTCACTTCCTATTCCACCGTCCCATACCCTAAACAACCATTAATCTTTCTGTCTTTATAGATTTGCCTATTCTGGACTTTTCATATAAATGAAATCATAATATGTGTTTTTTGGCAACTAGCTTCTTTCACTTAACATGTTTTCAAGGTTCATCCATATTATAGCATGTATCAGTACTTTATAACTTTTTATAACTTTTATAACATTTTATTGCTGAATAATAATTCCATTATATAAATCTGTCTATACATTTTGTTAATCCATTCATCGCCTGATAGACATTTGGGTTTTTCTACTTTTTGCTGTCATGAATAATGCTGCAGCAAAAATTTGTGTACAAGGTTGTATGGTTAAAACTTTCATTTCTATTGGATGTATACCTAGGATTGTAATTGCTGGGTCATATGGTGGCTCTATGTTTAACTTTTTGAGGTATGGCCAGACTGTGTTTCTTTCTTTCTTTTTTTAAAAAGTTAATTAATTAATTTTTAAATTTACATCCAAATTAGCATATAGTGCAACAATGATTTCACGGAGTAGATTCCTTAATGCCCCTTATGCATTTAGCCCATCCCCTTCCCACAACCCCTCCAGCAACCCCGTGTTTGTTCTCTATATTTAAGAGTCTCCTATGTTTTATCCCCCTCCCTGTTCTTATATTTTTGCTTCCCTTCCCTTATGTTCATCTGTTTTCTATCTTAAATTTCTTCATATGAGTGAAGTCATATGATACTTGTCTTTCTCTGACTAATTACGCTTAGCATAATACCCTCTAGTTCCATCCATGTAGTTGCAGATAGCAAGATTTCATTCTTTTTGATTGCTGAATAATACTCCATTGTATGTGTGTATATATACATATATATATATATATATATATATATAAACATAAACACACATACACATATATAGGTATGTATACACACACACACACACACACACACCACATCTTCTTTATCCATTCATCTGTTGATGGACATTTGGGCTCTTTCCATACTTTGGGTATTGTTGATAGTGCTGCTATGTATACATTTGGGTGCATGTGCCCCTTTGAAACAGTATACCTGTATCCCTTGGATAAATAACTAGTTCTGCAATTGCTGGGTTGTAGGGTAGTTCTATTTTTAATTTTTGGAAGAACCTCCATACTGTTTTCCAGAGTGGCTGCACCAGTTTGCATTGCTACCAGCAGTGCAAAAGAGATCCTCTTTCTCCATCCTCGCCGGCATCTGTTGTTGCCTGAGTTGTTAATGTTAGCCATTCTGATTGGTGTGAGGTGATATCTCATTATGGTTTTGATTTGTATTTCCCTGATGATGAGTGATGTTGAACATTTTTTCATGTGTTGGTTGGCCATCTGGATATCTTTGGAGAATGCCTATTCGTGTCTTTTGCCCATTTCTTCACTGGGTTGTTTTCTGGGTATTGAGTTTGATAAAGTTCTTTACAGATTTTGGATACTAACCTTTTATCTGATATGTCATTTACAAATATCTTCTCCCATTCCATTGGATGCCTTTTAGACGTGTTGCCTCTGGAACTGTGTTGAGTAAGAAGTTGCTGCGGCCAAGGTCAGAGAGGTTTTTGCCTGCTTTCTCCTTGAGGATTTTGATGGCTTCCTGTCTTATGTTTAGGTCCTTCATCCATTTTGACTTTTTGTGTGTGGTGTAAGAAAGTGGTCCAGGTTCATTTTTCTTCATGTTGCTGGCCAGTTTTCTAAGTACCATTTGCTGAAGAGACTTTATTCCATTGGATATTTGTTCCGGCTTTGTCAGAGATTAGTTGGCCATATGTTTGTTGGCCCATTTCTGAGTTTTCTTTTATGTTCCATTGATATGAGTATCTGTTTTTGTGCCAGAACCATACTGTCTTGATGATTACAGCTTTTTTTTTTTTTTTTAATTTTTTTTTTTTTCAACGTTTATTTATTTTTGGGACAGAGAGAGACAGAGCATGAATGGGGGAGGGGCAGAGAGAGAGGGAGACACAGGACCGGAAACAGGCTCCAGGCTCTGAGCCATCAGCCCAGAGCCCGACGCGGGGCTCGAACTCACGGACCGCGAGATCGTGACCTGGCTGAAGTCGGATGCTTAACCGACTGCGCCACCCAGGCGCCCCAATGATTACAGCTTTGTAATACATTGTGAAGCCCAGGATTGTGATGCCTCCAGCTTCGGTTTTCTTTTTCAAGATTGCTTTGGCTATTTGGGGTTTTTTTCTGGTTCCATACAAGTTTTAGGATTGTTTGTTCTAGCTCTGTGAAGAATGCTGGTATTATTTGATAGGGATTGCAATGAATATGTAGATTGCTTTGGGTAGTATTAACATTTTACATATATTCTTCCAATCCAGGAGCGTGGAATATTTTTCCTTTTTTCGTGTCTTCTTCAGTTTGTTTCATAAGCTTTCTATAATTTTCAGTGTATAGAGTTTTCACCTCTTTGGTTAGATTTATTCCTATGTATTTTATGGTTTTGGTGCAATTGTAAATGGGATCGAATCCTTGATTTCCCTTTCCGTTGCCTCATTTTTGATGTATAGGAATGCCATCGATTTCTGTGCATTGATTTTGTATCCTGTGATGTTGCTGAATTCATGGATCAGTTGTAGCAGTTTTTTGGTGGAATCTTTTGGGTTTTCCGTATAGAGTATCATGTCATCTGTGAAGAGTGAAAGTTTGACCTCCTCCTGGCTGATTTGGATGTCTTTTATTCCTTTGTGTTGTCTGATTGCTGAGGCTAAGACTTTGGATACTATGTTGAATAACATTGGTGAGAGTGGACATCCCTGTCTTGTTCCTGACCTTAGGGGGAAAGCTCTCAGTTTTTCCCCATTGAGGATGATATTAGCACTGGGTCTTTCATATATGGCTTTTATGATCTCGAGGTATGATCCTTCTCTCCGTACTTTCTTAAGGGTTTTTATCAAGAAAGGATGCTGTATTTTGTCAAATGCTTTCTCTGCGTTTATTGAGAGGTTTATGTGTTCTTATCCTTTCTTTTATTAATATGATGTATCACATTGATTGATTTGCAGATACTGAGCCAGCTCTGAATCCCAGGTATAAATCCCACTTGGTCGTGGTGAATAATTTTTTTTAATGTATTGGTGGATATCTTGTTGAGGTCTTCGGTTTTGGAATCAAGGTAATGCTGGCTTCATAGAATGAGTTTGGAAGTTTTCCTTTCTTTTTTCTGGAACAGCTTTAAATGAATAGGTGTTAACTCTTCTTTAAATGTTTGGTAGAATTCCCCTGGTAGCCAGTCGCCCCTGAATCTTGCTTTTCGGGGAGATTTTTGATTACTAATTCAATTTCTTTACTGCTTATGGGTCTGTTCAGATTTTCTATTTCTTCCTGTTTTAGTTTTGGTAGTTTATATGTTTTTATGAATTTGTCTATTTCTTCCTGATTGCCTATTTATTTGCATATAATTGCTCATAATCTCTTATTGTTTGTGTTTCTGCCATGTTTGTTGTGATCTCTCCTCCTTCTATCTTGTTTTTATTTATTTGGGTCCTTTCCTTTTTCTTTTTGATCAGACTCACCTGGGGTTTATCAATTTTGTTAATTCTTTCAAAGAACCAGCTTCTGGTTTCATTGATCTGTTATACTGTTTTTTTGTGTCAATAGCATTGCTTTCTTCTCTAATCTTTATTATTTCCTGTCTTCTGCTGGTTTTGGGTTTTATTTGCTGTTCTTTTTCCAGCTCTTTATGGTATAGGGTTAGGTTGTATATCTGAGACCTTTGTTCCTTCTTTAGGAAAGCCTGGATTGCTATATACTTATCTCTTATGACCGCCTTTGCTGTGTCCCAGAGGTTTTGGGCTGTGTTGTTATCATTTTCATTGGCTTCCATGTGCTTTTTAATTTCCTCTTTAACTTTTTGGTTAACTTCATTCTTTAGTAGGATGGTCTTTAGTCTTCAAGTATTTGTTATCTTTCCAAATTTTTTTTGTGGTTGATACCAAGTTTCATAGTGTTGTGGTCTGAAAATACGCACAGTATGATCTTGATCTTTTTGTAATTGTTGAAGGCTGATTTATGTCCCAGTATGATCTGTTTTGTAGAATGTTCCATGTGCAATGGAGAAGAATGTATTTTCTGCTGCTTTAGGATGAAATGTTCTGTATAAATCTGTTAAGTCCATCTGGTCCAGTGTGTCATTCAAAGCCATTGTTTCAATGTTGATTTTCTGTTTAGATGATCTGCCCATTGCTGTATGTGGGGTGTTGATGTCTCCTACTATTATGGTATTATTATCAATGAGTTTATGTTTGTGACTAATTAATTTACATATTTGAGTGCCTCCATGTTTGGAGCATAAATGTTTATAATTGTTAGATCTTCTTGGTGGATAGACGCCTTAATTATCATATAATGCTCTTCATCCCTTGTTACAGTCTTTATTTTAAAATCTAGATTGTCTGAAATAAGTATAGAGACTCTGATTTTCTTCTGGCGACCATTAGCGTGATAGATGCTTCTCCATCCCCTTGTTTTCAATCTAAAGGTGTCATAGGTCTAAAATGTGTCGCTTGTCTCTCTCTGTCTCTCAATAATAAATAATAAATAAATTAAAAAATAAATAAAATGGGTCTCTTGTAAACCACATATAGATGGATCTTATTTTTTTTATCCATTCTGTTACCCTATGTGTTTTGATTGGAGTGTTTAGTCAATTGGCATTTAGAGTGAGTACTGAAAGATACGAATTTATTGCCATTATGTTGCCTGTAGAATTGTAATTTCTGGTGGTGTGTTCTGGTCCTTTCTAGTCTTTGTTGCTTTTGGTCTTTTGTTTTTTTTTTCTTTTTCTTTTTCTCTTTTTCATCTTTTCTCCCCTCAGAGAGTCCTCCTTAAAATTTCTCGCAGGGCTGGTTTAGTTGTCATGAACTCCTTTAATTTTTGTTTGGGAAACTTTTAATCTCTACTTCTATTTTGAATGACAGTCTTCCTGTATAAAGAATTCTTGGCTGCATTTTTTTCTGATTCAGCACATTGAATATATCCTGCCACTCCTTTCTGCCCTGCCATGTTTCTGTGGATAGGTCTGCTGCAAACCTGATCTGTCTTCCCTTGTAGGTTATGAACTCTTTTTCCCTTGCTGTTTTCAGGATTCTTTCCTTGCCTGTTTTGTGAATTTCACTATGATTGTTGATGGTCCGTTTTTATTGGATCTAATGGGAGTTCTCTGTGCTTCCTGGATTTTCATGTCTGTATCTTTCCCCGGGTTAGGAAAGTTTTCTGCTATGATTTGGTTACAAAACCCGTCTACCCTTTTCTCTCTCTCTTCATCTTCTGGGGTCCCTATGATTCTGATGTTAGTCCTTTGTAATGAGTGAGTTCTCTTAATTCTTATATCATGCTCTTTTGCCTTCGTCTCCCTCTTTTTTTCTGCTTCACTATTCTAAGTTTGTCCTTTATCGCTTATTCGCTGCTCTGCCTCATCCATCCTTGCTGCCGTGGTATCCATTCAAGATTGCAGCTCAGTTGCAACATTTTTTATTTCACCCTGACTAGCTTTTATTTCTTTTATCTCCACAGAAACGGATTCTAATCTGTTTTCAACCCCAGGTAGTATTCTTATTATCATGATTCTAAATTCTGATTCAGACGTCTTGCTTGTATCTGTGTTGATTACATCCCTGGCGATCATTTTCCTGTTCTTTCTTTTGGGGTGAATTCCTTCATTTTGTCCTTTTGAAGAAAGAAAAGGAATAAAGTAAAAAAAAAAAAATTAAAACAACACAAAAAAATCAAATAAAGGATGCTAGATCCTAGACGTGTTTTGTTCTGGTTGTTGAAAGAAATTTGATAGATTAGAGGAAAAAGGGAAAGATAAGAAAAGGGAAAAGAAAAAAGGAAAGCGTTTGAAAATTTGAAAAAATGAATACAATAAAATAGAATAAAATGAAATGATGGAAGGAAATAGATTGTAAAGATTTTACAGGACAGTAAAAAATACAGTGGATAAAAATTAAAGAAAAGTCTTTTAATAAAAATAGAAAATACAAGTAAATTTTTTCTCTCTCTATGCCCAAGAATAAGAAAAGGAAAAAAAAAATTGAATGATGGCCCAGTGAACAGAATCAAATATGATTGAAATTACATCTAGTTTCCCCTAGAAGTCAAACTGTGAAGCACTTTATAGTGTGTAAGCCAAGCAGATGGAGGGACTTGTGGTCCTCAAGAGCGAGGTTGTCCCAGTTGGGTGGGGCTTAGTGTAACAGCTCCATTTTCCACTAGGTGGCACTGCTTAGCTTACTGCATTGATTCTTGTGGCATGTATAGGCATGTATGTGCCTGCATGGGACGGACAAAAATGGTGTCACCTAGCTACCCATGCTCTAGTATCAGAGCTCTGTGGTCTCCCCGACTGGCAATCAAGCACCCCTCCTTTGTTTCTTGCTTCCATCCACTCTTTGCTTTTACACTGTCTGTGACCAAGCTTTCAGGCTGCCAGGTGGCACCTTCCTCCTGAGTTGTATCTCAGGTGCGTCTTTGTTTCCCAACCCTTCACTTCTGAGAGACTGTAGCTTTTACCTGTTCTGACTCTCTAGGGGAGGGTCTCATGGAGATGTGGCTGGGTGCCAGCCCGCCCCCAGGAATGTTCGCAAGACTGTGTTGCTGCTGATGCCCAGAGACTGTGGCGGTGCGCCAGTCCACCCCAGAAGTAGTGTGATTGTGTAGCAGCAGCATTTCAGGGATTATGGCAAATCACAACACACATCTGGTGCCAGGCTTCACCCTTAACATCCTCGCTCCAACACCAGTGAATGTGGCTGTTCTTCAGGGTCTGCTGGGACCTTTGCCTGTGGCGGGTTGGAGGTGGGGGGCACACTGCCTCCACCAAATGCCCTCCCAGCAGGGGAAATGTCTCCCTCCATGTGGCCCGAGGACCCCGAGGACCTTGCTCTCTGCTTCCAGGGATTTGCCTTTCCCACCAGAGCACTGCCAGGTATCAATCTGTGGAATTTCAGACTCTACACCACCCCCCCTGTTTATAGTGTCTTAATGGAATTTAAACTCTCTTCTTTCTCCTTTCTTCCTTTTTTGTTCAGTCCCTGTGGCTGTTTCCACTCTTCCTTTTTCTCTCCAGCTGCTTTGCCAGGGGAGGAGTGCTTTTCCTCTACTCTCTCCCCTGTCTCCTTCCTCTCTCTGTAAGCAAAAAAAGCTCTCTGCCCTCCACGGCTTCTCTCTCTCCCAGTTCACCTCTCTGTGCCATGTTCCTGCCGAGTTCTGTCGTTCAGATTGTGCAGATTGTTGTGTTAATCCTCAAATCAGTTTTCTAGGTGTTTAGTGTTGATCTGCCTGCATTTCAGGGACGAGAGATTTAAAAAAACCTTCCATGCTGTTCCTGTTCCGCCATGTTGGCCCTTCTCCCAGACTGGTTTTCAAAATGGACATAACATTTTGCATTCTTTCCAACAGTGTGTGTGGGTTTCAACTTTTCCACATCCTTGTCAACACCTGTTACTGTGTCTTTTTGATTATAGCCATCCAAAGTGGGCGTGGAGTGGTATTTCATTGTGGTTTTGATTTGCAATTCCTGGATTAAGCTAATGATGTTGAGCATCTTTTCACATATTTATTGGTAATTTGCGTATCTTCTTTGGAGAAATGTCTATTCAGGGCCTTTTTTTTTTTTTTTAAATTAAAGTGGTTTAAAACAACAAATATTAATTATCTCATAGTTTCTGTGGGCTAAGAATGTAGGTACAGCTTTGCTGGGTCCTATGGCTCAGGGACTCTCCCAGGGTTGCAATCAAGATGTCAGCCTGTGCCATGGTCTCATGTGAAGATCAACTAAGGAAGCATCCAGTCTAACCTCACTTATGTGGTTGTTGGCAGGATTCATTTCTTTTTGGGTTTTTGTACTGAGGGCCTCAGTTTCTTGCATACTGTTTCCCAGACACCACCCTCAGTTCCTTGCCAGGGTGGAACAGAGCAGTTTGGAACATGGCAGCTGACTTCTGTCTGTGAAGCAAGTGAGTGAAAGCAAGAAAGAGCAAGGTGAAATCACTGTTTTTTTGTAACTTAATATCGGAAATAAACATCCCAACAAAGCAAGTCATAAAGTCTGGTCCACCATACTCAAAGGAAAGGATTATATAGGACATGAATATTGGGAATTGGAAGGTTTTTGGCAGTTTGGGTTGACATAACAAAAATACCATAGACTGGGTGGTTTCAATAACAGAAATTTATTTCTTACAGTTCTGGAGGCCGAGAAACCTGAGATCAGTATGTCAGCAAGGTTGGGTTCTGGTGAGGACCTTCATGCTGAATTGTAGATGACTAACATCTTACTGTCCCTTTCTTGAAGGAGAGAGCAAGCTCTAGTTTTTCTCTTCTTAAAAAGGACACTAATCCCATCATGGAGCTCTACCCTTATGATGTCATCTAAACCTAATTACTTCCCAAAGATCTCAGCTCCTAATATCATCCCTATGGTCTTAGAGTTTCAACGTATGGATTTGGGGAGAACACAGTTTGTAACAGCTGTCTGCCACAAATATGCTTTTGTTCACATTTTAATTGAGAGATATTTGGCGTTTTATTACTGAGTTGTATGACTTCTTTATATATAGAATGAGAGCCCCTTATGAAATATATGATTTGCAAGTATTTTCTCTCATTCTGTGGATTGTCTATGCTTTCTTGATGGTTATGTTTTGCAATTCAGAATTTTAAGTTTTGATGTAGCCAATTTATCTTTTTGTTGAATGTGTTTATGGCAGTAGATATTAAAGAAACCGTTACCAAATCCAATGTAATGAAGATTTACTCCTGTTTTCTTCTAAGAGGTTTTTTTTTTTTTTTAAATAGGTTTAGCTCTTAATTTATGTGTATGAGTTCATTTTTGTGTGTGATGTGAGTTAAGGGCTCAACTTCATTCATTTGCTTGTCGATATCTATTTGTCCCAACACCATTTATTGAGGAGGCTATCCTTTTCCCATTGTATATGTATTCCTGGCACTCTTGTCAAAAGATTACTTGACTTTTCTGCTCTCCATTGTATTCCATTGATGTGATGTTCATCCTTATGTAAGTAAGCACCACCCTTTTTGATAACTGCCTTGGTAGTAAGTTTTAACATTGGAAAAACTTTGTTATTTTTTTTGTTTTAGCTATTCTGGGTTCCTTACATTTCCACATGAATTTTAGAATAATCTTGTTCATTTCTACAAAAACACAAAACAAACAAAAAAAACTCATGTAGTTGAAATTTTGATAGGGCCTTTATTAAATCTGTAGACTACATTAAAGAGTATTGTCATCTTAGCAATATTAGGTCTTCTGATCCATGTATGGGGGATGTCTTTCCATTTATTTAGGTCTTTGATTTTTTTTTAACAGTAATTTATAGTTTTCGTTATATGAGTCTTACACTTCTTTTGTTAAATTTATACCTATGTATTTTATTCTTACCCAATTATAAATGGCATCGTTGTCTTAATTTTATTTCCAGATTGTTTATTGCAAGTATACATACGTGGGTTTTTTAAAATTAATTGATTTATTTTTTATTTTAAAAGGAGAGAGAGACTGGGGGAGAGGGGCTGAGGGAGAATCTCAAGCAGGTTCCAGACTTAGCATGGAGCTGGTGTGGGCTTGATCCCTTGACCCTGAGATCATGATCTGAGCCTAAATCAAGAGTCGGACACTCAACCGATTGAGTCACCGAGGTGCCCCTACAAACATGGTTTTATAAATTGATCATGTATCCTGTAGCTTTGCTGTATTTGTTTATTAGCTCTACTAGTTTCTTTAATGGATACCTTAGGATTTTCTGTATACAAGATCATGTCATCTGCAAATGGAGATTGATTTAGTCATTCTTTTCAATCTGATATCTCATTTCATTTTCTTGCTTGATTGCCTGGCTGAAACTTCAGTACAATCTTGAGTAGCGGTGATGATTAAATATGTTAACTAGAGGTTTTTAGAGATGCCCTTTATGAAGTTGAGGAAGTTCCCTTCTGTTCCTGGTTTGTTGAGTGTTTTTTATCAGAAAAGTTGTTGGATTTTTATCAGATGCTTTCTTATGCTTATTGAAATAATTATGATTTTTGTTCTCTATTCTGTTAATATCGTATATTATGTTGACTGGCTTTTTAAAATCCTGAGCCAACTTACAGTTCTGGGATAAATCCTACTTTGTAATCTTTATTATGTGTTGCTCAAGGTCAGCCACAGGTGAGAGCATATCAATTCTTCTGTTGAGCCTATGTACAATTCTGTACATGTGTGGTCTTCTAGATTCACAGGCATATGTTGGAACTTTTCAAAGCCCCTGTGGACATCTCATTTCCCAATTATTCCTCTGAAATGTTTTGAACACCTTCCTGTTTGACCTGTTATTGTCTCCCCAGGCAGCAGAGATGTTAAAACAATTGACACTGATTATTTTTGAAAAATGCCTGGGGTAGGTGTGGATGTGGGTGGGAGGAGGAATATGCCGTACTCAGTGGGTGACTTTTGAGGTCAGATAAAGAAAAAACCCTGAGGGGACCCTGGGCGGCTCAGTCAGTTAAGCATCCGACTCTTGGTTTCGGCTCAGGTCGTGATCTCATGGTCTCCTGAGTTCAAGCCCCATGTCGGACTCTGTGCTGACAGCATGGAGCCCATTTGGGATTCATATTCCCCCCCCCCCCCCCCGCGCCCCGGTCTCTCTGCCCCTCTCCCACTCATGCTGTCTCTGTTTCTCTCAAAATACATAAATAAACTTTTTT
Organism: Lynx rufus; assembly: GCF_022079265.1. Classification (NCBI taxonomy): domain Eukaryota; kingdom Metazoa; phylum Chordata; class Mammalia; order Carnivora; family Felidae; genus Lynx; species Lynx rufus. The sequence goes on from NW_025814826.1 coordinate 3,024,706, forward strand.
TTTTTAAACATTTATTTATTTTTGAGACAGAGAGAGACAGAGCATGAACGGGGGAGGGTCAGACAGAGAGGGAGACACAGAATCTGAAACAGGCTCCAGGCTCTGAGCAGTCAGCACAGAGCCCGACGCGGGGCTCGAACTCACATACCGCGAGATCGTGACCTGAGCCGAAGTCGAACGCTTAACCGACTGAGCCACCCAGGCGCCCCAATAAACTTAAAAACAAACAAACAAACAAACATGCCTGTGAGTGGGGTTTTCCGGGGAGTGGCCAGCCAGGTCATGTGATGTCAGTTACCTGGGAATTAGGCTTTGAAGTTGCTCCAGCCCCATTCTGTCAGTCTTCTACAGTGGAAGGTTAATTTAGTATAGTGCAGAGAAGACATTGATAAGAAAAATCCAAAAGCAGAGATCAGTTTAACAGCTCTTTTCTAAATTCCAGTGGAGATAATTACCCAGATTCTGGGTAGTGGCATTGGAAATGGAGAGGAACCTTCAGACGTTGTCTCATCAAGAAGGATTTGGCAACTATGTTTACAGTGTAGTTATTTAATGTAACATTTGTTTATGTCTGTTGTCCAAAGTTCACTACATGTTTAGTGTAAGATATAAAAAAGCATACACACAAAAAAGACAAATTTTTAGGAAATACCTGTTACAAAAGGATTATTTTTCCTGTATTATGAACTTGTAGTGTCATAGTGTTTCTTTTGTGAAAGTAGAGCCAGGCTATGAATTTTAAAAGCACTTCTTGTTGGGGCGCCTGGGTGGCGCAGTCGGTTAAGCGTCCGACTTCAGCCAGGTCACGATCTCGCGGTCCGTGAGTTCGAGCCCTGCTTCAGGCTCTGGGCTGATGGCTCGGAGCCTGGAGCCTGTTTCCGATTCTGTGTCTCCCTCTCTCTCTGCCCCTCCCCCGTTCATGCTCTGTCTCTCTCTGTCCCAAAAATAAATAAACGTTGAAAAAAAAAAAATTTTAAAAGCACTTCTTGTTGAAGTATGTATAGTAAGTCGGTGCCATAGTACTTTAAATTTTGTAGTTAATTTTGCTCTTTTCCCCCCATTTCAGGTGGATGCACGGAGCATACCAGTGTTAGCAAAATGGCAAAACTCATATAGCATTAAAGTTGTACTTCAAGAGCTAAGACGTCTAATGATGTCCAAAGAAAATATGAAGCTTCCACAGCCACCAGAAGGACAAACATACAACAATTAATTTTAGTGGATCTCAAACTTGTCTTAAATCAACAGCCTTCTACTCATGTTAATGTCTTGATTAAATATCACAATGCAAAATACCCACACATTAAGTAAAAGAATTCCAGCTGGTAAACATGACCTGGACATTTGTAAGAATATATTTAATATATGTACACCATTATGTTTTCAGCTTACAGGAGGAAAAATGCAGCACCATTTTTTTTCTCTTGTTAAGGCACTGTCATTTAAGCATAAACCTGGAGTACTCAAAATAGAATTCAGGTTTACAAGATGAAAGCATGGAGAGAAGAGTCAGATGCTGTGGAAGCATGTGTGTTTCTGAAAAGTAAAAAAATCTCAAGAAGAAAAAACAGAAATGGCATGCTTTATCCATCTTGCTTAGCGAAAGAGCTTCAAGTTGAAATTGTCTAAAGTAGCAGGTACAATGAATCTTGTCACAAATTGTGTTAATTTTTGAAGCGGTGTGGGTGCTGACTACTAGTAGTATCAAAAATATGTTCAGGATTGTTTTGATACCTGTATTTATGATAAAAAAAATGTCGTGGGGGAGGCCGATGAGTATCTGTTAAAAGCCGTTCCTGTGTGTTACATGTAACAGACATGGTAAATATTTGTTTACAGTCTTTGTTTGACAAACCATGCATTTAAGTGAAATCAACAAAAAAAGGAAATAGGTGTATGGATATGTGATTTTGAGATTAAAGTTAGTCTTAAAATGTAAATAAAATGTGGAACGTGTCCTCAGAAGCCGTGCCATTTCTATTATATTGATGTGGTATATGTACAGTACCTTGCTGAGGTAGCAAAAATTGGAAATATTGTAGCTATTCATCTATAAACACCTTTTATTATTACTCTATTTTGTATACTTCTTGTGAATGGGAATTTGCAGAGTATCTCAGAGAACAAATTACCGAATTAGTTTAATTTCTTCTTTGGAGAAGGAGGAATCCTGGGTATTAATTATATTTTGAATTTGAGTTTACCAGAAATATTATTTAAAAATGTTTGGATTCTAGCAATTCTTATAGAATTATAGACTACAGATGATCCAAGTACACATTCCATTTTTAATTCTTTAGTTTTCTGTGACATGTCTTCCCCTAGTGCTTTTAATACTTACTAATTGGGATTAATTGTATCCAGTTTCACTTAATCTCCTCTTTGGCAGACACTAATTTTGACCTGAAAGTTCATTTGTGTTCTGCCTTTACCGAAATAGGCTTTAGGTCACTTTTTCATTTCAAAGCACTGGGTATACTACTTTGTTAAAAATACTCCCTTCTTATGAATTCACTGCAGAAAATAGAAAGGTGGTCAGGTAGCAAGGACAAATTTCTCAAAGGTGTTCTGACATGTTTTTATCAGTTCATTCAAAGTTAAAGATCTGGACTACTTTTTCTTGATCAATAATACATAAAAGTCAGTGACAGTTTGTCTAAAGTTACTAATTTCAACATGGCTATTCTTTTTCATTATCAAAAGAAGTTTAAAATGCTTTCAAATGACAGATAGAAAATATATACACACAAATTAGTGCATGTGTAATTTATTAAAGTAGGTTTGAAATGAATGCTTACCTTGGAATACATTCTTAAAAATTTTAAATGGTTGAAGATGAACTTGAATTACAATGGCATCATATGCAAGACCATTGCCAACGGTCTGAATCAGTTTAACTCCTTTTCCACTTTGAGAATGTGTCTTGTCACACATGGGGGCTAATAACCATTTGAATGCTGTTAAATTTATATAGTGGTGGGCTGAGAGTCTGAGTACTTGGTCACTTGTCCTTTTCCCTTTTCCCATATCCACTATTGTGAAGGGTTTCTTCTCTCAAGTATATGTTGTGTGAGTCAGCCCTAGAATGTTTATTTCCTCTGTTTTGTCTTTGGGACTGTGGATCTCTGCAGAAATCTGCATGCCAATTAGCCAGTTCCCAAAGCAGAACCCATTTTGCATGTTACAATCAAGATATACATGGCAATCTAAGACACACTGGTTGATTATGGAAGGAGCTAATGTAGAGCTGCTCTTAATTACAGTAACATTTCTAAGGCTGCATTTTTGAAGCAATTTTTCCTTTGTTTTCTAAAGTGGCTAAGGTTGTAGGAATGTGTGGTATTAAATGAACTGTAAAATTGCCTTTGAAACTTGTTTAAAAGGCTAGCAGTTGTGACCCTAGGGGGATGATCATATATAAATAAAGATTACAAAAATAAAATTCTTGTCCTGTTAGGTCAGTGTTATGCTTTAATGGTTTTAATTACTAGTTTTCAGAATTGCTGATTGTAACATTTTACTAATATTTTAAAGTAATGGCATTTATTAGGGGTTTTCAGAATTTTGACACAAACATTTGTAAGGATAGTCAGTAGTATTTGAGTCTTCTGGGTGTAATACATAAGAAATTTATAGTTTCAGATTATCCTTTTAAAAGAATTTATCACTTCAGTTTGAGTGCTTGGAGAGTATATTAGTTTCACTACATATGGTTAATTAGTCTGGATAACTTAATACCAACTCATTGATTTAAATATTTCCCACTGAAAAATATTATTGATAAATATATGTAAAATTAATATTGTATTGAAAATTTCGAGGAGGCAGATGGAAACTATTAGCACATTATCCTTAATAGATTTGGTGTGTATGGCTTTGGGTGGTTCTGGTAGGTGCATCATGGAATTACTTTGGTCAGAACGATGTTAACGTTTTTAGTGAGCACATGACTGTGTTCTTATGTGCATTTTAAAGACTATAGGTACTAATGATAAAGTCATGAATAATGGGATTTGGGAGGTATTTAAGGTTATTTTTCCCCTGATTTCTTTTTAGAAGTGTATTTTTTAGACGTGTAGAATCATAGTATCATTTATTGCTGGGGAGGATCTGAAAGGCACTGATTTTACTTTTCTGATAAATATCAATATAATTTTCCAGTACCAACTTGATTGATTTTTGGTTATTTTCACAAAAAGTTTCCAATTTTCACAACTCTGGACAGTATATGTATTTTGAATATAAAATAGAAACATAAAAAGGAATGGATGCAGTGCATTACAGAATTGGTAAGAGCATTAGCTGTTAATTCCCACCCAGTACCTTGTTTACTAAAAAGCAGGAAATGTATGGAAATAAAGTATCTTTTATGCTAAAGTTAGTATGTCTTATAGAAGTTACAAAGAGTGGATGGAAATCTTACCATAGTTCACACTGAAAGTGTTATTTTAAAATTATAGTGGAGCATTGAAAATAAAAGATACACCCTGAGCATTTTCTGAAGAGAAAATTTTGAAGGTATTTGATGATACAGAAAGTGACATCAGAACCATCGTTTTGTGAAATAAGGGAGTTTTGGAAACTCCTGGGGTGAGTACATGATTAAAAAAATAATAATTGGATAGGAAGAGGTTGCCATGGTGTTTACATCCTTAGTAGGATATTCTCACCAAAAAAAAAAAAAAAAAAAAAAATTCCTAAGGGTCTGTTTCATCTCATTTTACATATAGTCTGTAAGAACAACCCACAAGTTTTTTTGGCCAGTTCATTTAGGAAATCAACGATGAAAGCCAGATAGATCTCACTTTCTTAACTTAGATTTCAGTAATCATTTTTCTCTGAAGTAACTGACCAAATACCATGTAAGGTTTGCGCAGCGATCCATCTGCCAAAAGTAGACTTCTGTGAATTCTTTTGTCTTGTCCTTGTTCAATAATTAGCTGTGTAAGTGTATCTAGAAGTTTTGGCAGCCAAGAAATTCTGCAAAAGTGAAGTTAATATTCCGCCCCCAAAGGAAGGCTAACAGTCGGCACTAAGAATCCCAATAGTAATGAGAAACCTGTGGTCGGTAAAGAGGCAAATTATTGAGTTGAGAGTAAACACTTTTAGTTGTTCAGTGCAGTAGTTGAGTAATTTTTAAAAATATTTTTTTCAAAAATTATAAGGAAACACTTAACACTTGAGTGTATATTTTTCATGCCATATAATTGCCTTGTTTTAAAACATTAGATGACAGGGTAATCTGGAAAATTTACAATGTAATGTGAAGTGAGGTTTTAACAGGATATCCTCATATTGTAGTAAAATTAGTTACAATCAACACGTATGGTAATTGTAAATGCTTTATTACAGGGTGGTATTTTGCAGCCTTTGTGGTTTAGCAGCCTTTACTTTAATAGAGGACCGAAAGTAGATTTTCTTCACAGTTGATAGCTGACAAAGAGAAATGTATTGTTTTACTCCTTTTCAAGCCAAGTAAGTAGTAATGATTGTCAGATGTCCAGATTATATCTGTTATCATAAATTATCTTTCTATTGCTATAATTTAAAAAATCTAGATAAAGTGGGCAATAGACTTCTTCAGTAATTGCAATACTCAAGTGAAAATAATTGAGTACACAAGAAAAGTAAAATACTTAGTTGCCTGGGTTTCTTAGTCTTTAGTAATGTATGGACTTCTTTAAGGAGAAAAATAATACTTGTGGACTCAGCATTGTTTTGAATTATTTTTGTTAAAACATTGTTTAATGCATAAAACTGTACTAATGCAAATGTTGTATATGCTCTTGGGCCTTTATAAAATTATAAAGTAAATTGCATACAACTACAGAGTAATTAAAATGTAAAATAATTTAGAATTGAGGATGTTTTATTTAATCTGCTTGAAATGTATATATTGGTGTTATCTCTTGCCTTTTTCTGTCTTTTTTTTCTTTTCTGTTTTCTTCTTTCTTCCATGTGTATACTGTGGTGTGCTGCTCGACCTCAAATTTTCTTACCTTTTTTTCTCTTGCCAGATTGCCACAGAAACATCCTTGCTATGTGATCTGACCTTCATTTGATGTAAATACAGTTCTGTATTAAGTCCATTATTTTTTTCTATTAGCCAGACAGTTTGAAAAGAACTAAAACTCCTGAGTGTACTTTGAGACTCACAGTTGTCTTAAACCTTTGATTATGAAGTATTAGAATGATATTCACTTTGCTGTCAGTGTGGTCCTGCATAGGAAGGAAAATTATTTATGATCGGTGATGATAGATAACTTGATATATTGATAACATTTTAATTTAGGGTAACACATTTTAATCAAGGTGTCTTCAAGCTAAATGGTGCGATCCCCAAGCTCAGTTGTAAGGGGTGCTGAATATGTTTATTGGTTTAGAATATAAACTGCAGTTAAAAGAGGCCCCTCCCTTTCTGTTTTGACTACTCTACCATCATTCTCTGGGGAATCTTCCTTTTCACAGTCCATGGTCACGTTTGTTCTTCTTGTGACCAATTTTGTTCTGTCCTGTTGACTGGGTGTTTCCTTTCAGCTGCTTTAGGCACTTTCAGTTTTCCCCATCTTCCTGGTTGTGATCCCTTCCATCTTCTTCCTTTGACGTCAAAACTAACCATGAATTTGAAGAATACTCTTGGGAGATTGCTTCACCAGCTTGAACCACTTGTTATGGCCTCCTTCCTACCACGTGCTCTTTGTTTATCACCTCTGTTAATGTTTGTAATCCTGTTTCCTTCACCTGAATCCTCTCCTAACTTCTTTACCACTCTGATTTGTAGGTCTTTTTCTCAGCCTATCACTGTTGTCCTCCTTTGTCCTCATGTGTTGAGGTTTTTGGCTTTACTTCTGAGGCTTGATGTCCAAGCATCCAAATATGGTGGTCATGATCATCCCAATAATAAATGTGTAAAGTTATTTATAAATCTATTCTAATAATTAAATTATTTGAGTTTTAAATGACATACCTCCAAAGTATATTTTTTGAAACTAAAAATAAAGAATTGGATGTTTTCTAATTTGAGATACTTAAGATCATTAAAAATACCACCTTTTGAAAACAAACGAATTGGGCTGCAAAGAAATGTTAGAATTATTTATTTGGATTACAAATTGTTGGAATCATGACTGCCAGAAATGAGGTAACGTTTTATGTGATGAAAACTTTATTGAGTTCTGTTTACCAAACGCATTAGGGAAGTTACTTTCAAGACTTCCCTGGGTTAAATCCTTGTGAAATGCTACTTACTAAGTACGTGGATCCCGATGATAATATTGAGGTGACACATACATTTAAATTATGGTCAACTATTGCAACTATTGGTTTTTGAGTGAGTGATCACATCTGCATGGAGAGAGCCTGAGTGCCCATTAGCAATAAGGTTCTAGGGGGAACAGAATAGTAATATTGATAACAAAGAACAGTAGAGAGGAAGCTAGTACAAGTCCTGGGGCAAATACCATTTTGCCATATGCCCTATGACTTTGGGCCAGTCAGCCTCTTTAACTGCCTTCAGTTTCTTCCGTAAAGTCCATGTTTACCCAGAGTTGTGGTTTCATCAAATAATATGAATGTTTTAATTACAGTCTGATATAGAGTGATCAATAAATGCCAGCTAGCATTTAATAATGTTATTAATCTAAGAGCGTCAAATCTTAAATGATGTTAAAATATGCATTTGCATCAAGTCTCTACTATGTAAAGTGTGGGCTGATTTTTCAAGATGTTATATGAGGTTATGTAGACTTCATTTAACCTGCTTGTGCATTCTGGATGAGTTTATTTTTAATTTTATTTTAGTTTAATTATTTTGAGAGAGACAGAGACAGGGCGAGTGGGGGAAGGGGCAGAGAGAGAGGGAGAGAGAGAGAATGCCAAGCAGGCTCCATGCTGCCAGTGCAGAGATCGACTCGGGGCTCGAACGCATGAAACTGCTAGATCATAACCTCAGCTGGAACCAAGAGTCAGGCATGCCTGGCACCCCTAACACTTCCCTCTTCTGCATTTGGGTGTAGTAGGCCTGGTGGATCCACCTCTGGATGGGCACAGTTGCTTCGGCCCCAGCAACAGGTCTCCATGATGACATCCATTGGAAAGAGGTAACTTACCTGTAGCGCAAAAGAAAGCTTGCATAACTTGGGCTGAAAGCCCCACTATTTCGACTGCATTCCAGTAGAAAATTTCATATATGCAACCTACCATAAAACCTATGTATGTGCTAAGGAATGGGATTAAAGGAAAATGAAACTATATTTTGAATTTACCTCTTCCACTAATCATCTTCACTTGTGAATGTAATCCCAGTGAAGTCCCTTGAGTTGTGGACTCCACCTACCCCCTGCAGAAAAGTCTACTTGTAGTAAATGTCATTATGTGGTATGTTGAAGCAGATCTCAAGAGTAGGGCTTTCCTCTTACTAAACCTTGCCTTCTGCGGTTGTATATAATATAATCCTGGAAAGGTTAGAACCTTAGTAAATGATTATTCAATTGGTTTTTATGAAGCAAAGTTAAAATGTGGATTAAGTTAATATTTGCTCCTAATTCCCCTGCTAGGTGTTAAAAGACTGGCTTTTAATACTGGCTTTACCAGTAACAGTTGTCTGATTTTGATCAGTTGATTTTATTTGGTTAGTTATATTCATTAATTCAACAGAAGTGTATTCGGTTCCTACAGTCCACCTGGCATGTATACAGTGGTGAGCGTCACACAGTGTCTTATGGTTACAATCTACTAGGGCTTAGCGGTTGGCAAATAGGCAACTTGTCTAGTGGCAAATACCAAGAGAAGTGGTGAAGTGTTGTCATTTGGGAGACGTTCATAAAAAGCACCTATCCTTGGGACTCCTAAGGTTCTTGAACATCTATGTATATTATGATTGATAGCATATCCTTTAAAGAGAATAGAAACCATACCTAAGTATTGGTTTGCTCATCCTGGTGTTTGACAACCTGTGAATTGTTAAAGGGTTGTATTGTCATTTAAAAATAACATAGACTTTAGACAGCCTACATGTTCTGGAGTAGTTTCCTCACCCATGAAAAGGAAGTTGGAGTAGGGAAGTTCTGAGATGTTTTCAGAGCCAAGTTCATTGATTTTTCAGTCATTTACAGTGTGTGCTCTAAGTATCATAGAATGCTTTACAATGTGTTAAGTCTTGCTGGTCCTGTGGGGGCACACAGAATAATAGTTTTATTTGCATATAGTGTGCAGTCTGGAAAGGATTTAATTTAGTAGTGTTAGACCAAAACTCAGATTTTAATGGCATTTTGGGGGGGGGGTTTAACAAAATACAGAATTTAATTCAGTACCTTTGAGATAGGGCCTAAGGTTCAGTATTTCTTAACTCCCACTCATGTCCTTTCATTGGTGGGCCAAACTTTCAGTACCAAAGGGTCTAATATACAGTAATCTGGGGAAAAGTAACGGAAGTGTCTTTAGCATATAGCAGACGCTATTGAGTAGGAAATGTAAACTATGTTTGGGTGCTTAAGCTCATTCTCTTGCTCTCTACAGAGGAGCACACTACAGAGTGTGCTGATTCTCTTTCTGAATTCTCCCTTCTTGCTTACTTTTCTGGCCCTCTGCTGTTAAATTCCTCTGGTGTTCTTCTCCAGCCCCATACTTGAGCTCTGCAGACTGTCAAAGCATGTGTGTTTGTATGTGTTTGGGGGTGGTGGTGTAGGGGGTGATTCCACCCCAGATTTTTGTTTTTGCAAAACAAAGGAGATTTCTTTCTAGTAGGTTTAAGAACTTTACTATTATTATTTTTTAATGTTTATCTTTGAGAGGGACAGAGAGACAGAGCATGAGCTGGGGAGGGGCAGAGAAAGAGGGAGACAGGATCTGAAGCAGGCTCCAGGCTCTGAGCTATCCAGTGCAGAGCCCTACACGAGGCTTGAACTCATGAGCCTTCTTGAGATCAGGAGCTGAGCTGAAGTCAGATGCTCAACCGACCGAGCCATTCAAGCACCCCTTGGATGATCTTTATTTTAATTTCTTTCTCTCTAGTTCTGAACTTCAACACATAATGTGGGGTTAGGTGGAATGCCTCTTAAAACATTCCAAGCACTACAGACATTTCTCTTTCTGAGGTTGTATTGTTATTTTATTTGTGGCCTTCCTGTCCACACTCACGGATGAATATGACTGTTCTCTAATTTTGAGACCATTTCTTTTGAGAATCATTTCTCATGTAATAATGATGGTTCTAAGTATTCGATTACCAATGCGTTTAGATGTGTTCCCTGGGCAGGGAAGAACTCAGCTACTTGTCAAGAGTCAGCTATGTTGAAGGTGTATCTTGCTAGAATCACAGATGGGGAGTAGTGATATCATGAGTCACCTTCATATCAGAAAATATTTTAGCCACTGAAAATTACCTGTTGTTACCAAATATACTAGTTTTCTGAATTGTCTCTGAACAAAGAGTAAAAGGCAAATAAAAACCCCACAGTGACTTCCAGAACTTTGCTATCAGCTCACTTTCTAAATAATTGTGTTCTAGCCTGGATTGAAGATTTTGTTTCATTTTGTTTTTAAATTAATTTTTTGTGTATAAGCTTTTGCATGGACATATGTTTTCATTTCTCTTGGGTTGACACCTAGGAGTAGAATTGCTGAGTCATATGGTAGCCGTGTTTAATCATTTGAAGAACTGCCTGGGTGTTTTCTGAAGTGGTGTCATTTTACATCTCTACCAGCAGAGTGTGAGGGTTCTGATTTCTCCACATCCTTGTCAACACACTGTTTTTGATTCTAGCAATGCTAATGGGTATAAAGTGGTATTTCATTGTGTTTACTAATCACTAATGATGCTAAGCCTCTTTTTACAAGATTGTTGGCTATTTGTTTATTTTCTTTAGAGAAATGTCTGTTCAAGTCCTTTGCCTCTTGTTAAAATTGTGTCCTTTGTTGTTTTATTGTTGAGATGTAAGAAATGTTATATATTCTGGGTAGTAGACCCTTATCAGATACCTGGTTTGCAACCCATTCTTTGTGTTGTCTCTTTACTCTCTTGACAGTATTCTTTGATGCACAAAAGTTTTTAATTTTTATGCAGTCCAATTTTTCTATTTTTTTCTTTGGTTCCTTGTACTTTGGTGCATCTAAGTAATCATTGCTTAGTCTAAAGTCATTATGATGGCTAGTTTTATGTTGTCAACTTGGCTAGTCTATAGTAACCAGTTATTTAATCAGACATTAATCTAGGATACCTGTTAAAATACTTTATGGATGTAGACGCAGATACAGACAATATCTACAATCAGCTGGCTTTAAGTAAAGGAGACTGCTCTCAATAATGCGAGTAGGCTCCTCCAATCAGTTGAAGGCCTTAAGAGAAACACCTGAGGTTTCCTGGTGGAGAATAAATTCTGCATCAAGTCCTGCCTCAATTTCCAGCCTGCCAGTCTGGCCTACACATTTCAGACTTTCCAGATCCCCACAGTCAGTTGAGGAAGTTTCTTAAAATAAGTCAGTCTCTATGCTGTGTCTGTCTGTCTATGTATGTGTGTATGTATGTATGTATGTATCCATACATCATCTGTTTATCTATCTCTATTGATTGATCGGTCTGTTAGTCTGTCTGGTTGTTTATCATCTCCTATTGGTCCTGACTGATTAACAAAGATTTACATCTATGTTTTCTTCTCCAAATTTTATACTTTTAGCTTTCACATTTAGGTCTTTGATTCATTTGAATTAATTTTTATATATAGTGTGAGGAAGGGGTCCAAATTTATTATTTTGCATGGTGATATCCAGTTATCTTGGCACCATTTGTTGAATGGTCTTGGCACCCTTGTCAAAAATCAATTTGTCATATATATTATGACATATATATATATATATATATAATCATATATATATATATATATATATATATATATATATTTCCAGACTTGCAATTCTATTGCATTGATCTGTAAGTCTAGCCTTAATGCCAACACTTCACTGTCTTGATTGCTGTAACGTTGCAGTAAGTATTGAAATCAAGAAGTATGAATCCTCCAATGTTCTTGTTTTTTTAGATTGGGCTATTCTGGGTCCTTTGCATTTCCATATGATTTTTAACATCAACTTGTTCTGACGAACAAAAAGAAAGTTGAAACTGTGATAGAGATTGCATGGAATTTGTGGATTGCTTTGGGAAGTATCCCCATTTTAATAATATTGAATCTTCCAACCCATGAACATGGGATGACTTTATTTTTCTGCATCCTCTTTAATTTCTTTCAACAATGTTTCATAGTTTTTCTTTTCTTTGTAGTGTACAAGTCTTGCACTTCTCTTTAACTTTATTACCTAGGTATGTTACTGTTTTTGAGGCTGTTGTAAACGGAATTGTTCTCTCTTAAAAAAAATATTACTGTTTATTTATTTTTGAGAGAGAGCAGGGGAAGGGCAGACAGAGAGGAAGACAGAGGATCTGAAGTGGGCCTTGGACTGACAGCAGAGAGCCCTGTGTGGGGCTCAAACCCATGAATCGTGAGCTCATGACCTGACTGGAAGTCGGATGCTCAACCGACTGAGCCACCCAGGTGCCCCAGGAATTGGTCTCTTAATTTCATAGGTGATTCATTGCTACACGTGATTTTTGTGTATTGATCATATGTCCGCAATATTTTTTTTCTTTGCTGTAAGCTCCCTGAAGAGAACAAATGTGTACTCTGTAGGTCTAATGTATTTGTGTCTTAATGGGGTTGATTTTATATCCCCGAGAATCTAAGCCTTTACTGCTTTTCGTTAGTAGCCTTTACATTATTCCCAGTGACCAGCACTGTCAGCCACAGCAATTTATAAAATCATATGATGAGACTAGTTGTTAGGCATTAACTGAAGTTTAATTCCTCTCTCCCAAACATTGATCTTTGCTTCCTTATTTGTTAGATATGTGCTTAGAATGAAGGATGTTCATTACTGTACAAAGGGCATAATTTCCATGGAGGGTATGAAGCACCTGCAATAAAGACAACAGTATGAAAACCAACATTCCATGTTGTCTGAGTTGTGATTATTCTGGAATAGTTTGTTATAATTTCAGATCTTCGAATCCCTGTCTCTAGTGATTCTGAGCATTGGTATAACAAACCTAAAAGTGCCTCTAAAATTATATGAGGGGGTCATTTAAAGTTGACACTTTAGAGAAATTTTTATTTAGCATTTTGTGTGTGTGGGAGTGGGGCAGTGAAAGGGAGGCCTCTTGAGATTAAAGCTTCTCATCCATGCAACTTTTTGTCCAGTTAAACATAATTCTTGACATTAAAGCATGATTTTTGAAAATTGAACCATTTATTAAACTCACATTTTTACAACTGTTTTTGTAACTGATCTTCCTGTTTTTCAAAACTCTATGTTTATATTGAAGTATTTTAAAGCAAGATGTAGACATTTTAACATTTACCTCTAAATACTTCTTAAAAATAACATGGGTCCTGCATAGCCAAAGTATTATCAAAACTAACATAATAATAACTTTTTATAATGAGATAATTGACATGTAACATTAATTTCAGGTGTACAACATAATGATTCAATATATGTGTATATTGTGAAGTGATCACCACAGTAAATCTAGTTAATATCTGTCACCACACATAATTACAAAACATTTATTTCTTGTGGTGAGAACTTTTAAGATGTGCTCTTTCAGCAGCATTCAAATATACAATGCAGTGTTATTAACTGTAGTCACCACTGATTATTACATCCCCAGGATTTATTTATTTTGTAACTGGAAGATTGTACCTTTTTATCTTCACCCTTCTTCTGCAAACCATCAATCTGTTCTCTGTATATAAAGTTTGTTGTTTTTTCGATGCCACATATAAGTGAGATCATGGTGTATCTGTCTTTCTCTGGCTTGTTTCACTTAGCATAATACCTTCTAGGTCCATCCATTTTGTTAGAAATGGCAGGATTTCCTTTTTTATAGCTGAATAATATTCCAATGTTTGTATGTAAATATATTTTCCACACTTTCTTTAGCAATTCATTTATTGATAGCACTTAGGTTCTTTCTGTGTCTTAGTTATTATAAATAATGCTGAGCATGGGGGTGAATATATCTCTTCGAGTTATTGTTTTTGTTTCCTTTGGATGCATACCCAGAAGTGGAATTGCTGGATCATATGGTAGTTCTATTTTTAATTTTTCGTGGTGCCTCCAGTCTGTTTTCCAGACTGGCTGCACCAGTTTGCATTTCCACCAACAATGCATGAGGGTTCCTTTTTGTCCACATTCTTCCAACACTTGTTATCTCTTGTCTTCTTAATTATAGCCATTTTAACAGGTGGGAGGTGGTATCTCATTGTGGTTTTGATTTGCATTTCCCTCATGATCAGTAATGTTGAACATCTTTTCATGTTCATTCTGTTGGTCATTTGGATGTCTTCTTTGGAAAAATTTCTATTCAGATCCTCTGCCCCTCTGTTGAGTTATATGAGTTTATGTTTTTAGGATATTAACCCTTACCAGATATGTGATTTGCAAGTATTTTCTCTCATTCCATGGGTTGCCTTTTCATTTTGATGATGGGTTCCTGTGCTCTGGGAAAACTTTTTGTAGTTCCAATTGTTTATTTTTCTTTGGTTGCCCTTGTCTGAAATGATCCAAAAAATATTGCTAGGACAAATGTCTAAGAGTTTACTGCCTATATTTTCTTTTAGGAGTTTTATGATTTCAGGTGTTACATTTAGGGTCTTTAATCCATTTTTTATTTATTTTTGTGTACAGTGTAAGAAAGCATTTCAGTTTCATTCTTTTGCATATAGCTCTCCAGTTTTCCCAGCACCATTTATTGAAGAGATTGCCCTTTCCCTACTGTATATTCTTGCCTCCTTTGTCATAGATTAATTGACCATATAAGCATGAGTTTATTTCTGGGCCCTCTGTTCTGTTTCATTGATCTCTGCATCTGTTTCTGTGCCAGTACCATAATGATTTGATTACTATAGTTTTGTAGTATAGTTTGAAATTTGGGACTATGATATGATACCTCTAGCTTTGTTCTTTTTTCTAAAGTTTGCTTTGGTTTTCATTTTGTTTTGTGTGGGGGGTGTGGGTGGGTGGGTGGTTCCATACAAATTTTAGGATGATTTGTTCCAATTCTGTGAAAAATACCTTAGGTGTTTTGATAGGGATCGTATTCAAGCTCTAGATTGCTTTGGCCAATACGGACATTTTAGCAATAATAATTCTTCCAATCCATGAGCATGGTATAGCTTTCCATTGATTTATGTTGTCTTCAATTTCTTTCATGAATGTCTTATAGTTTTCAGTGTACAGGTCTTTCACATCCTTGGCTAAGTTAATTCCTAGTTTTTGTGTTTTTTTTTATGCAATTGTAAATGGGATTGTTCCTTAATTTCCCTTGCTGCTGCTAGTTTGTTATTAGTATATAGAAATGCAACATATTTCTGTATATTAATTTTGTTTCCTACAACTTTACTAAGTCATTGATTAGTTCTAATAGCATTTTGGTGGAGTTTTTAGAATTTTCTATACATACTATCATGTCATCTGCAAGTAGTGACAGTTTTGTTTCTTCCTTACCAATTTGAATACATTTTATTTCTTTTTGTTGTCTGATTGTTCTGGCTGGGACTTCCAGTAATATGTTGGATAAAACTGGTGAGAGTGGACATCTTTGTCTTGTTCCTGATCTTAGAGGAAAAGCTTTCAGCTTTTCACCACTTAATATCTTGTTAGCTGTGGGTTTATCGCATATGACTTTTATTGTGTTGAGGTATATTTCCTTGTAACCGCTTTGCTGAGAATCTTGTGTCTTCAATTTTGAACTTCTTTATTAGCTCTATTAGGTTTTAGGTGTAAATTATTTAGGGTGTTCTATACATAAAATCATGCCATCTGCAAATAGAAATAGTTATACTCTTTTCCAACCTGGATGTCTTCCCTTTCTTTTTCTTGCCTAATTGCTCTATCATTATCTTTTGCAGTCATAATTTCTGTCAAGTCCAAATTCCTAAATCCTTTTTTCTTTTTTTTTAATAAGAAAATTTTATTTTGCAGATCTAAATTCCCTCATGAGAAGTTTACAGTTTATAGTCATGGTCAGGTTTTGTATCAGTTATTTCTAGAAATAACGTTCATTGTGTATTGGGTAAAAGAGTGATAGTTGTATTTATATCTTAACTAATCCAAATGGGGTGTATTCTTGAATTACTTTATCATCCGGAATTGGTCTCTGTGATTTTGTTCCTTTAGTTCCTCATCATTCTAATGAGCAGTGTGTATTACCAGCCATGAACTTGGTAGAGCAAACAAACTGTGGAGATCAAATTGTTCTAGAGAGCCCAAACAGTGAGATCAGCCAACTCTTCATTAGTAGTAATTTGTCTGAGGACCCAGACTGCATTTCGTCATTGTGTGTCTGTCAATTCTTGCAAATTCTACTATTTTTACTTTTTAAATTTAAGTTAGTTAACATACTGTGTAATAATAATTTCAGGAGTAGAATTTAGTGATTCATCACTTACATATCACACCCAGGACTCATTCCAACAAGTTTCTTTCTTAATGTCCCTCACCCGTTTGGCCCTTCCCCTGATCCAACACCCTGCCAACTACCCTCAATTTGTTCTCTGTATTTAAGAGTCTCTTATAGTTTTTTCCTCTCTCTGTTTTATATTACTTTTGCTTCCCTTCCCTTATGTTCATTTAGTATTATTTGTCTTTCTCTATTTCGCTTAGGATAATACACTCTAGTTCCATCCATGTTGTTGCAAATGGCAAGATTTCATTCTTTTTGATCAGTGAGTAATATTCCATTGTGCATATATATCACATCTTTATCCATTCATCAGTTGATGGACATTTGGACTCTCCATACTTTGGCTGTTGTCAGTAGTGCTGCTATAATTGGGGTGCATGTGCCCCTTTGAAACAGCACTCTTGTATCCTTTGGATAAAGATGTAGTAGTGTAATTGCTGGGTTGTAGGGTAGTTCTATTTTTAATTTTGGGGGAACTTACATACTGTTTTCCAGAGTGGTTGCACCAGTTTACATTC
Organism: Lynx rufus; assembly: GCF_022079265.1. NCBI lineage: Eukaryota > Metazoa > Chordata > Mammalia > Carnivora > Felidae > Lynx > Lynx rufus. The sequence goes on from NW_025814826.1 coordinate 3,041,737, forward strand.
CCACCAACAATGCAAGAGAGATCCTCTTTCTCCACATCCTCGCCAACATCTGTTGTTGCCTGAGTTGTTAATTTTAGCCATTCTGACAGGTGTGAAGTGGCATCTCATTGTGGTTTTGATTTGCATTTCCCTGATGATGAGTGATTCTGAGTATTTTTCATGTGTCTGTTAGCCATTGGATGTCTTTGGGAAATTGTCTGTTCATGTCTTTTGCTACTTCTTCACTGGATTGTTTTTTTGGGTGTTGAATTTGATAAATTCTTTATAGATTTTGGATACCAACCCTTTATCTGATATGCCGTTTGCAAATATTTTCTCCCATTCCATCAGTTGCCTTTTAGTTTTGCTGATTGTTTCCTTTGCTCTGCAGAAGATTTTTATGTTGATGGGGTCCCAATAGTTCATTTTTGCTTTTGTTTCCCTTGCCTCTGGAAACATGGCAAGTAAGAAGTTGCTGCGGCTGAGGCTCAAAGAGGTTGTTGCCTGTTTTCTCTGGGATTTGGGTGGATTCCTGTCTTATGGTTAGGTGTTTCATCCATTTTGAGTTTATTTTTTTGTATATGGTGTAAGAAAACGGTCCAAGTAAATTCTTCGCCATGTGGTTGTCCCGTTTTCCCAGCACCATGTGCTGCAGAGACTGTCTTTATTCCATTGGATATTCTTTCCTGCTTCATCAAAGATTAGTTGACCATACATTTGTGGGTGTATTTCTAGGTTCTCTGTTCCGTTCCATTGATCTGAGTGTCTGTTTTTTATGCCAGTACCATACTGTCTTGATGATTATAGCTTTGTAATAACAGCTTGGAGTCCAGAATTGTGATGCCTCCAGCGTTGGTTTTATTTTTCAAGATTGCTTTGGCTATTCGGTGTCTTTTCTGGTCCCATACAAGTTTTAGGATTGTTTGCTCTAGCTCTGTGAAGAATGCTGGTGTTATTTGATAGGGATTGCATTGAATATGTAGATTGCTTTGGGTAGTATCGCCATTTTAACAATATTTTTTCTTCCTATCCAGGAGCATGGAATGTGTTTCCATTTTTTTGTGTCTTCTTCAATTTCTTTCGTAAACTCTCTATAGTTTTCAGTGTATAGATTTTTTACCTCTTAGGTTAGATTTATTCCTAGGTATTTTATGGTTTTTGGTGCAATTGTAAATGGGATCCATTCCTTGATTTCTCTTTCTGTTGCTTCATTATTGGTGTATAAAATGCAACCGATTTCTGTACATTGATTTTATATCCCATGACTGCTGAATTCATGGATCAGTTCTAGCAGTTTTTGGGTGGAATCTTTTGGGTTCTCCACATATAGTATCACGTTGTCTGTGAAGAGTGAAAGTTTGACTTCCTCCTTGTGGATGTGGATGCCTTCTATTTTTTTGTGTTGTCTGATTGCTGAGGCTGGGACTTCCAATACAATGTTGAATAACAGTGGTGAAAAGTGGATATCCTTGTTGTGTTCCGACCTTATGGGGAAAGCTCTCAGTTTTTCCCTATTGAGGATGACATTAGCGGTGGGTCTTTCATATATGGCTTCTAAGATCTTGAGGTATGATCCTTCTATCCCTACTTTCTTGAGGGTTTTTATCAAGAAAAGATGCTGTATTTTGTCAAATGCTTTGTCTACATTTATTAAGAGGTTTATGTGGTTCTTACCCTTTCTTTTATTAATACGATGTATCACATTGATTAATTTGCAGATACTGAGCCAGCCCTGCATCCCAGGTATAAATCGCACTTGGTTGTGGTGAATAATTCCTTTAATGTATTGTTGGATTTGGTTGGTGAGTATCTTGTTGAGGATTTTTACATCCATGTTCATCAGGGAAATTGGTCTGTACTTCTCCTTTTTAGTGGGGTCTTTGTTTTTGGAATTGAGGTAATGCCTTGTAGAATGAGTTTGGAAGTTTTCCTTCCATTTTCATTTTTTTGGAACAGCTTCAAAAGAATAGGTGTTAATTCTTTTTTATATGTTGGGTAGAATTCCTGTGGAAAGCCCTGGACTCTTGGTTGTTGAGAGATTTTTGATTACTGATTCAACTTTACTGGTTAAGGGGTGTTCAAATTTTTCTATTTCTTCCTGTTTCAGTTTTGGTAGTTTATATGTTTCTAGGAATTTGTCAATTTCTTCCAGATTGCCCAATTTGTTATATACTTGCTCATAATATTCTCTTATTGTTTGTGTTTCTGGGGTGTTGGTTGTGATCTCTCCTCCTTCATTTATGATTTTATTTATTTGGTCCTTTCCTTTTTCTTTTTGATCAATCTGTTTAGAGGTTTATCTGTTTTGTTAATTCTTTCAAAGAACCAGCTCCTGTTTTCATTGTTTTGGTTTACTCCTGTTTTGTTTGTTTTTTTTTAAATTTCAATATCATTGATTTCTGCTCTAATCTTTATTGTTTTCCCATCTTCTGCTGGTTTTGGGTTTTATTTGCTGTTCTTTTTCCATTTCTTTTAGGCGGAAGTTTAGGTTGTGTGTCTGGGACCTTTCTTCCTTCTTTAGGATGGCCTGGATTGCTATATACTTCCCTCTTATGACTGCCTTTGTTGCATCCCAGAGGTTTGGGGCTGTTGTGTTTTCATTTTCATTGGCTTCCATGTACTTTTTAATTTTCTTTTTACTTTCTTGGTTAACCCATTTTTTCTTTAGTAGAATGTTCTTTAATCTCCAAGTATTCATGGTCTTTCCAAATTTTTTCTTGTGGTTGATTTCAAGTTTCATAGCATTGTGATCTGAATATATGCAAGGTATGCTCTTGATCTTTTTGTGCTTGTTGAGTACTGATTTGTGACCTACTATGTGATCTGTTCTGGAGAATGTTCCATGTGCAGTTGAAAAGAATGTGTATTCTGCTGCTTTAGGATGACATGTTCTGAATATATCTGTTAAGTACATCTGGTCCAGTGTATCATTCAAAGTCATTGTTTCCTTGTTGATTTTCTGTTTAGATGATCTGTCCATTGTTGTAAGTGGGGTGTTGAAGCCCCCCACTATTATGGTATTAATATCAATGAGTTTCTTTCTGTTGTTATTAATTGACTTATACATTTGGGTGTTCCACGTTGGGGGCATAAAGGTTACAATTGTTATATCTTGGTGGATAGACCCCTTAATTGTAATATAATGCCCTTCTTCATTTCTTGTTACAGTTTTAATTTTAAAATCTATTTTGTCTGTTGTAAGTATGGCTACTCCAGCTTTCTTCTGATGACTGTTAGCATGACAGATGATTTTCTATCCCCTTACTTTCTGTCTGTCTGTGTCTTTAGGTCAAAATGAGTCTCTTACAAATGGCATATAGATGGGTCTTGTTTTCTTATCCATTCTGGTACCCTATGTCTTTTGATTGGAGTGTTTTGTCCATTGACATTTCGAGTGAGTACTGAAATTGATGAATTTATTGCCATTGTATTGCCTGTTGAATTGTTTCTGGTGATGTTCTCTGGTCCTTTCTAGTCTTTGTTGCTTTTGGTCTTTTTTTTTTTTTTTTCTTTTTTTTTTTTTGCTTTTCTCCACTCAAAATTTCTTGCAGGGCTGGTTTAGTGGTCACAAACTCACAAACTCCTTTAGTTTTTGTTTGGGAAACTCTTTATCTCTCCTATTTTGAATGACAGCCTTGCTGGATAAAGAATTCTTGGGTGCATATTTTTCCGAATCAGCACGTTGAATATATCCTGCTACTCCTTTTGGCTTGCCAAATTTCTGTGAATAGGTCTGCTGTGAATGTGGTCTGTCTTCCCTTACAGGTTAAGGACTTTTTTTTCCTTTGCTGTTTTCATAACCTTTCCTTGTCTGTGTATTTTGTGAATTGACTATGCTATGCCATGGTGGTGGTTTTTTTTTTTTTTTTAAATCTAATGGAGTTTTCTGTGCCTCTTGAATTTTGATGTCTGTGTCCTTCCCCAGATTAAGAAAGTGTTCTGCTGTAATTTGCTCACATAAACCTTCTGCCCTTTTTTCTCTCTCTTCATCTTCTGGGACTCCTCTGATTTGGATGTTATTCCTTTTTAATAAGTCACTGAGTTCTCTGAGTCTTGTATTGTGATCTTTTGCCTTTGTTTACCTCTTTATTTTTATGTTTCATTATTCTCCATAATTTTATCTTGTATATCACTGATTTGCTGCTCTGCTTCATCCATCCTTGCTGTCGTGGCATCCATTTGTGATTGCATCTTGGTTATAGCATTTTTAATTTTGTCCTGACTAGATTTTATTTCTTTTATCTGCACAGAAAGGAATTCTGCGCTGTTTTCAACCCTAGCTAGTATTCCTATTTTTGTGGTTCTAAATTCTTGTTCATACAGCTTGCTTATATCTGTGTTGATTAAGCCCTTGGCTGTCATTTGTTCCTGTTCTTTCTTTTGGGACAAATTCCTTTGTTTTGTCATTTTGGAGGAAGAATAAAATTAATAAAGTAAAAGATGAAAATTAAAAATTAAAAACAAAACAAAAAGTCAAATAAAGGAAGGTAGATCCTAGAGGTGCTTTGGTTTTTGAAAGAAGCTTGAAAGAACAGAGGAAAAAGGGGAGAGAAAGAAAAAAAAGATAAGGAAACATTTAAAAAATTTTTAAACTTATATAATAAAATATAAACTAAAAGAAAATGAAATAGAATAATTTAAAAAATAAAGTAAAAGAATAAAAATAAAAACAAATTTTCTCTTTCTGTATCCAAGAATGAGGAAGAAAAGAAAAGAAAGAAAGAAAAAAAAAATCAAGCAAAAACAGAAGCAAAGAAAATGAGTAAATAAATGAACCAGCAAACAGAATGAAACCCAAATGAAGTTACATCCAGTTTCCCCTCGACCTGAAACTATGAAGCCTTCTATAGTCTGTACACTAAGGAGGTGGAGTGACTTTGGTCGTCTTCTAGGGGATATGGTTGGAGGGTGCAGTTGGATGGAGCTTGGTGTAAGGGCTCCATTCTCCACTAGGTGGCGCTGCTTAGCTTATTGGGGTGGATCAGTGTGGTGCACATGCACATGCGTGGGAGAGGTGGAAATGGCTTCATCCAGCTCTAGGGAGCAGGAAATTTGCACTCTCACTGACCTGTGATCAAGCACCTCTCCTTTGTCTCAGGCTTCCTCTACTCCTGCCTCTACTTTGTCTGTATCCAAGCTGTCTTCCTGCCAATGGTTTTGGGGAACAGAATTCTTGTTCAGTCCCCTGTGAATGTTTTCACTCTTCCTCTCTCTCTCTACTTTTTGGGGGAGTGCTTTTCTTGCATGATCCCGATGCACCGCACTCTCCCTCTTTCTCTTTCTCTGTTCTCTCTCTGCACTAACAGTTCCCTACCCTCCACAACTTTTCTCTCCCTCAGTTCACCTCTCCACACCGTGTACCTGCCAAGTTCTGTGGCTCAAGTTTTGCAGTTTGTTGTGTTAATCCTCAGATCAATTTCCTAGGTGTTCAAAATGGTTTGGTGTTGATTTAGCTGTGTTTCAGGAATGTGACAGGCTCGGGGTCTCCTGCTGCTCTGCCATCTTAACTCCCTCCCTCAGTTCTCACAAATTCTTAACTCTTTTCTTAGGTCTCACTCCTCAGGATCCTTAATCCAGTGAGAAATCAAGTTGCTGAAAAATGAACTTATACTTCTCTGGGGTGATGGAGTGAAGAAGTAGTCATTCCTGGACAGAATTTTCCCCTGCTTTTACTCTGGTCCCTATTAAGTATACATTGATTTCATAATATGGAAGTTAAACATTAAGCTGTAAATGATCTGGACTAGTCTTATTTTCCATTATCTAAGTAGTTATTGCAACCCCATGATAAATTTCCATATTTAAGTAATCTCTACACCCAATGTGGGCTTAAAGTCACACCTCCAAGATCAAGAGTTGCATGCTTTTCAGACTGAGCCAGGTACCCTAAATGTACATATTTAGATTGGAGAATGATGCCTTAGGCAAAGGATACCTGCCACTGGCTAAGAGGGTGAGAAGGTTGAGGTGTATCAGATTCTTCTCCCAGAGGTGCCCGCAGAAGAAAAGTATTAGTCATGTCATCTTTGATCAGAAGGATGATCAGTGCAGCAAAAGTCCCAGCGCCATTGTTCCCTACAGTGAAGCTCTTTTAGTCTACAGGACCATTTATATTTAGGACAGCTAGGCATGGGACCTTCAGTTGGAGCTTTCCAGGAGGGGTGGTGGAAGAAGCTAAACAAGTTCTTGCAAACACGGGTGAAATTCTGAAATTTGCAGGCTGTAACTCTACTAATGAGTTAAAAATCAACTGTTTTGCTGGCTGATAAATGACTTCGATATCAGTATTTCAGGAGTAGGTTTCCTGCTAGGTTTGCCTACCAGGTTGTTGCGTTGCCCAAAGGAGGTGGTATTGGGATTGATGCAGTAGCTCTCCAAGGACTTCTCACAACAGCATGACTATAAGTAGGCCCAGTGTTAGTCAGTCTGGAAGTTTTATAAGCTTGTAAAATTAATATCTTACTTTTTATAACTGATGTTGGAAAGTATTGTTTTGGTTAAGATATCTGAAATTTTTGTGGAAATACTATATAATAGGGCAGTTGAATGTGAATTGAAGATTAGATGATGAACCTAGTACTATCACCAATTTTACACATTGATATTGCTGAATGTAGGTAAGAAGATACTCATTACATAGTTACTCAAGTAAATAAAACTAAGAGGGTTTAACATGTAGGAAAGAGGAGCTACTCTTCCTGAGAAATAATAAAGAGCACACCTAATTCAATTATATATAATTGTATATTCAGTATAGCTCTGTGAATTAATAAAACAAGATTCATCTCTGAAAAAAATATAGTAGACACTTTTACATGAAGCAGTATATTACAGTGGTTAAGGGCAGGGACCCTAGAGCCAGACTACCTGAGTTTAAATCCTATTGTAGACTCGGGCAAATTATTTAAGCTATCTGCCCTGTTTCCTCTGTGAAATATTTCCTCTGTTTTATCTGTAAAATGGGGATATTTCTAGTACCTATCTTATAAAGTTGTTGAAAGGATTAATGCGTATAAAGCACTTAGGATAATGCCTGGCATATAGCAATGATGATGAAGAAGGAGGAGGAAGGAGAAGAAATAGATGCCTTCTCAGGAATGGAACATTATTCCTCAATAAAAAGAAATGAGCTATCAAGCCATAAAAAGACATGGAGGAACCTTAAATGTATGTTGTTAAGTCAAAGAAGTCAGTTTGAAAAGACTACATACTGTATGATTGCAACTATACGATATCTGGAAGAGGCAAAGAGTAAAAAGATTAGTGGTTGCCAGGAGCCTGGGGAGTGGTGGGGAGGTAGGAGAGGGATGAATAGGTGGAGCACAGGACATTGTTAGGGCAGCACGCTACGGTAATGATGGGTACATGCGTTATACATTTGTCATAACCCATGGAATGTTCACAAACAGTGAACCCTAACGTAAACTAAAGACTCTAGTTAATGATATTGGTTCGTCAGGTGTACCACACTAGTGCAAGGTGCTAATTGGGGAAAGTATACCACAGGGCAGAGGGAACATATGTGTATTCTCTGTACATAAAAAAAAAAAAAAAATTCTCTAAATTTATTTTTAAATTTATTTTTATTGTTAAAAAATATTGGAGAAAAAAATGCTTATTAGATAGAAACATGAAAAGCAATAATTTTAAGAAAGCATCTTTTGGGGTTTTTGCTGAATGTGCATAACATAGTGAGTTTGATGACTGGTATGGCTGGAACTTTGCAGGTAAATTAAACAGTGATAGAGAAGTGATCTTTTTTTTCTATGTATTTTAATTTTTATATGAATGGAGTGAATTTTCTGAGTCACAGAGTGGAGCATATCTGCATTTTGGCCATCCTGGCGACTCCTAGGCAGAGAGCCAGTCAAGCTGGCGTAATCTGAGGCAACAGGGATGAGAGGTCCGCCTCCCACTTCCCAAGTTCGTGTCACCAACTGGTCCAAGTCAGAAGCCCAAGTAAGAACTGGCCTTTGTTGGCAGGATGCAAAGAAAGAGTATGAGGTTACTGCTAAAACTGGTTTCTGGAATTGGGAAATGGCAAGCTAAAATTTCAGCTAAATAAAATATGAATAAGGTAGTGTTTTATAATATTCCGTTATTGTAACAGGCTGGGCAATTACAAGAAAACAGTATTATCCTGAGTAAAGAATGACTTGGCAGTGCTCAGGATAAAAGATTACTTACAAAAGTCCTCTCTGTTTCTTCTGTTCTGTTGGCAGAAGTAGTGGCTGAAAATGACCAGACTGACTTGAAAATAAGCAGGCTCAGCAGCACAGCCATTTGGGGAAATGCATCAGGGCTGACGCAAGGCTCAGAAAGAAAGGATCTTGACATAACCCATTTTCATGTATTACTTTCCAGAAAAGCTTTCTCTGCTATTTATAGGCACATGTGTTATCTTGGCCCTCTGGGAGCAAAAATTTATATATTTGACCAGAAGAGTTTTGCTAGTAGGCAGTTTCCTAAGAGAAATAGGACATTTGTTTATTTGTTTTACTTTTGGCTTAGCTAAATAAAAGCTGAAATTTTGCAAAAGCAGACTAGAGTTGTTTAGTATCAGGCAATTTGTAGATGTAAAAATGTGTGGTTGTGTTTTCATGCAATTGTCATTATGTAACACGATAGAAATGAGGGCAGCCCACAGGGTTGAGTGCTGCATCCAGCACTCAAGGGAAGGGAATCTGGATTGGGTGAAGTGAATGTGTGGAAAAGAAAACAAAATGTCCTGCAAAGAGACTAATTAGGAGCCAAATGCGTGTTCTCAGATCATCCAGGTGTTTTTCCTTTTTGCCTCTTCTGAAGGATTTACTTTTTATATCATGTTGGAAAGACGTAAGTGAAACCTAGATACTTCTGAAGCTCTTTCTTTTCCTCCCTGGCTCTTAACAATGTAGGTTACTTGACTCACTTCCTGTCTCCTTCTGAGTTTGCAGGCAGAAGATCTGTGGTGATAGAGCCAGTCTGGCTATGCGTGTTGGGAAAGGGATGCTCAGAAATCGAAAAGGGAGACTTGTCTACTCCTTTTACTGAAATACTACTAATGCATGTGGCACCCATGTTCCAAAGAAACTATAGATGGTGTTTTCTCAATTGATCCTGGCAGTTTTAAAAATAAGACCCAGTATAAACAGACACTGATCTTTTGATGAGCAAACAAGAATGTAAAGAATTCTGGAGGGAAATAAAAGTTGTTTACTGTTAGGATATTGATTGAGAAAACTAAATGCCACTAGGGCTCTTATCTACTCTCTGATTGAATTGCCAGTATTTCCACTATTGAATTTGAACAATTATTTTCTCTAGGGCCCCAAGTTATTATTTTATCACTTTTGGCACATTATTTTGTTATGTTTCAATATGGACTTGTCCATGGTCTTTATATGTACAGGCTGTTTTTTTTTTAAATATATAAAAATCATTTAATCAAGTGTGATAAAATAATAATTACAGTAAATTTAATTGCTGGATACCTCAATTTGGTAAGCTGAATAGAGATATAGATTAATATGAAGTTTTAAATATGGCATCTGTAAAAATTCAAATTCAAGGAAGACATGTTAGAGTCACTCTCTTGTTTCAGGTGCTTTAAATAGCCTTATATGACTTCAAGGGCTTGTTTTTAGTTTTGGTAATTTTTGGCTTTAGTGGCAGGAAAAAATACCTCTGAGAGAAGAAACAGAAAGAGAAGGGAGAAAAAAGAGGGTGTAGGAGCTAAATTTCGATCTCTCTTTGGCCAGAGTTGGCAATTTTCTATTATAGAACAATATTTAAATTTTCGCAGGATTCACTGAAGGCATTGCTAGACAACAAACAACTACTGCAGATATATTATAGCTTTAATCTGGTTTATTAAGCTTCTCTCTAGACAATTCATTTTTCTGAATCAGAAGACCAGTATTCTCATATTTGCTATCATGTTGAAGCTGTTCTGTTTGTTTAGAAATTTCACACAGGGCATATTTTTTCGTATGATATTATTTAACACAAGTTATATTGTTGTACCTGTGACTGCAAACATGACCCTTTTTATTTTTAGTGTATTAGTCAGTTTAACAATACTCTGCTTGTTCTCTTTTGAAATCCCAATTTTCTAACTCAGAAGCCCAGACCCTGGGTGCACCTTCAAGGCTATCAACACTGGATCCCTTTTTGGAAACTCGGAAATCAGAATTAGCAGTTTTATCATTGAGAACCTCCTGTTAGAATGTGCCTATTAGTCCTAGATTGGATCAGCAATGGATAGTATATAGGAGAGGGCCCTTTATACACTTTGGCCTAGGCTGGTATTTTTGTCTCTAGCCTTGTCCTCTACTGTAAGCAGGTTCGCCAGGATGTACACTCTGAGATGGAGCCTTTTGTGCATTAGGTTTATTGAGAAGTGTTTTTAGAATCAATACCTGTGGGAGTAGAGTGGTCTTGGCAGAGGAAGAACCTGAGTTGTGCTACAGTTACAACAAAGGCCTCATCTGCTCCTTGAGGGGGTGCTCTGGGGCTGGGGTGACCATTCAGAGTTGTCCTAATTTGGGGCAGGAGGAGTGGGCCTTACATCCTTGTGCTGATAGTCATGGTCGAGGCTGCCCCAGGAACAGAGCATGAGGCTCTGTGGGTAGGAAAGGCAAACCCATCGACAGAATACGTCTATTACAGACAAGGTTAAACCACCCTTCTCCAGGATGGAGAGGGTCCAATAGACTCAACTTGCCCTAATGTGTCTGGTTGATTGTCTCAGGGATGGTGTTGTATCGGGCTCAGTGTGGGTTGCTGTCACTGGCAGGTTGGACACTCACTCAGAAGCAGCAGTTGACAGACTGGTCTTGGTGACCTCCACTCCTTACCACCACTGATTCTCTTCATGTACCTATTGTGCCAGCCCTGAGGTGGCAATGAGAGACCAGCTGATGCCAGCTGGTTGAGTCATTCTGTCTACTTTGTGTTTGCTCTTTTGTGGTGGATGTTCTCTGGTGGCATCAACCTCTGATTCAGTGATCTTCACACACTTTGTACTCATTCCATAAGTGCATCCACATGTCTCTTCCTCTGACCTCCCAATTGTTTTCCTGCCAGGCTCTTCCTCAACCAGCTGAAGGTTTTGTCACCTACCACGAGTCCATGTGTATTCTGACTTTAGGCTTCCTCCTTCCTCACAAAGTGGGTGGTGAGGAGTGGTGCCCAAGGCTGTGTCCATGAGAAGGATGTCATTCCCTGCTGCCTCTCAGGGCTGCCGCACATAGGGCTGTGATGTGGCAGCAGTCTCTTCTTGGCTTTGTATTGATATACTGAACTGATCAACATGAAAACGAGGCTTTGTTTCTCCTTAGTAAGATGGTCTCAAATACCCCTTGGCCCCAATGTGGCTACAGGTGTGAGCTGAAGAAGAGGCATTGATGCCACAATGGGGATGACATGATGTTCAGGTCACTCGCTTGTGAAGTTCACATATTCTCTCTGGCCCTGCTCATGCCTGATCCCTTAGTACCATTTCCTTTTATAGTGGATTGCTGATGGCTCCACTTGGCCTCATGACTTGGTTGGTCTGACAAAGCCAGCTCATCATAGGCAGTTTTGGCTGTCTGGTCAGCTGATAGGCTATGATCAGACACTCCATCTCTGACAGGGCCAGTAGTATGCCAAGAGCTGTCTTTCAAAAGACATAACTGTCTGCCATAAAAGGCAAGGCTTTGCTTTAGAACCTTAGCGGTATAATCTCTTGTATGGTTTTGCCACAAATACCACAGGTGTCTTTTTTTTTTTTTTTTTTTTTTAATACCACAAATACCTCCAATAGCATAGAGTTTCTTGAGTTGTATAGCATACCTGGCAGGGCCACTGCACCACAATATTGAGCTGAGAGGCAGTCACAGCCAAGGCCCCAGCCAATCCCATGGGAGCTCTGGAGTGGGGAGGCTCCTCAGAGTTGTTACACATCAAGTCGAGGGGACTAGGTCCTTAGATTTCTGCACTGACCAGCCATTGCATGTGGGCTGCCTTCAGAAAGGGGGCATAATATCAGGTAAGGTGATTCATTCACATTAGCTGTGGCTAATCCCCAGAGTGAGTCTCTTCTGAAAGTCATCAGCTGCCTCTTGTACTCTCCTTTCTCCTCTCCATTTATTATTATTATTTCTTCATTGCCATTATTTATAACATTTATATTATTCTTTAATCACAGTTGCCATGATTGTTTCAATCTCTGTCCTATACATGCCACTCTTTCTTTTTTATATATAATAATTTATGCTGTTATGTTTGATTGGCTGACATTTATCCTTTGGTAATTTTTAAAGATAAACTTATGGGAGGTAGGAGGCTGAGGCTTTTCAATCTTTTGCCTTAGTCCTTAAAAGACAGTTTGGTTGTATTTAAAGTTCTTGAATTATTCTTTCTTTGAGCTAATTTAGACATTACTGTCTTCTAGCATTGACCCAGGCTGTGGAGAAACTTAGAGTCAGCCTAATCTGCCCACTGATGCCTCCACTTATAAGTGACAATTTTTTTTTTTTTTTGAGAGAGAGAGGGCACAAATGAGTGAGGGGCAGAGAGAAAGAGAGTGAGAAGGAGAGAGTGAGAGAGACTGAGAGAGAGAGAGAAAGAAGAGGGGCTCAACTGAAGTGGGGCACAAGCTCATCCGATGTGGGACTTGAACTCACGAACCGTGAGATCATGACCTGAGCTGAAGTTAGATGCTTAACCGACTGAGCCACCCAAGCACCCATAAGTGACAAACTTTTTATCTGGATGTACAAATATTTTTTAGAATATGCCTTGGTGTTAAATGTTTTGTGTGAATTTTTCCTGGGACAGATGGATCCTTTTCAACCTATAGATTCATATCTTCTTTTATTTCTGTAAAACTTTCTTGAATTATATCTTTAAATATTTAGTCTGTCCTATTGTTTTTGTTTTCATCTGCATAAATTGGGCCTCCGTTGCCATCCTTCCACAACAGTTACTTTCTGATCCTCTTAACATTCTTTATTTCTATTTCCATTTCCCTGCTTTTCTAATTCTTTCCTTCTATGTCTCTTACTGCTTTTTTGACAATATCCTTGTGTTGCTTCCAATTTTGCCTTTATCTTTTATGATTTTTTTCTTTTAATTTTCTGAGATCTGCCAGCCTATTTAAAAAACAGAAAAACGTCTTCTCTTGTCAAATATTTCTTGTGCACTTGTATTTCTGCTCTTTAGTGGCTTGAATCTCCTGAATCATATTGACAATTGCTTTAAAAAGATGACAAAGTTAATGATGAAATACTTGTTCAAAATTTTCATTTGTTATGAAAAAGGATGCACACTATAAGTGAGCATAAACATTAAAAGAATGGTAAAAAGGCATATAATTTTGGGGGGCACCTCGCTGGCGCCGTCAGAGGAGTGTGCGACTTGATCGTGGAGTTGTGAGTTTGAACCCCATATTGAGTGTAGAGATAACTCAAAAAAAATAAACTTAAAAGAGCATATGATTTCTTATCTAATGGGGGGAGAAATGGAATAATAAAAAATCCAAAAGAAGGCAAGAAGTAAGGGAACAGGAATATAGAAGAGGTAACACAGTAGCTCGTTAAGATGGTAGATGTGAACTTAAATATATCAATAATTATGGCAAATGTAAATGGCAAGATGTTTTAATAAAAGACAAATATTGTCAGATTGGAAACAAAATACCTAATCATACGACATCTAACATGATGTACAGCTAAAACATAAAGATACAAATTTCTGTTTATAAAAAGATGGAAAAACAGGGACCATATTTACCCTCCCTCCTGAAACAACTGAAAATTCAGTCAAAATATATGAAGTCATGGTCCTGAAGCATTTAACATCAGCCAATGGAGACAGGAAATGAATGAAACTCTCTGATTACCCCAGTTTACTGCCTGGAGAAAGTTTCCTAAGATACAGGGATTGGGGGAAGCCAGGAAGAGCCCAGCAGTCTCCCTGATATGAACTAGGAACCTGAGGAAGCCGAGTTGGCTACATTTTGCAGGGCAGAGTACTGGGAAAGAGGGAGCCACACAGAAAGAGACTATTTACAGAGCCTCTCCTTTTAGTATTTAGCTCAGTACAGATCAGCCTGTGTGTAAGAGAAAAGTACCTGAGGCTGAGGAAAGAGAACTACCTGAAAAGGATTAGAGGGAACAATCATAGGACTTGTAACAGTGCCTCATAAGCAAAGTGGAATACCTCATACTTCACAAAGTAGTAGATACTCAGAATGGCCTTGTCTCAGTAATGAGGCTAACTTAACCCTAGACCTACATGCTGTTATGGTCCTAACTCAAGCAAGACCTAAAGGGATCAAACTGTTTCTAAGAAATTAAACTGTGTCTTATAACAAAGCACAAAATGTTTATAGGAATACAAAAATGCCTAGCACTCAACAATCACATTGTCTGGCATCTGGTCAAAAATTGTCCAGCATTCAAAGAAGAACACAATCCATAATTAGGAAAAAAAAAAAAAGTCCAATCAATCATTCAGTTAAAACTGATCCAGAAATAGTATAGATGATAGAATGAGCAAAGAACATTAAAATAGTTATTATAACTGTATTTGATATTTTTAAGAATCTAGAGGAAAGACTGAACATGTTAAGTAGAGACATGAAAGATATAAAAGACTCAAACTGAACTTTTAGAAATAGAAACCATAATGTCTGAGATGAAAAATAAGATTGACAGGATTAGTAATTAATAGGAATCAATCCGGGGTGACTGGGTGGCTCAGTCAGTTGAGTGCCTGTCTTAAGCCAAGGTCATGATCACATGGTTTGTGAGTTCAAGCACCACATCCGGCTCTCTGTTGTCAGCCAGAGCCTGCTTTGGATCTTCTGTACGGTCCTCTCTCTGCCCCTCCCCTGCTCACATTCTCTCTGTCTCTCTCAAAAATAAACAGAAAAAAAAAATAGGAATCAATCCTAATCAAGTAGGATTAATAACAGGTTACATTGCAGAATAAGAGAGAAGTGAATTTAGAGACCTAGCAATAGAAAGTGTTCAAAAAGAAAGACAGGGAAGAAAAGACCGTGGGGGTGAGGGGTGGGGATGGGGAAGGGGACTCTCTGAGGAGCCAGGGTGGGGGAAGAAATAATGACTGAATGTCTTCCAATATTTGGTGTGATGACAACTATAAACCCACACATTCAAAAATATCAATAAACTCCAAGCATAAGAAACAGGCAGAAACTACATTAAGTCTAATCATTTGCTTAAAACCAGTGACACAGATACCTTAAGAGCAGCAGAAAAAAAGGTTCCTCATGTGCAGAGAAACAATAATATGGATGACAGGGTATTTCGTATAGTTCTTACACTCTAGTTATGCAAGCTACAATGCAGTGGAGCAACAGCTTTGAAGTACTGGAAAGGGGAAATAAACCTAAAATTCTTTGCCCATTGAAAATATCTTTGGAAAACAAAGGTGATATAAGAACATTTTTAAGCATATTGAATTTAAAAGAATTAGTCACCAGAAGACATGCACTATAAGAAATATGAAAGGAAATCTTTAAAGCAGAGGAAAAGTAATACCAGAAAAAATATGGATCTGTAAAAGGAATGAAGAACACTAAAAAATTATATATATAGATACAAATACACAGTTTTTCTTAATTAAATCTTAAAAAGATATACTATATAAAGCAATAACAATATTGATACATTGTAGAGTTTATAGTATATGTAGAAGTAAAATGTATGGTAATAGCACAAAGTCTTGGAGGAGAGAAATAGTATTATACTGTTATAATGTTGATATCATTTGAAGGTACGTTGTGATAAGTTAAATATGTATACTATATATCTTAATGCAACTACTAAAATAACATGACAGAGTTACAGCTAATAAGCCAATAAAATGTATAAAATGGAATAATAAAAAATCACCAAATCCAAAAAATGGCAGAAAAGAGGAGAAGGGGAAAAGAGAAAATATTGGACAAATAGAAAGCAAATAGTAAGATCTTAGATTTATACCCAATGATATTAATTATATAAATCATATCAGTTAAATGTAAATGCTATACATACCTCAATTAAAAGGCAGAGATTATCAGATTGGATTAAAAAAACTAGACCCAAAATATGTTGTGTATAGGAATTCAAATTTTATTTTATTTTTATATGTTTATTTTTGAGAGAGAGAGAGAGAGAGCACACGAGCAGGGGAGGAGCAGAAAGGGAGACATGGGGCATCTGGGTGGCTCAGTTAGTTGAGTGTCTGACTTCGGCTCAGGTCATGATCTCACTGTTCATGAGTTTGAGCCCTATGTCTGGCTCTGTGCTGATAACTAAGAGCCTGGGGCCTGCTTTGGATTCTGTGTATTCCTCTCTCTCTGCCCCTCCCCTGGTTGTGCTCTCTCTCTCTCTCTCTCAAAAGAAACATAAAAAAAAATTTAAAAAAAATAATAGAGAGAGGGACATAGGATGTAAAGTGGGCTCTGTGTTTACGGCAGACAGCCCGATGCGGGGGTCGAACTCATGAACCACAAGATCATAACCTGAACTATAGTCGGATGTTTAACCAACCCAGCCACCCAACCAGTTCTTGTGCCCCAAGAATTCTAATTTTAATAAAAAGACCTGGGGAACCTGGGTGGCTTGGTTGGTTAAGCCTCTGGCTCGCTATTTTGGCTCAGGTCATGATCTTGAGGATCGTGAGACTGAGCCCTGCTTTGGGCTCTGTTCTAACAGCGTGGAGGCTGCTTGGGATTCTCTCTCTCCCTCTGTACCCGCCACCCCGCCACCCGACCTCTTGCACTCTCTCTCTCTCTCTCTCTCTCTCAAACATAAATAAACTTAAAAAAAGAGACTCAAATAGGTTAAAAGTAAAAGAAAGGAAAAAAATATACCATGAAAACTCTAATGAAAAGAAGTCTGGAGTAGCTATATTGTCAGGCAAAATTGATTTCACAGGGAAGAATATTATGAAGGATAAAGAAGGTCATTTAATAATTATAAAATTAACAATTTCTCATAGAGACATAATGATCTTATGCATTTCTTTGCCAAATAATACAGCTTCAAAAATGAAGGAAAAACTGATAGAACTTCAAGGAGAATTAGACAAATCCACAAATATAGTCAGCAATTTCAACAATTGGATAGGATAAGAAGACAGAAAATAAGAACATAGAAGTCTCAAACACTATCAAACAACTTGACCTAATTGACATTTATAGAATACTTAACACAGAATATACATTTTCACATGGAATACTTATCAAACTATATTTTAAGTCACAAAACAATAAAATGGTTCAACTCCTGCATCCATTCTTGATACAAACCTCAACAAAGTATGGCTAGAGTATGGCTCAACAGCATCCTCAATATAATCCTCAATGTGGAAAAACTGAGAGCTTTTCTTTTAAGATTATAAACCAGACAGGGATGTCCACTCCCACCATTGTTATTTAACATAGTACTTTAAGTTCTAACCTTAGAAATCAGACAATAAAAAGAAATAAAAGGCATCCAAATCAGCAATAAAAGTCAAACTTTTATTATTCGCAGATAACATGATACTCTCTGTAGAAACCCTGAAAAATTCCACCAAAAAATTTGCTAGAATTAATACATGAATTCAGCAAAGTCACAGGATATAAAATCAACATGCAGAAATCTGTTGCATTTCTATACACCAAAAACAAAGCAGTAGAAAAAGAAATCAAGGAATTGATCCCATTTGTAATTGCACCAAGAAAACAATGATACCTGGGAATAAAGATAACAAAAGCAGTAAAAGATCTATACTCTAGAAACTATAGAACACTTATGAAAGAAATTGAAGAGGACACAAAGAAGTGCAAAAGCATCCCATGCTCATGGATTGCAAGAACAAATATTGTTAACATGTCTATACTTAACCAAAGCAATGTACACATTTAATGCAATCCCTATCAAAATAACATCAGCATTTTTCACAGAGCTAGAACAAATAATCCTAAAATACCTGTGGAGCCACAAAAGACCCTGAATAGCCAAAGGAATCCTGAAAAAGAAAAGCAATGCTGGAGGCATCACAATTCTGGATTTCAAGCTTTATTACAAAGCTGTAGTCATCACGATAGTATGGTACTGGCACAAAAACAGACACAGAAATCAATGGACAGAATAGAAAATCCAGAAATGAACCCACAACTATATGGTTGACTCATCTTCAACAAAGCAGGAAAGAATATCCAATGGAAAAAAAGGCTGTCTCTTCAACAAATGGTGTTGGGAAAACTGAACAACAACCTGCAAAACAAAACTGGACCACTTTCTTATGCTAGACACAAAAATAAATTCAAAATGGATGAAGGACCTAAATATGAGACCTGTCACCATCAAAATAATAGAGGAGAACACAGGTAGAAACCTCTCTGATTTCAGCTGGAGCAACTTCTTACTAGACACATCTCCTGAGGCAAGGGAAACAAGCAAACATGAAATATTGGGACTTCCTCAAGACAAAAAGCTTCTGCGTAGTGAAGGAAACAATCATAAAACTAAAAGGCAACCTATTGGATGGGCAAGATATTTGGCAATGCATATCTGATAAAGGGTTAGTATCCAAAATCTATAAAGAACTTATCAAACTCAACATTCAAAAAACAATCTAGTTAAGAAATGGGCAGAAGACATGAATAGACATTTTTACAATGAAGACATAAAGATGGCCAACAGACATGTGAAACTATGCACAACATCACTCATCATCAGGGAAATACAAATCAAAACTACAATGAGATACCACTTCACACCTGTCAGAATGGCTAAAGTTAACACAGGAAACAACAGATGTTGGTGAGGATGAGAAAGGGGAACTCTCTTACGCTGTTGGTGGGAATGCAAACTGGTCCAGCCACTCTGGAAAACAGTATGGAGGTTCCTCAAAAAGTTAAAAATGGAACTACACTATGACTCAGCAATTGCCCTATAAGGTATTTAACTCAAAGATACAAAAATACTGATTTGAAGAGGCACATGCACCTCAATGTGTATAACAGTGTTATCAACAATATGCAAATTATGGAAAGAGCCTAAATATCCATCGACTGATGAATGAATAAAGAATATATATATATATATATATGGAATGCTACTCAGCCATCAAAAAGAATGAAATCTTGCAATTTGCAGTGATGTGAATGGAGGTAGAGTGTATTATGTTAAGCAAAATAAGTCAGTCAGAGAAAGACAAATACCATACGATTTCAGTCATGTGGAATTTAAGAAATAAAACAGTTGAATGTAGAGAAAAAAGAAGAGGGAGGCAAACCATTAGACAGTCTTAATGACAGAGAACAAACTGAGGGTTGATGGAAGGAGGTGTGTAGGGGATGGGCTAGATGGGCTAGATGAGTGATGGGCATTAAGGAGGGCACTTGTGATGGGCACTGAGTGTTGTATGTAAGTGGTGAGTCACTAAATTCTACTCCTGAAACCAATATTACACTATATATTAAATAACTAGAATTAAAAAAAAATTAATGTTTATTTTTGAAGGAGAGAGACAGGACACGAGCAGGGGAGAGGCAGAGAGAGAGGGAGACAGAATCTGAAGCAGGCTCCTGGCTATGAGCTGTCAGCACAGAGCCCAACGTGGAGATCAAACTCCCAAGCCATGGGATCATGACCTGAGTGGAAGTCAGAGGCTTAACTGACTGAGCCACCCAGGCACCCCCAGGCTCTCAGTTTTTCCACATTGAGGATTATATTGAGGATGATGTTGAGATTCAAATCCTATCAAGCTGTGATTTATAATGATAATTGTATTAAAGTAGGAGTCGGCACAAGGATATCTGGAATTACCTAAAATATATTGAAACTGAGTACTATACTTCTAAATAACCCATGGGTCAAAAAAAGATATCATAAGGGAAATTAGACGTCTTTTGGAAGTAATAAAATGTAAATCTGATGATGTCCCATCCATGCTTAGCACTCTACAGTGTTTTCCCACTTCCTTTAGTGCCAACTCCCAGCTGGTCTAAAAGCTCTGCGTGATTTCTCCCTACTTTCTTCTGTAGCCTCACTCTCTGCCACTTTCCAATTTGCTTTCTTCTTTTCGTTTATTAACATATCATGTTTCTTCCTGCTGCAGGGGTGTCATACATCCTCTACTTGGAGAGTGAAATTCTCTCTCCCTCTCTTGCCTGCCTCCTATCTAACATTCACGTTTCCTGGATTAGAAGTCACTTCTTTGAGACATCCAGATGGCTAACAGACACATGAAAAATGTTCAACACCACTCATCATCAAGGAAATACAGAAAAAATTCATGATGAGATTCCACCTCACACCTGTCAGCATGACTAAATTTAACAAACACAGGAAACAACAGGTGTTGGCGAGGATGTGGAGAAAGAGGAATACTTTTGTGCTCTTGGTCAGAATGCAAACTGGTGTAGCCACCCAAGAACAGTATGGAGGTTCCTCAAAAGGTCAAAAATAGAATTATCATATGATCCAGCAATCGCACTATTAGGTATTTACCCAAAGGATACAAAAATGTAGACTCAAAGGGGTACATACACCCCAAGGTTTATAGCAGCAATTATCCACAATGGCCAAACTATGGAGAGAGCCCAAGTGTCCATCAACTGATGAATGGATAAAGAAGAGGTGGTTTATATGTATATGATGGAATATTACTCAACCATCAAAAAGAATTAAATCTTGGGGCACCTGTGTGGTTCAGTCAGTTAAGGATCTGACTTTGGTTCAGGTCATGATCTCATGGTCCTTGAGTCTGAGCCCCACATCGGGCTCTGTGCTGACAGTTCAGAGTTTGGCGCCTGCTTCAGATTCTGTGTCTCCCTCTCTCTCAGCCCCTCCCCTGCTCACGCTCTCTCTCTGTCTCAGAAATAAAGAAACATAAAAAAAATAAAATCTTGCCATTTGCAATGACATTGATAGAGCTAGAATGTACTACGCTAAGCAAAAGAAATTAATTAGAGAAAGACAAATACCATATGATTTCACTCATGTGTGGAATTTAAGAAACAAAACAGATGAACATATGGGAAAGGGAAAAAGAAAAGAGGGAAACAAACCACAAGAGACTCTAATGATAGAAAACAAACAGAGTTGATAGAAGGAGGTGGGTGGGGGATGGGCTAGATGGGTGATGGTACTAAGGAGGACACTTGTGATAAGCACTGTGTAAGTATTGTATGTAAGTGATGAATCACTGAATCTAATTATGAAAAAAATATTACACTATATGCTAACCAACTAAAATTTATATTTAAAAAAAGGTCACTTCTTTGGATATTGCTGGAGTTTTGATTAGGGTTGCATTGAATCAAGTTGGGAAGAACTGAACATTTTGAGAATATTTGAGTCTTCCTACCCATGAACACGGGTTTTATAAGTTTCTTTATATAGATTTGCCTATATTTTGTTAGATTTATACAGAAGTGTTTCATTTTTGGAGCGTTGATTGTAAATGATATAGTGTTTTAAATTTTAAATTCCACTTGTTTGTTGTTGATATATAGGAAAACAAGTGACTTTTGTATATTAACCTTGGATCCTGCAACCTTACTATAATTGCTTATTAGTTCCAGGAATTTTTTCTTCTGAATTCTTTGGTATTTTCTGCAGAGACAAATATGTCACTGGTAAACAGACAGTTTTATTTCTTCTGTCTCAAGCTATATACCTTTCACTTCCTTTTCTTGTCATATTGCATTAGCTAAGACTTTCAATACAATGTTGGATAGGCCTGGTGAGAAGGAGAATTCTTGCCTTGTTCTTGGTGTTACAGGGAAAGCCTCTAGTTTCTCATCATTTAAGTATAATGTTAGCTGTAGGATTTTTGTAAATGCTCTTTATCAGGTTGAGAAAGTTCCCTGTAATTCCTAGCTTGCTGAAAGTTTTTATCATAAATGGACACTGGACTTTTTCAATACTCTTTCTGCATCTACTGATATAGTTAAGTGACTTTTCTTCGTTAGCCTGTTTGCATGATGATTATATTAGTTGATTTTTGAATGTTTAACTGATAAATCCCACTTGGTTGCAGTATATAATTCTTTTATAATTGTTGGATTAAATTCGCTAATATTTTGTTAAAGATTTTTGCTTCTATGTTCATGACAGTTATTGGTCTGTAGTTTTCTTATAAGATCTATTTATTTATTTAGAGTTTGTGGGGGGAGGGGTGGAGGGAAAGGGAGAGAGAATCTTAATCAGGCTCCATGCCCAGCATGGAGCCTGATGTAGGGGTCCATCTCATGACCATGAGATTATGACCTGAGCCCAAATCAAGAGTCATACACTTGACTGACTGTGCCACTCAGGTGCCCTCTTATAAGGTCTCTGTCTGGTGTTGGTATTAGGGTGATGTTGGCTTTACCATTATAGAACGAGTTAAGTGTTCCCTCTGCTTCCATTTTCTGAAAAGATTATAGAGAACTGGCATAATTTTCCCTTAAATATCTGATAGAATTTACCAGTAAAACTCTCTGGGTAGATCTAGTGTTTTGTTTTTTGGAAGGTCATTAAGTATTGATTCAATTTCTTTAATAAATATAGGCCTAATTAGATTACATATTTCTCCTTGTGTAAGTTTTGATCAGTTGTGTCTTTCAAGGAATTGGGTTAATTTCATCTAAGTTATCAAACGGAGTTGTTTACAGTATTAGTGTATTAACCTTTTAATGTACATGGGATCATTAGTGATGACCCTTCCTTAATTTCTGATACTTGTAATTTGTGTCTTCTCTCTCTCTTCCCTTGGTTAGCCTGGCTTGTGGCTTATCAATCTTATTGATCTTTTGAAAGAGACAATTTTGGGTTTTATTGATAGTTTCTGTTAATTTCCTGTTTTCAATTTCATTGATAGTTGCTCGAATTTTTACTGTTTTTTTCTTCTGCTTTCTTTATGTTCATATTGTTCTTCTGTTACTAGTCTTTGTCTTACATTTAGTGTTTTGAAGTTTGTCCTCAACCAGAAAGTAAGGCAGAAAGTACATTTAGTCTCCCATTAGGTGGGTTAAGTAAACACATATGCTTCTAATTATTGTTTTAATTCCCTCCTCTAAGTGTCCTAGGCTTCTGTGGAATCTCATAGGACAGTCATGAAACTTTAACAAGAGCTTGGGAAGAGATCTGGGAGCTTAATTTTTATGTATCAGAATGAAACAATGCTTGTATACCATTTATTTAAAAAAGAAGGCAGTTTCAACTTTGATATTTAGTATGCCTGATTTTATCACAAGGCAAAATTAGGTGGAAGAAGAAAATACTGCAGTGATTCCACTTAAGGGCCAACATAGACAGGGAGAAGTCACTTCTTTCTTTTGCTTGCTGTTATTATTTGTCAACGTAAAATCCCTGATTAAAAAAAGCAAGTGTTTACCTGGAGTTGCAGGTTTAGGAATTGTTAACAGATTTTTCTCATTGTTCACTTACCCCCCCCTCCCAGCTTGGGCACCCCCAGTCTCTGAGTCCCTGGTTTCTCGTTGTTCCCCAACCCCCAGCTCGGGGCACCCCCAGTCTCTGAGGCCCTGGAAACAGCAGAGCTCCTGGTGCTGCATCTTAAATGTTAGGGCAAACTGAGGAAGAGTGGTTGCAGATATCTTACCAATAATGTTATGAGATGCACCTATTTTTAATGTAATTTGGGGAAGAAATGTCAACCAACTTAAAGGGAAAAATTTGGAAGTACTGCTATGTTAAGGGACATAAACAATGGGGACAAACTCCTGTGGGAATATGAACATCATTAAGAGAGAAAAACAGCAGAAATAAACTGATTCAAGACATTTTTCAAAGCTTCTACGATTGATCTGAAGCTACCATTTGATTCTCTAGAATGGCAAACACTTCAGGTGTAGACTCCACTGCAAAGATGGAGATTGAGGAAGGTAGAGGAGCCATTGATCCAGGGTCTCAGATACTGTTTCTAAGTTTCTGACCATGGGTCAGGTTGGCCTGAGGTCCTAGAGGCTTAGGCAGGCACACTTGAGTTAAGCCTTTGATCTGGCTTTGCTCAATTTGCTACCTGTGCCTCTCCTTGCTCAGCTATCCTATGCTGTAGAGTCTGTTGGGCTAATAATACTTGTGTGTTTAAGCCAAGAGTAACCTCATAGGTTCTTAGGAGGATTACGTTAGATCACACGTGTACAAAAATGATAGACTGTCAAATTTGACATGGATAATCAAAGTTGCTGCATCAGTCAGATTCCAAGGCACACTTGGATGAGGATAGTTCAAAGAGAGTTGAATGCTGGTCCTGATTACCGAGGCTAGGAACCCTCAGCACTGGTGCGGTAGCCCAGGCAGGTGAAGATAGGGCTGGGGCATGCAGGAAGAAATGGCTATCAGCCAGAAGAGGGCAGAGAGGCCTCTAGGGGACCGCCCTGCTCTCAGGACCCAAGATCTCAAGGTGGGGCCACACTCAGCACCCTCAGGTCCCTGGCACCCTTAGCACCCCAGGCTACCTCCTGACTGAACTCACGGGGTGGCTAGGGGGAGGCTGCTGATGAAGAGCATGACGCCATACCCCTTGCTGAAATGGCCCATGCCCGTATGGTCCAGGCATTCAGCCTCCCGGGGTGGGAAGCAAGATGGAGACATTGAGGGTGAATCTGGAGGTACAGTTGGAGAACACCGAGCACAGTCACTAAGGATCTACTGGTGATTTTGTGGTACCATACATGAGCTAAAATACCATGTAGAGAGCCATCAGTGAAATAATACAACTTCTACATTTTGTTATTTTGTTATTTCGGAGTAATGATAAACCACGATCTAGCCAATGGTTTTTGAATATATTGTCAGCTGAGGAACCCAGTGTAAAAACAAGACAAAAGTGGCTTGGATCCCACTGCAGTTGGGGAAAGGAGTGGAACAGCTTGGAGTCCTTCCCTGACTCCTTCTGAATGCTTCGTTTTCCTGAAGCAGTGAGGAATTGGGATCAGTTGATTTGAAAACTACTGTTCTTGGGGCGCCTGGGTGGCGCAGTCGGTTGGGCGTCCGACTTCAGCCAGGTCACGATCTCGCGGTCCGTGAGTTCGAGCCCCGCGTCGGGCTCTGGGCTGATGGCTCGGAGCCTGGAGCCTGTTTCCGGTTCTGTGTCTCCCTCTCTCTCTGCCCCTCCCCCGTTCATGCTCTGTCTCTCTCTGTCCCAAAAATAAATAAAACGTTGAAAAAAAAAATTAAAAAAAAAAAAGAAAACTACTGTTCTAAGACTCTTGAAATCAGACATTTGTTATTTTTCTTCAATATGTTGAATATTCTTCTAATAAGAAGCCATTTATAGACTTCCATGGTAAATTTTACTTGTCTCTCCTAATAAAGATGAATGGGGTGCCTGGGTGGCTCAGTAGATTAAGCGTCTGACTCTTTATTTCAGCTTAGGTCATGATGATGAGTTCAAGCCCGGAGTTGGGGTCTGTGCTGGCAGCACAGAACCTGCTTGAGATTTTCTCTCTCCCTGTCTCCCTGCCCCTCCACAGTTTGTGCTCTCTTTCTCTCTCTTTCAAACTAAATAAAAACTTTAAAAATGGCTTTAAAAAAGAAAATTAAAAAGATCAATAAAAGTGATCCTACAGATGGTAGCCATTGGGAAATTGTGCTATAAAAATATACGTGCTATGAAAAATGCATCTGGGCAATTTTTGTCATGTTAGCATGTCTCATAACTGGGAGACATAATTTTAACTCTGTAAGTATTTCCTGCTAGATTATGTAATTATTGTGGGTGTCCATCAGCATTTAGAATGAGAAAAAGTGGAATATAGGACAATAGCCTCAGTTTATATTCTCATCCTTCTTTGCTATGTCCTGGCCTTTTTAATATCAGAGCTACCACACACCACACACACACACACACACACACACACACACAAACACACACACCACACATGGTGTGTATTCCTGTGAAGCTGATATTGTTCCACAAATTGTTCCACAAATCTGTAGAAACTCAGGCATATGGGGCTCTGTGAAGACCCATCTTTTCAATTGATTGTCCTTTGCCCACTCATTTATTTCTGCTAGGTCAGGGGGAGCTCTCTACTATCCTGGTGGTAACATCTAGCAAGGTCGTGTTTCCCTGATCCAGCTACAACTACTCTTTTCTTTTAGTTTCTTGCTTATTTTGTTACTGTTTAAATTTGACAGTCAATTTGATAGATTCTTCATCTACAATTAATTGAAAAACTTTCAATCCTCCATTGGCCTACAGAATGTTAATTGCTTTTCTGTATCTTTCCTTCTTCCATTATAGGATCATGGCTAGCTTAAGTGTAGGTGCATAGTGCTTTCCTGCTTTTCTGCTTTCTTGTTGTCAATGTTGATGGATGAGATTAGCTTTGGGATCTGAGGGAAAGACTGCAGAGAATGTGAGTGGCTGGAGTAGAACCTCATTCTTTTCTGGACCAAACTGGTGTTACTGGATGAGCCTCATTTCCAGCTAACCTCATCTACAGCTCCACATTAATGTTTGAGTTCTCACATCTCTTCTTTCACTTTCTCTTTATTTTGGGATTGTTTCAGATGGGATGTGTGTATGTGTGTGAGTGTGTATACGTGTGCATGAGCACGAATGTGAATTTTAAGGACAGGAGTTGTGAAAACAACTCCACTGGCATCATTATTTACTTCTTGTCTGAGTTGCCATGGATGGTAGGACTTATGTCCAACTCTTGACACATGTTTGTTACACCCTGCAAGTGTGGGCTGCCCCTTCTCCGCACAGGTGCAACTGCAGGAGGCCACAGTGGTGAGGCAGATACATAAGGCCTTCAGTGGATGACCCTCTCTTCCTACTAGAAATTATGGGACCATTCAGGTTTCAGGTTCTAAAAGTTTCATACTTGGGTCACTTGATTTGCAGACTGGATAAATAATGTTAGTTAACTGAGGGAAAATGACTTCAAAGTAAGCTGATCTGGATTGCTGACTTATATTTACTAATGATACTATGTATCTTCTCTCATTGTTCTGTCTGTTTTAAGGTTTCTAAAAGGGGTCCAATGACAATTATTTATCTTCAACACTTGCCAAGTTTATGTAAACTTGTAGAAATGAAGTTATGCAGAACAGTCCTATAGGGTCAGTTTTAGTGCTGAATGCCACTGAGGGGAAGGGGGATAGAGTGTAGCTCTGGAGAGTGTTCAGGGTAAGCAGGGTGTTCAGGGTGAACTTCCATTATACATGCACAGCAGTACCCAAATGTTACCTGGGAGCTCCTGACATCTTGTGTTCTGTATAAAATTAAGTCTGCACATGAACAAAATTGAAAAACTTTTAGCCAGACTGACAAAGAAAAATGGAATGAATACTCAAATTGATAAAATCAGGAATGAAGTCAGGGACATTATTACTTGCCTTAGAGAAATATAAGGGATTATAGTTGACTCCTATGCCAACATGTTAGATAACTTAGAGAAATTCCTAGAGAGACTTGAACTACCAAAACTGACTCAAGAAGAAATGGAATATCTAAATAGGCTCATAAACAAATAAAGAGATCAAATTAGTAAAACAAAAACAAAAACCAAAAAAAAAAACTTCCTACAAAGAAAAACCTAGGCCCAGGTGGCTTCACTAATGAATTCTACCAAACATTTCAGAAAGATTCATACCAGTTCTTCACAAAGTCTTCCAAAAAATAAAAGAGAACACTTCTCACTCATTTTATGAAGCCGTTATTACCCTGATACCAAAACCAAACAAAAACATAAGAAAAGAAAGCTACAGAGTGGTATCTCTTATGAATATGGATGAAGAATCTTTAGCTCAGAGCTGAGCGTGGAAAGTGCTTAAGGTTCTCTCTCTTCCCTCTACCCCTCTCCCCTGCTTGCACTCTCTCTCTCTCTCTTTCTCTAAAAAAAAAAAAAAAAAAAAAGTAAGCAATCCACGATACTCAAAACTATTAGAGCTATTAAATGAGTTCAGCAAAAGTTAATTATGCATAACTAATTGACTTATGTTCCCCCATGTTCTCCCTGGAACACAAACTTGTGAAAATTCCCAGGTCCTTATGTATTTCTGGTCACTTCTGCTCTGGGGCCTGCTTTCAGAAGAGCTGTCTCTGTTCCAAATACCACTGAGCTAGATACTTCACTAATAACTCTCTTGATCAGTTTCTATTCTACACGTCACTTACACAAAGACATCCTTAAGCAGGTAGGTTTTTGTTTTTGGAGGGGGAGGAAATTTGAAGGGGTTAATAAAAGAACCTATGGTGCAGCAATGCCAACGAACTGAATGTCAGATGTGCTCCTTCTAAAAATGTCTCTTGGCTGCTCTTTATCAGCTGCTCACTTATCCCTATATTCTCCTCAGCTTCCTCCTCTCCCCGCCCTCTCCCAGGGGAAAACAGAAACCAAACCAAGAATCCAAAAAATCCAAAAATCCAAACCAAGAATCAAAAAAAAAAAAAAAAAAAAGGTTAAAGAATCTTAACCACCTTTGGCGATTGATCGAGCTACTGATAATACACCAGCTTAAAGCTCTCATCTTTGTCTCCAAAGGGCTTATAACAGAACAGAATTCCAAGAAAAATTCTGGTGCCAAAGATTGTTGTTACGATTCCCACTTCGTGACATCTGATTTCAAAGTAGACTGCTTTACATTGTAGTTTGCTAGAGTTAGCACATTCATCTGTTTGAAGGCTCAAGTATTTGGTAGAGGATCATTGATTTGACCAGTGAAAACATAAGTTTTTATGCCATTCAGTGCACACATGCCTACACATCACTACCCTTAAACATTGTACACATAACGGTAAGTATGCATTTTTTGGTGGGTGAATGATAATATATAGGTTACTGAAAGACTTTTTGGAGGATGTGAGGTGAATGGAGTTTGAGTGAGGGGAGGAAGATTAGTAGGTGGGGAACTTGGAGGAACATGTGGTGATGAGGATGGCAATGGGGGGGGGGGTGGTGGGAATTGCAGGGCCAAGATAGAAATGTGTCCATTCATTGTCTCATTTATTTATTCAACAAATATTTATTAAGTGGTTACTAAATACAAAGCAATACTGTAAGTCCTGAGTGAGGGGAGAGAGAGTTGAAGGTAAGAAAGAAAATCTGATCCTTGTAAGGTCTTGGGCATTTCTGGTCACAGATTCTTTTGGCAAATTTATTGTACAACCAAGGCAGGCACAAGCAAGAAGATATAGGCACAAGTCAGGGCTATGCTAAAGCTGTTGTTCTAGAAAGACCTATCAGATGATGGAAGGTCAGCTGCCTGGATGCCCGTTGATGTGGAGAACAAAGGCAAAAGAAATGTAGAAAACAAAAATAGACTTCCTTACAACTTACAGCCCATTGACAAGTACTTGAGACAGGCAGGCTGAGTGACCTTCCTCCAGGAACTCAACTGCCTTGACGTTAATACTTTGCTAGGGTCAAAAGGCAACCTTAACCTGACATTAGCCTGGCCTCCTGGATCCTATAAGTCTTCTTTAACATATAAAAATCCTTTGGAAACTTCCTTTATCTCTATCCCCTTCTCCCCCCCTCCCCCCCCCACCCACCAAGGTACATGTTAGCTAGCAATCATCATCCAAGCATATGGGCTACTGGTATACATCTGAAGGGTCTCACGACTAAGGTTTTACTAGACAGTAGTAAATGACCCCTCAAGGTCCTGGAAGCCTTGTTTCCAAATTCCTCAGAGACTTAGGTTATCCCTAACTCCCTCCCAATTTAAAAGCATATAATCAATCACTCCTCGTAATCCCGGTGCAGCTCTTTCTGTCCTGTCCCCGTGCTTTAATAAACCACCTTTTTGCACTGAAGACGTCTCAAGATTCTTTCTTGACAGTTTGCTTCCAAATCCCAACATTATGCCAC
This sequence comes from Lynx rufus, assembly GCF_022079265.1. Classification (NCBI taxonomy): domain Eukaryota; kingdom Metazoa; phylum Chordata; class Mammalia; order Carnivora; family Felidae; genus Lynx; species Lynx rufus. The sequence continues at coordinate 3,071,525 of NW_025814826.1, forward strand.
GTCACCCGTGACCTGAAGTTTAACCGACGTGAAGCCGATCAAGGTGAATCTGCACCATTTAGACCAATAGCCAAGAGAAACCGCTTTGTGACCAACTCAGGTTGGCGACAGGAGTAGAATAAAGCTGGTTCACAAGGCGCCAGTGGGGCCCTGGGTGTTGTTTCAATACTCATGAGACCTGAGGGGGTTGAACTGCTTCCCCAAAGGCTTTTGTTTTTTGGCTGCCTGCTGAGAAGTTCTATTTCTTTTAAATAGGGACCAACACCAAGTGGAATAAATAATTCTGGATGTGGGAGTGAGGAGGATACAGATAATTAAATGCAGAACAAGGATTGCTACATCTATTAAATTCTATGGCTTAAAGGGATTTCAAAAAATAAAAGGTTTTTTTTTTTTTTCAGTACTATTTTTCCAAGGAAAGAACTGGTAGTAATTTAATCATGTTCTGAAATCTCAATTTTAACCCAATCAGACGTCAGACTCATTTTAACAAATCCATTTCTTAAATATTAGCAAATGGTTTCTAAACACCATTCCATACTTAAAAAACCAAAACTCAAACATGGGCTCCTTAGGGACTTGGGGACGTGTTTATACGCTTTTAACACAACATAAATGGATTTATTCCAAATGTCATTTCTGTCCTGTTTTTTCTTTAACCTAATAAAGCGTGTCATTGACCTTTCCATTGTCAGTACATATAGGCGCACCCCATCTATAGGTGGCTGCATTGTAATTGCTTTGAGCCCTCAAGGTATTGATTCACCTTTAAGCCAATTTTTTGTGTGCACAATTGCTAACAAGGCTGCAAAGAATGCCTTTGGGCATATATCTTCATGCATATGTGTGGAGGACACTGTTCTTTTTGTCTGAGTGAGGCGGGCAAGCCATTACAGGGTGCTGAGCTGAAGAGGACGCGCATATTTTAATCAAATTTGAATGTGATCCCTCTGGCTGCACTGTGGAGAAAAGACAGCGCTAAAGGGTGAGGACTGAGGTTCTCCGTGCAGGGAGTCGACCTTGTGCTCACACGTGTGAGGATGGGTGCCTCTTCCTAAATTCCAAATCGTGCAGGACTCGGGCTGTGTAATTTTCTGTCTAGTTCAGCATTTCATTTCCTTGAAGATTAGGGGCCTAGGGTGCTATAAACAGAACAGAGCGCTGGAAGGCCGCAGACAGTTCTGGAAACTCGCAAGTGGCTTTTCCTCTCGACCGTGGAAAAATGATTCCATTCTGGATTTGGGGCTGAAGATTAGTTTGAACAGCAGCTGGCTTTTCCTTGTTAATGTCGTCGAGCTGTAGGGCGGCTCCCTGCCCGAGCAACTCCCGCGGAGGCCTAAGCTTCCGGCACCCACACCGACACCTTTCCCACGGCCCTGCCAGCGGCACGTGCGTCCTGTGCATCGCTGATGTCGCTTTGTGGAGCCCTGCGCCCCCAGGGGCTGTGTATTTTATAAACAGGGTGGTAGTTTTTTTAGAATTCATAAATACCGTGTTGTCTTTTTGCTTCTTCACGGGCGTCACAAGAAATCTGTGGCCTCAAAATGTCAGGACACAAGGTTAACTGTGACAAGGAAACAGCACTGGCCCCTGGAAGCTAAGACCTCCTGTGAGAAGTGACGCCGAAGGCGGGAGCGGGCCGAGGGCTGCTGGAGCTGTTATCTACAGTGTCGAGCATGTGCACAAACCTGAAATGCCATCTGCCAAATGAACTCTCGCTCAGAAGTGTTTTTATAAGCGGAAGGCCCAAGCCAGGACGGCGCGTACCACTTAATACAGAGAATTTACAGGCGGGATGCGAAGTGGTGGGTGGTCTCCGTGGAGGAGAGTCTTTGCCACATTTATTTGAAGGCCGGTGGGGTCCCATCCTTCCCACTGCGGACACTTAAACCTTCAATGAGCGTGACCTCGGAAAACCTCATTTTTTATTTCCCCCAGTTTAGTCACTAGGAGGAGCATGAACATAGCAAATCCATGTTTTCTGAAACCCTCATCAATTTCAGGAATTATACTTGTAAGTTTTAAGTCGAGTAAATTCTCCGCTCCAGTTTTTTCCCCCCATCCTTGGGTGACCGTTTCATTTGCTTTGAGCACTTACCGAGGCTAGAATAAAGAGTGTGTTGAAATCATAGAGGACAGTTTGAGAGATTTTGCTTTCTGCTCCCGTGGGCAGTGAGGACACTAGTCATCTTTTAAAATTTGGATCCGTTTCAGATGCCTTCAGGGCACCTGTCTCCCACATCCGGAATATTTCTGCAGTTTTCCTTGAGCATGTTAGGAAACACACAAGTCTCCAGAACAGGTTTCAACATATGTGAATGGAATATGCCTTGTTCTGATTAATAGCTTTCTTCATTCTTGTAACTGTAAATATTTTAGGGTATGGTTTTTTAAACTGAGTTTTATCAAATCTGGAAGTGCATTTTTCCCATGTGCTTGTCATCAGCTCGTGGGGGTTTTTAGCATGGAACTATTTTGGAGAATGTGGAGAATAAAAGTGGCTTGTTAGGGTGGTGGGATGGTTAAGTGAATTAAAACTTACTGTCATTAATGTTGGTATGGTTTTAATAGGGCAATATTAATAATACCAATGGCTTGAGAAATTTGGTTTTTCTTCAATTTTAAAATCAAGTGCTTTTTCATGGCTCTATCAGGTAAGAATGCAAATCATTTCTCCATATTCTCCCTAACTCTCATTCTCCACAGCATCTGTAACATTTTTTATTTCTTAGCCAAAAATATCTAAATAGAAAAATGTTACTTTCATTACATAACAAAGTAACGTGAGATTTTTTTCTATTGAGCTACATTTGGTATTAATGAATATTAAGTTCTGTTTGTCCTTAATATGAAGTTCTGTTGTATTGCAGTTATGTTTGATAGAGAGAGGAGATATAATTTTGAACAATAAATTTAATCATTTTTTCTTTTCCTAGAAGTTTTTATTTATTTATTTTGAGAGAGAGAGAGGGGGAGAGAGAGAGAGAGAGAGAGGTGTGAACAGGGGAGGGGCAGAGAGAGAGGGAGAAAGAATCACAAGCAGGCTCTGCACTGTCAGCATAGAGCCCGATGCTCACACCCACAAACCGGGAGATCAGGACCTGAACTGAAACCAATAGTTGGGCGCTTAACCAACTGAGCCACCCAGGCGCCCCTCATTTTTTCAAGTCTTATATGATATTGCATTCACTCACAGATGCATTTTTGTATTAGAAAAGTGACAATATTCTTATACATTTAAAGTATTTTATGTGTGATTAAAAAATAAAAGTTGTTGGGGGCGCCTGGGTGGCTCAGTTGGTTAAGCGTCTGACTCTTGATTTCAGCTCAGGTCATGATCTCATGGTTCGTGGGTTCGAGCCCTGCATCGGGCTCTGTGCTGACAGTGCTGGAGCCTGCTTGGGATTCTCTCTCTCCCTCTCTCTCTGCCCCTCCCCTGCTTGCATGTGTGCTCTCTCTCTCTCTCTTTCAAAATAAAGAAACATTAAAAAATAAACTTACTATTTTCCAAATTACCCTAAAAAATAACGCTGATTTCATAGGATTCAATACATAGGACTTTCTGTGTTCAGGGACTTCTTTTATGAGTTGGATTAGAGGTATTTGTGTTCCGTTGCACTTGACATTCTTCTGAAATATTTTACAGTATCTGACAAGCTCTTACATTTGAAAGGTATCTATCCTCTGCAAATATCAAAATTTCCCCCAAGACTTTTACTAAGGTGTCTCCATTCTTAACGTGCTGGTGTGTGGAAAGGAGAAGAGCAGAGAGAGTCTCATACCAGAGGTGTTTTAAAATGTTTGACTTCGGAAAGTCACAGCTCTCCTCTGTGACAACGAGTCCCCCACACCACAGTTTGCTGCTTTGATGCCACAGGGCAGGATAGAGCCCTGGCGAATGGGACACGCGTCCAGCTCTGTTTGCTGGTTTGCCTTCCCTGGACTAGAAAAGAAAATGGAACATACAGACCGTCATTTTGCGGCAAACTGACGGGGGAGACTTTACCAACTGGGAAGGAATTGTAGGGCCTTGCAGACTCTCTGTAGAACAGCTACCCTGCTAACCTGGGTGGAGAGGAGAAGGTGACTTAGTCATTTGCACAGTGAGTCGGGACTGTGACGTGGCCATTTCCTCAGGACCTGGCAGCTTGGCAAGGAGCCCCTTGGAGTCTCTTCTTCCTACCAGTGTCCTTGGCCAGGAGGCCCCCTGGCTTCCGCATAACTGGAATGGAGTCAGAGAACAAACTGAGGGTGGATGGGGGGATGGAGGGAGAGGGGCAAATGGGTGATGGGCATTGAGGAGGGCACTTGTTGGGGTGAGCCCTGGGTGTTGTATCGAAGCGATGAACCACGGGAATCTACCCCCAAAAGCCAAGAGCACACTTTACACACTGTATGTTAGCCAATTGGACACTAAATTATATTAAAAAAAACCCCCAAACTAACCTTAATCTGTTTGAAGCTTCTGAAACTGAGCATTAAGTTCTTAGGTGAAAATGATCGCGACTTTCCAACATGAAAATCCGTTTATACACCACAGGCAGGCAGCAGTGACAGAGTCGTGAGTCTGTATCCTGTTGATTCACCTCTGGGTCATTTGACTTGATCACTTTGGACCATAAACAACACTCACATGTTTAAGAAAATGTTTATTTTTGAGCGAGAGCACGAGCGGGGAAGGGGGCAGGGAAAGGGGAAAGGGGCCGAGAGAGGGGGAGAGAGGCTGGGAAGTGGGCTCTGTGCTAACAGCAGTGGGACCCATGTGGGGCTCGAATTCACGATCTCACGAACTTCCAGATCGTGACCTGGGGTGATGTCAGATGCGCAACTGACTGAGCCACCCAGGCACCCCAGCACTCACATTTTTCAGATGACGATAAGACAGTTCTGTGATTGGCAGATAAAACGTTTTAAGTTAATGATTCCCTTTTAGTGAAATGTCATGTGGGATACAGAGTTTATGTTTTTCTTAAGGCGGTCTCTTTTGCCCTCACATGAATCTATGTGTGTTCCTGTCCCGACCTTTCTGCTTTCTGCCATTTCCTCTGCTACCCTCTCCTTAGCAGAGTCTTTGTTCTCACAAGTATTTCTTCCTTCTGTTCTCATTTCTAAGACCTTACATTCTATATTCCGATTTTTCATCCACTAATACATTATGATCACACTGACAAGTCATTAGGAACCCCAGCAGTCTAGAAGAAAGATAGCTTTTTTTGAGCAGTAGGGTGTTAAAAAATTGAATCCTCAAAGATCAAGCATTTCTAGACACTAAGTATCCTGTGAGAGTTTCTGGTCTGTGGGTTTGGAACCCAAGGCTGTAGGCACTGTGGTAAGTGCTTGTAGACTCCTGGAGATCCCACTTCAGCCCAAATGGTCTGGACTAGATTTAGACCATGAAACAACCAGTAATCTTCTCTAAATCCCAGATTTCAGATTCTTCTCTAAATCCCAAATTTCAGATCCCAGGAAACAGGTTCTTATGACCTGGGTTCATTCTAGATCAAGTCAAATCCCAACCAGAGGCTTTTGGAAGATGCCTTGGGTGTTTACTTACATCTGGAGGTATTTGTTTTTTTGTTCAAGTGACTCTTCCTCTGAAATATTTACTACAGCAGGCAAACCCACACCTTGGGCCATTACTCCATGGCGTGCTGGTGGCATGGGCTAGGGCTTCTGCTGACTACCGTGGTAGCTCAGGGAGACTTGGTTGTTAAACTGTGAGACTTAAGCGCCACTTTTGCTGGAATGGGATTGTGGAAGGCTGAAGCCCCTTCTCAATGCCTCTCTGACTTACGAACCGTGACCTCCAGGCCAGGGAGAGTGGGAGCTTTAGGCCATTATTTGGATGCCTGAGTGAACCCCAAAGCCCCAGAAGCGCTTTTGGCTGAATTGCTTGGATGATTTACTTTAGCTTTGTTGGTGACTCCAGGAGGTACACTCAGACCTGCCTTTTAAAATTAATTAATTAGTTAATTGATATTTATGTTTAAATATAATTTACTGTCAAATTGGTTTCCATACAACACCCAGTGCTCATCCCAACAAGTGCCCTCCTCCCTGCCCATCACCCACTTTCCCCTCTCCCCCATGCCCCATATACCCTTAGTTTGTTCTCAGTCCTTACAAGTCTCTTATGGTTTGCCTCCCTCCCTCTCTGTAACTTTTTCCCCCTTCCCCTCCCACATGGTCTTCTGTTATGTTTCTCAAGATCCACATATGAGTGAAAACATGGTATCGTCTTTCTCTGCCTGACTTATTTCACTTAACATAATACCCTCCAGTTCTATCCATGTTGCTGCAAATGACGTGATTTCATTCTTTCTCATTGCCAAGTAGTATTCCATTGTATATACAGACCACATCTTCTTTATCTATTCATCAGTTGATGGACATTTAGGCTCTTTCCATAATTTGGCTGTGGTTGAAAGTGCTGCTATAAACATTGGGGTACAAGTGCCCCTATGCGTCAGCACTCCTGTATCCCTCGGGTAAATTCCTAGCAGTGCTATTGCTGGGTCATAGGGTAGATCTAGTTTTAATTTTTTGAGGAAGCTCCACACTGTTTCCCAGAGAAGCTGCACCAGTTTGCATTCCCACCAACAGTGCAAGAGGGTTCCCGTTTCTCCACATCCTCGCCAGCATCTACAGTCTCCTGATGTGTTCATTTTGGCCACTCTGACCGGTGTGAGGTGGTACCTCGGTGTGGTTTTGATTCGTATTTCCCTGATGATGAGTGACGTTGAACATCTTTTCATGTGTCTGTTGGCCATCTGGATGTCAGACCTGCCTTTTTAAACGAGTTTGACGGGTGCCCTCCTTCAGCTGACTACACAGCACAGGGAGGATGAACAAGTTAATGTTCGCAAAGTGTTCTGACATTCCCAGGTGAAAGATGCTGTATAAGTACAAAGTGTTTGAATTATTGTTTAATGCCTCCGGAGACAGCAGCAGGTAGAATTACTATAAACAAGCTTTTGGCCTGAGATCCTCAGAGCTCGACCATCCAGCTGTTCCGGGAACCAGAGGTGTCCTCCCTGCAGTGCCGATCTGACTCCAGGGAGTAGCACGCCTTTCATGTTTTGCGAATTCACCTAGTGAGTTTACATTAAATAAATGCATATGGAAAGTTCGCGGGTGGTGTTTCTTTTTTTTTTGATGTTTATTTATTTTTGACAGAGAGAGAGAGAGAGAGAGAGACAGACGGGGCAGGAGCGGGGGAGGGGCAGAGAGAGAGGGAGACACAGAATCCGAAGCAGGCTCCAGGCGCTGAGCTGTCGGCACAGAGCCCGACGCGGGGCTCGAACTCAGGGACCGAGACATCGTGACCTGAGCCAAAGTTGGGCTCTTAACCCACTGAGCCACCCAGGTGCCCCTCGTGGGTGGTGTTCCTTAAGAAAAATATACATGTTTTCTTTTAGTTTTGCTCTATTGAGTCTAATGTTTTGGAGGATTTGACGCTGTCCAGTTAGTTCTAAGGAGCTGGTTGAAAGAGAACTAGGCGTTTAAAGGTGGGGTGAGTTTTTTGTTTGTTTATGCAACTGGCTAATTTTAGCATCCCGATTCAGTCATTTTTGATTCTGGCTTCAGACTGCTTCCAGGTGGTCACTAAAGGAGATTTCAGCAAATGGTGTGACTATAAGGAAATCAAGGACCCTTTCTCTGCTTCGTCTTCCTTTTGCAGAAGTCAATCTACACCGTTTATTATGCCGTTTTTACTCAAGAAGAGCTGCTCGGTTTAAACTCCGTCCGCGTTCCTTGCAGCTTTTAGCTGGGGTGTCCCTCACACTACACAGCCATGTTGGCCCAAGGCCTGGGGTGTTACTCGCGGCCAGTGGCCCTGGTACCTGGGAGGGAGAGAGACTCTTGCTCTCACAAAAACAAGTATCTTTCTCCCCCATTTTTGAGTAATCAGCAGAGGGCAGTACCCACCCTTGTAAAAGAATGAAGGAACCTCTTCTCTGAGAAAAGATGCCCATCCCATGTGGCCACAGATGTATCTAGATAGAGCTGGTGGCGTGGCTCTTCCTGCCTTCTCAGAAAAAGAATCTGCAGTTAAATTTACGTAGGCCTGCCTATACCGATGTAGTATGGACTTTTCCTCTCCAAACCCACTTGAAATCTCTGGCAAGACGTTGCTGTTTCTCTAAGTATAAACATGGATGAAGTACAGAGGGATCATATGAATGTATTTCCGAAGACAGTCTTCAAGAAAAATAGGCAAGATCTGGGAAGTTGTATGCTTCCGATAAGTGAAGAGTCTTATTTTCTTGGTTTGGGAACAGCTCGTATCAACGTGGGAGACTCAGACGTGCAAAGACCTGGGCTGGCGTCCGACTGCCTCCTGCACAGGCCTGCTGATGTCAGGGGTCTAAATCAACGTGGGCCAGGGGGGGAGGGGGCAGCCCATGACACAAGGGACCACCGCAGACTTCAGCCTGTTGTGTACGTGCTTGTATTTTGCCTTCTTGCACGGTTTAGGTCCAGTTCACACCCTCCTTTCCTCCTGGTGTCCTGGGGTGAGAGGCAACATCCACTGGGAGAGAGGCAGAGGGTGGCTCCGTGTGTCCCCACCTTCCTCACAACTGCCCGATGACAGCTGTCACTTCCGGTGGGCCGTAAGGCTCACTTCTGTTCTTAACATTCTTCACCTGGTTTCTCACTTCTTCACGTCTGAAAGAGGCACAAAACGCGAAAAAGAGGAAACGTTTCTGATACGTCCAGAACCTTTACTTGCACCGTCCAGTAGCTTCATCAGGGTGGCAGTCGGGGACGTTTCCTTTCCGCCCCCTTAACTGTCACAGGAAACCGCAGAAGCTGCCGCTCCTCCTGTCCCTGCAGTCAGTCTCCGTAGCATCTGACACGGGGGTCAAGAGCACGCGGTTCTGCACCTTGCGGGGCTTTGAGCCGGGTAAGGTCGGGGAGGCGGGCTGCTGGAGAAGCCGCTGAAGGAGAGGCCACCCCGGGACGGGACAGATGCCATCCTCGCTGCACCCGATGCCCAACCAGAAGTCGCTCCAGAGGGTGGCGGCGCCCGCCCGTCCTGGCTCAGGGTCCCACCCCTGCGGCTCCAGGGCTGAGAGCGGGTGGTTCTTTCCCATGAACTGGGAGAGGAGGGGGCTGGACTTTTCCGTGTGATGAGCTATGAAGGGAGAGCATTAGAGGTGAGAATGTTCTAAGATATTAACATAGGTATAGATTAGAAAGAACTTACTTAAATTATATTATTTAGTCATCATATAACCTTATATATTATATAATAATAAATACATAATTTAAATACATTATCGATGTAATTATTGACACATTTTTTTCTTGGCAATACGTTTATGTCTTATCTGAAGCTCAGATAGGCTAAAGCCTTTCATTACCATATCATGAACTTGACTATTTCCCACTGTCTCCTGCAAATGCCTTTTCACCTCCACCTTGTGTTAATTTAATCTCCACCTGCTCAAGCTCTTTATCGTACACAGACATAATAGTAATTTGTGTTGAGGATTTTGTGTGTTGGCATTTCTCCCAGAGTGCCCGCACGGCTCTGCTGGCCCAGGTGACTTGGTCTCTTGGGTCCGCGGCCCTCCCTCCCCCTTTTCTCCTCGTGCCTCTGCATGGTATCCACACTATTTCCTTAGCACTTAGCTTTTATTCTTTTCACACGGAAAAAATAATGAATCTGTCTTCAGTCTTTGTCTTCAATCAATCAAAAATGCACAAGTTTCTTGGCGATTGACACCTCCTTTCGGCCTCAGAGTTTTTATGTGTAAAATAAGAACATGGGCTTCATGTCCTCCTCGGAGCCTTAAGGATTCATTGGCTTCCCTTTCGGGGCTGCTGGGGCACAGAGGTGGGCGTTGAGGGCCCAGAGCCTCACCGACCTCTGTTGCAGCCCGAGAAGTTCCATGTTTCTCTCTTTACACTTTAGCATGCCAGTATGTTTCATTTGAAGAAAAGATTCTATGGCTAAAAAAAAAAAATTGCTAGACAACTTCTGACACTCCATCAAAATGCAGTTAAAAACACTTTTTTACAATGGAGGTGAAATTGTGTAACATAAACTTAGCCATTTCAGAGTGTACGATTCAGCGGCATTTAGCACATTCTGCTGGGCACCTCTATCTAGTCCTAAAATACGTGTACCACCTATCACCCCGAAGGAAAACTCTGCAGCCACCAGCGGTCACTCTGTATTCTCCTTTTTTTCCTGCCCCTGGCAACCACCAGTCTACTTTCTGCCTCAATGAATTTACCTATTCTGGATATTTTATAGAGATGGAATCATGCAATATGAGGCCTTTGGTGTCTGATGTTTCACTTAGCATAATGTTTTCGGGGTTCATCCATGGTATAATATGTATCAGCGCTTCATTCCTTCTTATGGCCAAGCAATATTCCACTGTGTGGATAAACCACATTTTGCTATCCATTTGTCTGCCGACGAACATTTATTTGGCTTGCTTCCCCCTTTTGGTTATTGCGATTAATGCTGCTCTGAGCGTGCGTGTACAAATATTTCTCTGAGGGCCTGTTTTCAATTCTTTCGGATATCAGAATTGTAATTTTAACATAAGTTCCTTAAATAAGGGGATAGTGAATTGTGCCCATTGGGTTACCCGTGGAATTAACACGGTGTGGTATAAGCTTTTAATCACTTAGTCGGTGCATACTTTTTTCTTGCCCTTTTATCCACATCTGCTTCAGTTTCCTTACTTTATTAGCTCCTTCCTGAAAGGGTTCTTTTTTATTTGAGGTTGACAAAATTTGCTGCCTTGTAGAAGTGACACAGTTATTCATATATTTCCCCCAAGTGCCGTACATTCCCAATCTCATTTGGGGCCATTTTTCACAATGATGTCATTGGAGTATAGTTGGTTGGCCCTGCTCTGACCAGAGTGTTATAAATACACACAGAACACAATTCCATTCTGGCTTTTCACACCTCTGTCCTGCTTTCTTCTGATTGCTTGACTTCACTGGCCTTCTAAAATAATGGAAAAAAAAAGAGCGCCTCAACACATTTGGTGAATATTTGGACACTGAATTTCAAGGATTCAGGAGCTTCCTTGGTTTCCTGTTTGGTCAACTTCGAAGCCACTTTGGGGAGAATAGAAGTGATTGTTACAAACTCTCTTTTTACATATTTATGGACAATTTTTCTTAGAAAAACACTAAACCTCTCGGATGCAATCATGTAAACTGGATTTACTGTGTCCCACCCCCACCCCCCTTTTTTTTCATCTTAAGGGAGAGGCAGGATAAAAGAGAGAAAGACCGTGTGGGCATCTGGAGCTGAACGCTGTCCTCCTAAGAACTGTCCTTCCTTGAAATTCTAGCTCAGATTTGCACATCAGCAGAATGTTCTCCAGGCCCCAAAGGCACAGAGCACTCATTGGCAGAGTTAGCTGGACTTTATCAAGCCCAGAGCTTCAACTGGAGAGCTTTGAAGATTTGAACAAGACATAAAGAGTATTTTACAGTCTGTCTGTTAAAAGTGCTATGCTGTAATTCTGTAATTTTCCATCAGACAAGAAAGGAGCCCAGCAGTTACTTTCCCAAAGGTCAGAGGGCAAATGGACAGTTTCCCTTCACTCGGCCAGGAAGTGTTGCCTGAGAAGACACATCATTCTTGTGCCTACACAGAAGAGATAAAGAGAGGTCTGGAGAGGCCTGCCTCTTCAGCTGGGATCCCCTAAGATGAGAGAGGAATTTTCCTGCTGGAGATTCCTGGCACCAGGGACAGTAATAGGTGAGAGGAGTTTAGGACCCAAAGATACAAGTGATTCTAACTGACCTTAGCTCCTAATTTTCTTAGTGTGGGAGGGGTGATGGACAGGATACCCAAGACGAAGCATTCACTGCGAACATTTGAAGACGAGATACTGGGAGGAACCCAGAGACACATCGCCTGGGCCCAAGGTGTGGGTGGTGGCCGTAAACTAATTTCAGAGTCTCTTCACTGCCACCGAACCTTGTCGTTCCAGACTCGTCTCTATACCGTGCCCTTCTCCCTCCTTACTCACATTCCTGAACATTTTCACCTGGACCACATGAAAAGGAATTACAGTGGAATGGTGAATACAGGGGGGTCAGTTTCTGCATCAGGATATAGCACGAAAGAGAGAACAATGTGGAAGGAGAAGGACAGAGGCATGGGGTTGAAGAGATTGGGAGCTGGAGCTTGAATTCAGGACAGCCTCCCTCCCCTCCCTTTTTCCCCCTCCCCGTAATGCAGACTCGAGTAGGAAGTAGATGGCTAGCAGACAGACGTGCTCTGGTCCCGGGCCCGGTCTTCTAAGCAGCACACGCCAGGGGAAAGTGAGGAAGTCCTGTGGCTGCAGACAAAGGTGAGGCTCATTCTCCTCTCCTCCGGCCACTCCTTCCCAGCGCCTCTCCTCGTGATGGAAAGCCATGCTCCTTCATCCAGCTCTTTCCAAGTTTAGGTAATAGGGTGGCTCACTGGGGAAAACAGAAGCTACCTGAGTAGATGGTGTCAGTTGTGGCACATGGTGCAAGCTCTGCTTGCTTCTCCCTTCGTCAACTCTAGTGAGCCTTCCTAGAGGCTTTCAGTTTCTCTTTTCTTTATTTTTGTAATCTTGAAAACATGTGTAATTATACACAACTGAGCAAACTTGGACCACCTTTGATATCCGTGTCCCCTCCTGAGTCATCTCCTCTTCTGTCCCTTCCAAGTACTAATATTTAAAATTTGTGTTTATCCCCCGTTGGTACTCGTTATAGTTTTAGCACATGTTGGTTGTCCTAAACAGTATTTTTTTTTCTTATTTACAAACTTGAAATAAATGAAATCCTGCTTTATATATTCTTCTGTGATTTTCCATTTTTATTGATTTTTGTGTGCCCCTAAGTTTATCCATATTGTTTTGTTTAATTGTAAATCATTGATTTTCACTGCCACATACATGTCAGTTGAAGGAATATACCATTTTCTGTCGATGGAGATGTGATTCGTATCTAGTTTTCTGCTATTACAAAAAAAACCTGCTGTAAACATTCTCTTATATCTCCTTGTGCACAAATGCAACAGCTCTTCAAGGTGCTTATTTACCTAGGAGCTGAGTTGTGGAGTCATAGAGTATATGCATTCTTCACACTTTCTAGATTCTGCTAAGTGGGTTTCCAAATTGGTTGTGGCAATTAACACTCCACCAAGGAACACGCAACTACACAGATGTTTTACATCCTTCCCAAGAGTTAATATCATCCTACTTGATAATCTTTGCTGATCTAGTAAGTATGAAATGGTTTCTCATTGGGGTTGCTAATGAGGTCGAGTATGTTTTGTTATGTTTATGAGCCATATTGTATTTTTCTGTGTGGAGCATTGTTCAAGCTTTTTGTCCATTTTCATGTTGGAATTGTTTGTCTCTTACTTACTTATACAGTTCTTTATACATACGTTCCAGGCATTACTCCATTGTCATTTACAAGTCGAACAAATATTGTCTCCCAGAGATTTGCTTTGTTTTCCATTCCCTTTATAAGGTTTTTGTATAGAACCCAGGAAGAAATTTCTAAAATTTAGTCAAAAATCCATATTTTCCTTTATCCTTTTGTGGTTTTTTTTTTTTTTTTAATTTATTTTTGGGACAGAGAGAGACAGAGCATGAACGGGTGAGGGGCAGAGAGAGAGGGAGACACAGAACCGGAAACAGGCTCCAGGCTCCGAGCCATCAGCCTAGAGCCCGACGCGGGGCTCGAACTCCCGGACCGCGAGATCGTGACCTGGCTGAAGTCGGACGCTTAACCGACTGCGCCACCCAGGCGCCCCTATCCTTTTGTGTTTTAAGAAATCCTTTACTGGCTCGACACGCTCATATTTTGTTTTCTAAAATTTTATAGTTTTTTTTATTTCTTGTTTGTCTTTGATACTTTAGGATTGATTTTGTGTGTAATATGTGTGCTAAAGGTCCAGTTTCATTTTTTTTCTGTTTTCATAATCAATGTCCCAGCATCATTCATTGAATAACCCATCTTTTTCCATTTGTCTGCAATGTCAGAAAGTTTCTGTTCATGTGCTGGTCTAGGTCTAGCCTCTATTCTGTTCTTTTTTTTTTCTTCTAACATTTATTCATCTTAGAGAGACAGAGTACAAGTAGGGGAGGGGCAGAGAGAGCGGGAGACAGAATCCCAAGCAGGCTCCAGGCTAGCCTCTGAGCTGCCAACACAGATCTCAACGTGGGGCTTGAACTCACAAACCGTGAGATCATGACTTGAGCCGAAGTCGGATGTTTAACCGACTGAGCCACCCAGGCGCCCCGCCTCTATTCTGTTCTAATAATCAATTTGTTTATCTTTACAGCAATACCTTGTTCTAATTGCTGTAGTGTTACAATAATTCTTGGTATCTGTGAGGCAATTGCTGCTATCTTAGAAGTATCTTGGTATTCTGTTATTTTATCACAGGGGTTGATTTGGATAAACTGCACTGCAAACAAGATACAGAGCTATTCCATCCCAAGAAGCTCTCCCTGGTGCTACCTCTTAATGGCTCTCCACCAGCCTCCTCCAACCCCATCAGTACTCATTCTTGGCCACTGATCTGCTCCCCATTTCTATACTTCTGTCATTGCAAGGACTTTATGTAGAGGAACCATACAGCATGTAACTTTTTGATATGAGATCTTTTCACTTAGAATAATGACCCTAATATTCATCCAAGTTTTGACATGTATCAATAGTTCATTCTTTTTATTGCTCAGTAGTGTTCCAGGATACAAAAGTACCACATTTGTTTAAACCTTTACCTATTGCAGGACATTTGGTTGTTTACAGCTATTGGCTATTACAAGTAAGGTTGTTATGAACAACCGATACAAGTTTTCATTTCTCTGGGATAAATGCCCAAGTGCACAATTGCTGAGTAGTATGGCAAGAGTATCTTTCATTGTTTAATGAATGCCAACTATTCACCAGAGTGGCTTTACCATTTTTCATTTCTCTAATGGCTAGTGATGTGGAACATATTTCATGTGCTTATTTGCCACCCATATGTCCTTACTGGTAAAATATCCTTATGATGAAATGTCTCTTTATATCTTTTGCCCATTTTCTAATTGAATTGTTTGACTTTTTACTGTTGATATTATTTTTTTATTGAGCTTTATGGACATATAATGGAATATAACATTGTTTAAGGTACACAATGTGATGATTTGAAACACATATATATTGTGAAATGAAGTGTGATAAGGTTAACACCCCCCCCACACACACCTCACATAATTACCACTTCATTGTTGTTGTGGGGCGAACATTTAACATTTAACATCTACTCTCTTAGCAACTTTCAAGCATACATTATGATGTTGTTAACTATGGTCACCATACTCTACATTAGATTCCCCAGGACTTGTTCATCTTGTAACTGGAAGTTTGTAACGTTTGACAAACATCTCCTCATTTTACCCACACCTCAACCCCTGGAATCCACCAATCTGCTCTGTTTCTATGAATTTGGCTATTTTAGACCTCACATATAAGTGAGATCATACAATATGTAACTTTCTCTATTTGACTTATTTCATTTTGCCTAATGCCCTCAGAGTGCATCCATGTTATTGCAAATAGCAGGATTTCCTAATATGCTGTGTATGTGCATGTGTGTGTGTGTGTGTGTGTATAATGGATAAAGGATAACATATATATGAACATTTGTATATATCACATTTCCTTTATCTGTCATCTGTTGATTGACACTTAGGGCTTTTCCATAATGACTTATGAATTTACATTCCCACCAACAGTGCACGAGGGTTTCCTTTTTTCACCTCTTCTCCAACACTTGTTATCTTTTGTCTTTTTGGTATTGGCCATTCTAACAGTGTGAGATGATAACTCATTGTGGTTTTGATTTGTATTTTCTTGATGATGAGTGATATTGAGCATCTTGCATGAACTTGTTGGCCATTTCTATGTCTTCTTTGGAAAAATTTCTATTCAAATCCTTTGTGCATTTTTAACTGGATTATTTGTTTTTCTGCTATTGTTATTCTGCTAGTTGTATATGAGTTCCTTATATATTTTGAATCTCACAAATCGTGAGATCATGACCTAAGCCAAAGTCAGATACTCAATTGACAGCCACCCAGGCACCCCTTATTTCAGAAATTTTGATAGAGATTGCATGGAATCTGTAGATTGTTTTGGGCAATATGGAGATTAAAACAATATTGACACTTCTGACCCACGAACATGGGATATCTATCTATTTGTGGCTTCTTCAATTTCTTTCATCAATGTCTAATAATTTTCAGCATATAGATCTTTCACCTCTTTGGTTACATTTATTTCTGAGTATTTTATTTCTTTTGATGTTATTAAAAATAAAATTGTTTTCCTTATGTCTTTTTCAGATAGTTCACTATTAGTGTATAGAAATGCAGCTGATTTTTGTATGTTAATTTTGTATCCTGTTTACTTTGTTGTTTAGGTCAGCTTAGTTTATTCTTCTTCTAGTTCCTTGAAGTGTAAAATCAGGTTGTTTCATCTTTCTTTTTTCTTAATTTTCTTTTTTTTAATATTTTTTTTAACGTTTATTTATTTTTGAGAGAGACAGACTGTGAGTGGGGTAGGGGCAAAGAGAGAGGGAGACACAGAATCTGAAGCAGGTTTGAGGCTCCGAGCTGTCAGCACAGAGCCTATGCAGGGCTCGAACTCACAAACTCGGGAGATCGTGACCTGAACCGAAGTCAGATGCTTAACTGACTGAGCCACCCAGGCGCTCCTTAATTTTCTTAATTTGTTATATTTATGTCTATAAGCTTCCCTCTTTGAAGTGCTTTAACTGCCTCCCGTAAGTTTTGGTATATTGTATTTCCGTTTTCATTTGTCTTAAGATATGTTTGATTTCACTTTTGACTTCTTCCTTGACTCATTGATTGTTCAGAACTGTGTTGTTTAATGTCCACATGTTTATGAATTTTCCAGTTTCCCTCTTTTTATTGATATCATTTTATGCCATTGTGTTTAGGAAATATACTTGATATGTTTTTAGTCTTTTTAAGTTTAAGACTTATTTTGTGGCTTAACATACAATCTATCCTGCAAAATGTTCCAAGTGCAATTGAAAAGAATATGTGCTCTGTTAATGTTGGATGGAATGATCCGTATATACCTGTTAGGTCTATTTGGTCTACAGTGTTGTTCAAGTCCACTGTTACATTACTGACTTTCTGTCAGGATAATCTATCCATTGTTGAAAATGGGGTATTGAACTGCTATTTCTCTGTTCAGTTTTGTTAATATTTACTTATTTAGATGCCTGTAATGTTGGTTGCATATATATTTACAACTCTTATATTCTCTTGATGAATTGACCCCTTTATCATTTATATAGTGACCTTGTCTCTTGACATTCTTTGACCTCAAGTCTCATTTGTCTGGTATAAGTATAGACACCTGCTCTCTTTTGGTTAACATTCACATGGATCATCTTTTTGCATCCATTCCCTTTTAGATTGTGTGTGCCCTTACAGTTAAAGTGATTCTCTTGTAGGCAACATATAGTTGGCTCTTTTTTTTTTTTTTAAATCCATTCAGCCAGTCTTTGGTTTTGGAGAACTTAATCCATTCATATTTAAGGTAATTATTGGTAGGTAAGGATTTACTATTGCTGTTTTGTTAATTGTTGTATGATTTTTTGGTATTTCTTTTCTCCCTGCCATTTTGTGATTTGATATTTTATTAAATAGTATGCTTTGATCATTTTAATTTTTTTGTATCTACCAGTTTTTCTACTTGTTATCATGAAGTTTACATAAAACATGTTGTAAATATAATAGTCTATTTTAAATTCATAATAACTTAACTTCGACCACATACAAAAACTATATTTTAAGTTCTCTATGCTCACATTTTATGTTATTGGTGTCACAATTTACATCTTCTGTATATGGAATATCCATGAACACATTATTGTAACTATTTTTAATACTTTTGTCTATTATGTATTAATAGGTACATATAATAACTATTTTAATAACTATTTTAACTATCTATTTTTAATACTTTTGTCTTTTTTGTATTATTTTTAATACTTTTGTCTTTTAACTTTTATATCATAGTTAAAAGTGATTTATATACCAGCAGAGGAATTTTATAGTATTCTGAATTTGACCATATTCTTACCTTCACAGTGAGTTTTATACTTTGATATGTTTTTATGTTGTTAGCCTACTTTTGTTTCACCTTGAACAACTCTATTTAGCATTGCTTGCAAGGCAGGTCTAGTGGTGATAAACTCCCACAGCTTTTGATTTTCTGGGAAAGTGTTTATCTTTCCTTCATTTTTGAAGTACACCTTTGCCTGATAAAGTATATTTGGGTGGTAGTTTCCCCCCCCAGCACTTTGACTATATCTCATCATCTCACTACCTCCTGACATGCAAGGACTTCAGCTGAGAAATCTATTGATAGCCTTATGGGGTTCCCTTGTATATGAAAAATTTTTTTCTCCTGCTGCTTTTATTATTTGCATTTATTTTTAGAGAGAGAGAGAGAGCAAGCATGCATGACAGGGGATGTGGAGGGGCAGAGGGAGAGACAGAATCTTAAGCAGGCTCCAAACTGAGTGTGGGGCTCAATCCCACCACCCTGGGATCGTGACCTGAGCCAAAATCGAGTCAGACACTTAATTGACTGAGCCACCCAGGCACTCCTCTTTTGCTGCTTTTAAAATTCCCACTTTGTCTTTGATTTTGTACAGTTTTATTGTAATGTATCTTGGAGAAGATCTTTTTGGATTGAAATTTTGGGGGACATATGAGCTTCATATACTTGGATGTCCAAATCTTTCCTATGATTGGGAAGTTCCCAGCCATTAATTCTTTAAGTAAGCTGTCTGCCCCTATCTCCCCGTCTTCTTCTGAAACTCCAATAATTTGTAAATTGCTTCTCAATGTTCTTTAATAATTCATGCTTGTTTTCTTCATTCTTTTTCCTTTTGGCTGGATAATTTCAAATGTCCTGTCTTTGAGCCCACCAATTCTTTCTTCTGCTGCTGAAACTCTCTATTGAATTTTTTTGTACATTCAGTGTATTCTTCAACTCTAGGATTTCTGTTTGTTGAAATTCTCATTTTATTATTTTTTTTAAATATTTATTTTTGAGAGAGAGAGACAGAGAGTGAGTGCAGGAAGGGCAGAGAGAGATGGAGACAGAATCTGAAGCAGGCTCCAGGCTCTGAGCTGTCAGCACAGAGCCCGATGGGGGGGCTTGAACCCATGAACTGGGAAGATGGTGGAGTAGGAGAACCCTAGCTTGCCTTGTCCTAGAGATAAAAAAGATAACACTCACATTAATGTAAATAACTCAGAAAAAGATCCAAAGACTGGCAGAATAAACTCCACATCCCAGAAGGTAGGAGGGATGAAGATACAGTCTTGGAGTGAAATGGATGGTGGCTATCCATGGTGGGGAGGGAGCTGGTGGTGCAGAGAAGGGTGAAAAACAGATTTTCACAGCAGGGAGCCTACAAATTGGGAGGATGCATCCCCATAACATTTGCCTTTGAAAGTGAGAGAGGCCAAATTTCATGAGTTCTTAGACCAGTGAGAATTTTTAAAAACCAGCAGGCTTAGCTTTGGGAAAGCCTTGACGGCATTCGGAAGTGAAGTCCCTGTCTTTAAAGAGATAGAATAATAAATAGCTGATGCAGATACACTGTAGAACCAGCAGTTTGAAAAATGCCAGGGGTAGACAAGAGACAGTGTGCTCATCGTGGAGCATGGACTGGAGAGACAGTGGTTGCAGGGAGATCCCTCCAGGAACAAAGATGTTGGTAGGTGCCACTTCCCCTCCTGGTCCCCTAGCATAAAATATGGCCACCTGTGGGAAACAGTCCAGTGCTGACTCTTCTTACTTAACTTGCTTACACCAAGCCCTGCCCCTTATTGTACTTTGGCAGAGTGGTTCTTCCCAGTCATGCTCACCTTAGTCCCAATACTACAGACTCCCTACCACCGAAGACCAGTGTATACCTTGCCAGCACTGTATCTCCTGACACATTTTGCTGGATCTCAGTTCTGGTGGAAGCAGAGGAAGATGTTATTTTTCAAACAGATCACTCCACACCCTGTTAAAACATGCCTCTTCCCTGCTGGGGACCAAACACTGCTCATGACAGGCAGAGAGAGGCCCTGCAGACAACTGGACTGAAGGAAAAAGAGGCCAAGCTCAAGAGGACAGCACACATAACAAGCATAGGAGATAGTTCATGAAGCGCCAGGCCTTGGGAAACAGGGAACACTGCACTTCAAGGCACTACAGGACATCTTCATAAAGTATTATCATTAAGAGCAAGAGAAGTAGCTGACTTTCCTAACATAAAGAAACAGACACAGAAAGTGAGGCAACACGAGGATACAGAGAAATATCTCCCAAATGAAAGAACAGGACCAAACCACATCAAGAGGCCTAAGCAAAACAGACATAAGTTATATGCCTGATAGAGAATTTAAAGTAATGATCATAAAGATACTCACTGAACTTCAGAAAAGAGTGGAGGACATCACTGAGACACTTAACAAAGACATACAAAAAAACCAATAAGATATCAAGAACACAATAAATAAAATTAAAAATACACCTCATGGAATAAATAGCAGGCTAGATGAAGCAGAGAAATGAATTAACAACCCAGAAGACAGAGTAATGGAAAGTAACAAGGCTGAGCAAAGGAATGAAAAGAAAATTATGCTAAGTGAGAATACTTTTAGGGAACTCAGTGACTCCATCAAATGTAGTAACATTCACATTATAAAGATCCCAGAAGGAGAAGAAAGAGAAAAGGGGGCAGAAAATTTATTTTAAGAAAATAGTAGCTGAAAACTTCCCTAATCTGGTGAAGAAAAGAAATATCCAGGTCCAGAAAGCAGAGATCCCCCTAAAAATTCAACCCAAGAAGGTACACACCAAGATATATAGTTATTAAAATGGCAAAAAGTAGCAATAAAGAAAAAAAGTTTTAAGCAGCAAGAGAGAAGAAAACAGTTACATACAAGGGGAAACCCCCTAAGACTATCAGCAGATTTTTCAGCAGAAACTTGCAGGCCAGGAGGGAGTGGCATGATATTTTTAGAGTACTGAAAGGGAAAAATCTAATCTCCAAGTATTCATTGTCCAAATTTTTTCATGTGATTTCAAGGTTCACAGCGTTGTGGTCTGAAAATATGCATGGTATGATCTCAATCATTTTGTACTTGTATGTGATCTATTCTGGAGAATGTTTCATGTGCACTCAAGAAGAATGTGTATTCTGCTGCTTTAGGATGAAATGTTCTGAATGTATCTGTTAAGTCCATCAAGTCCAGTGTGTTATTCAAAGCCATTGTATCCTTATATCCTTGTTGATTTTCTGTATAGATGATCTGTCCATTGTTGTAAGTGGGGTGTTGAAGTCCCCTACTATTATGGTATTATTATCAATGAGTTTCTTTCTATTATTATTAATTGACTTATATATTTGGGTGTTTCATGTTGGGGGCATAAATGTTTACAATTGTTAGATCTTTGTGGATAGACCCCATAATTATGATATAATGTTCTTCTTCATCTCTTGTTACAGTCTTTTTTTTAAAATCTAGATTGTCTGATATAAATATGGCTACTCCAGCTTAGTCTTGGTGACTATTAGCATGATAGATAGTTAGATAGTTCTCACTCCCCTTACTTTCAATCTGAAGGTATCTTCATGTCTAAAATGGGTCTCTTTTAAACAGCATATAGATGGATCTTGTTTTCTTATCTATTCTGTTACCCTGTGTCTTTTGATTGGAGTGTTTAGTCCATTGACATTTAGAGTGAGTACTGAAAGATATGAATTTATTGCCATTGTGTGCTTGTAGAGTTGGAGTTTCTGGTGATTTTCTCTGGTCCTTTCTATGTTGCTTTCAGTCTTTTTTGTTTTCTTTTGTCTTTTATCCTCTCAGAGAGTCCCCCTTAGAATTTCTTGCAGGGCTGGTTTAGTGGTCATGAACTCTTAGTTTTTGTTTGGGAAACCTTTTCTCCTTCTATTTTGAATGATAGCTTTGCTGGATAAAAAATTCTTGGCTGCATATTTTTCTGATTCAGCACATTGAATAGATCCTGCCACTCCTTTTTGGCCTGCCAAGTGTCTGTGGATAGGTCTGCTGCAAACCTGATCTGTCTTCCCTTACAGGTTAAGGACTCCCCCCCCCCTTTCTGCTTTCATAATTCTTTCCGTCTGTGTATTTTGTGAATTTGACTATTATATGTCTTGTAGATAGCCAGTTTTTGTTGAATCTAATGGTAGTTCTATGTGCTTTTTGAATTTTGATGTCTATGTTCTTCTCCAGCTTAGGAAAGTTTTCTATGATTTGCTCACATAACCTTCTACATCTTTTCTCTCTCCATCTCCTGGGACTCCTATGATCCCTTTTTAGTGAGTCACTGAGTTCTCTAATTCTTATATTGTGATCTTTTGCCTTAGTTTCCCTCTTTTTTTCTGCTTCATTATTCTCTATAACTTTGCTGATTTGCTGTTCTGTTTCATCCATTCTTGCTGCTGTGGCTTTGATTTTAGATTACATCTCAGTTATAGCATTTTTAATTGTGTCCTGACTATATTTTACTTATTTTATTTCTGAAGAAAGGGATTCTATGCTTTTTTCAAACACAGCTAGTATTCTTATTATCATGTTTCTAAATTCTAGCTCAGGCATTTTGCTTTTATCTGTGTTTATTAAGTCCCTGACTGTCATTTCTTCCTGTTATTTCTTTTGGGGTGAATTCCTTTGTTTTGTCATTTTGGAGGAAGAAACAGAATTAATAAAATAGAAAATGAAAACTAAAAAGATTAAAAAACAATACAACAAAATCAAATAAAGGAAGCTAGATCATAGTATGTTTTGATCTGGTTGTTGAAAGAAGCTTGATTGAATAGAGAAAAAAGGGAAAGAAAAGAAAAAAAGAAAAAAGTAAGAAGACATTTTAAAATTAAGAAAATGTATACAATAAAGTAGAATAAAATGAATTGGAGAAGGTAAAATAGATTGAAAAATATAAATTTCCAAAAAAATATAGAAAAAAGATTAAAGAACATTTTCTGTAAAAATGGAAAATAAAAATAATTTTTTCTCTTCCTGTATACAAGAATAAGAAAATAAAATTAAAAAATAGAAAACACACAAAAAACAAACCCTGAATAGATGGACCAATAAGCAGAATTAAATCCGAATGAAATCACATCCAGTTTCCCCTAGAAGTCAAACTATGAACCACTTTATAGTCCATACACTAAGCAGGTGGAGAGACTTGTAGTCCTCTGGGCCTTGGTTGGTGTGGTTGGACAGGGCTTGGTGTAGTGGCTCTGTTCTCCACTAGGTGGCACTGCTCAGCTTAGTGGAGTGGATCAGTGTGGTGCACGTGTGCGTGTGTGCATGCATGTGTGAGAGTGGTGAAAATGGCATCACCCAGTTTCCCAGTCTCTGGCATCAGAACTCTGTGCTCTACCCCACCAGCAATCAAGCACCCCTCCTTTGTCTCCAGCTTCCTTCCATTCCCTGCATCTACATTGTCCATGTCTAAGCTGTCAGCCTGCTAGGTGGCACTTCCCTCCTGAATTTTATTTCAGATGGGGCTGTTTCCAAACCCCTCACTTCTGAGGGCTCTGTGGCTTGGACACACTCCGACCCTCTGGGGAAGCATCTTGCTGAGTAATGGCCAGATGCCAGCTTGCCCCTGGGTACTTTCCTGCAATCATGCTGCTGTAGAGGCTCAGAGGTTGTGACTGGATGCCGGCTTGCCCCAGAGTAAGTTCGTGTGATCTGATAGCGGTAACATTTCAGGGATTATGGTAAATCACAACACAACCTGCATCAGGTTTCACTGCACCCTGATGTTTTGTTCCAGTACCAGCAATTGTGTTCTCCCGGGTCTGCTGGGATCTTTGGCTGCGGGGAGGCTATGCAACCTCTACCAAATGCCCTCCTAACAGGGTAGCAAGGGAACCGCTTCTTGCCATGTGGCCCACAGACCCCTCAGGCCTCACTTCCGGCTCCAAGGTATTCCCCCTTTCCACCAGAGTTCCTCCAGGTATTGGGCTGTGGAATTTCCGATGCTTCTCTGCCCTGTTTATAGAGTCCTAATGATATTGCAACCCTCTCCTTTCTCCTTTCCCCGTTCTTGTTCAGGCGATTGTATGTGCCTCCACCCTTTCTCTTTCTTTCCAGCTACCTGCATGGGAAGTGCTTTTCCTGTACTCTCCCCCCTTTCTCCGTCCTCTCTCCGCAAATACCACTCCTTACCCTCCATGGCTTCTCTCTTCCTCAGTTCACCTCTCTATGCTGTGTACCTGCCGAGTTCTGTGGCTCAAGTTATGTATATTGTTGTGTTAATCCTCAGATCAATTTTCTAGGTGTGTGAAATGTTTTGATGATGATCTAGCTGCATTTCAGGGATGAGAGAAGCAGAGAACATCCATGCTTCTCTGCCATCTTGGCCCCTTCTCAAAATATCTAAACTTACTTTTTAAATAGACTATTTTAGAATATATCTAGACTTAAGAAAAGTCATGACGATAGTGTAGAAGGTTCCCATGTATCCCTAGTATTAATATTTTAAATCAATATGGTCTATTTGTTGCCATGAATGAGCCAATATTGATACACTAACTGAAGTCCATACTTTATATACTTTCTTAGTTTTAACCTAAATGTTCGTTTTATGTTCCTGAACCCCATTCCATGATACCACACTATCTTTAGTCACCATGTCTCCTCAAGCTCCTGTGTGACATTTTCTTGGACTTCCCTCATTTTTGATGACCTTGACAGTTTTGAGGAGTACTTGTCAGATGTTTTGTATATTGTTCCTTAATTGAGACTTGTCTGGTGTTTTTCTTATGAGTAGACTGGGATTGTAAGTTTTGGAGAGGAAGGTCACAGATGTAAAATGCCATTTCATCACATCTTATTAAAGTACATACTATCAATATGCTATCAACGTGAGTGCTGATGTTAGTCTTGATTACCTGGCTGAGGTGGTGTTTGTCACCTATCTCTACTGTAAAGTTCCTCTGTCCCCTCTAGTTCATCCCGTACCCTTTGGAATAAAGTTACTATGTGCAGCCAGTACTTAAGGAAGTGAGAAGATGGGAGTTATGGCATATCCCCTTGAACACAGAGTGTTTACATAAATCATTAGAAATGCTTCTCCACAAGAGTTGTCCTTTCTTTCTTTCTTTCTTTCTTTCTTTCTTTCTTTCTTTCTTCTCTCTTTTATCATCTGTCATCAATCTATCTAGCAATAATCTATTCATTTACCTATATTAGTATGTATCATTAAGGTTTATTTTATACATTGTATTCTAATCCAATACTATGTTACTTATTTTGTTGCTCAAATTGTTCCAGCTTTGGCCATTGGGAGTCCTTTCAAGTGGTTCCATGTCCCTTTGACAAACCCCCATCAGTGTGTGTGTGTATTATTATTATTATTATCTAGCACTTCTTTACTTTCTGGCACTACATGATTTTGGCTTATCCTGTATATATCCTATCTCAGTCCTAGAATCAGCCATGTTACTGTGGAGTCCTGATTTCTTTCATCAGAGAAGGGTATTAGGCATATCTGAGTGCTAGGTATGCTTGATGCTACTAGGGATTTATTGCTTCTGTCCCTCTAACCTGACAGAACAAGGAAATGCAAGTGTGTATATTAACCTGTGTATATATGCAAATCTATCAACTTTTCTCCATATAATCATATATGCCTATATTAAACTAAGATGGGTTCATACTGATGCCTCAAATTCTAATCCATTACCACATGACTATTCTAGTCTCTTCCCATTACTTCTCTGTAATCTCCTTAGTCAGTGATGCAAAACCCACCTCTCTTCATATGCCATAGATTTACATAATTGTTCAATTGTTGTATACATTTATTGTGACTTCAAAATTTGTAATCCATACCCCTAATGGGAAAAAACTTTATCAGCTAGAGTGTGGTGCTTGTGTTCAGTTCCTTTTATTTTTAGCTTTACAGACTGTGCTGATCTGCAAAAATAAGCTAGGTCATCATTTTACCCTCTCCTACCCCTACTCACTAAGGTTATTTCATACATTGATAATACAGTTGAATTCTTTTGTCATAGTTTGCTTTCCATCTTGAGATTCCTCTCAATAGGCCAAATTGTTTTTTAGAAATTTATATACATTAAGACTTATTCTTTGTGTTGTGAAGTTGTATGGATTAAATATTACAGTATCATACAGAATAGTTTCATTGCTTCAAAAAATCACCTGTGCTTCACTTATCCAGTGCCCGTCCCGCTGAATCCTGGGCAATGGTAATGTCTGTAACATCTGTATAGTTTTGTCTTTTCCAGAATATTATATAAGTGGAGTCATAAAGTATGTAGTCTTTTTAGACTGGGTTTTTCTTTTCATGTGGCAATATGCGTTTAAGATTCATTCATATCTTTGCATGGCTTTATAATTCATTCCTTTTTATAGAAGATAATAGTATTTCATTGTATGAGTGTATCTCAGTTTGTTTTTCATTTACCTATTGGAGGACATCTTGGTTGCTTCCACAGTTTTGTGAATAAATTGTGCTATAAATATTTACATGAAGGATTTTATATGGACATGTTTTAAAATCTACTGGATAAACACCTAGAAGGGTCATGTTGATTTATATGATAAGACTATGTCTAGCTTTATAAGAAGTTGCCAAAATTTCTTCCAAAATTTGCATTCCCTCCAGCAGTGACTGATAGTTCCTGTTGCTCTACACTCTCACCAGTAATTGGTGTACATTCATTGGGTGTTAAAATTTTGTTTATTGTAATTGCTAGCTCTAAAATCTCCATTTGGTTCTTCTTTATATCTTCTCCTTATTTGCTGAGACTTACTATGTTTTCATTTGTTTTTCACCCCCTCTTGGTCTCTCTGACTGCACCCCATCAAAGGGGTTGGGATGCCTCATCACTGCTTAGTGAGGGTTCAGGCTCACCAAGTGCAGGCTCAGTCGTTGCTGCCAGAGGTAGAGATGGGGGCTTGAATGGAGCGGTTATCATCTAAAAGTTTTTGTATTGTTAGGCTGCCTCATTCCTGGTTCTTTGACTACACACAGCAGGATTTTCTTGGTGCCTTTTGTGTGTCTGTGCCCATTGGCATTTCCAGGTTGCTAGCTTCTCCAGCATATATCCAGTCTGTGATACATGAGGCAAAAAGAAAACCCAAGGAGCTCAGTATCACATTGTTTATTGGATCCGGGCTTTCTTACTTGGTTTGCATTTGTCTTTACACTTTGCAGAGTCTTATTTTGCTTGATTTATATATAACATCCGGGATTTTTAGCTGCACTAATGAGAGGAATAAGAATAAGAATGTCTACTCTATCTTTCTGAAAGAGAATGTCTTCAGAATAGATTTTTTAAAAATTGAATTTGTACCCAAAAGTCTTACTGATTTCTACCATTAATTATATTTATTTATTTGTAGATTTTTTTATGTATACAGTTTCTGTCATTTAAACATGTAGAAAATAGAACTTTGAACTTCTGGGATTTTTTTATTATCATTATCATTATTATTATTACTACTACTTTTAAAAGAAAATAACAAAGTTTTGAATTTTCTTGTGAAGAGATATCCAGTGATTTTAAGTGTACCTGATTGGTAGTCATTGTATTGGTGGCATATGTATTTTATTTTTCATCTCTGCTCCAGAGTTTAGAATTCAGTCACATATAATTATTGGTGTCTTTAAAAGATAGTTTTGTCACAATTTTTCCAGAAACCAAAATATAGTTTATTTTAGGTGGGGATTTAGAAGATCTCTCTATAATTCTCACTGTAGTTTTTCAGTGACAGCTCTTCCTGCCACTTTCCCTAATGGCATCTTTGTCTTTTTTTTTTTTTTTTTTTACAGAATCTGGGGACTTACTCTTTGAGAAAAATAGAAGATCCTGTCGGTTTTCCTTGCCAATTCCACTGGAAGAAGGAATCCAAGGGAAAAAGATAAAGTGAAAGGAGTTCCAACAGAAACTTACTTGATAAGTATTCTCTGACATCAGCATCCACTGAGATTCATGTAAGATGAGAGCTGGTTTCAGGAACCTTATGAAAATGAATTTATCATAATGAATTATTTTTTGGTTCTGCGAAATAATTACTTTCTTATTGGAAATAATTGATTGGGAGCACTTTGCTCTACAGGTTAACTGTGATAAATCTAAGTTGAGATGAAGTGATTATGTTCTGCTTATCTATCCCACTTCACTTCAAATGTCCAACTCCTGAGAGAAAATCTACCTATACTCCCAAACCACTTACGAAAACATAAAATTATACATGCAAAATAATCCAAGTGTTGAGAAATTAAGGAGTTATTCCTGCATGAAAACTCTTCCCTACTGAGTGTAGAATGGTTTCCACCTTCAGAGAAGTTAGGGGTTATCTCCTTTTGACATTCAACTTCTATAATCTAGAAATGAGTTTAACTGTGCTTTTGTTCTAAGATAATTCTACTACAGCAGAAAAGTTTTAATTCTCAATAATATAATTTCCTTTTTATTTCAGTGGTTCCTAACTTTTTTCAAATACAGAATTTTTTTGAGATTTTTATCAGTTATCATTGCTTCCTTAGAAAAATGCACACACATATACAACATTTTGCTTAATAGGGTTTGATAATTGCTAGAGATTCATGGCTGTCGGTTGCTGTGCAATTCCTATTTTCCTCCTTTCCCAATGGGAGTGAGCTTTTATTATAGTTATTCCCATTAGATGTGTTAATGGGGAATATAGTTTTTTAAGTCATGCATTCATAGCTCATGGGGTTTTGAGAAGTCACATCCAGACATGATGATGAGGATGTCACCCAGAGGTCCTAGACTTCAAGCTGGATGAAGTAATAGGGTGAGTCCTCAGGGTTGATCTCCTATGGGGAAAGGCTGAGGTAGTCTCTGTATTGGAACAAGGGTAGGTGTGGATACTGGATAGCCAAAGGTAGACGATGGTAGACTGCTGTTTGCTTATCCATATCCACTGATCCCTTTTATGTCACATTGTATTCCTGTCTGTTAGATATTCCAGTTTCCCTCCTTATGAAGCCTTTCACAGTGGGTAATTTTACATCACCACATATTTAATAAGCCAAGACTGGCCATTTGGTGTGCTTTAGCCATTGAAATGTAGAGAGTTAATGTGTGCCATTTCCAGACAGATTCTTCTGCCGCTGGCACTAGATTACTTCATTCTTTCTACAAGATTGGACACACATCAGATGGTTCTATTGGCCTCAGTTCTGGAGGGAAGATGACACGGAGCAGAGTAGCAGCTGGTCCTGGATGAACATGTGACCATTATTGAAAGACATGGGGATTTGTGGTCATTTGTTGCTGTAGCAAAACTTAGTTTGTTATGACTAATAATACATCCTTCTTCCTTGGTATCAAAGGAACCATATTTCCAACTTTGTCACCATGCTCTGTACTCTGGGAAGCTGATCTCTGTTGACTGTATCCTCTAGGCTTCCTTTTATTCTGGCTCTGGTTGGGTTCAACTGACAGAGGCACCAGTAGGATATTGGAGAGGGGAGGAGAGAAAGCTCAGAGTATTTACCCCCTGGTTTCTTCCTTTCTAGGCTGTAGGTTGGAGATGTCTGTGTTCCTCTACCTAAGAACTCAGTGATCTGTTAACCACTCCCTCCTCTTGCCCTTCAGACCCAGAGGTAATGGCCTTCTGAGGTTAAGTGTCTGCTCAAGTCTTATCATTTCCCTTTAAGCTCTTCTTAGTAATCCCCAAACCTTGACTGGTATAATGGGCATTGTTGCAGGGTGGACGAAGTAAGTGAGAAAGAGCAAATGTCCTCCTAGGAAGGACATTCAGAACATAGCTCCTTTCATTGGGAAGGGCAGGGGGATCAATAGCATTGTCTTTGTGTATTATGGACGCACGGTATATTATACCTGCTGACGATATTTGCTACAGCAGTGAAATATTTGCAAACAAATGTTTGGCCTGAATTTATAATCATTCTCATGGTGTACTGAGTCCTGAAAAATGGTCATTATCCCAAATTCTCAGGAAAGGAAACTACCAATTTGGGAACTTAATGATACACAACGAGGCCACCTAGAATACCAGCAAGCAAGCAGTGTTTATAGCTGTGGTAGGCAGAATTTCTGAAGTGCCACCTCCCCCCACAAGCTGTCCTAGACTGCTCCCCAGAACTTGTGAATGTGATGAGATACCACTCCCTTGATTGTCTTATGTTAAATGGCACAGTTGAGCTTAAGGAGATTAACTGGATTATCTGGGTGGGTCCAGTGTACTTGCAGTAGACTTTAAAAGCAGAGAGCTTGCTTTGGCTGGTGGCAGAAGTCAGAGACTTGAAGCATAAGGGAGATTTGATGAGCTCTTGCTGTCACTGCCTAGAGAAAGTTCGTCACCTCATCCTGTATAGTAAACTGGCCTGGTGACGAGGAAATCTACACAAACAAATTTAGGGCAGATGCAGGAAGTTGGAGGCTATCCTTTTGGCTCAAAACAGCCTGAAGGAAATGACAGCTGCTGTCCTTTTGGACTATGGAATCTCTACCATGGAACGTGTTCCTGGAAGGTACTTGTACTGCTCGTGACTCTTAGACTCCGGCTTGGAGATGTGCTGGTGTGCCACATTGTGTGGCAGCAATGCTGTGCTGTCACCCTTTGTCCAGTCTGTCTTTCTCTCAGGACTTGTACTTTTCACCTAACACAACGGCACCAGATCACTGACTTCAGGGTTCTGGCCCAGACTCTGCAGCCTGCTCTGAGCTCATGAGTTAGCAGACCTGGGACAAGTCTGGATTGGCATTTTCACAAGCTACCCCAGTGAGGCCTTGTGCTGTGAATTTTGAAAACAACTGGCCTACAAAGAGGATCTTGAAAAAATATTCTTAAGGACACATATGTGTCACTACAGTCTATCGCACCCTCCTTTTGTTAAAAAGTAGAATTGAGTGAATCATATTCTTAGAGATTGTAGCTTATCCCAAATCTTTGAATTGAACAGGGACTCATCTCCCCCTGGGCTCTGATGTCAACTGAACTCCGAGCTACTTTATTCAGCTGGTTAGAGAAAGTTCCTGTGTTAACGAAAAGATGCACAAGCCACCTTGGCATAGAGACAAACTCTGCTCCACATGGGAAGAGCCTAACTCCTTGTTTCAACCGCAACAGAGATAAAGGGGTCACCATTAATACTAGAAAAATCATCCAGAAGTGTGTATTCTACACATGGTGGGTTGGTAGGTTAGAATCTGGAACTTAACGTTTGTAACCATTTTGGCTTAATAGAAATTTAAACCGTTTATGCATGTGGCCCATTTTGGCAGTTTGTGCTGTCTCCAAGGTCTGAAATGCAACTGCTCATTTTGAATCACTTATTCGAATTCTTGTGTGTTATCTGGTTGATGGCAGGTCTCCTAAAGATGGTATAATTAAAAAACTGCTCATACACACAAGGAGATCTTGGATAGCATGGATCATGGATTTGAGGAATTAAAAAATTTACAATAAAAATAAACAGAAGTATATCCATATCAACTATATCAATGAGATTTGAAACAAAGTTATTTGCATACTCAGTGAAGGAACATTTGATCTGTTCCTGTGAGAAGGAAACTTGGCCAGGTGGCAGTCATGCATTAAGGACAATTACAAAACAGAAATGAACCACAGCACTTTGGTTTGATCTACCCAAATCAGTTCACGGTAATAAAACATTTTCTTTACTTTTGAAATAATGATGAAAGCCATGTCACCTCTAGAATACTATGATTTGGCTAATCTCTCCCAACTCTCTTGACTATTATTGAGAAGAAAGGCTTTTTGTCTTGAAACACTCTTTTTCTTACATTAAGCCCTGATAACTTGCAAACATCAGTGAAAGAACAAAAGGACTTTACAGAGAAGCTGCCTCAGAGAAGAATTGGTGGGGAAGTGGTACTTTCACGGGGCCTTTCCTTGGGGCTGTCACCATGCCAGAGGTCCCTGAGCCCCTCCACTGTGGAAGGCAGCAGCTTCTAAGGCAGCCAGGTCTGGTTAACGTGGCAATTAACCCATCTTCCCCCGGCTGGGCTTTTCTAGTGGAGGAGAAGGAGGTTTGAGACTTCATGGAAGTTGATAGAGACTGGAAACCATTGGTGAATTTCTAGGAAGACTTAGATGTATTTGTATCTTGAAAAAGTTTGTATTTACCAAATTTTTTTTCAAAATGGTGTGGCTATGCACCTGTAATTGGACATAGGGAAATCGGTTCCTGGGAATATATGGGATAGGGGAGGAGGGTATGCAATGAGTAATAGAGGTAAGATAGACCATCCAATAAAGGCCTTGGGACAATTGCCTATCCGATGGGGAAAAGATTAGAGTCCTGCCTTTCACCAAACACAAAAGTAAATTCTAGGTAAAATACATTTCTAAAATGGAAACCCTAAAACTTTAAAAGGTGCTAAAAGAAAACCTACAAGGGATCTTGTCATAACCTGGGGATCGTGAGAAGTTTACTAAGCAAGACACAACTTCTGAACACCATCAAAGAAGTGACTGACAGATTGGACCGACAAAAACAAAAACAAAAGAAGAAACTCAAACCACTTCTGATTAGTTAAAGACACCACAAACAAGGTTAAAATGCAAGCCAAAGATCAGAAGAAAATATTTGCTGCACCTAGAACAGAATAACAGTTATAGTCATAATAAGTAAAGTGTTCACACAAATCAATAAGAAAAAGGCAAATAACAGAAGTAGGGGCAAAGGTCCCAGAAAAACAGCAACCACAATGATCCATAAGTACTAAAAAGATACTCAACATCCCTAATAATGAGGAGAACATAAACGAAAACATCAGCAAGATGCCATATTTCACTGGTTAGATTGGCAACAGTTAAGAAGATAGAGATCATATCTGAGGTTGGTGGGGACACAGGGAAACATGCATTTATATCCTGTGGTGCATATTATTGGAGCCATTTTGATGGTGTTTTTGAAATAGCTCTCAAAAGCTGGCAAGATGTAGAAAAATTGAAAATGCACATTTTGACCCAGCAATTCGAATTTTGGAATACAGCTTACATAAATACTTGTGTATGGACACAAGATAAATAAACATTAAATACACCCTGCATTGCAAGACATAAGTTAGGTATATACATACAGATGTAGAAAATTCTCTAATATATATTCAGTGAGACAGTACCAAAAACTCTGTAAACAGAAAGGATCCGGCAGATAGATAGGAGGCACTAAATAACTATTTGCTTAATGAAACATATGTAAACGTATAGGAAAAGTTCTGGAAGGACACTGTGGCAAAGTGCAAAGCAGTCACCTGTAGGGAAAGCAGAGGGATCTGGGATTTGGGACTGAAGCAAAGGGGCACTTACACATTATACTGCATACATCTTTCCGTTGTTTGCGTGTTTATTTTGTGATAACTTTAAAGAAGTTATGCCCTCTCAAAAGGAAGTGATCCCACTGACATCTATACAGTGAAAATGATTGCTCAGATGTGGCAATATTAAGTTGTCTTTTTGATGGCTTCTTAATGTGATGACTTCTGAGCAAATATATTCCCCATAAAATTGGTGGGAAGCGGGCCTCAGAGATGTAAGGACTGGGGTTAAGAATGCTGATTCCTATTGAATTTCGGAAAGGGGGTTGTCTCTACGTCCACATCTCCTCAAACCCCTGCAATCTGAGTTTTGCTCTCACCATCTCCTGAAACTGTTTTGCTAAGGTCGCCGACAGCTTGGCTACCAAATCAAACGGGCACTTGTCAGTTCTCGTGTCACTTGACTCTAAAGCAGTATCATTGTCTGCCATTCTCTCCTTTTTGAAACATTCTCTAAACTTCCATGAAACTACATCTCTGCTACCTTTTGTCTCTTTGCTGTTGCTCTCCCTGTTCCTCAGATGTTAGTTTTCTTTAGGCTTTGTCTTCAGACTTCTTTTCCTGCTTTCCATGTTCTTCAGTCTTCTTGCATGACCCCGTCCACTCTTGTGGTTTGAATCCAATCTATATGCCCTCCAGCCCAAACTGTGCTTTTAAAGAGCTCCAAACTAATACCTCCAGCTGTAACTGGCCATCATCATATGGTGTCATAAGTATCTAAAATTCAGCATGTTCAGAATCAGACTCCTCTTCCCCAAATGCGGATCAGTCCTCCCTGTCTTCATGATTGGCAACATCCTCTATCCATTCAGAAAACAGGGAGTTGTCCTCAATTTGTATTTCACACCCAGTGGGAGATGAAGCCCTGAAAATTCTTTGTTACTAATGTCTTATGAACCCAATCTATTCTGTGTTGTCTAATTGAAAAGTCACTGCCTTGATTTGGGCCACATTTCTTGGCCTTGGCTGGTGAAATAGTTTTCTACACAATCTCTCTGCCTCCAGTCTTGTTTCTCTTGAATACATTATATGGTGGTGTATTATGCTTCTTATTAAAATAAGTAGCTTTTCATTACTTTTAAGATAAAACACAAGTCTCTTAACCACCTAGCATTTATCATTAATTCCATCCTGTTCTCTCTGTTATACCCTTGTCACCCCTGTCACCATTGCACACAGCAATACATGTGGTTCTTTAATCTGCCATGTTCTGATGCCACATTTTATTCATTCCAAAGATACTTATTGAATAATTATGACACCAGGCTCTAATATGCATGCTGTCTAATGCACGAGACCATATTCCTATCCTCGTGGAGCTTACATTCTGGCAGAGGAGCAGAAAATAAACATGTAGACAAATATATAATATAATTTAATGGGAAATGCCATGGAGAAAGAAAAGAGGGAAATAAAACAGAAAAAGTCTGGGGTAAGAAGGAGGGTGCTACTTCAACAAGGGGGTCAGGGAGGTCCCATTGACTAGGTGGTACTTGAGCTAAGGCTAGTGTAGTGAATATTCTGGGACAGAGCACTCCAAGCAGAAACAAGCAGCACAGAAGTCCAGTGGTGGGAATAAGTTTGCTATGTTCTAGAGATGGAAAGAAGGCCAGTGGTTCTGAGTGTGATGAAGGAAGGGGTAACTTCATGTTGCCTTTGAGTGCTTGTAAAAGAAACTCCAACTCAGAAGGACTTAAGCCATAAGGAAATTTATGATTTACTATTTTAGGAAGTCTAGAAATAGGGGGGCCCTGAAACCATGTGACTGAGACTCAACAACATCAACAAGGATCCAGAACCTTTCCATCTTTCTGCAATTTGCTTCTGTCCTTGGTGATTGCTTCATTCCGTGACAAGAAGCAAGATGAGTGTCCCAGGAACCCAGAGTCAAATCCAGGCATGACAATATGCAGAGTAAAAGAGAGGACTTATCATCTTGGGACACCTCTCCTGAGGAAAACATTCCTCAAAGCCCCAGCAGACTTTCTCACAAATCTCATTTGCTGTATGTCTTGGTCTAAATGTGTTTGTATTTCACCACATGTGCATATTGAAATGCTAATGTCCAGGGTGATGGTTTTAGAAGGCGGGGCCTTTGACGGGTGATTAGGTCATGAGGGTGAAGCCTTCATGAATGTGATTAGTGCCCCTATAGAAGACCTCAGAGAGTTCCCTCACTCTGTGTACCATATGAGCATACAACAAGAAATCTGTGACCTGGGAAAAGGCATCTAGATCTTGGACTTCCAGCCTCCAGAACTGTGAGAAATAAATTTCTGATGCTTATAAGGCACCTAGTCTGCGGTATTTTGTTATAGCAGCCTCAACAGACTAAGGCACTGTACCAGGCTCTGTGCTCCTTCCTGAGCTGGCGGGAAGGGAATTGGCACCAACCAGTACCTGTGTGGGCTAGACGTTCTGTCGGCAACCCATACTTACGGTAGGAAATGAGTGGTAGACAAGGTGTGGCTTGCATGGGCATGTAAACATTTTTAGTGACTGCAATGCAAGCATTTGTAGTTTTGAACAGACGAAAGATAGATAGAGGTGAGACTGGCCTTGAGGACCTCTTAGGTTAGGTGTTAAGAGGATGGTGCCGTAGATGTGAGGAGGAGTTCTACCTAAGATATTTTTTGGGTGGAGTATACAGGACTTGCTGATGTAAGAATAGTGAGGTGGGGAAAAGGAAGAACCAAGAAAAACTCCCAGAGTTGTGGCCTGAGCAACTGGGTGATGGTGTTCACTGAGATATGGAGGACCTGCAGAGCCATGCGTTTTGGGGAGCAGAGGTCTAGTTTCGGTTTTAGCTCGTTGGTTTAATCCCTATTAGACATCACACTGGATGTGAAGAAAGCCCCAGATACGAGTAGGAGATCAGGTGAAGGATGGGGATGGGAGATGTTGTCTGGCCCTGGAAGCCATGACATTTATACAGGGAAAGGATCAGAACCAGTATCTAAGTCCTAGGGCACTCAAAAAATTAGAGGTTAGGAAGAGGGAGATGGGACCGAAAATCATATACGAGGGAAGAAGCCAGGAGAGAAAGAGAGAAAAACCACCTTTCACAAAGGGGGGCAGTCATCGGTGGCTTCCGATGCTACTGGGGCAGCAAGTTCTACGCAAACAAACAATAGGCCACAGGGTTGGAATTTGAGGCTGCAGGTGACCTTCAAAAGCTTTTTCAGGCAGATATGGAGACAAAATTCTTACTGGGGTGCGTTGGGTAGGAAGTGGGAGGTGAGAGAGTATATACAATTGCTATCAGTCAGAGCTTGATCAAAGAAGCAACCTAAGTATGATGTGGAATAAAAGATTCATTGTAAGGAGTGCCTTGTGCAACTGGGGAAGAAGCTGGAGGCAAAGGCCCAGCGGGTCTTGGAAGATGGGAGAAAAGTCAGTACCCAGGGGTTGCTGCTGGAAGTAGCTGAGAGGTCCGAGTGGCCGTCTCTGGGTCTAGTGGTGGGCCAGCAGTCGGCAGAAGTGCTCCATCCACTGAAGTTTCCACCTCCCTTTCCCCCCACTGGACTGTTTTTTAATCATCCTTTGAAATTCCACTCAGACAGGGCCTCCCCCCAGAAGCCCTTCTGGACCCTCCCAGTGCACCTTGTCTGGTTCTGTTGACTGTTTCTATGTGCTTTCATCGTCCCAGCGCTAACCTCTGTCACAGCACCTCTTCTGTGGGCATGCCCTGGTACAGCTCCTGGAAGTTACTAGGTGCCCCAAAATGTTTGTACAACTGACTGGAGCCCTGTTTCTCCTGAGATCCTGACTCCCTGAGGGGAGGGACTGTGCTCCCTCCATAAGTATTCGCTGAGTCAACGGAAGGAGGGACAGATGAATGGGAGGACAGGCAGGACCAGCAGTCTGAACACGGCCCGAGGGCTCGGGACTCCGTGTGTCCTGTGTTTGTATCCACTCCTTTTACTTATGTTAAATGACCCCCTTGGTGTGCACAGTGTGTGTCTCAGCCCGGGCATTCTGGAACTTGGTGAACATGTTCGCATTTGGCTCCTATTACCCTTTGTGATATTACAAACTTTAGTTGTGCTCTGTCATCATTTTCCCAAATTACTCGCATATGAAAGTCCCTCCTGACACTTTAATTGACCTCCTTGGGATATTTCAAGTTTGGCTATGCCTTGCTTAATGTGTAGTGATAAGAGATGACATGGTTTTAGAGATGCAAATGTATGATAATATCATGCGAGCTTGAGGTTTTGCTTTGCATAAACTATGGAGAGACTTGTCAAAGAAGTAACTTGTATACTAATCACGCTGCACGTATATACTTAAATAAGGCAACCTTACTGGTTGGTGCAGCCTGCCTCATGCCCCCGTCACCCCACAGAGAGCAGAGGGGCATCCTCAGGCCCCTAAAATAGGAATAGCCTCTCTGCTCGTCTCAGATTCCCTGGCGGTTGCTCTCTGCACCCGGAGCGTCCCGATGCCATGGAGGAAACAAAGGCCTCCTCTGTGATCCCGAGGTGCCAGTTTGGCTGGGCAAAGACAAAGGGACATTTTAAATAAAGTCTCCAGACATTTACTTAGCCTCAAAATTACTTCTCCAAATTTGCACATTGTGCAACACTGCAGATCTTCAAATGTATTTCTGTAACTGGCTCCAGTATGCCTTATGTTGTAACTTTTCTTTTTGTCATGGGGAGGGAGTAGGGAAGGGATTAGTTGTCTTTTTTTCCCCTTCCAGAGAACTGCCAAAATAATTCTGACTCTCCCAGATGAAGTAAGTTTTAAAATTGTGGTTCTCCTGAGGTTCGTTTGGAAGAAGACACGGCGATTCTGAGAAACCAGCGGTGGGCCTGCCAAGACGCTACACTTCCTGGCTGCGGCTTCTGTTTCCTTGCGTGGAGGTCAGCGTGAGAACAGAACCACGGTCTTCAGGGGCTGGAGAGGCTTGTTCGAACGCTTGTCCTTGCCCACCTGAAAGCCTCCTGTCTTCCTCGGCACGGTGGCTTTAATCCCAGACTTGAGAGTTCGCCGCGAGGCTGCATTCCCTTTCCCAGGCCTGGCCGTTGCTCTTGGCTGGCGGGCCCCCGAGAAAACTGGGACGCACGCTTGGCTCAGACCGTCTCTGAGGTGTGCGGTTTCCAGAAAACTGGGGATCGCCATCCCGTACCGCCGGGTCTCTGCATCCCGGGGTTCGAGGCAGAAGGGGAAGGGGGGCAAAGGGCAGAATCAGAACGATTCAGGGGTGATATAAGAGCCGTAGAATTTCAGAGCTGCAAGGCCCTTTCTGACAGAGTTGCAGAGAGGAAGGGCAGAAGTAACCGAATCGGACTGACGGGGGGGCGGTGGGGGGCTTTGAGGGAGGAGATGGGTAAAGCAGCAGCTCTGAAATGGAACTTTGTCGATGTTCGGAGAGGAGGGCTGAGGCGGGGCACCATGGGCTTTACCGGCACCACGTGGCACGAATGTGTAGCCTCCAGGTCTCGCTTCAGTTGTTTGAAAAACGGGGTTGTGTGTGGGTCAGAGGTCGGGTGTTGAACAAAGCCTAAGATGTGACAGGTGGCCATAGTGAGCACAAGCATCGCTACCACCAGCTGGTGCCGTCCTTCTGTTGGAAACACAAATGCACCGACACCCAAAGCAGTGAGGTGGTTTGCCCAACAACACTCAGCATATAATGGCAGAACTCAAGAACAGACCCATTTCTCCTGCCCTTCAGAGGGGTACTTTTTCCCCATTTCACTGCTCTTCAGTCTAAGTCTGTTAGGTAAGTCCTCATGAAAAAGTAAAATGAAATGTTTTGATTAAAAGTGTTTCATGATTGTCTTTTGACACCAACATAATTTTAATGTGAAAACGAAAGATTTCACGGGTGAGCTTTCTCTAGGCTGGAGGCAGAGGGAGGGGCCTTCCCACCTGCCTGGGCTCCCACCTCGTCTGGCCACTGTCCCTGTGAAACCATTTATGAGCCTTGCTCTGTGCAAGCTTGGTGCTGGGAACCAAGCCTGAAAATCACCATCCCTGCCCCCAAGTTGTTCGTTGCTTCCTGGGGAAGGCAGACCAGGGAGTAGATCATTGATGTACAGCTTAGTGAATGCTGTGATTGATGTTAGCACAGAGGAGGGCCATTTGGTCAAGGTGAGGAGCCATCAGCCCTGCGCTGAGCCTGGAAGGCTGGGGAAAAGTTAGGCAGGTAAAGAAGGGGTAGGGGCCAGGGGGTGACTTTGGGCGGAGGAGAGGGAGGGGGGAGGAGGCAGAGGGGAAAGACCAAGGGATGTGCCAGGAAGGGCTAGAGACCAGGAGGGAGTGAAGTGTGCTGAGGAATATGGATTGAACCCTAGAGGAGACGGTGGATTTCCATGGGTGTGTATGTGTTTGTGACAACCATTTCCGTTTTAGGAAGATCGCTGGCTGGGCAGACAGCAGGAGTGGAACTTGAGGCCCTGAAAGTTATAGGGCCTCCAAAAAACTAGAGGCAATAAAGGAGGGAAGAAGAGAGGAGTCACTTCTGGCAAGCTTTGCTTGGGTTCCTGTGTGGTCAGAAGTCAGACAGAGGAGGGGGTCAGGTGACCCTCAGGTTGGTGGCTCCTGGGGTCGGTGCTGCCCCTCACCGAAACATAGAAGTCAGGGTAGCTACATGGCCCGTCTTTCAGAAGGAGCTCGGGCTCCAAGCTACCACTGTCCTGAAATTCACAACTTTCCATCGATGGGATGATGGCGTGTGCTTGTGAGCAAAGGAGTCTGGGGTTGTTCCTTGCTGCCCCATTGGCATACAGTGTTTGAGATGCCCCATGAGTACAGAATCTCAGTGGGCCCACCCAATGTGAGGACATGATAAGCACGTTATGTCTATGGCCAATGGCCCCAGAAGCCATACTTGCCGATCAAATCAGAACTTGCTGACAATGCAGGAAGAAAGCAATGACATGCCAGGAAACACAAATGACCAAGAAACTCTATCCTACCCTTGCTGTGCTCTTTCCTGTATTTGCTGAAAATGAGGACATCAAAGGAAAGGGAAAGCCCTTCCTTACTCATGGCTAAACAGAAGGCAGAGGGTTGATAGAATATGCACATATCAAGGAGCACGATTGAAAACAGTCCAGTTTGTTTTGTGTAGTGTTGCCACAGTTTTGGCAAGAATAAAATGTGTGTGTATGTACAAGTTACACAATGAAAATTGTGTATTTTCTGTGATTCCACACCAGTTAAATGCTCCTGTATTTGCATTTAAAACTGGCATTCCATAACATAAAGATGATGGGTAAAATTCATTCTAATAATTAAAAATTGTGATTTTTGTTAACCCAGAACAACTTTAGATAGGAAATAATGAACACCATGACAAGTTGAGAGAGAAACAGGAGAAAAGAAAACAGCTGTGTATTTTCTTTCCTTTAATGGCACTTCCCTCTACACTTTCATCTTTCGCTGGGTGCTGCAGATTATGTAAGCTGGCTTGAAGTTAACAGGTTTGGGGAAGAAAGGACGAGGCATTTATATTTTGCTTGTGGACATGTGGATTTTGAATTGAAATGGTTTAGATTTGGGGGCCAGCTGCAATGTAGTTGGCAGTTGGGATCATGGGCTGGAATTCTCCAGACACAATGTACAGGGTGTGAAGCCCAAGCCAGGATCCCAGAGACATTGGTGCTGAGGGTGGGGGGAAAGCACTGCAGTGGGTGTGTTTGCTGACTGAACAGACAGCAGAGGAACTGGAGAGTAAGCCCTCGGAGCCTACGGGAAGCTAGCTTGGTTCTCGGTAATCAACATGCCATCTACTGAAGGTCCAAGATTGGAGTTCCTTTCTTTTCTGAATTTCAGAAGGGTAAGGAGTCCCAAGTTTCCATGTCCTGAGAAAAGATCGCCCTGCGTACTCCAGGTGAGGAAGAAATTTCCTTCAGTCACTTGGAAGTGACCAGAGAGTAAAATGTCATCAGTTGTTCACATGTTACTGGACACTTAGGCTGTCTTCATATCTTGGCTATTATGAATAATGCTGCAGTGAACAGGGGTGTGCAGATGTCTCTTTGAGCTACAGATACCCAGAAGTGTGATTGTTGGATCATAGTTTTATTTTTGATTTTTTGAGAAACCTTCTTATTGTTTCCCATAGTGGCTGCACCAGCGTGCATTTCCACCAACAGGGCCCAACGGAGTCTTTTTTCCCGCATCTTTGCTAGTACTTGTATCTTGTCTTTTTGATGATAGCCGTTTCCCTGATGATTAATGATGCTGAACACCTTTTCAGGTACATATTGGCTATCAGCATATCGTCTTTGGAAAAATGTCTGTTCAGACCTTTGCCCATTTTAAAATTAGGTTATTTAAACTTTTATGTATTTATTTTTTCGGCAGTTGAGTTGTATGAATAAAACTCATCTGGGGTATTAAGTCGTTATCAGAAATTTGGTTTGCTAGTATTTTCTACCATTCTGTAGGCTGTCTTTTCATTTTGTAGATTTCCTTCAAAGCTTTTTAGTTTGATGTAGTCCCAACTTGTTTATTTTTGCTTTTGTTGTTGTGCTTTGGTGTGATATCCAAAAAAATCATTATCAAAACCAGTGTCAAGATTTTTACCTATGTTTTCTTCTAAGAGTTTTGTGGTATCAGGTCTTATATTTAAGTCTTTAACCCATTTTGAGTTATTTTTTTCATTCTTTTTCATTTGACATGGATATTTATTTTCCCCAACACTATTTGTTAGGGAGGCTATTCTTTCTCAGTTGTGTCTTCTTGGAAACTTTGTCAAAGATTAATACCATACTATTTTGATCACTGTAGCTTTAAAAAATAAATGGATAAAGAAAACATGGAATATACACACTATTGTTCAGCCATAAGAGAGAAGGAAATCCTGCTCTTTGCAAGAACACAGATGAACTTGGAGGACATTATGCTAAGTGATATAGGCCAGACACAGAAAGACAAATACTATTTAATTTCACTTATATGTAGAATAAGGTCTAGCTCATACAAGCAGAGAGTAGAATGCTGGTTGCCGGGGCTGGGAGATGAGGGAAATTTGTGCCAACTTTCAGTTATAAGATAAATAAGTTTTGAGAATCTAATGTACAGCATGGTGACTATACTTAATAATATTGTTGTATCCTTGAAATTTGCTAAGAGTTGATCTTAAGTGTTCTCACTACACACAAAAAAGATAATTGTGAGGTGTTAGATGTGTTCATTAGCTTGACTACGGTAATCATTTCACAATACAGATGTATATCAAGTCACCACACGAACACCTTAAATATATACAATTCTGTTTGTCAGTTATACCTCAATAAAGCTGGAAAATATATGAGAATACTTAAAATACACAAATAAGCCACAAAATTTTATAAATCTACAATCATGTCAGACTATAGCACAATTAAAAAGTGATGTTATGCTTCTGAAAAATATTACTATAAAGAACAAATAGTATATTTGACAGAAACTTCCTTCCCCTTCCCTTGATTGATGAGGAGTTTGAGC
The DNA here is from genome assembly GCF_022079265.1 of Lynx rufus. Lineage (NCBI taxonomy): Eukaryota > Metazoa > Chordata > Mammalia > Carnivora > Felidae > Lynx > Lynx rufus. The sequence goes on from NW_025814826.1 coordinate 3,114,396, forward strand.
CCCGTCATCAATTGGTCTGTTCCTAAAAGATTCATTTGTGAAACTAGTGCTGTAAGTTATTCCGTGAAAAATTGGTATGGGCAAATAATTTGGGAAATAGAGCTAGAAGATTCTGATTTGGAAATTCTATCAACGCATATTAGTATACCCTAGGTTGAAATCAGGCAGAATTTCACTAAACCTGGGATTTCTCTGAGTTATTTGTCCATAGGACTCTATTTCACTTTACATTTGTGTTATCCTGCTAAACTAGTGCTGAGTGGAGTGCACCTTGGGACAAACTGTAAGCCTGATTTACCTCACGTGCTGGAGCCCAGCTGTTCATGTTAACCCATTAATTAATTAATTAATTAATTCATTCATTCATTCAATGAGTAGTAATGGAATATCTACCCTGTGTCAGGCCCTGTACTTGGCACTGGGAATGCTACAGTCAGTGATGCAGGCATATTCTGCTGGTATGACACTTACAGCCTAGTGGGCTCTCTAGGCGTTAATAAATAATCAAACAAAGTAAATGTACAATAAAAAACTTAGATAACTATGAAGAAAACTGTTCTATAGTAATGTTCAACAAAGGAAATCAATGTGTATGGAAGAGCGAGGAGGAGGTGTTGCAGGGAGAGAGAGCCTCCTGGGGCAAGAGAAGAGTGTGTGCAGAGGCTGTGGATGGGAGGGAGCCCAGTGCAGGCCAGTGTGATGGGAGGAGAGAGGACAAGGGCAGTGGCACCTGGGATGTGGGTGGAAGGGCAGACAGGGGACCAGGCCCATGGATCCTTATACGCCTGTTAGAAATTTTGCCCTCTAAGAATCATGGGAAGCTAGTGAACTGGTCAGGGCTGGCATCATGGGGAAGTGAGTGAGGCACTTGCTTCGACACAAAATTTAAGGGGTGTCAAAAGTAAGTAATCAATATCAATAATGCAATATTTAAAAAAATCAATATTGATGTGACAAGAATTCCTGGATGAACAAACTATGAAAAGTCTAAATAAAGACAGGATCTCACAGTGCCATGCTAAGCTGCCATATTGGAGCCTATGGCAAAGAGAAAGGTGTGTACCCTTATGTACATGTTTGTATGTATTTTAAATAGTTTCATCTAGAACATTAAAGTAGAAGTAGATTTTGGAACCATTATAGGCGAGTTAACTTTATTTAAAATTTTTTTTAATTCATTTTTTTAAAACTATGAGAAGTATGCTCCTTAATTCCCATCACCTATTTAATGCATACCCCCACCCCCATCCCCTCTGGCAACCATCATATTGTTGTCTACAGTTAAGAGTCTGTTTCTTGGCTTGTATCTCTCTCTTTTCCCTTTGCTTGTTGGTTTTTTTTCTTAAATTCCACATACAAGTGAGATCATATGGTATTTGTCTTTCTCTGACTGACTTATTTCGCTTAGCATTATACTCTCTAGCTCTGTCCATGTTGCTGCAAATGGCAAGATTTCATTCTTTTTATGGCTGAATATTCCATTATATATATATATATATATATATATACCACTTCTTTATATCCATTCATCTATCAATAGACACTTGAGTTGCTTCCAGAGTTGGGCTATTGTAAATAATGCTGCTATAGACATTGGGGTGCATGTATCCTTTTGAATTAGTGCTTTTGTACTTTTTGGGTAAATACTAGTAGCGTGATTACTGGATCATAGGGTAGTTCTATTTTTAATTTTTTGAGGAATATCCGTACTGTTTTCCACAGTGACTGCACCAGTTTGCATTCCTACCAACAGCGCATCAGGGTTCCTTTTTCCCCTCATCCCCACCAACACTTGTTGTTTCTTGTGTTGTTGATTTTAGCCATTCTGACACGTGTGAGGTGATACCTCATTGCAGTTTTGATTTGTATTTCCCTGATGATGAGTGATGATGGGTTAGCTTTCATTAAAGTTAGGAAAGTAAAACTATATTCAATTCTGTTGTGGTATAAATAAAAAAAACTAAACTTAAAATACTGTTATGAGTTTTAATAACCTGCCTTTTTTAATTTTATTTTTTTAAGTTTATTTATTTTGAGAGAGAGAGAGCACAGATGTGCATGAATGGGGGAGGGGCAGAGAGGAGGTGGGGGAGAGAGAGAATCCCAAGAAGGCTCCACACTGTCAGCACAGAGCCCGATGTGGGACTTGATCTCATGAACCATGAGATCATGACCTGAACCGAGGTCAAGAGTTGGATGCTTAACTGACTGAGCCACTCAAGCATCCCTTAATAGCTGTCCTTTTAAGTTTTCAATATTTTTTCACTACTTTAATGTTCTGGGATAAGGTTAACCGTGAAAAAATACAAAAATCATCTATATTGAGACACACATTTTTCCTTTTGCACCACACTCCAGCGTTGCTTGGTACATCACTGAATAGGGGCCTGATGGATCTGATACGAGGTTCTCTTATTGCGCCATAAGGAAAAGGCATGACTAGATGGACAATGCTATCTGAGGTGGGGAAGGCTGGTGGAGGAGTGGATGTTTTGGGGTTGGGGGTGCAGATAGTTATTTTGTTCTTTAGTGTATTGAGTTCTGAGGTACCTTCGAGCCTCAACTGTCTGGTATTCTAAATTTCTCAGGGAAGACTTGTCAAGTAGGCAGCTGGACGTATAGGTATATAGCTCAGAGGAAAAGCGTGGCTAAAAGGTTTAACTTGGGAGTTATACACTGGCCTGTAGATGACAATTGTGAGAGGTGAAGCCATCCATCTATGGTGAGTCTTGGCTGCGGGTGCACATTGGAGTTACCTGGAAAGCTTTTAAAGTTCTTAATGTGCAGGCACCATTCCAGACTAATTAAATCAGTCTTCAGAGAGGGGTTTGGGCATAGGTATTTTTTCTTTTTTTGCCGTTGTTTATTTATTTATTTAAATGTAATTTATTGTCAAGGTAGCCAGCATAAAGTGTACACATGTGCTCTTGGTTTCAGGAGTAGATTCCCATTATTATTATTATTTTTAATATAATTTATTGTCAAATTGGCTCACAGACAGTGTGTACAGTGTGCTCTTGGTTTGGGGGGTAGATTCTCCTGATTCCTTGCTTACATACATCCAGTGCTCATCCCAGCAAGTGCCCATGATTAGTTTTGAAAAGCCTCCCAGGAATTTCTGCTTCCAGAGAAATGGAGAAGATGTACTTTCTCCTATTCTTCCTGCTAGCTGCAACTAAAAGTCTTGAATATTATATGTAAAACAAACATAAGAAGACTCTGAAAGGTAGAGCGAAGACTGCCTGGATAGGGGCCTCAAAAGCCAAGGAACAGCATGATAGTGAGTTCCCTGGATTTTCTTTCTGCCGCCCTTGTCCCAGACTTGGAGTTGAAGAGGACAGCAACCTGGAAATAGCAGTGGGTGGAGACAAACTAAAAGCCCCAATGAAACCCTACCATCTCGAGCCAAAGGGGGACCTTAGCAAGACAAAATCACTCTTAGGAAACATTCACTCTACTATGGCCAAACAGGACAGAAAAAATTGTGGCTCCATGCACACCCATGCCGGAAGACTCTGAGTGGGGAGCCAAGACATCCACCTTCGTGAACTCTAGTGAGACGTTCTATCCGGCTGATAGGGAGCTCTTCTAGCCCTGCACTGTCAGTGGAGGCCAGGTGGAGAAACCGAGTTCCACCTCTGCTTGGCAGTAACTAGTGTCCCTTCTTCTTCCCGATGGGCATTGTCAAAGGAGCCCTAGTAAAGAGTCGGGACTTTACCCATCGCCCACTGATAATGAGGCCACTCTCCGGTATGTAAGTGGAGCTGGTGATCTGGAGCCTCCACGCAGCAGTGATAGGGAACCACCCCTCCTCACCGTGGGTGTCAATGGTGACCAAGTGGGGACCCTGGACTTCCTTTTAAGGCATTTTTTATTAAAAATTTTTAATGTTTGTTTATTATTTTTGAGAGACAGAGACAGAGTGTGAGTGGGGAGAGGAAGAAAGAGAGGGAGACACAGAATCCGAAGCAGGCTGCAGGCTCTGAGCTCAGCACAGAGCCTATCGTGGGGCTTGAATGCACAAACCATGAGATCATAACCTCAGCCGAAGTCAATGACTAACCGACTGAGCCGCCCAGGTGCGCTGGGACCTGGACTTCTAACTCTATCTTCTAGTAATGACACAGTATCATCTCTACTTTCCTTTGCTGGATTGGTGTCAGAGACACCCAGCTAAAATAGAACTTCAGTAGTTCTAACTACTACTACTGATATAAAAGTGGTCTGGTATTCAATTAAAAAATCATTTATCAGGGGCGTGATCTCAAATTGGATGAAAAAAGACAATCAATATATGGCAAAACCAAGATGATAAAGATGTTGGAATTATCTAAAAAAGGGATGATGTCATCAAGATGGTGAAATAAGGATCCCTGGGCCCTTCCCCCCCTCACCCCTCAACTCACTAGTTCAACAACAATCCATGGAGAAATTACTTCTGTGACAAATCCAGAAACTAGTTGAATAGCTTGTGCACTCTGGGCAAGTATGAAATCAAAGCTGGTAAGAATATTTGAGACATCCTCTTGCCATACTCCCTACCCCTGTCACAGAGCCATGGATAGGAAGGAACTCTTCAGTTCTGCTTCTTCCTTCCGGGGGAAAGAGTTGGATGACACATTCAGTGTTCCAACTTTTCCAGGGATGCCTGAGGGACTGGTTTCTGTCTTACCCATCTCGGAGTGCCGATCGGCAGGCATGCTCTAGATGCCCAGGACCCACGAGAACAAAGACAGCAGTCTGAACTAGCCCAAAAACAGTTGCCAAAGCCCCTCTCCAATTCCTCTGTATACGGGGTTGCTGGGAAGACCAGGAGAAGTAGCTGTTTTTTTTTAATGTGCAGATACCAGTAAAAAGGGTCAAGGAAAATGAAGAGACACAGAAATGTGTCCCAGACAAAGGAACAAAATAAATCTTTAGAAACGGACCCTAATGAAATGGAGATGTATAATTTTTCTGGCAAATTATTCTAAATAACCATCATAAAGATAATGAGAGCAGGAGAACACTATGTGAACGAAATGAGGATTTCAACAAAGAAAATATAAAAAAAATGTACTGAATAGAAATCTTGGACTGGAAGAACACATAACTGAACTGAATAATTCACTAGAAGCGTTCAGTAATAGACTAGATCAAGCAGAAGAAAGGATCAGCAAAGTGGAAGCAAGACCACAGGACATTTTCCAGTCAGAGAAGCAAAAAGAAGAGTGAAAAAGAGTGCATAAAGTTTAAGAGGTCACTGAGAGCAGATCAATATATGCACTACAAGGGTCTTTCTGAAGGAAATGTCGGGCAAGGAGGTTGGGGAGCATATCCTGGCCTTGAGGTTCCCGAGGATGCAGGGAGAAGAGCTGAGCAAGCCAGCTTGGAGACCCAGGCAACTTGTCTGTGCTCCTGGACGGACATCCAGGGGTGCGACGCTGGCTTCAGGGAAGCAGCCCAGGGGCACAGGGAGGCTGTGTGGGAATGGGGGTGGGGCACGGCCCGGGACCAACTGAATGGGCTGAATGGGCTGCAGGCCTCCAGGGACAGGACTGGGAGCTCCATGGTCCCAGACAAGTGGCCAGTGAGCCAGGCTGACCCAGTTTTCCAAGGGCACCAGGAGATTGCAGTCACTCTGTGCTTGCGTCTCGGTCTGCGCCACTGCTCACGCCCGCACATGTGTGTGTATGGGGGCGAAGGTGGGTGTGCATACATTCTCATCGCCATGGCCCTGGCTTTCCCATGCCCCAGCAGGCAGGATCATGGGTTCCTCAGGAGGGCTGCAAGAGCAGCCCTTTGGTGAGGATAACTGTTAAAACACGTGTGGAGAAATATATGGTAATCCAGTTAAAACAACCTCCCTGAATGTAGAAATGGCCCCAGTGGGTCAAGGAACATGCCTGTTCCACGGTTATATATCCCACCTGCGCACACAGCAAGAGGTCGTTTATTTCTGATTTCAAAAACAAAAAATACACAGTGAAAGGAAAAACAGAAAAGGAAAAAGTTGCAGGAAATAAACCCATTATCCCATTCCCACAAAACAGCCAGGGTGGACATCTCCACATAGTTTCTTTAAAAAAAAAACAACAGCTTTATTGAGGTATAATTGATAGACAAAAACCCTGCACATATTTAATGTATACAATTTGATGAGTTTGGACATACGCATCCACCGTAAAAGCTTGACCACAATTAAAGTAATGAACATATCCATCACCTCAAAAAGTTTCTTTGTTGGCATCCTATTTTTGGTTCTCTTTTCTGGATGCATGTAACAAAATGAAGATGATATTTACAAATGGCTTTTGTACCTTACATTTTTACTAATCTTATTGAAAATCTCTCAGGGTCTTAAAAGTGTGTTTGGACAATTATTTTAACAATGCATTAATAGTCTGTGAAGATTCTGTACTGATGTTACCAGTTTCCAATGGTTCAGTTCCCTTGGATTCTTCACTATTGTAATTGCACTAGGACAGAGCACAGATGGCCAGAGGCTTAGTTCCTAGGAGAACATACTCTAGACCCAGGGGGCCTGGGTTCAAATCTTGTTCTCGTCTATAGGTCCTTGGGCAAATTAACTAACTCCCTTGTGCCTGAGATTCCTCATTTACAAAATGGGGGTAGGGGCAGCTCAGTGGCTCAGTCGGTTGAGCATCTGACTTTGGCTCAGGTCATGATCTCACGGTTCATGAGTTTAAGTCCCGTGTTGGGCTCTTTGCTGACAGCTCAGAGCCTGGAGTCTCCTTCAGATTCTGTGTCTCTCTGTCTCTCTTCCCCTCCCCACACTCACGCTCTTTCTCTCTCTCTCTCTCAAGAATAAATACACATTAAAAAAATTTAAAAAGCAAACAACCCGCCCCCCCCCCCGGCAAATGGGGGTAATAATAGTTATGTTCCAATGGTGAAATGAATGTGATGGATTAATATTTTAAAGCCTGATACATAATGAGAACTATATGCGTTTATTAAATTAAAAAATCCAATAATCTCTTCTACAGTTTAGATTAGTTCTTTAGATTGGATTCCTGGAAGTGGAATTCCTACGGCAAGGGCTGTAAATGTTTTAAAGGTCCATCTGGGCCGGTTGCTTTCTCTGAAGTTTGTCCTCATGCCCCCTCCCCCTGGCAACCTCTTAGTGAATCGTGTTCGCTTTCGTTTCTTGCTCCTTGGACAGCATTAGCATTGGGTCTGGGGCTCATAATACTTTTTGCAAGTTTGATCTGTCAAATACACTTTCCTCATCAATTAGGGACATTGAACATTTCCTAAGCATTATTAATTATTTGTGTTTGACCTTTCGTGAATTGTCTGCTGCTGTCCTTTGCCCACTTAAAAAAAAATTGAGTTCCCAAGGGCTTTTCTGATCAATTTACGTGAGGCTTTATACGTGAAGGCTCTTAGCCTATACATTTAGGGTTTCTTTTTTCATTTTGAATGCTCTTGTCTCTGTATTCTAGTTGACGTGTATTTCTGTCCTTTCTTACCCATCGCGTCAAACACAGGGCTGCTTCAGTTCTCTTTAATCTAACACGTGCATTTTACCTTCGTCATTATCCCGGCTCCTAGGGGGCATAGGTCTTCCACTCTTGGGTTCCTACATGGTTGCTGTTCAAAAGAGGGAATGAAGGAAGGGTCTGCAAAATGGCAGTAGGGGACAACATACTCCTGCACAGAAAAGTTGATGCACGTACTGTTTATTGCATTCATTCCAAAGATGCCAGAGTTTCCAAGTACCATCTCTAGGGCAAAGCAAATTAGCCCTGAGCAGCTGAGACTGAAAACAAAATTCAAAAAAGGAAATGAGAAAGCATCAGAGAAATGCCCAAGCTGGGGCTGCAGTAAGCCCCCAGTTCCCCTAGATGTCACGATGTAACTCCGATGCATTTGCTTTCACATGGGAGACAGGTTTCAATTTCCACCCATCCAAAGTAAACAGCTACATTGCTTAAGGAAATATTAATTTTTAAGAAGAAAAAAATGTCTTGGATATGATAACAGAAAAACACAGTTAAAAGTTTGGTCCCTGGCTTATAAACTGCAGAGACTTTTCCTATATTGTTTGATAGGTTCAGAAAGAATTCAAAATGTTTGTCTTGGCATTTCATAGCACCTTCCATTTGGAAACACTTATGAATGTGAACAGGTTGGTAAAATGCTTTTTTCTTTTTGTGGCCAACCACTGGGGTGTCCACCTGTCTCTTTGCCTTAGGTTGTCCTTCCCACTCTTCTCTCTGCTCTGTCCACCTCACATAGTAGAAGCAGCTGGCCTAATAGGTCTTTTGTCTTAGACGCTGGCCAAGCTTTGGGGAGGGGTCCTGTTCCTGGCATTCTGTTCTGGTCCAAACTCACTCATTAAATGCCTCATTGGAGTTTATTTAAGTTAGAACAATTGTTTGAGGCTCTGGCCTCAACTAGCAGCTGATTGCTCCTGGAGCTCCCTCTGCAAAGGGATCTCTGGGATGGTCCCCTATTGTCTGGCTCTCATCTTCCAGTCTCTGCTGCTTCTCCACCCCTTGAAGCATTTTGACGTCTCCCTCTGGGAGATGCTTGTGGATGCTTGTTGAGTGAAGGACCTGCACATAAGATCTGTGGGGCTGGGCTCACCGCTTTTCTTTCCTTGTCTTTGTCAGGGAAGTCTGGGCCTGCTAAATAGCTCTGGGGCACGAGGAACCTTTCTAGCTTTACAGAAGCTCACCAACAACACATCTAGCTTTACAGAAAAGCTGGTGGAAGGATTGGAATCATAGGAGCAGGTGTGTGTGTGTGTGTGTGTGTGTGTGTGTGTGTAATCCAGGGATATCCAGGGGTGACATAGCCTGTCTTCCTTCAGGCTATTAGAATACTGTAGACTGGTGGCTTAACAACAGAAATGTATTTCTCACAGATCTGGAGGCTGGGAAGTCCCAGATCAAGAAGGTGCCAACACTGTAGGGTTCCCATGAGAGCCCTCTTTCTGGTTTGCGGATGGCCACCTTCGTGCTGCGTCCTCACATGGCAGAGAGCAGAGGGGCGTAGGGAGACAGGGAGGAAGGAAGAGATGGGGGGGGTGGGTACAGAGGAAGTGGACTCTCTTGTGTCTCTTTATAAAAATATTTTTAAATTTGAGTGTAGTTGGCACAATGTTACGTTAGTTTCAGGTGTTCGGCATAGTGATTCAATATCTCTATATGCTTTGTAGGCTTACACACGCAGCTACCCTCTGTCACCAGAGGGTGAGTGGTATTGCAATACCACTGATTATATTCCTTATGCTGTACCTTTAATCCCCATGGCTTATTCATTCCACTTCTCTGACTGATTTATTTCATTTAGCATAATACCCTCAAGGTCTATCCATGTTGTCACAAATGACATGATCTCATCCTTTTTTATGGCTGGGTAATATTACATTGTGTGTGTGTGTGTGTGTGTGTGTATGTGCCATATCTTCTTTAACCATTCATTTATTAATGGACACTTAGGTTGTCTCCATATGTTGGCTATGTAAATAAGGCTGCGATAAACACGGGGATGCATATATCTTTTTGAATTAGTGTTTTTGTTTTCCTTGGGTAAGTACAAGTAATGGACTTCTTGGATCATATGGTATATCTATTTTTATTTTTTAAATTTTATTTAAAAAATTTTTTTAAGTTTATTTATTCTTGAGAGATAGAAACAGAGCACAAGCAGGGGTGGGGGAGAGAGAGGGGGAGACACAGAATCCCAAGCAGGCTCCAGGCTCTGAGCTGTCAGCACAGAGCCGGATGTGGGGCTCGAACCCGTGAACCGCGAGATCATGACCTGAGCCGAAGCGGGGCGCTCAACCGACTGAGCCACCCAGGCACCCCTGGTATTTCTATTTTTAATTTTTTGAGGAACTTCCATACTGTTTTCCATAGTGACTATACCAGTTCACATTCTCACCGCTAATCATTAGGGAAATGCAAATCGAAACCACAATGAGATATCATCTTGTGTCTTTTCCTGTAAGGGCAATAATCCCATTCATGAAGTGTCCAACCTCATGACCTAATTACCTCCCAAAGTCCCCACCTCCTAATATTGAATTATGAACTTGGATTTCAACATATGAATTTTGGGAGACACGAACATGCAGTCCATAACATAACCATAGCCAGAATTTATTTCCATAAAGCAATCCTACAGTGTCTCCTCCCCAATCCCTGCCAAGTTTTAAAAGTGATTTTGAGTAGCTGATGGAAAATGAGTATGTAGTCAAAGTATTTATGGTAAATGGATCAGTTAACCTGTCTTTACTCATCCTGACAGTTTTTAATAGCAAGCTTTTGCTTAGTTTAATGAATAAGATTATTAACTTAATTAATTATGTAGATTCTCATTCAAAGAATCACTTTTGGAAATGGGAGAAATTTATTTTTACCATGAAGCGGATAAATATGGATGTCAACTTCTGGAATTATTTTGGATTTTTTTTTTTAACGGCAACGTTCACATGAATTACATTTTTGTTTTAAGGTACAAAAGGAAAGATTTATGGATATATACAGGAAATAGCCTTGATCTAAGTTGGCTATGGCTCGATTCCTACCTCAACTCCACTCTGAGCTTCTGCTTATGAATCTGAAAAATGGAAATTATAATACTTATTCTATGTAGAGTACAGAACTGTTGTGAAGGTCAAATGAGATGAAGTGTTTTATAAACTGCATATAAGCTATAAAAGTCATCTGAATAGTCTTTGGCAATATCATGCCCCAAAACAGCCAATTTGGCAAAATCATATACAAATTTACATTATAAATTTTTTTATGTTTATTCATTTTTGAGAGAGAGAGAGAGAGACAGAGCGCGAGCCAGGGAGGGGCAGAGAGAGAGGGAGACACTGGATCCGAAGCAGGCTCCAGGCTCCGAGCTTTCAGCACAGAGCCCGACATGGGGCACGAACCCACGAACCGTGAGATCATGACCCGAACCGAAGTCGGACGCTTAACCAACTGAGCCACCCAGGCGCCCCAACACCAATTTACCTTATAAGTTTCCTTTTGTGTTACTTATTTTCAAAGAATGTGGCAGGAAATGTATCTGTGAAAGAATGTGAGTGGTTTCTGAAAGCCCTGATGCATTTATTTCTTCATCAGTGAGACAAATTGACTTTGATTCTTCACTTTTACTGAGACATCACTAAAAAGACGCTGCTCGTTTTGTGGCTGTTTTCTCCTCAAAACTAGGAAGCAACTTCAATGAGTTGTGCAATGAATAACCAGCATGTAGCAGCAGCTGAGGAGTGATGGGCATAGACCCAGCCCTCAAGGACTTTGAGGGCTGTCTGGGAATTCAGTGCAGAAGTGTGTTGGGTTACATGGAATAAGGGAGGAGGCAAGGTGAGCTTCTTGGGGGTGTGTGTATTACGTGTGTACATATGTGGGTGTGCGTGAATGGTGTGTGTGTGCATATGTGAGTATCTACGTGTGGAGGGTGTTACTGGCAGAAACGATCTCCCAAGTTTACTGAGCACTGATGCTGAGCACTAGGCACCTGGATTCGTGGCTGGAAGAGTTTGCATGGAGGCCCAAGCCTCTGCCACCCGTAGCACAAGGCTGTGGCCAACTTCGTTCTATCGCTAACTACAGTAGAGTGTCAGGTGCCTTACAAGAACCAGGCGGCCAGGAAAAGATGCCGGGTCTCTGGGGGAATCAGGAAGGCTGCTCCAAGCGGCACCCTCTCTGCCCCTGGTGTGGGAGCTGGCCCCCTGGGGGTGGGGCGGGTGACCAGACAGCTGTGGCATGTGAGGGGCACGAGGGAGTGCAGAACATTCAAGGCTGGTCAGGTGATGGCGGGGAGCCCGCGGCGCACCTGGTGGCGGCCTTGCGCTAGGCCGAGGCTGTGCAGTGCTGCTGAGGTGCTCCTGGAGAGCTGAGGCCAGGTCTGAAGGGGGGAGGGCGGCTATAGTGAGGAGTCACCGCCCTGGCGGCTCTGGGTTCTGTGGGGGAGGGAAGGAGGGGAGAGTGGAGCGGTGGTGGGAGCTGACGGCCCACTGGGTTGTTCAGTGCACTTGGGACAGTGGAGGCCAGTGAAGGCTGGTTCCGTGATTTCAAGGTTAAGCCAAGGTTATATACTAGCTTAGATGGCGCGTTATCAAAACACGCTTACGTTGCCTAACTATTTAATTTATATTTGTTAATCCGTGTTCTAAATCTCTCTCTTCTTCATTGGTAAGCTTCTAGCAGACAGAAACCATTTGTTCGATTCATTTTGTGTAGCACTGAATAGACAGCCCTGTGTCGGATCTCAACCTAATTTTTCTTCTGACTTGAACACTCGTTTGAGTAAATGCCACATGTTGATTTCTGAAACGTTTGGTAAAACGCTGTGGTCGGTTGGGTAATTTTCTGTAGCTGAAAAGATCATCTCTTTAGGCTCCATCTAGGTTACTAATTTCCTTATGAAAATGCATGAGAATTTACTGTACAGCTGTTAATTTATTAATCAAAATACTTTGTCTGTTTTTTATTTTGTTATTTAAAATTGAAAAAGCAATTAGACCCTTTTGTGGCCTAATTGCTTGCCAAATGTAACTTGTTCCCAAACTAAAATGGTCTTGGAGTTGTACTACCACAAACAGTGTTTGGAACCAGTAAGCTGTATTTATTTTTAGCTTTTAAAACAGCCAAATAGTTTGCCCTCAATTTTCAGAGGAAAAAAAAAATCCCTCTGGGCTAAAGCCTTGTATACCGAGTATCTTTATGCTTGACTATTCCCATCCGAACTCCAAATTGTGGAAAACAAAGGTTTCTAGTGATTCAGTCTTAATAACAGTTTGGCTAGTGTTGGTGCTTATTAAATACCAGTTTCTTAAATTATAACGGAGGAGGTAGTTACAGACTGAGGTAGGTTTAGTCAAGCACGTGGAGCCACAAGAACTTGCCGTATGTGACTATGGAGGGGCAGGATTCAGCGGCCCCAGGTTAGAGCAGTCTCAGGGTTCCATGCTGGCGGGCTGCTTTGACGTTGATGTCAGGTGAGCGGACTTGAGCCAGACGCACGGTCTGTCCAGTTTCAGGTTGGGTGAGCAGAAGCAAAGGAGCGCATATGTCCCGAGCACTGTGGGCTAGACACACCCATCCGTATCGTCTCCTTCAGTCTCGTTTTCACTGGCAGGTGTTATCCATTTCCTTGCTGGAACAGGGGGACTGGCAGGCTGGGTGAGGTAAGTACCCTGAGCGTCACAGGATGGGTGGGCAGCAGCTCTGGGACTCAAAGTAGACCTGACCGACAGCAAAGCTCATGCTCGCTCGCTGCTTCTCGCTGTCCACATGAAGAGATAGCTTCACAAGTTTTATCATGTTTTGAATGTATTTGGATTTAATAGCGGCGGACTAAGGAATTAGCAAACTAAGTATATATTTTTAAGAAATGCAAAACTTAGCTTTGTACAGCTAAGTGAAAACTGACATTGACCTTTGCGCTGTGGGTCAGAGTGCCCTGCTCTAATTTCACATTCACATTACATTAGGTCATGGGCCACGTCTCCCTGGTTCCATCCAGCGTAGGCTTTTATTGCCCTCAAGGCTGCATTTTGCTTCTGGGACTCAGAACTTGACCCTCTGATTCTCAGGCAGATCACAGGGACAGGCTCCTCTCCCTTCTCGTTCTGGGGCGGCATTTCTTTCAATCTGTACCAGGAAATCTCCAGTGCACAACTGTGGTCAGCACCAAAGAGTAAATAGCCATATTTGGGTTGAGTTGGGTGGTGGATGAGTCTGCATTCGTGAATGGGCTATGAGAATCAGGGGTGGGTTTGAGCAGACAGCCTCGATAGCTTTCCTTCCTCGTGCTTCTTGGCGTAATTTTTCATTAGTAAAGTGTTTAGTCTTATTCACCTACATGGAAATTCCAGGGAAGAGGCCATCATCCTACATTCTGGCAGAGTAAAGCCATGGGCTCAGCTATTCCCTACTCCCGGATCTGAGCTTTAACACTGTGTGGCTTCCTGCTGTATGATCTTGGGCAAGTTACCCCATTCTCTCAGCCTTGGCTTCCTCAACTGTAAAAGTAATCATAATACCTGCCTCATAATGTCATTGTGTGAAATAAAATGTGTGTAAGTCTCTCAGGATAACATCCAGCACATATAATTATATGCAACTACAAAGTATTTGCTATTTTTATTTTTGTTATATTTTATATCCTTTAGGTCAGGCTAGTATGTTTATTTCTTGAAGCCATCATATACAGACGACAAAGAATGTCATTCTTTTGAGTTTTAATGTGACTGCTGGCTTCTTCCATGACTTAAAAGAATCTCTTTTTCTTTTTTTTAAAATTTTTTTTCAACGTTTTTATTTATTTTTGGGACAGAGAGAGACAGAGCATGAACGGGGGAGGGGCAGAGAGAGAGGGAGACACAGAATCGGAAACAGGCTCCAGGCTCCGAGCCATCCGCCCAGAGCCTGACGCGGGGCTCGAACTCACGGACCGCGAGATCGTGACCTGGCTGAAGTCGGACGCTTAACCGACTGCGCCACCCAGGCGCCCCAAGAATCTCTTTTTCAATACCCCTGCTTTAGCTGTAGCACTTGCCACATTCATCTTGTTTGGAATCTGGATCCGTGAGAGTGAGCCAGTATCCCGAGAGCTGCCTTGCAGGGATGCTTCATCTTTTCTTAAATCTAGCACTAGGGTTTTGGTGCCAAGCATGTGGCATGTCCTCAGAGACACCAGAAGGAGAAGTAGCTGAGAGGTTCTCATCAAATGCAGAAGAGCCGGGACTCTGCAGAGCTATGAGGATATTTGTGGTCACTTCCTGCTGTGACAAGAGACCTCGGAAACCCAGCAGTGCTCACCGAGAGTGTCAGAGTACTCGCGTGTCCTGCCGGAAATGCAAGGGCTGAGCAGTATGGGAGGGCAAGACCAGGACCCAGGTTCACTGTTCTCCTGGGGCTCGTGTGACTACGGAGGGCTCTGCCCATGTGGCTGGATAGCTGAGGACTCAGTATTTGTACCTGGCCCACAGTTCTAGGGGTATGAATGCTTGTGGTCCTTGATGCTGCTGAAGTTGGGCTCCCTAGAGTGGCAGAAACTTGGAGGAAGGGCAGAGGCAGTTACTGAAGGACATCTATCTCTTCCTCACATGCAGAGCATTTAACTAAGAATGCTTTGGGGGGCTGTTACTACTGTGTTGCTATGGCTGGCTAACCTTCTTTAAGCACTGACAATGCTCAGTGTGTTAACTGCCTTACATGCACATAGACAGCGGTGGTGTGGCCAAACCAAGTTGCACAGCCAATGGTTGATGAAGCCGTACCTCCAGGTATGGCTTACCCAAAGCTTGAGCTCGCAATGTGGTGCCAGATTGTCCAGATCTTCTAGCAAAGGGATTAGAGACAGAGATCAGAACAATCTGCCTGGTAGGAAGCATTGTCTCTTGTTTTTGTGTCCTTGGTTTTAGAGCTTTCCAACCTTGGTGTTCTTTTTTTTAAATTTTTTTTTCAACGTTTTTTTATTTATTTTTGGGACAGAGCGAGACAGAGCATGAACGGGGGAGGGGCAGAGAGAGAGGGAGACACAGAATCGGAAACAGGCTCCAGGCTCTGGGCCATCAGCCCAGAGCCCGATGCGGGGCTCGAACCCACGGACCGTGAGATCATGACCTGGCTGAAGTCGGACGCTTAACCAACTGCACCACCCAGGCGCCCCAGCAACCTTGGTGTTCTAAGAGGGTGTCTGTCAAGAGGATTTCCTTCATATTTCAATTGTATAGATTAGCCTTGCTGTACATTTATTACTTACAAAACTCTGGCTTTCCTTCCTTGTTGTCTTTTTCCACTTTTGAAAGTAAGGGTAAAAAATGTCTGAAGAGAAGGGTTTCATGCTGGCAGGGTCCACTGAGATTACTTGAGATCTGTATTATAGATGAGGAATTGAAGCTAGTTTTCAAAGTCAACAGAGATGTGTGGTGTGTGTGTGTGTGTGTGTGTGTGTGTAATGTAATATTTGAATTGTTGCCTTGTTCCTTTTATGAGTCACGTTTACTGAGGTTGTTAAAAAATGTGTAAAGATTTGTCATGTAATGAAGCTGAACTCAAATGCATGAAACAAAAGTGTTGTAATATAGTGAAGTCTGGGATAGAAAAACAGTCAATAAGAAAGAAAATAACTACAGTTCAATGTTATAAAACAAATACACAACAGAAGAATAACTTTTGAAGCAGTGTGGGAGAAGCCATTTTGAAAAACATTGTGGTACTCCTGGATCACATCCCAAAACTTTGTCTCCTTGCATAATCTCTATTCAGCACATGTACATCTGTGTGCAAAAAAGTATATATGCATAATGTTCTCCAACACTTTTGTCATAAATTGTAGTAAATCTCATCATATTCTAGATCTTTCACAGGCATACTTACATCTTTCTCTTAAAATTCTTGAAAACTTATTGTGTATGTTCAAGGACATCTTTGATGAGGCTGTGAATCTGTTAGGATCTCACATATGAAAGCCAAAACTTCATCTGAAGAAGACAGATTTGGATAAAAGGTGAGGTGGGGGCCATTTCCACCTTACCATTCATGTTTTACGACATCTGCGGTCTTATTTTGCAAATGCAAAACTTGTGTTGTCTCAGAAACCTCAAGGGAGGGAATGTAATTAGGTTTTAACTTCTGGTTAGGACCCTCCAAAGCCTGAAAACCAAGACAAGTTCCTGAGAACACTACAGAAAAATGTGCTGTTCTCTCAGAAATGCGCCCCTCCCTTGGCCTGCCTCTTGCTTTTCCCTCTCTGGACTTCTTCCTGCTTTCACTCCTCTTACTGCTTTATTGTAGGGTTGGTTTGCGTTGCTAGCCAGGGAGCTTTGTCTCCTCCTGCCCACCCCATGTTCCTTCTCTGAAGGATTGTCTTACTATGGCTTTAATTCTCGCTTACAAGATTTCCATATCGATATCACATAGAGTTGGAACCTCTTGTCTTCATTCACAAATGCCGATTGAACGTTTCTGTTCCAATTCTTTTCTGGGCTTCAAATTGAACACCTTTAAATTCTAACATCATTGTTCCTGCCAAGCGTTTTAGACTTGAGGATTTGTCCGGATGTTTCAAACACTTCTTGTTCCTCAACCATGTCCACCCTGCTTTTCCATCCCCTGGGCTGTCTCCTGCCCTCCCAGCCGGCCTTCACTGCCTGCCTTCGCTTGCTCAGGCCTGCTGATCACTTGCTCCTCCCCCAGTAAGTGCTCCCATTCACCTGTGCACCAACCCTAAGGGAGCCAGGGCTACAGCAGTGGGTTGTTCCTGCCCAGTCATGGAACTTGCTCCTGTAGGACCATTCCCCTGTAGTCTCCTCTCAGACTGACCCCCAGTGACACTGCTGTACCAACCAAGGTGACACATCCCACACGCTAGTCGAACCCTGCAGTGTGTGAAACGACAATGTATCCATTGTTTTTTTTCTTGGTCATGGAAAAATGATTATGTTTTTTTCAGGAAGGCCTTGACATTTTTTTTTTTTTGGCTGGATGAGCAAGTTAATTTTTATTTTTTATGCCCAAGACTATATTTTTGTTTTAAGTAAAGGCTTGAACCAGAGATGATAGTTTGGATTTTTGCTCTGACATTTGAGACTTGAGAAGTATATGCACATTTTTCAAGGACATAACCAGGATTAGAAGACTTTAGCTAAATGCACAATTAATTCTGGGAAGAAAAAAAAATGGAGACAAAAACATTTTATACATTTGCTAATTGTTTTGGTGACATGTGTCTAATGAGCTTTTTTTTTTTTTAGCCTTGACTTATTTTATTACATTTGACTTGCTTAAGGTTGAGTTCTTAGCCTAACCAAAACTAAAAAACAAAGACAATATAAAAACCCCGAAGGTCTCACTGCAAAGCACAGGATAAAGAAAATCATTTTTGAAAAAATGGGCTTGAAAAATTTTTTTCATTTAGAGAAATTTTAATGCATAAGAATTTGTGTTTTGCTTTGATCCAAAATCGATTAACAATAAAAAAAAAAGAAAGTGGGTATTACATTGTATGTTCACAATATAGAATTCAGAGGCTACCAATGAATAGAGAATTAACTAGGTCAAACCAAAAAAGCGGTCACATGGTTCTGCTTCCCAAGGTCCAGGAAATTTGAGAGAACCGCTTATAACAGCTTTCCATTTTGTGGTCTTTCAACTTAACCTTAAATTACAACTCACACTAGCATGGAAACTAAAGCAAGAGAGGGCTAGGAGAAGGGTATGGGGAAATAAAGAAAAAAAACCCAACAACTATATTCTTACATTCATATCACCGAAAGTGGTTTCATTAATGATTTGGAAAACCAAGAGAAAATTTGAAAAAATATTATTTTTTACTATTTCTGAAAATAAGTTTCACCTTATAGATTTAATTACCATGGTATATAAGTTTCCTGTTGCTGCTGTGACAAATTGTCACAAACTTAGTGGTCTAAAACAACACAAATTTATGTTGCATTTCCATATGTCAGAAGTCTAATGATGGTCTTACTAGGCTAAAATCAAGGTGTCAGCAGTACTGTACTCCTTTCTGAAGAGCCCTGTCTTCTCCAGCCCTGAAAGGCTGCCTGTACTCCTTGGCTCATGGACCTCGTCCTCTATCTTCTAAGCCGGTGGCAGGACAAGTCTTCCTCATGCTGCCTCGCTCTTGCATTGGCACTCTTGCTTCCATCTTTCATATTTAAAGACCTTTGTGATTGTGTTGGGACCACTCAGATAATCCAGGATAATCTCCCTACTTTACGGTCAGCTGACCAGCAACCTTAATTCCATCTGTTACCTCAATTCCCCATTGCCACGTAACATAGCATATTCATAGGTTCTGAAAATTGGGATGTGGACATCTTTGGGAGCTATTGTTCAGGCTCTCAATGTGATCTGTAATTAAGACTAGAACTACAAAGGGTAAAAAATGTGTTTCTAAAAACTTAAGTATTTTTCTTTTTTCAAGATTCTAGATGCCATATGTGTTTATGATGTTTTGGTAGAAAGAAAGAAAATATTTACTTTTAAGAAGTTTCAGAATTAAATGAACACTTTTTTCATTTGATTGGGATGATTAGAAAAACAGACATTATTAGGTTCTGGAGAAACTCATCCAATAAAAAGATGCATTGAGGACTCCTATCCAGGGAGATAAAGCAGAAAAGAGTTGTAGTCCAAGATTAGGAGACGCGCCCCCCCCCCCCCCCCCCCCCGCCAACTTAGAGAATCACTGAAAAATATATACCTGGGTCTCTGGAAGAAGCTAGCAGAATGTGCAGTGCTGCATTAGACTTATTTTCTTTCTCTCCTGAATTCATCATGGATTAAATATCTAATAGTAAAACTATTAGAGAAATGTCATTATATTAAAATCATGGGAAGATATTTGTATGTGTTGAAGAAAAGAGAATTTCATATCCTAATTCTACCTGAGTAGCCTCCATTCATCAGTAAGACAATTAAGTTCCCATAAAAAAGTCTGAGTTCTGCTATGAAATCTATTTGAGCTAAGATGGGAATAGTGATTCATTTTTACCCTGCCATCATTTAAGTTTTGTTTATTTTTAAAATTCAAATTTTACTTTTTTTAGAACATAGTCCAAGATGTAGAAGTTACAAAAGGCATAGACTGAAAATATGCCCTTCTGTCTCTATCAAACACCTAGTTTCCCTTCCTACATGTGGTCTGTTTCTTGTATAACTTTCTAGAAGTATTTTATGCATTTACATGCACGTATGTATAAATAATTCCAACACCTACCACTTTATTTTTACATGGTAGCATATTTTATATACTCTTCTGCATCTTTCTCCTGTCACTTAAGAATATATTTTTGATGTGCCTGTTGGCCATCTGAATGTCTTCTTTAGAGAAGTGTCTATTCGTGTTTTCTGCCCATTTCTTCACTGGATTATTTGTTTTTCAGGTGTGGAGTTTGGTGAGTTCTTTATAGATTTTGGATACTAGCCCTTTGATATGTCATTTGCAAATATCTTTTCCCATTCCGTCGGTTGCCTTTTAGTGTTGTTGATTGTTTCCTTTGCTGTGCAGAAGCTTTTTATTTTCATGAGGTCCCAGTAGCTCATTTTTGCTTTTAATTCCCTTGCCTTTATGTGTCAAGGCAGAGATGTATCAAGAGATGTGTCAAGTAAGACATTGTTGTGGCTGAGGTCAGAGAGGTCTTTTCCTGCTTTCTCCTCTAGGGTTTTGATGGTTTCCTGTCTCACATTCAGGTCCTTTATTCATTTTGAGTTTATTTTTGTGAATGGTGTGAGAAAGTGGTCTAGTTTCATCCTTCTGCATGTTGCTGTCCAGTTCTCCCAGCACCATTTGTTAAAGAGACTGTCTTTTTTCCATTGGATGTTCTTTCCTGCTTTGTCAAAGATTAGTTGGCCATACGTTTGTGGGTCCAATTCTGGAGTCTCTATTCTATTCCATTGGTCTCTGTGTCTGTTTTTGTGCCAATACCATGCTGTCTTGATGATGACAGCTTTGTAGTAGAGGCTAAAGTCTGGGATTGTGATGCCTCCTGCTTTGGTCTTCTTCTTCAAAATTACTTTGGCTATTCGGGGCCTTTTGTGGTTCCATATGAATTTTAAGATTGCTTGTTCTAGTTTCGAGAAGAATGCTGGTGCAATTTTGATTGGGATTGCATTGAATGTGTAGATAGCTTTGGGTAGTATTGACATTTTAACTATATTTATTCTTCCAATCCATGAGCACGGAATGCTTTTCCATTTCTTTGTATCTTCTTCAATTTCCTTCATAAGCTTTCTATAGTTTTCAGCATACAGATCTTGTACATCTTTGGTTAGGTTTATTCCTAGGTATTTTATGCTTCTTGGTGCAATTGTGAATGGGATCAGTTTCTTTATTTGTCTTTCTGTTGCTTCATTATTAGTGTATAAGAATGCAACTGATTTCTGTACATTGATTTTGTAATCTGTGACTTTGCTGAATTCATGCATCAGTTCTAGCAGACTTTTAGTACAGTCTATCGGATTTTCCATGTATAGTATCATGTCATCTGCAAAAAGTGAAAGCTTGACTTCATCTTTGCCAATTTTGATGCCTTTGATTTCCTTTTGTTGTCTGATTGCTGATGCTAGAACTTCCAACACTATGTTAAACAACAGCGGTGAGAGTGGACATCCCTGTCATGTTCCTGGTCTCAGGTGGAAAGCTCTCAGTTTTTCTTCATTGAGGATGATATTAGCTGTGGGTTTTCATAAATGACTTTTATGATGTTTAAGTATGTTCCTTCTATCCCTACTTTCTCGAGGGTTTTTATTAAGAAAGAATGCTGAATTTTGTCAAATGCTTTTTCTGCATCAATTGATAGGGTCATGATTCTTTTCTTTTCTTTTATTAATGTGATGTATCACATTGATTGATTTGTCAATGTTGAACCAGCCCTGCAGTCAAGGAATGAATCCCACTTGATCATGGTGAATAATTCTTTTTATATGCTGTTGAATTCGATTTGCTAGTATCTTATTGAGAATTTTTGCACCATATTAATCAGGAAAGATGCTCAACGTTACTCCTCATCAGGGAAATACAAATCAAAACTACACTGAGATACCACCTCAAGCCAGTCAGAGTGGCTAAAAGGAACAAATCAGTATACTGTAGATGCTGGAGAAGATGTGGAGAAACGGGAACCCTCTTGCACTGTTGGTGGGAATGCAAACTGGTGCAGCCACTCTGGAAAACAGTGTGGAGGTTCCTCAAAAAATTAAAAATAGAACTACCCTATAACCCAGCAATAGCACTGCTAGGAATTTACCCAAGGGATACAAGAGTGCTGATGCATAGGGGCACTTGTACCCCAACGTTTATAGCAGCACTTTCAACCATAGCCAAATTATGCAAAGAGCCTAAATGTCCATCAAGTGATGAATGGATAAAGAAATTGTGGTTTATATACATAATGGAATACTATGTGGCAATGAGAAAGAATGAAATCGGGCCTTTTGTAGCAACGTGGATGGAACTGGAGAGTGTTATGCTAAGTGAAATAAGTCATACAGAGAAAGACAGATATCATCTGTTTTCACTCTTATGTGTATCCTGAGAAACTTAACAGAAGACCATGGGGGAGGGGAAGGAAAAAAAAGTTAGGGAGGGAGAGAAACTGAGAATAAACTGAGGGTTGATGGGGGGTAGGAAGGAGGGGAGAGTGGGTGATGAGCATTGAGGAGAGCACCTGTTGGGGTGAGCACTGGGTGTTGTATGGAAACCAATTTGACAATAAAGTTCATTAAAAAAATAAAGAAATAAAATAAAAAATGAAATAAAAATATATCTGTATATATGGAGAGAGAAAAAAGAATATATTTTAGAAATGGTTACTTATCAGTAAAATGCTTCCTCATTCTTGTACTCTAAAGAAATTTGAGATAGTTTTAGATTTGCATAAGAGTTGAGAAAAAGAATAAAAAAGTCTCATGTGCCCTCCACAAACCTCTCATATGTCTTAAAATTTTCTTGGTTTATTTATTTTTGAGAGAGAGAGAGAGAGAGAGAGAGAGAGAGAGAATCTGAAGCATGCTCTGTGCTGAGAGCAGAGAGCCAGATGTGGGGTTCAGACTCACGGACCATGAGATCATGACCTGAGCCAGTGTCCCTCTCATATGCCTTATATATTTGACTTCACAAATTTTTCTACTGATGACCTTTTCTTCCTCAGAATTCAGTCCAAAATCCCACATTGTATTAACCTTCACGTCTCATTTTTTTCTTCCTTTTTATCATAGTTTCTTAGTCTTTTCTTGGTTTTCATGATCTTGAGGAAGCCTGGTTAGTTATTTTGAGGAATATTTCTAAATCTTGGTTTTTTTTTTTGGAATAGTTTAAAGTTATGCATTATTGAAAAGCCTACAACAGAGGTGATGTGACCTTTCCAGTGCATCATATTGGGGAACATGATGCTGATTTGTACTAATGATAACGCTAAAGAAGTATCTACTGAAAATCTCCATTGTACAGTTACTATATCCCACTTTTAACTACAAATATTTTGGTATAAATAGTTCAAGATTATACAAATATCCATTTCTTATAAATTTTAGCATTCATAGGTGTATCTTGCCTATGTAATCATTATTGTGATGTTCCAGTGATGATCTTTTATTTTTCTCACTTCTGTGTTCATTCACTGAAGTTATTTTTGTAAAGAAGAGTTTTCTCTTTCCCTCTATTTGTTTATTTAGTTATTTGTTTATATATGTGTTAACTTATGGATACTTATTTAATTCTTTGGATTATAATCCAATAGTATTGTTTACTTTGTTGTTCAAGTTGACTTTTGTCTTTGGGATCCCTTTCAGGTTGACTCCTGTGAGGTGTTTTTTTGTTTGTTTCCTTTTTGTTTTTGTTGTTTCTTTGAGAAACAAGGTGCAAGTGAGTGAGGGGCAGAGACAGAGAGAGAGAGAGAAAGAATTCCATGAAGGACAGAGAGAGGTGGGAGGATGGAGGGAGAGAGAGAGAGAGAGAGAGAGAAGCGGGGCTCACGTCAAGCAGGGCTTGAGCTCACCCAAAGAGTGGCTAGTGCTCACCTGTTGAGGGACTCAAACTCATGAACTGTGAGATCATGACCTGAACTAAGTCAGATGCTTAATGAATGAGTCATCCAGGCACCCAACTCCTGTGACTCTCTGACTTTCTTTTTTTCCCTGTTCATTCTTCATTCTTGTTCTTTTCTTGTTCATCATATCTTTGTTTTTGCACATCTTTACTTGCTCTCATCATAAGATGGCAGAGACTCGCTCATCTTTTATTTTTCCTGTCCCAGCCCTAGAATTGACCAGTTTTATCTGATTTCTTTATTGGAGAAAGTATTTAGAAACCAAGATATGGGTGCTAGGTGTGCTCATTGCTACTGAGGTGTTACTCTTCTAAGCCTTCTCAATAACAGAGCTATAAATATATACTTATGCATACATATATTAATATTTCTCTGTATTTTTACATATTAAAAATACACACTTATTTTGATACTTCTAACTCCAATCCAATACCATAGGGGTATTCTAGTCTTTATTCTTTCCTCATTTGTTCAAATGAGCCTGATACAGGTCAGGCAACATTCTTCCATCTGGCTCTGGTGGCCTGAAAGGTTGCCATGGTTGGGGAAAAGAGAGGTGGAAGAGGCAAGCTGGGTCTTCACTGCCTTGGCTTGGAGTTGACACATGTCACTTCTAGTCCCAGTAGTTTGACCAGAACTGGTCACACAGTTCCAACCAAACTTTGAGTGGAAGTATTAGATAAGGAATAAGTGAAAGTAAATAAATATTTTATTTACCTTATTCTTAGTTGACTTAATAGATAACAGTTTGTATAAAATAATAGTAAGGATGTATTGGGTGA
This sequence comes from Lynx rufus, assembly GCF_022079265.1. Taxonomy (NCBI): domain Eukaryota; kingdom Metazoa; phylum Chordata; class Mammalia; order Carnivora; family Felidae; genus Lynx; species Lynx rufus. The sequence goes on from NW_025814826.1 coordinate 3,138,732, forward strand.
TTATATATTATGAGTAAGTGAAATGAGTGACAGCAATGTAATATGTAATTGGAGGGAGGAATTGGAATACTTGTTAGAAGGTACCTGAATCAACCCATGAAATGTTGTAGTGTTATTTGATAGTGAACCTAGTTTAATTGTAAATGTCTATTGTAAGTTCTAAGCAACCGCCATTTTTTACAAAATATATTTATTTTTGAGAGAGAGCACCAGAGCGGGGAGGGCAGAGAGAGGAGGATAGAGGATCAGAAGCCGACTGTGGGCTTACAGCAGCAAGGCCAATCAATGCAAGGCTGAAACGCACAAACTGTGAGATCCTGACCTGAGCCAAATCTGGATGTTCAGTTGACTGAACCACCCAGGTGCACCAATGCTAATTTTTAAAAAAGTGTACTTGACATACTAAGAGCGTAGAGAAGACAGAATCATATAAAATACTGAATTAAAACTTGAGAGGCAGAAAATTGAGTGAAAGGCAAAGATCCAACAAGGACAAGTAGAAAATAGCAAAATATGGTAGTTGTTAAACCAAATATATCAATAATCATTTTAAATGCGAATGGTCTAAATACACCAATTAAAAAATAAAAACTATCAGAGTGGATAAAACTAAGACCCAAGTATGTGTCGTCTACAAGAAGCCCTCTTTGAATATAATGACACTAGTAGATAAAAAGTAAAAGGATGAAGAAAGACATACTAACACTAATCAAAAGAAAGCTGTGGCGTTATATTAATTTCAGAGAAAGCAGTTTTCAGAGCAAGGAAAAATAACAGGTAAAGAGGGCACTACATAATGATAAAAGGGCCAACCCTCCAAAAATTCACAATAATCCCTAATGTATATATGCATTTAACAACAACACATCAAAATAAATGAGGCAGAAATTGGTGAAAATGCAAACTTTCTCTCTGAAAAATGGACAGATCCACAGGCAGAAAACCAGTAAGTGCATAATTAAACTGAACTGAACTATCAATCAACTGAGTCTGTTTGGCATTTAGAGTATACTTCACCTGACAGCAGGATACACATTCTTTCCAAGTTCACAAGGAACACTTACCGTTATAGACCACATTCTGGCCCATAAAACACACAAATTTGCAAGAAGAGAAATTATACAAAGTATATTCTGACACCACTATGAAAATTATGTAGAAATAAGTAATGGAGAGAGACCTGGAGAGTGACAAATATTTGGAGATTAAACAACATACTTCTAAATAACACAAAGTCAAAGAGGGAATCTGAAGAGAAATTGAAAAATATTTTGAACTAAAGTAAAATGAAAATACAAATATCAAAATTTGTGGGATGCAGCAAAATCAAAGGGAAATTTATAGCGTTGAATGCATATATTATAAAAAAGAAATATCTAAAATTAGTAGTCTCATATTCCAGCTTAGAAAACTAGGAAAAGGGGAGCAAAGTAATACCAAAGTAAGTGGAAGAAAAGAAACAATAAAAATTAAAGCAGAAATCAATGATATGGAAAGTAGGAAAATATTAGGAAAAAAGCCCAAATCTGGTTCTTTGAAAAGATCAATACATTTGATAAACTCCTAGCTAGTCTAACCAAGAAAAAAAGAGGATATAAATTACTATATATTGGAAATGAAAGAAGTCATCTCTACTGTTTCTATGGGCAGTAAAAGGATAATAAGGGAATATCATGAACAACTCTAGGCCCACACATTTTATAAGCTAGATGAAACGGACCAATTCCTTGACTTCCTTGAATGAATAATTAATAATCATCTATATAGAAAGCAGTAGGCCTACATGGTTTCACTAGTGATTTCTACCGAACATGTAAGAAAGAAATTACATAAATTATCTGCACTGTCTTCCAGAAAACAGAAACAGAGGGAATACTTCCTAACTCATTCTGTTAGGCCAAAATTACCCCAATTAAAACCAGATGAAGATATTACAAGAAAGAAAAACTACAGACCAATATCTCTCATGAACATAGATACAACATTTCTCAACAAAATATTGGCAAATTGAAACAAATAATGTATTTTTTAAAAAGTTTTTATTTAAATTCCAGTTAGTTTAACATACAGTGTAATATTAGTTTTAGGTGTAAAATACAGTGATTCAACACTTCCATACAACACCTGGTGTTCATCACAAGTGCACTCCTTAATCCTCATTACCCATTTAACCCACTCCCCACCCAATGGTTTAGTTAAGAGTCTGTGAAACAAATAATGTATTAAAAAGAATTATACAGCATGACCACATGGGATTTATTCCAGGTATGCAAAGATGGTTCAACATTAAAAAAATCAACTGATGCAATCCATAACTTCGATAGACTAAAGAAGAAAAATCATATTATTGTATTCACAGATGTAGAAAAAGCATTTGACAAAATCCAATACCCATTCATGATGAAACTATGAATAGAGATGAACTTCCTCAACTTGATAAAAAAAAAAAAACCTATAAAAATCCTTCAGGTAACATCTTGCTTAAAGGTGGGAAACTAGAAGCTTTCCTTCTAAGATCAGGAGCAAGGCAAAGGTGTATTTTGGCACATTCCTATTTAACACAGTATTAGAAGTCCTAGATAATGCAATGAGAGAAGAAAAGGAAATAAAAGGAATATGGATTAAAAAAGAAGAAATAAATTGTCTTTGCTTTCAGGTAACGTGATTATCTTTGTAGAAAATTCCAAAGAATTGACCAAAGAATTCCTGAAATTAATAAGTGATTACACTTATTAGTTGACCAAAGAATTCTTGGAAGTAAGGTTACAAGATAAAATATTAACAAACAAAAGTCAATTGCTTTCCTACAGGAAAATTCGCCAGCAGTGAATAATTAAAATTTGAAACTGAAAACGCAATTTGATTTACATTAGTACCAAGAAAAAAAGTAAGTCTAACAAAATATGTACAAAGTCTATCTGAGGGAAACTATAAAACTTTGATGAAAGAAATAAAAGATCCAAATAAACAGAGAAATATTATTGCATGTTCATGGACAGGGAGACATTATTGTCAGGATGCCAGTTCTTCTCAATTGATCTGTAGATTCAACACAATCCTAAATAAAATCTCAAAAAGTTATTTTGTGCATATTGAGAAACTCATTCGAGTCTGTAGGGAAGGGTAAAAGATCTAGAATAGTCAATACAATACTGAAAAAAAGGAAAAGATTGAAAATATTGAAGAAAAAGAACAGAACTGGAGGACTGACACTTCACAATGTCGGGACATAATATAAAGATACAGAAATCAAATCTGTGTGGTATGGCAAAAGAATAAGTAAATAGATAAATGGAATAGGATAGAAAGCCCCATAGTAGACTCACACAAATTTAATGAACTGATCTTTGACAAAGGAGCAAAGGCAATTCGTTGGAGAAAGGATAGTCTTTTTGACAAGTGGTGCTGGAATAACTGTACATCAGTATGCAATAAAATTAATCTAGGCACCTTTTACCATTCACCTTACACCTCTACATAGCTTATACCTTTCATAAAAATTAACTAAAAATAATCATAGTCTTCAATCTAAGATACAAAACCTAAAACTTATAGTAGAAAGCATAGGAGAAAATTTAGGTGACCTTGTGTTTGGCAATGATCTTTCAGATTCAACACCAAAAGTACAATCTTTGAATTTCATTGATAGTTATGACTATTCAGATTTACTATTTCTTCTCAAGTAAGTTTTAGTATCTGTTCTAGTTCCTGCATAACAAATTACCAGCCCCCCCAAAATGACAATAGTCATTTTTTAAAAAAGTTTATTTATTTATTTTGAGAGAGAGAGAGAGAGCACAAATTGGGGAGGGGAAGAGAGAGAGTTGGAGAGAGAGAGAATCCCAACCAGCTCTGCACTCCTAGTGTGAGACTTAAACTCATGAACCATGAGAGCAAGACCAGAGCTGATATCAAGTTGGTTTCTCAACCGACTGAGCCACCCAGGTGCCCCCTCTCCCTTTTAACAACAGTCATTTTAATCAAACTTATTGATTCTGGCAGATTAGGCTTCTGGCAAGTCACAGTGAGAATGGCTCATCTCTGTTTCCTGATGTATGGGGCTGTATCTGGGCAGATTCAGACTCATGGCCAGAGACTGAAGTCATCTAGAGGTATCGTTACTCACTTATCTGGTGGCTGTCAGCTGAGATTTCCAGCCTGGACTTCCATACGGTGTACTGACCACAGGATGGGCAGACGTTTTAAAAGGTAACTCAGGGCTCCAGAAACAAGGGTCCCAGTGAACAAAAATGAAAGCTTCGCTATCTTTTATGACATAGCTTTGGAAGTTGCACAATATCAATTCTCATGAATTATATAATTACATACATCATTAAAATCAGCTGGGATTCAGGGGGAGGGATTATGATCCTTAACTCCGAATGGGAAGAGGTTTAAAGGACCTGTGGACATGTTTTAAAACTGCCATAGCTGCTTATATTTTTCCACACATTTATCCATTTTATCTACACTTTCTCTTTTTTTTCTTTTTTCTTTTTTAACGTTTATTTTGAGACAGAGAGAGACAGATCATGAATGGGGGAAGGTCAGAGAGAGAGGGAGACACAGAATCCTAAACAGGCTCCAGGCTCTGAGCTGTCAGCACAGAGCCCGAAGCGGGGCTCGAACTCATGGACTGCGAGATCATGACCTGAGCCGAAGTCAGACGCCCAACCAACTGAGCCACCCAGGCGCCCCTTATCTACACTTTCAATCCATAAAGCTGTTGATAGAATTATCTTTATTACCCTTTAAAGCTTTGCTCAAACTATATGCAATTTGTGTGCATTTGTAATATTGCATATTTGTGCCTTTCTCTTTTTTCTTAAAGTCAAGGATTTTTGTACTACATAGATTTTTTTTTTAAAAGAACTGTCTTGTAGATTTGTTGATATTATCCATTGTAACTTTGTTCCTATTTTGTTGCTTTCTGATCCTTTCTTTTTTTTTTTTTTAATGTTTGTTTATTTTTGAGACAGAGAGAGACAGAGCATGAACAGGAGAGGAGCAGAGAGAGAGAGAGAGGGAGACACAGACCCGAAGCTGGCTCCAGACTCCGAGCCGTCAGCACAGAGCCCCACGCGGTGCTCAAACCCACGGACTGCGAGATCATGACCTGAGCCGAAGTCGGAGGCCCAACCGACTGAGCCACCCAGGCGCCCCCCCCCCCGATCCTTTCTTTTAATTCCTTTGGGTTCATTTTGGCTTCATTATGTTTTTCCTTTTTTTTTTTTTTTTTGCAATGTATTTAATTCTGGGTTGACTAATTCTTCATCCTAACACTTTATAGTTATCATTCCACTTATCTGGTCTCCGTTATTGTTGAAAAGTCTGCCTTTACTTAGCTATTCCTTTTAAGTGATATATTCCCTCTCTATACATTCATTATGTTCTCTTTGGTGTTCTCTTTGATTTGGTGTTCTCTAGTTTGACTCTGTATGATCTCTTTTTATTAATATTTCTTAGGATATGTAGTAGTTCCTGGGTCTACGGATTCATGATTGACATCATTTCTGGAAAATTTGCAGCTATTATCTCTTTACCTTTTGCCTCTTTAACATTCCATCAAAATCTCTTTCTGGGACTCCATTTAGGTGGATATCCTCTCATTACATCTTCCATATTTCTTCAACTCTACTTCATGCTTTTCATCTCCTTGTCTCTTTCTGTATACATTCTAAATTATTTGAATATCTTTCAGTTCAGTAACTGTTTGTCAACTGTGTCTAATTTCTCTAATGTTTAATGCAATCATTTGAGATTTCAATCCAACCATTATACATTTTATTCCTGAAGTTAATGTGTTAAAATTATATTTTTGTTCTTAATATTTTTTTTGTATACTCATCTTTGTAATTTCATCCTTTTATTCATTTGAACATTCATATAAGTTTCTTTAATATGCTGTATCTCTCACCAGGTGGTTCAACTTCTGGTGTGTGTGGTAATCTTTGTGAGGCCATGTTTGAATTGAGTCTATGAGAGACATGCAGTTCCAAACTGGGGAAGTGTTCTAAAGAGGGTAAATAGAAGCTTTCTACTTTTATCAATAGTGTGAAGGCACCTCCATTCAAAGTTTACTCAGCCCTTCCTGAAGGTTTTGTCTTAGTGTGGGTATCTCAAACTCAGCTTCCCTCTCAATGGCTGTTCTATTGGTCAATTCCTGTAACCATTTGGCGATGTGACGCAGAACTCAGAAAGCCTGTCCCTTCTGTTGGTCCACACTGCTTAGTTTGGACAATTTATTGCCACCTCTTAGTTTCTGTGGCACCCCTAATGGTCCCTGGTATTCTTGCCTTGACATTGCTCAACTACCAAATCCTTTACTCTTGCTTTCTCTGATCCTATCCTCTCTGCTCCCCCTCACAACAAGATCTGGCCTTTTTCTCATTGGTTGCTTTTTTGTCTGGGGTTGTCCCTGGAGACCTCTCCTACCTGTTGTGAGGCCAAAAACTCTCAAAGAGTGTGTCATATTTGTCTCTGTGAGCCAGTTGTGGACAGGGAGTTTCCTCAGTGTTCCTAGCTAACTCATGAGAGCAGAAATGCAAGCCTATTTTTATTGTTAGGTTTCTGTTTTTCTGAACAAGAATTTCCACTTACCAATAAATTTCAAAGCTTCGTAGTTAAACATTTGTTTTTTCCAAAGTAAAAAGAAAGGAACTTAGTGATCCATTATGGAACATAGATTTCATCTTTTATGGACGCTTCAGTAGATTGGTCTTGGCCCCATGTAATGCTAGTTGAGAAAAATTCTAAGGCCATGTCCAGGCATAGTGGAAACTATGATTGATTAGCAATGTCCTCTAAAGATATAGAACAGTGGAATGGCGGCACATGAGCTTCATCTTTGAATATCATTTAGTCTGAACTATGCCTTTCACAAGCGAGAGCAATGAAATCCAGTTTAATTAATTGACTTGCCCCAAGCTATACAGTGAAATAATGGCCACTAAGCTAAGATGGGGATTTTTAAGCCCCTTGTCCTGTGCATGTTCTGCTATACTATACACACCACATTAAAGCTCTCTTTCCTGTTTCCCTATTTTTGTCAGTGATACTGTTGATTACCCAGGAATCTCTGGTGAAAACCTGGAAATTGCCTTATTCATTTCAGTCTTTCATCTTCCTATAGATACGTCAGTCTTTTAAGTAAATGTCAACTTCCCTTTCGTCTTCTATCTCTTTGCATCTCTGTAGTCCAGGACATCATCAGCTTGTACTTAGATTTCCAGAAACATCTTATTGTTGGTCTCACTGTCTCCAAGTTTCTCTTTCTTTTTTTTTTTTTTTTTTTTTTTAATTTTTTTTTTTCAACGTTTATTTATTTTTGGGACAGAGAGAGACAGAGCATGAACGGGCGAGGGGCAGAGAGAGAGGGAGACACAGAATCGGAAACAGGCTCCAGGCTCCGAGCCATCAGCCCAGAGCCTGACGCGGGGCTCGAACTCACGGACTGCGAGATCGTGACCTGGCTGAAGTCGGACGCTTAACCGACTGCGCCACCCAGGCGCCCCTCCAAGTTTCTCTTTCTACCCCTCACAAAACATGCAGAGTTTTATGTTATTGTTAAGTTTTAAAAGCTGTGTGCCATGTTTTTTGGACATTGGGTGTGTTAAGTGAAACATACCTCAAGAGCAGCTCACTTAAGCCGTAAGTCTTGCCATTATTGGATTCTACCACCCAGAAACTTGGACCTTGCTCTTATAGGTTTTCTTTCCTTGCTCATGATCACTGTCATGTTTTTCTGCCAACAGGTCTGGGGTTAGAAATTGGTTATGCCAGTGCTCTGGAGGCATAAGAAAGATGGGCAGGATCTATGGAGAGGGAAGCAGGGCAACTTGTGGGTATCAGACTGATTATAAGCTGAAGTAATATAATCTACTACTTATTTGTAGAAAGGGGTTAGGGCCTAGAATTAAATTTACAGTCCATTTTTTTTTTATATGAGCAGATTTTCGTAAATTTATCAGTTCAAATGAACTACCCACATATTTTGAATAGGAACAGGAAATGTGTGACTTCAGTTATTTTACTCTCATTCTTTTCCTTGTCTTTCTGGGAGAAAAATGTCTCAGACTGCATAGCAGTATTCTTCTAAACAAGACAGAAGATAAGGTTAATAATGTAGGAATGAATGATATATTTACTCTTAAAAATAACCAAAAAGTTATATAGTTGAGTTGTTTGCAAAGGGAAAAAAAGTAAGGTAAGCATGTGGTTAATTTCTGAGCATTCTTTTATATAGAAATATAAATATATGTGTAATTATATATATAATATATATTTAATATTTATTTATTTTTGAGAGAGAGACAGAGCATGAGCAGGGGAGGAGCAGAGAGAGAGGGAGACACAAAATCTGAAGCAGGTTCCAGGTTTTGAGTAATCAGCACAGAGCCCAATGCAGGGCTTTAACCCAGGAACCATGAGATCAAAACCTGAGCTGAAGTTGGATGCTTAACCTACTGAGCCACCCAGGTGCCCTGAGGGAGCGTTCTTTTAACTGAAACTCAAGTGGATTTACGAATCAGATGTGAAGATTGATTGGCTTAGAATTGCTGGCTTGGAAGAACGATGGTTTTGCTTACAACTAAAAGCGCTTTACTGGATGTCTCCTGTCATGTGTGACTTGAAAATGTATTTCCAGTCTCAGTCTCTCATGACTAGGTCTGTTCAGGTCTAAGATATGGTGACATCCTTTCGACTGCAACTCAAGGAGGGATGTCCCAGGGGATTATTCCTTTTTCTACCTTTTGGAGTCCCAGCATCACTTCTTGGTCCAGAAAACACCAGGACCACTCGTCCACCTCCTGGCTATGCATCGCTGTGCCCTCCATCTCCCCCTCCATTTCCTCTCAAACCACAAAGCCTCATATCTGCTCCTGTGGTAAAGTGTAGCTCAACTCTTTCCCAAGGTATGAGCTATTCTTGATTTAATGGTGGGTTCGTGGAGCAGCTCAGTGTTGCCTTTTCAGTTACTGTCTTGCCTGAGATGGCTGTCAACACACAGTGGACTGTAGTGCTGGGTGCTGTGGTACCATGCGGTTCCAAACTCTACTTCACCCCACTATAAACACCCACCTCCCATGTGAAGTCAGTTAAAGTCTTCAGTTGCTAGGGAGTGCTTTTTAATGAGGGTAAAGTGTACTTGAACACATCTACAACTTGGCAGCCTGTCTGCTGCTTAGAAGCTACTATGCGCGTTGCAGAAATAAGTCTCTCAAAGCCTTTTTTGAAATAAATGGGACGCATTTACTTAAGAACTGGGAGATGGTGCCAGCAGTCTTGTTTTGTTCCCAATCCTTATTAGCCTTGTCAAAGGTCTTATAAAGTCTCCTGGATATTTCTGATTACATACCACATAAAGCTCTTTTAGGGGGCCAAGAATTTTGGCTAGAGTGTACAGAGGGATCATTCTATGGGCATGTGTGTAAGCGTGTGTTTGTTTTTAAGCTTTAGAGGTAGCCCTACAAAAAGGGCATGCAATAATGATGAAGTTCTTGTTTAAAAAATTTTTTTTTTATTGTTGATGAAATTCGTTAATTACCTTGCTGGTGGAAGGGCAGACTCTTACTTGTTTGAATGTCTTGTGAAGCTTGTGTTGGAGAAAAATTGGAGTCACATTACACTCAATACCATTTTGATTAATATAAGTCTGTTGGCTACAATAGGCAATATGGATCTAAAGTGGATTAAAAAATTATTTTTCTTGTGTTACATTTCAGAAGAGACTGTGCCTTTTATTTTATCTATTTTTTAAATTTTTTATGTTTTTATTTCTGAGACAGAGAGAGACAGAGCATGAGCGGGGGAGGGGCATGAGAGGGGGAGACACAGAATCCGAAACGGGATCCAGGCTCTGAGCTGTCAGCACAGAGCCCGATGCGGGGCTCGAACTCACAGACCGGGAGATCATGACCTGAGACGAAGTCGGCCGCTCCACCCACTGAGCCACCCAGGCGCCCCGAGACTGTGCCTTTTAAATGAATGCCTGTTAACTGGCCAACTCTCCCACGAATCCCTGAAGGTGCTAGGAAGTTATATGCAGAGGCCTAACTTTTTGAAGACTCTTCATAAAATAAAGAAGTCACAGGTCTGCTGCTCTCTTTTTGAGAATGGGTGTGGCTTGTGAGCATTAGTGACTGCAAGGATTGTACCCAGAGTGGGCCCTGAGACCCACTGCCTCACTCTAGTGAGGCCCATGTTTAAGCCCATGTTGTGATGCATTTTCACTATTTTTACATGGAGGTGTGTATTTTATGGTCCTTTGTCTTTTGTACATGACAGCACGGCCAGTCTTTCATGTCCTGGACTTTGCAGGCCTCTCAAGTCTTGGTGTGACAAATGGTTCCTAAAAAATCAGAGCGGTGGGTGATGAAGGGAGCTGGTGTAGGACATCCATTTAGAATTATGAGCACTTATAAAATAGTTCATGCTTTAGGTGAAACAACTCTTCTCGAAGACTGTGAGTCTTAGTGCGTGTTCTCTAGCTGCATTTTACCATGCCACTAGGATCTGTTCTCATAAAGCTCTTGAATTCCTTTTGTAAAGGTTTATTTCTCGAATCTATCGAAAGCATGGGATGGCATTCTGACTATGCACATTTATTAGAAAAAAATGAATCTTTAAAAAAATTTACAAAAGAGAATCAACAAGTAACTAACAATTTTACTCAAAAGTTTTTCTTGAAATGTTTAGAATGTCCCTGAAGATAGGAGATACTTCAAAGAGGAAGAGTGGCCAAATCAGGACCGGAAATTACTCATTGAATCATTAAATTGAGGGGTGAGGATTACCTACTTCTCAGAGATATTTGAAGGTGAAAATGAATAGCAGATAGAGGGGCTGTGAACTCTTTAGAAGAAAGATACCAAGTAATCATCAGCATCACTAATGTTAACTGTCCAACCTTCTGCCTTCAGCCCTGACCTCTTCAAAGCTCCATACATAGGCCAACCTCCTTATTCACCTTTCTTATTGCAGGTCCAGTAAACATCTCAAATTCAGCTTGGCCAAAACAGAACTCTTGATTTGCGCACCCACACCTGGGTGTATTCTAGTATCACTCATATCAATAAATGGTACCACCATTCATCCAAACATATCTTTATTTTATATCCCTTTCCTTACCCCTCCCCATCACCAAAACCAATGGTAAAGCTTGCTGACCTTTCCTTCGAAATATATCTTTGATCTGTCCACTTTTGTCTGTCCTCACCACCATCACACCGGCCAGCCCACTTTTATTCTTTCACGTCTCAGCTTGTCTTCCAGCTTCCCTTTTGCTCTACCTTCATCCAGTTTTCACACAGAACTTGGAGACACCTTAGATGGAGATCAGGTCATGTCACTCCAGGGTGTGAAACTCTTTCTTGATTTTCCATCATGGTCAGGATTTGTGAATGATAAGCTCTTTGTGGTCAATGATTGTCTACTTGGTTGATCTTATTTTTTACTATTATTACTTTCCTGCTCCCTGAACTTGTCAGGCTGGCTCCAGTTCTGCAGGCTTTGTGCTAGTTTTTCTTTCCACTGAGAAGAGTTGTCTCCCTTCATCCTCACCTGGCAAACTCCTTGTGACTCACAGGGCAGCCTGAATGCGACCTAGATGGAGAGGCTTCCCTGACCATGTAGCCACTTGCTATCTCAACACCTGACTTTGATGCTTCGCACAGTATTTACCATTATCTGATATTTATCTCTGCTTTTCTCTATTATGTATCAACCTATCATGTTGAACCTATGAAAACAAGCATTTCTCCCCCCCCATCTTCTTTATTGCTTAAAACATATGGTAACACTTAATGTTTTTCAGATAGATGAATTTGTTGAATAGAAAATATTTTTAGACAGAGTGGTCATAAATCTAACTGGGTGTTTTGTCATTTCAAGTATTTATAATTCAAGATTGAATTTATATGCATGAGCTCCAAAGTTCTTTTAATTGCAGTTTAAATAATAGTTATGATAGTGAAACTAATTTTACTTATGACAGCAATGTAAAAAATGAATGATGTAATATCTCATTAATTTTCAGGGACTGGCTGGGTACCTTGCAATGTCCTAAAAGAGGTAAATAACATTACTGGAAAGGAGAAAGTTGGTAAGATTAATTTTCTCCCCCTGAATCTCTCAAATCACTTTTTATATGTTGTCAAACATGGTTGATTTACATAATCAAGGATTTTCTAGAAATATTGAACAAACTGATTTCTCACATGAAGTAAACATGGTAATTAGGGTTACTGGAGTTGTAGTGAGTGGTTTACACTGTAAAAGAAAAAAATATTTTGACACTTGTTAAAATGGTAAGGAAGACTTACCATTTTAAAAGAAGTAGTTTTATTTAAAACTACTGCAATATGGGAGAGAGACTGAATTCAACTCTAAACAGAGCAAAGACAGCTGGGAGAATTATAGCTAGGAAGCAGAGTGAGGGGGTCAGTGGATGGAAAATTACTAAGAGGAACTTGATTAGATATCAAGATTAGATAGATTCTTGCTAAATTGTATCCTTGCTAAAGGTAGGAAAATGTGATCAGGTGTCAAGGGTGTGTGTAGTTTCTTAATAAACTGGCTTAGCTGCATTCTTTCCTATTAGTGTGCTCAGCAGGAAAAAGTTGAGGCCTCATTGAGAAGTGAGCCCAGAGGAATCTGACTAAAGCTTGAATAAGGAGGGAGTCTTTGCACATTTAGAGTTTTAGAGTGAATTAAAATCCTTCGGTTACCAACATTTTTTTACTAAAATTATTCTGACTTACTTTCCTGTCTCGTTTTATCTGTCTTGGGTTTCCATGTTGCTGAAAATGGTTCCATGCCTCCCTGTACCTAAAAACAAAATATCCAAACTCCTTTACCTGACATTCTTTTTTCCTCCCTCATCTTTATTGAGGTATAATTGACAAACTGTAAGGTATTTAAAGTGTACAACATGATGATATATATACATATACTTTGTGAAAGGATTCCCCTCCATCAAGTTAACACATCTATCACCTTAAATATTCACATATTTAATTTTCTTGTGTGAGAACATGTAAGTTCTAATTTCTTAGCAAATTTCAGTTACACAATACAGTGTTACCCACCATAGTCATGTTATACATTAGATCTTCAGAACCTTATCATATTACTGAGAGTTTGTACCTTTTGCCAACCTATCCTTTCCCCCTTCCCTGGCAATCACCAATCTACTCTGTTTCTATGAATTTAACTTTTCAAAAAAAATATTAGTTATTATTATTATTATCATCAATTTTTAGATTCCACATGTAAGTTGTGCCATGCAGTATTTGTCTTTCTCTGTCTGGCATATATCACTTACTATAATGCCCTCCTTGTTGTTCAGGATTTATTTATCATAAATAAATTTTATATGTAAATAATGTATGTATATATACACATACATACCACGTTTTCTTTATTCCTTCATCCATTGATGGACATTTAGGGTGTTTCCATACCTTGGGTATTGTGAATAATGTTGCAATGAACATTGGAACAATATGATGGTTTCATTTCCTTTGGATATATACCTAGAAGTACAGCTGGATCATATGGTAATTCTATTTTTAATTTCTTGAGGAAAATCCACACTGTTTTCCATAGTGACTGTACAAATTTACATTTTCATTAACAATGTACAGATTCCCTTTTCTTTCTTTTTTTTTTTTTAACGTTTATTTTTGAGACAGAGAGAGACAGCATGAACGGGGGAGGGGCAGAGAGAGAGGGAGACACAGAATCAGAAGCAGGCTCCAGGCTCCGAGCCATCAGCCCAGAGCCCGACGCGGGGCTCGAACTCACGGACCGCGAGATCGTGACCCGAGCTGAAGTCGGAGATTCCCTTTTCTTTATATCCACATTTGCATTTGTTATTTTGAATCTTTTTGATAATAGACATTCTAACAGGTGGTGTCTCATTTTTCTTTTCATTTGCATTTCCCTGATTATTGGTGATGTTTGAGCACTTTTTCATATACCTGTTGGCCATTTGTATGTCTTCTTTGGAAAAATGTCTATTCAAGGCCTTTGTGCATTTGTAATCAGGTTGTGTTTTGCTATTGAGTGGTACGCATTCCTTATATATTTTGAGTATTAGTCCTTATAAAATATGTGGTTGGCACATACTTTGTCTTACTACATGTGTTGTCTTTCTATTTTGTTGATGATTTATTTTGCTATGCAGATGCTTTTTATTATTTTTATTTAAAACTTTTTTTATGTGGATGCTTTTTACTTTGATGTAGTCCTACTCATTTATTTTTGCTTTTGTTGCCTTTGTTTCTGGTGTCAAATCCAATAAATCATTACCAATACTGATGTCATGGAGCTTACCCACTATGTTTTCTTTTAGGAGTTTTATTTATTTATTTAATTTATTTATTTTTTAAATATGAAATTTATTGTCAAATTTGTTTCCATACAACACCCAGTGCTCATCCCAAAAGGTGCCCTCCTCAATACCCATCACCCACTCTCCCCTTCCTCCCAACCCCCATCAACCCTCAGTTTGTTCTCAGTTTTTAAGAGTCTCTTATAGTTTGGCTCCCTCCCTCTCTCTCTCTTTTTTTTCCTTCCCCTCCCCCATGGGTTTCTGTTAAGTTTCTCAGGATCCACATAAGAGGGAAACCATATGGTATCTGTCTTTCTCTGTATGGCTTATTTCACTTAGCATCACACTCTCCAGTTCCATCCACGTTGCTACAAAAGGCCATATTTCATTTTTTCTCATTGCCACGTAGTATTCCATTGTGTATATAAACCACAATTTCTTTATCCATTCATCAGTTGATGGACATTTAGGCTCTTTCCATAATTTGGCTATTGTTGAGAGTGCTGCTATGAACATTGGGGTACAAGTGCCCCTATGCGTCAGCACTCCTGTATCCCTTGGGTAAATTCCTAGCAGTGCTATTGCTGGCTCATAGGATAGATCTATTTTTAATTTTTTGAGGAACCTCCACACTGTTTTCCAGAGTGGCTGCACCAGTTTGCATTCCCACCAACAGTGCAAGAGGATTCCCATTTCTCCACATCCTCGCCAGCATCTATAGTCTCCTGATTTGTTCATCTTAGCCACTCTGACTGGCTTGAGGTGGTATCTCAGTGTGGTTTTGATTTGTATTTCCCTGATGAGGAGCGACGTTGAGCCTCTTTTCATGTGCCTGTTGGCCATCTGGATGTCTTCTTTAGAAAAGTGTCTATTCATGTTTTCTGCCCATTTCTTCACTGGATTATTTGTTTTTCGGGTGTGGAGTTTGGTGAGCTCTTTATAGATTTTGGATACTAGCCCTTTGTCTGATATGTCATTTGCAAATATCTTTTCCCATTCCGTCGGTTGCCTTTTAGTTTTGTTGATTGTTTCCTTTGCAGTGCAGAAGCTTTTTATCTTCATGAGGTCCCAGTAGTTCATTTTTACTTTTAATTCCCTTGCCTTTGGGGATGTGTCAAGTAAGACATTGTTGCGGCTGAGGTCAGGGAGGTTTTCTCCTGCTTTCTCCTCTAGGGTTTTGATGGTTTCCTGTCTCACATTCAGGTCCTTTATTTATTTTGAGTTTATTTTTGTGAATGGTGTAAGAAAGTGGTCTAGTTTCATCCTTCTGCATGTTGCTGTTCAGTTCTCCCAGCACCATTTGTTAAAGAGACTGTCTTTTTTCCATTGGCTATTCTTTCCTGCTTTGTCAAAGATTAGTTGGCCATACGTTTGTGGGTCTAGTTCTGGGGTTTCTATTCTATTCTATTGGTCTCTGTGTCTGTTTTTGTGCCAATACCATGCTGTCTTGATGGTTACAGCTTTGTAGTAGAGGCTAAAGTCTGGGATTGTGATGCCTCCTGCTTTGGTCTTCTTCTTCTTCAAAATTACTTTGGCTATTCGGGGCCTTTTGTGGTTCCATACAAATTTTAGGATTGCTTGTTCTAGTTTTGAGAAGAATGCTGGTGCAATTTTGATTGGAATGCATTGAATGTGTAGATAGCTTTGGGTAGTATTGACATTTTAACAATATTTATTCTTCCAATCCATGAGCACAGAATGGTTTTCCATGTCTTTGTATCTTCTTCAATTTCCTTCATAAGCTTTCTATAGTTTTCAGCATACAGATCTTTTACATCTTTGGTTAGATTTATTCCTAGGTATTTTATGCTTCTTGGTGCAATGCAATTGTGAATGGGATCAGTTTCTTTATTTGTCTTTCTGTTGCTTCATTATTAGTGTATAAGAATGCAACTGATTTCTGTACATTGATTTTGTAATCTGTGACTTTGCTGAATTCATGTATCAGTTCTATCAGACTTTTGGTGGAGTCTATCGGATTTTCCATGTATAATATCCTGTCATCTGCAAAAAGTGAAAGCTTGACTTCATTGACAATTTTGATGCCTTTGATTTCCTTTTGTTGTCTGCTGATGCTAGCACTTCCAACACTATGTTAAGCAACAACGGTGAGAGTGGACATCGCTGTCGTGTTCCTGATCTCAGGGGGAAAATTCTCAGTTTTTCTCCATTGAGGATGATACTAGCTGTGGGCTTTTCATAAATGGCTTTTATGATGTTTAAGTATGTTCCTTCTATCCTGACTTTCTCCAGAGTTTTTATTAAGAAAGGATGCTGAATTTTGTCAAATGCTTTTTCTGCATTGATTGACAGGATCATATGGTTCTTATCTTTTCTTTTATTAATGTGATGTATCATATTGATTGATTTGTGAATGTTGAACCAGCCCTGCAGCCCAAAAATGAAACCCACTTGATCATGGTGAATAATTCTTTTTATATGCTGTTGAATTCGATTTGCTAGTATCTTGTTGAGAATTTTTGCATCCATAGTCATCAGGGATATTGGCCTGTAGTTCTCTTTTGTTACAGGGTCTCTGTCTGGTTTGGGAATCAAAGTAATGCTGGCTTCATAGAATGAGTCTGGAAGTATTCCTTCCCTTTCTATTTTTTGCAATATCTTGAAAAGGATAGGTATTATCTCTGCTTTAAATGTCTGGTAGAATCCCCCTGGGAAGCCATCTGGTCCTGGACTTATTTGTTGGGAGATTTTTGATAACTGATTCAATTTCTTCACTGGTTATGGGTCTATTCAATTTTTCTATTTCTTCCTGTTTGAGTTTTGGAAGTGTGTGGGTGCTTAGGAATTTGTCCATTTCTTCCAGGTTGTCCAGTTTGTTGGCATATAATTTTTCATAGTATTCCCTGATAATTGCTTGTATTTCTGGGGGATTGGTTGTAACAATTCCATTTTCATTCATGATTTTATCTATTTGGGTCATCTCCCTTTTCTTTTTGAGAAGCCTGGCTAGAGGTTTATCAATTTTGTTCATTTTTTCAAAAAACCAACTCTTGGTTTCATTGATCTGCTCTATAGTTTTTTAGATTCTATATTGTTTATTTCTGCTCTGATCTTTATTATTTCTCTTCTTCTGCTGGGTTTGGGGTGTCTTTGCTGTTCTGCTTCTAGTTCCTTTAGGTGTGCTGTTAGATTTTGTATTTGGGATTTTTCTTGTTTCTTGAGATAGGCCTGGAATGCAATGTAGTTTCCTCTCAGGACTGCCTTCGCTGAATCCCAAAGCGTTTAGATTGTTGTATTTTCATTTTCATTTGTTTCCGTATATTTTTTAATTTCTACTCTAATTGCCTGGTTGACCCATTCATTGTTTAGTAGGGTGTTCTTTACCCTCCATGCTTTTGGAGGTTTTCCAGACTGTTTCCTGTGGTTGATTTCAAGCTTCATAGCATTGTGGTCTGAAAGTATACATGGTATGATCTCAATTCTTTTATACTTATGAAAGGATGTTTTGTGACCCAATATGTGATTGGAGAATGTTCCATGTGCACTAGAAAAGAAAGTATATTCTGTTGCTTTGGGTTGCAGAGTTTTAAATATATCTGTCAAGTCCATCTGATCCAATGTCTCATTCAGGGCCCTTGTTTCTTTATTTATCCTGTGTCTAGATGATCTATCCATTGTTATAAGTGGAGCATTAAAGTCCCCTGCAATGACCACATTCTTATCAATAAGGTTGCTTATGTATGTGAGTAATTGTTTTATATATTTGGGGGCTCCCGTATTCAGCGCATAGACATTTATAATTTTTAGCTCTTCCCGTTGGATAGACCCTGTAATTATTATATAATGCCCTTCTTCATCTCTTGTTACAGCCTTTAATTTAAAGTCTAGTTTGTCTGATAGAAGTTTGGCTACTCCAGCTTTCTTTTGACTTCCAGTAGCATGATAAATAGTTCTCCATCCCCTCACTTTCAATCTGAAGGTGTCCTCAGGTCTAAAATGAGTCTCTTGTAGACAGCAAATAGATGAGTCTTATCTTTTTTATCCATTCTGATACCCTATTTCTTTTGGTTGGAGCATTTAGTCCATTTACATTCAGTGTTATTATAGAAAGATAATGGGTTTAGAGTCATTGTGATGTCTGTAGGTTTCATGCTTGTAGCGATGTCTCTGGTACTTTGTCTCACAGGATCCCCCTTAGGATCTCTTGTAGGGCTGGTTTAGTGGTGACGAATTCCTTCAGTTTTTGTTTGTTTGGGAAGACCTTTATGTCTGCTTCTATTCTAAATGACAGACTTGCTGGATAAAGGATTCTCGGCTGCATATTTTTTCTGTTCATCACATTGAAGATTTCCTGCCATTCCTTTCTGGCCTGCCAAGTTTCAGTAGATAGATCTGTCACTAGTCTTATTGGTCTCCCTTTACATGTTAGAGTGTGTTTATCCCTAACTGCTTTCAGAATTTTCTCTTTATCCTTGTATTTTGCCAGTTTCACTATGATACATCGTGCAGAAGATTGATTCAAATTATGTCTGAAGGGAGTTCTCTGTGCCTCTTGGATTTCAATGCCTTTTTTCTTCCTCAGATCAGGGAATTTCTCAGCTATGAGTTGTTCAAGTACACCTTCAGCCCGTTTCTCTCTCTCTTCCTCCTCTGGAATCCCTATTATACGGATATTATTACATTTCATCACATCATTTAGTTCTCTAATTCTCCCCTCATACTCCTGGATTTTTTTATCTCTCTTTTTCTCAGCTTCCTCTTTTTCCATAATTTTATCTTCTAATTTACCTATTCTCTTCTCTGCCTCTTCAATTCGAGCTGTGGTCGCTCCCATTTTATTTTGCACCTCATTTATAGCATTTTTTAGCTCCTCCTGATTGTTTCTTAGACCCTTGATTTCTGTAGCAATAGATTCTCTGCTGTCCTCTATACTTTTTTCAAGCCCAGTGATTAATTTTATGACTATTTTTTAAATTCATTTTCTGTTACATTGCTTAAATCTTTTTTGATCAATGTGTTAGTTGTCGCTACTTCCTGGAGTTTCTTTTGAGGAGAATTCCTCTGTTTCATCATTTTGGATAGTCCCTGGAGTGGCGAGGAACTGCCGGGCTCTTCCTCTGTGTTGTCTGGAGTAACTTGCGTTGGTGGGTGGGGCTGCAGTCAGACCTGATGTCTGCCCCCAGCGCACCGCTGGGGCCACAGTCAGACTGGTGTGTACCTTATCTTCCCCTCTCCCAGAGGCAGGACTCACTGTGGAGTGGTTTTACCCTGTCTGGGCTACTTGCACACTGCCAGTGTGCTTGCACACTTGTGGTGCTGCTTCAGCCGGGGTGTATCCGCAAGGTGCACAGGGGCAGGAGGGGCAGGCTCAGCTCGCTTTGACATTGGTGGTCCCCTGTGGGAGGGGCCCTGCAGCACGGGAGGGAGGGATCCACAGAAGCACAGTGTTGGGTGTTTGCTCAGTGCAAGCAAGTTCCCTGATGGGAACTGGTTCCCTTTGGGATTTTGGCTGGGGGATGGTCAAGGGAGATGGCGCTGGCGAGCGCCTTTGTTCCCCGCCAAGCTGAGCTCTGTCCTTTGGGCTCAGCACCTCTCCCTCCCATTGTCCTCTACCCCTCCCTCTCTCTGAGCAGAGCTGTTGACTTATAACATTCCAGATGTTAAGTCCTGCTGGCTGTCAGAACTCTCACAGTCCGGCCCCTCTGCTTTTGCAAGCCAAACTCAGGGGCTCTGCCTTGCCAGGAGCGCTGCCCCTCCACCGCCCCGGCTCCCTCCCGCCAGTCCGTGGAGCGAGCACCGCCTCTCCGCCCTTCCTACCCTCTTCCGTGGGCGTCTCGTCTGCGCCTGGCTCCGGAGACTCCGCTCTGCTAGTCTTCTGGCGGTTTTCTGGGTTATTTAGGCAGATGTGGGTGGAATCTAAGTGATCAGCAGGACATGGTGAGCCCAGCGTCCTCCTACACCACTGTCTTTTAGGAGTTTTAAGGTTTTAGGTCTTATGTTCAAGTCTAATCTATTTTGAGTCAATTTTTGTGTATGGTGGAAGACAGGGGTCAAGTCTCATTCATTTGCATGTGGCTGTCCAGTTTTCCTGGTGCTATTCATTTATTTATTTTTGATTTTTTTTAATTAAAATTTTAGTTAACATAAAGTGCAATATGGGTTTCAGGAATAGAATTCATTGATTCTTCACTTACATACAACACTCAGTGCTCATCACAAGTGCCCTCCTTAGTACCCATCACCCATCCAGCCCATCTCCCACCACCTCCCTCCAACAACGCTCCTTGTTGTTATTTGTTTCCCTCTCTTCTCTTTTTTCCTCCCTTCCCATTTGTTCATCTGTTTTTGTTTCTTAAATTCCATATATGTGTGAAATCAAGGTATTTGTCTTTTTCTGACTTATTTTGCTTAGTATAATTCTAGCTTCATCCATGTCATTGCAAATCCCAAGATTTTATTCTTTTTGATGGCTGAGTAATATTACATTATCTATATATATCTATATATATCTATATATATATATCTATACACACACACACACACACCACATCTTTATCCATTCATCGGTGATATATATAATATAATGATGTATATATAATATATATGATATATACATTATATATATGTATATGTGTGTATATGTGTCTGTGTATATGTGAATATATCACATCTTCTTTATTCCTTCATCAGCGATGTATATAATATAATGATGTATATATATATAATGTATATAATACATGTATATAATGTATATATTACATGTATATAATATATACATTATCAGAGTGTGTGTGTGTGTGTGTGTGTGTGTGTGTGTTTGCATATACCACATCTTCTTTATCCATTCATCAGTCAGTGGACATTTGGGCTCTTTCCATAGTTTGGTTATTGTTGATAATTCTGCTCTAAACATTGGGGTGCATGTACTCCTTTGAGTTTATATTTTTGTATCGTTTGGGTAAATACTTAATAACGCAATTGCTAGTTGGTAGCTTATTTTTAGTTTCTTGAGGAACCTTCATACTGTTCTTCATAGTGACTGCACCAGTTTGCATTCCCACCAACAATGCAAGAAGGTTCCCCTTTCTCCACATTTTCACCAACACCTGTTGTTTCTTGTGTTGTTAAGTGTAGCCATTCTGACAGGTGTGAGGTGGTATCTCATTGTGGTTTTGTTTTGTATTTTCCAGATGACAAGTGATGTTGAGCATGTTTTCATGTGTCTGTTAGCCATCTGGATGTCTTCTTTGGAAAAGTATCTATTTATGTCTTCTGCCCATTTCTTAACTGGGTTATTTGTTTTTTGGGTGTTGAGTTTGATAAGTTCTTTATAGATTTTGGATACTAACTCTTTCCTAGATATGTCATTTGCAAATATCTTCTCCTATTTTTTAGGCTGACTTTTAGTTTTGTTGATTGTTTCCTTCACTATGCAGAAGCTTTTTATCTTGATGAAGTCTAAATAGTTCATGTTTGTTTTTGTTCCCCTTGCCTTCAGTGACATGTCTAGTAAGAAGTTGCTCCAGCACAGGTCAAAGAGATTGCTGCCTGTGTTTTTCTCTAAGATTTTGATGGTTTTTGGTCTCACATTTGGGTCTTTCATCTATTTTAAGTTTATTTTTGTGCATGGTGTAAAGAAGTAGTCTAGTTTCATTCTTCTGCATGTCAGTCTCCAGTTTTCCGAACACCGTTTGTTGAAGAGACGTTCTTTTTCTCCATTGGGTATTCTTTCCTGCTTTATCGAAGATGAGTTGACCATACAGCTGTGGGTTCATTTCTGGGTTTTCTATTCTGTTACATTGACCTGTGTCTGCTTTTGTGCCAGTACCTTACTGTCTTGATGATTACATCTTTGTAATATAGCTTGAATCTATAATTGTGATGCCTCCAGTTTGGTTCTCTTTTTCAGGATTGCTTTGGCTATTTGGGGTCTTTTGTGGTTACAAACAAATTTTAGGACTGTTTTTTCTAGCTCTGTGAAGAATGTTGGTGTTATTTTGATAGGGATTGCATTAAATATGTAGGTTGCTTTGGGCAGTATAGACATTTTAAAAACGTTTGTTCTCCCAATCCATGAGAATGGAATGCTTTTCCATTTCTTTGTGTCCTCTTCAATTTTTTCCATAAGTGTTCTATAGTTTTCAGAGTATAAATCTCTTACCTCTTTTGTTATGTTTATTCCAAGGTATCTTTTTTTTTGTGCAATGCAAATGGGATCAATTCCTTGATTTCTTTTTCTACTGCTTTGTTATTGGTGTATAGAAATGTAACAGATTTCTGCATGTTGATTTTATATCCTGTGACTTTGCTGAATTCATGTATTAATTCTAGCAATTTTTTGGTAGTCTTTTAGGTTTTTTACATACAGTATCATGCCATCTGCAAATTGTGAAAGTTTGACTTCTTCCTTGCTGATTTTGATGCCTTTTATTTCTTTTTGATTGCTGAGGCTAAGACTTTCAGTGATATGTTAAATAGTAATGGTGAGAGTGGGCATTCTTGTCTTGTTCCTGACCGTAAGGGAAGTGTTCTCAGTTTTTCACTATTGATGATCATGTTAGCTGTGGGTTTTCCATATATGGCCTTTATGATACTGAGATATGTTCCATCTAATCTTTTGTTGAGGGTTTTTATCAAGAATGGATTCTGAATTTTGTCAAATGCTTTTTCTTCTTTTACTGACAGGATCATATGGTTCTTATCTTTTCTTTTATTAATGTGGTGTGTCATATTGATTGATTTGTAAATATTGAACAAGCCCTGCAGCCGGGGAATAAATCCCACTTGATCATGGTGAACAATTCTTTTAATGTACTGTTGAATTTGATTTGCTATACCTTGTTGAGAATTTTTACATCCATGTTTATCAGGAATATTGGTCTGTAGTTCTTTTTAGTGGGATCTTTGGTTCTGGGATCAAGGTAATGCTGGTTTTGTAGAATGAGTTTGGAAGTTTTTCTTCTATTTTTTGGAACACTTTGAGAAGAGTAGGTATTAACTCTTCTTTAAATGTCTGGTAGAATTCCCCTGGCAAGCCATCTAGCCCAGGACTCTTGTTCGTTGGGAGATTTTTGGTTACTGATTCAATTCCTTTGCTGGTTATAGGTCTGTTCAAATTTTTTTATTTCTTCCTTTTTCAATTTTGGTAGTTTGTGATTTTCTAGGAATTTTTCCATTTCTTCTAGATTGCCCAATTTGTTGGCATATTTTTTTTTTTATAGTATTCTGTTATGATGGTTTGTATTTCTGTGGTATTGGTTGTGATCTCCCCTCTTTCATTTGTGATTTTATCTATTTGGGGCCTTTGTCTTTTTGAGAAGTCTGGCTAGGGGCTTATAAATTTTATTAATTCTTTCAAAGAGCCGGCTCTTAATTTTATTTATCTGTTCTACTGTTTTTTTGTTTGTTTCTAAATAATTTATTTCTGCTCTAATCTTTATTATTTCCCCTCTTCTGCCTTTAGGCCTTATTTACTGTTTCTTTTCTAGCTCATTTAAGTGTAAGGTTAGGTGTGTATTTGGGAACTTTCTTGCTTCTTGAGATAGGTCTGAATTGCAATATACTTCCCTCTTAGGACTGCTTTTGCTGCATCCCAGAGGTTTTGGACTGTTGTGCTTTCATTTTCATTACTTACATGTATTTAAAAAAGTTTCTTCTTTAAATTCCTGCTTATCTCATTCATTCTTTAGTAGGATTTTTTTAAAAATTAAAAAAAAATGTTTATTTATTATTTGAGAGAGTGAGAGAGAAAGACAAAGACAGAGCATGAATAAGGAAGGGGTAGAGAGAGAGGAAAACACAGAATCTGAAGCAGGCTCCAGGCTCTGAGCTGTCAGCACAGAGCCTGACATGGGGCTTGAACCCACAATCTGTGAGATCATGATCTGAGCTGAAGTTGGGCACTCAACCGACTGAGCCACCCAGGCATCCCTTTAGTAGGATGTTCTTTAACTTCCATGTGTTTTAGGGCTTTCCAAATTTTTTCTTGAGGTTGACTTCAAGTTTCATAGCATTGTGATCTGAAAATATGTAAGGTATGACCTCAATCTTTTTGTATTTGTTCAGGGCTGATTTGTTAACCCAGTATGTGATCTATACTTTGAATGTGTCATTCAAAGCCATTTGTTGTTGTTGTTGATGTTGATTTCTGCTTAGATGATCTGTCCATTGCTGTAAGTGGGTGTTAAAGTCCCATACGATTGTTGTATTATTATCAATGAATATTCTTATGTTTGTTATTAATTGATTTATATATTTGGGGGATTTCACATTGGGGGCATAAATATTTACAATTGTTAGATCTTCTTGGTAGACCCCTTAATTATGATATAATGCCCTTCTTTATCTCTAGTTACCATCTTAATTTTAAAATCTGGTTTGTCTGCTGTAAGTATGGCTACTCCAGCTCTCTTTTAACATCCATTAGCATGATAGACAGTTCTTACCCCCTTGCTTTCAATGTGCAGGTATCTTTAGGTCTAAAATGAGTCTCTTATAAGCAGCATGTAGATGGGTCTTATTTTCTTATCCATTCTGATACTCTATATGTTTTGATTAGACTGTTTAGTCCATTGACATTTAGAGAGAGTACTGAAAGATATGAGTTTAGTGCCATTGTGTTGCTTGTTGAGTTATGTTTCTGGTGATGTTCTCTGGTCCTTTCTAGTCTTTGTTGCTTTTGGTCTTTTTTTTTTTTTTCCTCCACTCAAAGAGTGCCCCTTAAAATTTCTTTTAGGTCTTGAGGCATCTGAGTGGCTCAGTTGGTTAAGTGTCTGGCTTCAGCTCAGGTCATGATCTCATGGTTTGTGAGTTCAAGCCCTGTGTTGGGCTCTGTGTTGACAGCTCAGAGCCTGGAGCCTGCTTCAGATTCTGTGTCTTCGTCTCTCTCTGTCCTTCCCCTGCTCATGCTCTGTCTTTCTCTCTCTCTCAAAAATAAATAAACATTAAAAAAAATTTCTTTTAGGCCTGATTTAGTGGTCACAAACTCCTTTAGTTTTGTTTGTCTGGGAAACTCTTTATCTCTCCTATTTTGAATGACAGCCTTGTTGGATAAAGGATTCTTGACTGCATATTTTTCCCAGTCAGTACGTTGAATATATCTTGCCACTCCCTTCTGGCCTACCAAGTTTCTATGGACAGATCTACTGTAAACCTGATCTGTCTTCCCTTGTGGCTTAAAGACTGTTTTCCCCCTTGCTGCTTTCAGGATTCTTTCCTTGTCTGCGTATTTTGTGATTTTGACTATGACATGTCTTGGAGATGGCCGGCTTTTGTTGAATTTAATGGGAGTTCATTGTACTTCTTGGATTTTGGTGTCTGTGTCCTTCCCCAGATTAGGGAAGTTTTCAGCTATAATTTTCTCACATAAAAGTTCTGTCCCTTTTTCTCTCTTTTCATCTTCTGGGACTCATATGATATGAATGTTGTTATGTTTCAATAAGTCACTGAGTCTGCCTTTGTGATCTCTGACCTTTGTTTCCCTCTCCTTTTAAGCTTCATTATTCTCCATAATTTTATCTTCTATATCACTAATTTATTCTTGTGCCTCATCCACCATTGTTTTTATGGCCTCCATTTAGGTTTGCATCTCGGTATAGAATTTTAAATTTTAGCCTGACTAGATTTTAGTTCTTTTATCTTTGCAGAAAGGGGTTCTCTTGTGTCTTCTACACTTTTTTTCAGGCCCAATTAGTAGCTTTTTAATCGTTTTAAATTCTAGTTCAGAATCTTACTCATGCCTGCATTGAAGAAATTCTTGGCCATCATTTCTTCCTGTTCTTTCTTTTGAGCTGAATTCCTCCATTTTGTGATTTTGGTGGAAGAAGAAACAACAACAACAACAACAACAGAATGAAATAAAAATTAATTAAAAAAAAATCATATAAAGGAAGCTAGATCCTAGGTGTGTTTTGGTCTGCTTGTTAGAAAGAAGCTTTATAGAAGAAAGAGAAGAGAAAAAAAGAGAGAAAAAAATAAAAAAAATTGCTCTTTCTGTATCCAAGAAACAAAAGAAAAGAAAAAAAAACAACAAATAAAAAAGCAACAACAAAAACGAACAAGAAAACCAAATGAAGCTAGGTCCAGTTTCCCCTAGAACTGAAACTTTACAGCAGTCTACAGGCAGTAGACTAAGTTTGTGGAAGGGATTTGTGCTGATCTTCTGGAGGAGGGGCCTGCTGCTCTTATTCTCAGACCTGACTTGCCCCAGTGGAGTTGTGCCTGGAGGACACAGGGAGGGTGCAACTTGGTGTAATGTCTCTGTTCTCCACTTGGTGGCACTGTTTAGCTCACTGGGGTCAATCAGTGTTGGTGGACTAATGGTGAAAATGACATCACCCTGCTCTCTAGTTGCCAGAGTGGGAAGTTCCTGCCCTCACAGACAGTGTATTAACCACCGGTCCTGTGTCCCTAGTTTCCATATGTTCCCTGTCTTCCTCCTGCCAGGGAGTGCCTCCCTCCAGAGTCTTATCTCAGGCATGGCTGTGTCTCAAAACCCCACACCTCAGAGACCTCTGCAGTTTGGACCCACAGTGAACTTCTGGGGGGTGGTTCTCGCTGAGCTGTGGCCATGACTAGCTTGTCCCAGGAAATGGTAATGCCTCTGTGCAGGGGCAGCAGCTGATTTTATGGTTATTCACAACATGCAGCCAGTGCCAGGATTTGCTGCCCTCAGCCAGCATCTTTGTTTCTATACGGGTGAACATGGTGGCTTGGTGGCACCTGCCATGTCTTTTGCCCATGGAAAGGCTGCATCACCTCTACCAAATGCACTCTGTGAAGGGGACCTGCTTCTCCCCATGCAACCCAGGGGATCCTCAGACCACACTGTCCACTCCTGGGGCTCTGCCTTTCTTCCTCACTAGAGCACCACCAGGGGCTGATGTCTGAAACTTGAGACTCTGTGCTCCACTGTTTATAAAAAAAACCAAAACTGCTGAATTTGAAACCCTCTCCTTTTCCCCTGTCAGTGGTTTTGGGGAACAGTTTTCTTGTACGGTTCCTTATGTGTGTTTCCACTCTTTCTCTCTAGCTGCTTTCAGGGGGAGTGCTTTCTTGCACAAATCTGATGTGCTGCTCTCTCTTTTTTCCTCTGTCTTTATCTTCTCCATGAAAAGGGCTCCCTCCCCTCTGGCACCACAGCTTTTCCTTCTCTCAATTCACCTCTCTGCACCTTGTACATGTTGTGTTCTCTCCCTCAAATTATGCAGATTATTCTCCCACTCTCCAACCAATTTTCTAGGTGTTCAAAATGGTTTGATGTTTATCTAGCTGTGTTCAAGGGGCAAGACAAGTTGAGGGTCCCCTTACTACTCCACCATCTTAACTCTTCCCTCCAGCACAATTTATTAAAGAGATTCCCCATTGTATATTCTTGGCTTTTTTGTCATAAATTAATTGGCTGTAGGGCGCTTTATTCTGTTCCATTGATCTCTGTCTGTTTTCGTGCCAATACTATACTATTTAGATTACTGTAGCTTTGTAATATCAGAGAGTGTGATGCCTCTAGTTTCGTTCTTCGTTTTCAAAGTTGTTTTGACTATTTTGGGTCTTTTGTGGTTCCATAAGCATTTTAGGATTTTTTTCTATATCTGTGAAAAATGCCCTTGGACTTTTGATCAGGATTGCTTGAATCCTGCTTTGGGTAGTATGGATATTTTAACATTGGTTTTGTAACCTGAAATTTTACTGAATTTGTTTATGTCATAATTTTTTATGATGATATCTTTAGAGTTTTCTATATATAATATTATCTCATCTGCAAGCAGATAATTTTACTTCTTTTTTTTTTTAATCATTTGGATGCCTTTTATTTCTTTTTGCCTCCTAGCTGTTTTGGCTGGGACTCCCAGTAGTGTGTTGAATAACAGTGGCAAGGGTGGGCATCATTGTCTTTTTACTGATCTTAAAGGAAAAGCTTTTAACTTTTCACCATTGAGTATGGTGTTAGTTGTGGGCTTATCATATAGCGCCTTTATTATGTTGAGGTACATTTCCTCTGTACCCAATTTGTTGAGAATTTTTATCATAAAATGATGCCAAATTTTGTTAAATGCTTGCAGTGCATCTATTGAGATGATCATATGATTTTTATACTTTGATGTGTAAATATGGTATATTACCTTCGTTGATTTGAGTATGTTGAACCATCCTTGCATCTCAGAAATAAATCCCTGTCGATCATGGTGTATGATTCTTTTATATATCTTTTAACAATATGAGCTGTTGAATTGGGTTTATTAATATTTTGTTGAGGATTTTTGCATCTATGTTTATCAAAGATATTGGCCTTCAAATTTATTTTCTTATAGTGGGACAAAATCAGTTTTTATTTTTTTACTTCTTATTGATTAATGAATTCACCCAAAATTTATTGGACATATACTGTGTGCCAGGCATTATATTACCATTGGTACTAGGGACACAAAAATAAATGGAAAGAGGCCTTTTCTTCACATTAAGAACATTGTTTATTGATGGGGAAGGAAGGAGTAGGCATGTAAACACATTTATTCCTTCAATCATGCAATAAATATTTATCAAACCCTATTATATGCTAAGCACTTTTAGGTGTTTGGGATGCAGCAGACAACAAAACACTTTATTTTTGCTTTCATAGAACTTACATTCTAGGCAGTCATTGCAATATGATGTCATAAGACATCACCAGGTTTCCTGCTTCTGCCATGAAAGGTTTCACAGAGGAGGAGACATCTCAATTGCTTTTTAAATGACTAATAGACCTACTTTCCATTCCTCTCTATTGGGCCATTCTGAACATTTTATGTAAATAGAATTCTATCATATGTGGTGTTCTCTGACTGGCTTCTTACATGGAACATAATGCTTTTGATGTTGTGGTATGTATCAATACTTCATTCTTTTTTATGGCTGAATAATATTATACAGATACACTACAATTTTGTTTTCTATTCATCAGTTAATGAGCATTTGCGTTGGTTCCACATTTTGGCTATTATGACCACTGTCGCTATAAATATTCCTGTACAAGTTTTTGTGTGTTATATGTATTTTCAATTCTTGTTGGTAAACACCAAGGAGTGGAATTGCTGGGTCATATGGTAGCTCTATGTTTAACATTTTGCGGAATTGCTAGACTGTTTTCCAAAGTGACTGCACCATTTTACATTCCTACCAGTAACACATCCTTATCAACACTTGTTACTGTTTATCTTTTTTATAGCCCTTCTAGTATGTGTGAAGTGATATCTCACTGTGGTTTTGTTTTGCATTTTCTTAATGACATATGATGTTGGACATATTTTTGTGTGCTGATTGCCCATTTGCATAACTACTTTAGAGAGTATTCTATCTGAATCTTTTGCCATTTTTAAATTGAGTTATTTATCATTTTTAACCGATATATATAAAATTTTATATAATTTATATAATATATTATATATAATATAACATATATAATATAATAATATATAATATATAATATATAAATATATTATTTATATGAGTGGGGGAGGGGCAGAGAGGGAGACACAGAATCTGAAGCAGGCTTCAGGCTCTGAGCTATCAGCACAGAGCTCGACGTGGGACTCAAACCTGCCAATTGCGGGATCGTGACCTAGGCCGAAGTCAGACGCTTAACTGACTGAGCCACCCAGGCGTCCCTGTCTTTTCACTTTCTTGATGGTGTCTTTGAAACACACAATTTGTTGATTTTGATGAAGTCAAGCTTATCTATTTTCTCTTTTATCGTTGTGCTTTTGATGTTATACCTAAGAAATTACTGTCTGATCCAAGATTATGAAGATCTTCTCCTCTGTTTTCTTTTAACAGTTTTATGGTATAAGCCCTTATATTTAAGTCTATGGTTCCCCTGAGTTAATCTTTGGCATATAGAATGAGATATGTCTTATTATTTTATACTTAGAACTTTTTCCACCTTCTAAAATACTACTTAATTTACTTGACTGTCATATTTATTGTGTATTTACCTGCTTGAATATAGGCCTTACAAGAGTAAGTGCTTTTTTTACATTTTGTTAATATTAAATGGCTAGAACATTGCTTAAAGTGTGTACTCAGTAAGCATATATTTAATGACTAGTGGAGATCCTACTGTAGTTTCCAAAATGGTATTTTAGAAGAAGGGCTGGTAATTGTGCCAGAAGGATAGCCTGGCTGTAGTAAAAGGTTCATATTAACACCATTTGTTGCATATTGAAAGGATTTGCCTCATCCTAGAAATCACTACAGACAAAGCCCCAGTGGAAGCCCAGATTTCTGGTGGGTAATATTGCGTGGGGCACAGGGTTTAGGGTTATGGATTCTTTGTACCATATTTGTTTAAATTTTTTGTTACCTGTTTGACGTTTTATGGATTCATTGATAAACAGATATGGGTGGAAAGAGTAAGAATATATATGTTACAATTTTCCGGAAATTCTAGTGACTGGCAACAACTTTAACTATAATTGACAACCCTAGAAGCTTGAAAAATGTAACTAGGTGCTTTCCAAAAGCTTAGGGGATAATTTGCAAATTTTCAGTTGTCCAAAGATGAAGGGTAATTAACAATGGATGGTTAATCAATCAGTGACATTCAATGATTGTTTCTCCTGTAGGACGATGTTGAGCTAGAGGTTTCTTGGGAGACGGAGGTGAGTGATCTATGTTCTCAGCCCTCAAAGAGCTCACAATCTCTGGAGACAAATATGTAACTACTGCGGTACGGTGCAGAGTTTTGTTTTGCCACAGAGGAGACATAAAGCCTTTGTGGGATTCATAAGAGAAAGAAATATAGTCTGGGAAGGAAGCTGAGAAAGCTTTATGGAAAGTTTTCACTTGAGATGAACTTTGAAGAGTGGGTTGAGTCACCTGGAAGAAGTGGTGAGAGAGGACATCTCCTGAGCCAGGGTGCAAAGCAGGAGAAGAACACGGCCAGTGCCGAGAGCCGCGAGCTGTGCTGAGGGGTGGTGACAGAGGACTGGAGGAAAAGAGGCTATGGGGGTGAGCAAATGTGTCGAGTGAACAAATATTGAAACTCTGGCCTAAGCACATCAGATGTCAGCAGCAACAGGTAATTTCAACAGCGAGAAAAGCTGAAAACAGAGGTAATTAAGTCACTGCTCATTAGTTGCATTGGCTGGCTTGTTGGAATCCGCCTATGGTACCCCTGGAGACGCTTGAATTATTGGAGATACGGTCGTAGGCTGGGATTCCTATACAGCGGCTGAAGCTGCAGCTGGAGAAATTCAGTTTTGTGGCTTTAACCTGGGTTCTCATAGTGCACAGAATTGTTGAAGTAGTTGTGTACCTGTGTATGTTTGAGATGTGCGTCTGTGTGTGATTGCTAGACAGATAGACACTGCAACCTGCTAGTAATAACTTTAAATCCTTAGCAGAAGGTTAAGGTTTTCTAAGAAGCTGGTATTTCTTAGAGAAGTGACTTTGGATCTTGTTAGAAAACTGTTTGAAGGAATATGTTGTGAGGGACCTTCAAGACGTCTCTTGACAAGGAACCTTGGCCTGCCCTTTGGGGATAAGGAAATCAAGGTCTGGCTTAAGACACCACATTTCGAGAGAGGAAGTCTGTGACCCCTGATCTTCGTGTCTACAGGGCCTTCTGGATCCCTCTGGACAGGACCTCATCACCCGTGTGTGTTGTGCAGAAAGCAGTGACCCTTGAAGAGTGTGTGGGGTGGGCGTCAATACAATTTAAATCACTGTTTCATGTCCATTTTAACTCTTAAAAATCCTTCCTCCTCCATCTGTGGGAGATTTCTTTTTCTTGTCATAAGAAATAGGACAAATCTAGGGACAGAAGGAATAAAAGGAAGATTTCTGATAGTAATGGAGGTAGAAAGCTCAACTCGGAGAGATGACAGGATGGAAAGGGAGAACCCGCGGCAGGAGGGCAGAGGGCTCCAAGTTCAGGTGAGGGCCTGGAAGGAGAATGCCTCCCGGGAGGAGACAGGACTGTCGCCCAGGATAGGAGGCATCTAGGGAGACCCTGGGGAGACCACAGGAGACCCGAGAGAGGGCCCCTCCTCCAACCACGCTGTCCCATTTCCTTGCTTCCAAGATGAATGAATTGGGTTGTGTAATTTTTCATCCCCCAATAGTCTCGAATTCTGTAATTACACCCTGTGTTGAGATTCAAGGCAAGTAGAACACATCTCTGTCTTCGCTAGCAGGGCAGACACAGCGCGCGAGCCCTAAAAATGCACACAGTGGTTAGGATGCATTGTGGTGGCATCTCCAACTCTGAGCAGAGAATGAGCCTTTCTCTGCATGGGGGTGGCTCTTAGTTTAAAAAGCTTTCCCCAGATTCCCTACCTTCTCTCCCAAGGACTCCTTGCATTTTCCAGTAACTTCATTTCTAAAGGACATCTAACAGGAAAGATTCTCTTAGCTAAATAATCTTGAATTGTTTTAAAAATACCTTGTATATTGTGATTACATCAGAACTAGGTTAGAAGAATTACTGTAAATGGCATATAAATATGTGATTAATAAGAATTCAAACTGAGGACTGAGGGCACCAGGGAGTTCTAGGTAAAGTAATAATTTCTTTTTTGGTGGAATATCATATGAATTTCTTTTTTTTTTTTTTTTTTTATGAAGTTTATTGACAAATTGGTTTCCATACAACACCCAGTGCTCATCCCAAAAGGTGCCCTCCTCACTATCATATGAATTTCTATAGCCAGCTTCAAGAAGCTATCTCAACCCTGCATTCTCCCTCCAAAGACAGTAATTTCCACTTAGCACTGTAGTAATTAAAAATATATGGGGTGCCTGGGTGGCTCAGTCTGTTAAGCGTCCGACTTCAGCTCAGGTCATGATCTCACCATTCATGAGTCCGAGCCCCGCATCGGGCTCTGTGCTGACGGCTCAGAGCCTGGAACCTGCTTCAGATTCTGTGTCTCCCTCTCTCTCTCTGCCCCTCCCCTGCTTGCACTCTGCCCGTCCCTGTCTTTCAAAAATAAATAAACATTAAAAATTATAAAATATGGTATATAAATAAGTCACAAAGGTAGACCAAAATGACTGGTTAAAATGCATCTTTCTTTAAGAAAATGTACCAGAAAAATCTTAACAAAATATTTGGCAATCTTTGTAACATTGAAATTATTGGTTTGGTGGCAACTTCATTTTTATCAGACCGAAATTAGTCGTTAAAAAAATGGCGCCAGGGCTCTAACTGAATGCTGGCCAGTGCATGTTTCCAGGGGCACCGCCTGAAGGGGCAAAGCTTCGGTGTGGTTGCCATGATGCCCTTGCTTCACGTTTGTCTGCGGTTTGAGGGATGTTACA
This sequence comes from Lynx rufus, assembly GCF_022079265.1. Taxonomy (NCBI): domain Eukaryota; kingdom Metazoa; phylum Chordata; class Mammalia; order Carnivora; family Felidae; genus Lynx; species Lynx rufus. Next base: position 3,172,321 of record NW_025814826.1, read on the forward strand.
GGATTGTTTCTATTTTAGGTTTTCTCTTCTCTCCCTTTCTCCCTCCCTTCCTCCACCTGTGCTCCCTCCCTTTTTCCCTCCTCTTCTTCCGTCTTTTGCATTCCCTCTCTACATTCACTCTTCCTCTCTTCCTTTTCCCCCTATCTCACATGTTCATCGAGTACCTAATATGTACCAGAGCGAGACGGGAAAGCCCCTGCTTCCTGGAGCTTATCTTCTAGCAGGTATGAGAGAAAATAAGCCTGTAAAAAAATAAATCACATGATTAGAGGGAGTGATTGGTGCTTGGATGAAAACGGGATGTAGAGAGAGTACTGGGGGCCTCCTTTAGGTAAGGTGGTTAGGGAGGGCATTCCGCTGGAAAGTCCTGGAAGGGTTCAAAGGTTATCCAGAGGCCCCCCCCCCAATGGATACCATGAATAACTGCCCACATGATCTACATGAGGGCACCCAAAGGCTCCCAGCCTCCCAGACTTCTCTGTCCTTCCTACCAGACAGCCTTATTGTAGTTTCAGGTACATATGATGTATATGCCTTCTTTCCCCTTTGATGGAGGCCTCTATACATTTCTCATTTTAAGCATTAACTGTATATTAACACATTTAATCCTTAGCACAACTTTGTGGGGTGGGCACAGTTATTATCCCCATTTACCTTTGGGGAAATTGAGGCACAGGAAGCCTGACTCAGCCCTAGACAGCCTGTCCCCGGAGGCAGGCTCTCCAGTGCCTCCTGCTACCTGCCCGTCTCACTCCCCCTTCCGCCTCCTGCAGGGCTCACATTGCATCCACGCCTGTAGTCGTGCCAGCCATGGCCACTTAACTCTTCAAGGGACAGTCACAAGCAATCTCTCTGAACTGCAAAATCCTCTCAGCTTCCATTTATGCGGTGCTAATATGGGGGTGACCATACAGGACGGAGTGGGAATAATCAGAAAGTCCCCAAATATAAAACCACGTCTAAGAGTCTACAGATGTTCTAATACCCATTACTCATCCCAGAAATGCATTTTGGTGCAGCTGGAACTTGATGGGTTGGAGGGGGTGGATGATGGAAAGCTTTCATTTCAAAGGGAGATGCAGAGGGAAATCATATGGTGTCGTTTTCCATTTTGGAAGTCTGTTCATCTCTGAGTCAGCCGCAGCTGTATAGCTCTGCCCCATGTGTTCAGAATATGTGCTGGTGGACAGGCTGTGCAAGCCTCCCGTGGCGTGACTGCATCAGACGCTGTACGCTCTGGACATTGGAGGGCGGGCGCAGGAAGGTTCTGTGAGGTCTCAGTGTACCTCTGTTAGGTTTGGGTTTGGCTCCTCTTGCATCATGAGAACAGTTTGGGGAATCAGGATGATTAAGCTCTGGAGGGACCAGCCTTTTAACACGCCAGGGTGCCCTTGGTCTCTGTTTGCACCTGGAAGTCAGCTGTCAAGTCCTTTGCCACCCATTAAGAAATGTATGGTTCATGTTATCTCTGGAATAACACACACGGAGGGCCACACCACAATCTGCATCATAGCAAAAAAAAATCTGGCCTTTAGTGAGTGCTTCTTCTATGCCAGATATTTCACTAAGTGCTTTATATACGTTATTTCATTTATTCCCATAAGGGACTTTTGAGGTAGGTGCTATTATTAAACGTAGTTTTTATAAGGGAGGAACCCAAGGCGATTTATCCAAAGGTTATAGTAAACATTCCCCAAAGAAGATTGAGGTGAGACCGGAAGTCAGCTGATTTGGGCGTCCTGGTCTTATAGCTGCTGCTCTGAGTTGAGCACAATAAAATTACTTTTAAAGGCATTTTTACCTAAAAATAAGAAACATATGGGAGAGTCATCCACAACCTGGACCTGCCGCCATAGCACTCCCCTCCCCCACCTGGGTTCCGAGTGAATTCCTGTTCATGTTCAGGATGCGCATGCCCAGTGGACAGCATCTGATCTGCAGTTCTCTTTGTGGGTGGAGGTCTAAATCCCTCGGGGTGCCTTTTGTCCCACAGATATAAATGATTTTACTTGGGGGGGGGCCTTGGAAATTACCCAGTGGGAGCACTGAATCTCAGCATGTTTTGACCAAAATTAGTGGGTCTTAGAGAAATCACTCTGATGTCAGCTCTTACTTATTTATTAAAACCCTGAGAAGGTAGGATGCTTCATTCACTTTTTTATCAATTCAATAATTATTTACTCTGTTCTTCATGTGTCAAATCCTGGGTATAGAAAAGTGAGCAAATTTTGGGGCACCTGGCTGGCTCAGTTGGCTATAGTATGCAACTCTTGATCTTGGGTTCGTGAGTTAGAGCCCCATGTTGGGTGTAGACTTCACTTAATAAAAAAAATATTTTAAAATATTTTTTAAAAAGTGAGAAAATTTTATTATTACCTGTTGTATGGGAGAATTTTTTAATTGATGTGAGAGATTTCCAGGTTTGTTTGCATTTCAGAGCTTTTGCTTTGTTTACTTGATTTTTTATTAGGAAAGCACAGAAAATCTTTGGCCAGTCTTAACATTTTAAGTAAAGAAACTTTCCCATCTTGTCATGGAGAATGTAGGAGAGCCTAAATGCCTTTTAAAACAGCTTCCCAATATTATATGAAAACATGTGATCTCTTTCAGTAAAGGTCCTAATTTGGCTTCTCCAAATTAATAATTTCAAACAAAGATAAGTAAATTTATTTTTTGAACTTTGGGATATGCAGCCTACTGTTAAGTATTCCAGTGATCTAAATCAGGGTCCTTGGGCTCTTAAGAAAGAACAACGTGCTGGCATATGCCTATTTATGACACAGCTTCAAGGAGGACACAGGCTGGTGCAGACAGGAAGGCAGGAAGGCTTCAGGTCCCAGTCACCATACACAGGACAGGCAGAGGGCTGGGGCCTGCCTTTGCTGCTGGCTGGCTGGAGACAGGATGGTAACAACTGCTCTACCTGCCTTCTTTGGCTCAGAACAACACTGAGGTGTCCAAATATGGCAGTTACTCACTGGGACCTGGGGGAAAGACCCAGTACTTTTGGGGTTTCCCTTGGGTTATTCAGTTCCAGACTTTTTTTTGTTTTGTTTTGGTTTGGCTTGAACTTTTTAAATTCTATTTTTATTACAACTAATAATGCTTTTTATTAATTTTAGGTTTTGTATTCACATTTAAGAAATAATTTTATGTCTTATAGATTTTTTTACTGTGGTGAAGAACTCATAACATTAAATTTACCATCTGAATCGTTTTGAAGTGTATTGTTCAGTAGTGCTAAGTATATTCACATAACTGTGCAACAGATCTCTAGAACGTTTTCATCTTGCAACACTGAAGCTCTAAATCCATTAAACACTCACCCCCCTCGCCACAACCGTGGCTATCACTTTTCTACTTCTTGTTCCTATGAATTAGCAACTTTAATTTTGTTTAACGTTTTTCATTTTTGAGAGAGAGAGACAGAGCCTGAGTGGGGGAGGGGCAGAGAGGGAGGGAGACACAGAATCTGAAGCAGGCTCCAGGCTCTGAGCTGTCAGCGCAGAGCCCGATGGGAGGCTCAAACCCACGAACTGCCAGATCGTGACCTGAGCCGAAGTTGGATGCTTAACGGATAGAGCCATGTAGGCGCCCCTGAATTAGCAACTTTAGATACCTCATATAAATGGAATCATACAGTAATTGTCCTCTTGTGTCTTTTCACTTAGCATAATGTCTTCAAGGTTTCCTCACGTTGTACCAAAAGTGAGAATTTTGGGAAGTGTCACTGTTTGTAGTGGACATCATGGCTTCAAGTTTACTTTGTGGAGTTGGAGCACTGGCTGTGCCAGCCCTTAGGGCCTGTGGTCCCAATGAAGTTGCCGCAGTGCACTCCATAGCACCTGGAGGTGGTGTTTCTACTGAAGACCAGCAGGTGACTGGGCTGGAGAGGGAGGTCATGATGGCTGCATGGAAGGGACTGGACCCATATAATATACTAGGCCCAATGGCAGCTTCAGGCACCAAGGAAGACCCTAATTTAGTCCCATTACCAACAAGTGAGCGATGGACCGCATCTGTGAAGGGGACAGTAGTGCAGTCGTCTGGTTTTGGCTGCACAAAGGCAAGTCTCAGTCATGCCCTCACTGTGGAACCCATTACAAGCTGGTGCCCCACCAGTTGGCCCACTGACCTTCTGCTCTAACTTACTCAAAATGTTCTGGGGCGCCTGGGTGGCGCAGTCGGTTAAGCGTCCGACTTCAGCCAGGTCACGATCTCGCGGTCCGTGAGTTCGAGCCCCGCGTCGGGCTCTGTGCTGACTGCTCAGAGCCTGGAGCCTGTTTCCGATTCTGTGTCTCCCTCTCTCTCTGCCCCTCCCCCGTTCATGCTCTGTCTCTCTCTGTCCCAAAAATAAATAAACGTTGAAAAAAAAAAATTAAAAAAAAATGTTCTGTAAAGTTTCTTCTTTCCAGTAAAGACTAGCTATTGCATTAGTTCCTTCTCCCATTAAAAAAAAAGTGAGGATTTCCTTCCTTTTAAAGGCTGAATAATATTGCATGCACACACCACATTTTCCTTATCAATCTGTAAAAGGACATTTGGGTTGCTTCCACCATCTCTTGGAAGCGGTGAGCAATGCTGTGATGAACATAGGTGTGCAAATATCTCCTTGAGATACTGTTTTGAGTTCTTTTGGATTTATACCCAAGTGGGAATCACTGGATCATAAGGTAATTTTAGTTTTAATTTTGGGGAATAAAGTTTTTTGTTATTCAACAAAACAGTTTTCTTTTTCCAGAGTTGGTTTAGATTTCTAAGTTTGCACTACTATTTTAAAAATCTTCCATTTTGGATGTTCTTTCTTTTGGCCTTTATCTTATCATTTTGAACTTTATCTATTACTTCTACTTCCAGAAGAATACAATTCCTCCGCTAGATCTCCAGTTTTCTTTGTTTCTACTTATTTCTGACATTATACTTGTTCACTTTTCTGTAATTTGCTACTGTACCAATTCTCCATCTTCATTTTTTTTGACTGCTTTCTTCTTAATAAATGTCTGCAACTCTTTTTTTCTGTAAAAACTGTATCTTAGGGTTGACCAGCAACTTGTGTCTGCTAAAATGGTGTTTACATGGCTCAATATTTTCCCCTCCAAAGTGAGGGGAACTCAAGCTGATGAATCAATTGGCAGTATGCTCAGTAAATTGTGTATTAGAAAATTCTGTTAGTTATTTGAGGCTAATAGTTTCTATCTTTGAGGTCTAGATAAGACTCCAAGTCACCCTGGGCTCTGACATTTACAGGGCTTGTTTTAATGTTACCTCCATCACATTCAGGGACCTGAAGATCCATGCAGAAGTTTAAAGTTTCTAGGTCCCTCCCATCTTGCTCTTCTAGTGGCTTTTGGGAATGTCCAGGCAAAATGGAGTCTGAAGATACCTCCTTTGAGAGTGGAGTATTTCCTGGGTATTGTTAGGATGCAGTGACTTGTCAGATTTGAGATCTTATAACCAACAGCTTGCATGGTTTATCTCAATACTTAAGAGGCTTAAAGCTTCAGGTTGCCCAAGGATCCAGAAAGCTAGTATGAGGTCAGTATCCTTGAAGGTAACTAACTATCTTTCTTATAAGTGATTCTACTAATTGTTGTTATATATTGGAATCCACTCTCAAATTACACTTGTCACTCTCTGCCTTTCATGGTCCTTCTCAATTTTATGCTCGGTCTCATCTAGTATTTGATTTGATCTGGAAATGCCTGGCAGAATATAAGGAGCATTATAGCTGCCACAGTGTGGGAACAGGGTTTGTCTTGTGGCCTTAAGCCCTGTTCAGAGATCACTAGGATGGGGTACTAGGTGAGGCATGCCTCTGAGCCTGCCTGATGACAGAGTTGCTTCCCTGAATACTGAGTGACACTTTTTTTTTTTCCCCACAGGGACTGGAATCTTCTGTGATGCCCAGCCCACTGGACTGCACCCTGATCACCTTGTCAGCTCCTCCACCTGCCCGCACTGTGTACCCCTAGGTCTATAGCCCTTATGTCTCAGAGCTCCCATGTCAAACCGATGGCTTTTCTTGTTAACACCTGCCCTACTAGAAATATTGCCACTGCATGGAGACCTGCTACCATCTGTTCAGCAAAGATGGTTCTTAGCTGCTGACATTGGCCTGGCTAGATCCCAGCTCCCCAGTCAGCTCTCCAACATGCCAAAACTCTTGCTATGGGGGACATATCTAGTTACTGCTCTAGCCACATTCCCACCTCTTCCTCTTTCCCACACAATGGGTGGTTAGGTTCTGTCCTGTCTCATCAATGACCTTACTTCCACAGCCTCTGGGCCAAATCTGGCCACTACTTCCTGTTTTTGTGTGGCCTTCAGGCTATGTCAATTCCTAATTGATTCTACAATTTGATGATTCTAACATCTTTTGATGTTTAAAAAAATGAAAGAAGAAAACCATTTTGTGATACATGAAAGTTATATTAAATTATGATTTCAGTGTCTATAAATCAAAGTTTTATTGGTACACAGCCATACTCATTTGTTTATGTTCCATCTATGGTGCTTTCTCTGTGAGCAGTTGTAGCAGAGACTGAATGGCCTTTAAGCCTCACATATTTACAGTACAGCTCTTTACAAAAAAACTGATCAAATCCTGGTCTCAACAATAATAATGTTTGTAAGAATTATGGTGGCTTCATTTTCCTCCACTTTTTGTTGCCACTGTGTCTCTATCCTCCTCAAGTCTTTTGTTATTCCAAATGGTTAGGAAGGAAGAAAACCTCCAAACCTGCCAGATTCTGTCATCTGTAACTTTATACTCCAATTTAACAGAATTTTTATTCCTGTGAAATATTTGCTTTCTCCCAGATTATACTCTCTCCAGTCCCTCCCTTCATCCTTTCATCCTTCTCTCCCTTCTTTCTTGTTACGTATTTCTGCATATTAATTTAGCACCCTTTTAAGCTTAAGATTTTAGCTAATATCCTATGAAAGTACTCTGTGAATGGTCTCTATGGTTGCTAAGCTTCAAGGATTTGTTTAAAAATCATACGGGGCACCTGGGGGGCTCAGTTGGTTAGGCATCCAACTCCTGATCTCAGCTCAGGTCTTGATCTCAGGGTTGTGAGTTCAAGCTCCACACTGAGCTCTTCACTGGGTGTGGAGTTTACTTAAAACATTTAAAAAAAACCAAAAAAAACCTTTTAGCTCCAAAGTCAGAAAAGTCATAAAGAGGCAACTTTCTGAATTCATTAGGAAAACTAAACACCCAGATGTGAAGATAAAACACTTGTCCATAAAATTACAATCACCAAATTATTTGCAGTTGCCCATGTTTGTCAGGCCCTGGAAAAAATGAAGCAGTCAGAATTTTGAGGGCATCTTGTGTCTGTAGGAAGGAGAGAACTGTGGACGCCACAACATGCACTCTTCTCACTTTTGTCTACTGACAATTTTAGCGGCACTTAACATCTTGTTCACAAAAAAATGGATTCCTGGAGAACATTTTGTACTTCACACAATATTTCCTGGTCACCGTAGGTCATCTAGAACACTTTCCCCCAAACAAATCAAATCAATGTGTGCAAAGCAAAAAGAGCTAAAGGACAACTGGGGACTGAATTTTCAGTGATTAGTAATGTGGAGTGATGGCATGGCCTTCAAAAGCTGTAGGCTCCTAAAAAGCAAGTTGCAGAAGAACACAGGGAGACAGCCCTGTGCTCTCTTTCCTTCCTGGCTTTGCCTTTGTCCTGTGAGCTGCCATCAAAGCAACAGATCCCTTGCTGTGGTGAGAATGTCTGCCAGTCCACTACCCACAGGATGTCTTGCTTTGGATACCATTGGATTTTACTTGGGCATCCTGTAACAGATTGTTTTGTTATCCCTCACAGCTATTGGGTCTTACGTAAACAATTTTCAGGGGTTTACTCTGAGTTTGCTTTGTATTTGGAATGACCAATCACCTTCCAGATGATGAAGATGATGTGTTGACACAGGTAATTTGGTTGCATATACTGCCAGGACCCCAAGAGCTTTAGTAATTTTTTTTTGCCTTTTCTGGCTTATGTTTATAGCTTCCTTTCTTGTAGTTCGTGTGGCTCAGCTGAGTTGGTGTTTTAGTGGGTTTCTTTCTGTGGTTATCTGAATACTAGGTTGCTTATTACAGCAGAAGTAAGATATGTCTAAATGTTTGCAAAGCACATTATTCTGGAAGTTTGGGGTAGGAGATGGACTTTTCTGTTTATCTAGATCAAGATTTTTCAGACTAAATGGTCTTTGGGTAGAAATAAGTCACAGAGAAGCTCAAGAATATTTTCTTGTGTATATTTCCACACACAATTGACACACTCTAGCTTATCATTATTTCTCCCAGCTGTTTTTGGGAATCCTTAGAGGTTGTCTCCCGTGCACTAGGGTACAACTCTCTGAGCTAGCTGATGGCTGCGATTTTCCAATTTTCTGCCGTGGCTTTCAGAGAAATTTCTCCTGTCACTGTCAGAGCTGTGTGAGCCCTGATGTCTTGGGGTTTAGGAGTCTCTGGGTTCCTGCATGCAGGCTGCTGTAACAATTGTAGCTCACATATGACATGTGTAATCTTTAAAGTTATAAATCTAATAAACAGTTAACAAATATACATATCCTATCATTCTATCTTCATAAATGTCTTCATAATGACAAAATAAAAATATATGTAAAGCCACAATTTTTATATAACTGGAAGCAAAATATCAAAGATGTATTTAATTATTATTCCACACATCTGGGTGTTGTGTAGATGTCTTAATAGATAATAAAATAAAATATACACAATTAATATGTACTCAGCACATAAAATTTATTTTTTCTTGTTTAACTTAGCAAAATCACTAATTGTATAGTTGTAATAAAGATTTTTACGTAGTTTGTGTTCAACTGACAGTAATGATCTAAATTATAAAATGGAAATCTTTTTATAAAAATATAAATAAAAACAAATGTGAATTCTTAAAAAATAACAGTACTTTCATGTTTTTGAAAAATTAGTTTTCTTTCAAAATATGAAAAATTTAAGTTAGGGTATAAAATGCAAATTTCAGAAAAAAATGAATACCCAATTTCAAATCAAAATTATTGAAATAAAGCTAAAATTTAAATTTAACTTAAAAATCTTATCTAACTTTCATTATGTTCACATATTTTATGAACATGAAACAACTCGGTGTCCACGTAGTTGCCAATGTAAAGAATTAGCATTGTGCTTTATGTCTAGACCAACATGTATAGGTTTAAGAGTAATATAAATTGTTTAATATTGCAAAATATTTCTCAGTCACCATGTGGTTTCTCAGTAACCATGGTGAATACTGTGCTGATATGTGGATCCCGTAGGAACCGTGAATGGGCACAAGGAGAAAAGCAAGAGCGATGGACTGTCAGCAATATGGAGTGCCCCTGGGAATTGAGATTGCTATTCAAGAATAAGTTGTATTGATGCTAATGAAGGATTGAAAAGCGAACTTTTCAATATATGTTCTTTATCATACCTAAGCATTCTCCTTATTAATTTCCCCCCTGCATGCAAAGGCAGTGCTGGACCCAGCTGTGGGTAGTAGTACAATCCAAAAATCTTCACAGCAGTTGGACACAGCCACCTTTTGTGTGGAGGGTGATGGGCAGGAGATGGAGAAAAGTGTGCCTACGCCTTGGTGGAGCCACATCATGAAGGGGTCATGCTCTCCAGAAAGGCACCAGATACCAGGGGAAAGGTGTGCCTTTGGGCATTGCGTTCTTTTATAGTTTATTGTTTGGTGTTTGTGATAGGCAGGATCCAGTGCAGGTGCCCCTCTTGTTCAGGTCTAGTTCCTAAGCTGCCAGGCTTATATTGTGACAAAGTGGGGCAGAATTTCTCTCCTTAACTTGCATTTCATTTGTTAAAACTCAAGTATAAAATAGAGTTGACCTGGGCCCTTGGTGTCATCAAGTGAAATAGCTCTTATTTCTATTTGTCTTTTATTTCATTCCTCTCTCCCTAAGAGTCAGGGAGCTGGGTGGAGGACAACCTGAGTAGGGTATATCATTTTGCTACACTCAAAGAAACCCTTACCCTCTGACTTGTACTCATTAAAATTGGGCCACATCTTCAGTTATTGATTCCCTCTTCCCTTATGAAGAAACCTTAGGAAACTTCTTTACCCCCCATGCAAATGTCCTCCTAGTGGGTTTCCCCATCCATCTTCCAAAAATACCCTAGACATTCACCCTACAACTGCCTGATATATCACATCATCACATTTATGTGATGTTACAGCATATGGAAATGAGAAAGCAGTATAAACCAACCTCTTTAATACATTGGTTAGAATTAGTAGCTTTGGGGAAAAGGTTGATAGTCTAGGTTATATTCTTTTTTTTTTTTTTCTAACGAAGGGAACTTTTAACTCAGTATTAGGATTTGATATGTGCTCTTTTATTTAATGTTCATGGTATCCCTGCAAGGCAGTTGTTATTTTCTCCATTTTTCTCAGATGAGGAAACAGAGTTTAATAGAAGTTGAGTAATTTGCTTAATTTGTAAGTGGTAACATCAATATTTGAATATTGGTCTGTTTTATTTGAAAGCCTTTGCTTTTTCTGATAAACCATCTCCTGGTTTTCACTGCCACAAATAAAATTCCACTTAAAACATTAAATGGGAACCAAAATTCTTCCTCGTAAAGAATTTGGGGAATGAATGAGTGTATGTCACTTAAAAAGCCATCAGTAATTATTTTCTTTGACTTTTAAAGCTTCTAGCATCTGCAAGACATCTGTCAAATGCACTCCCTGGGGAGATTTCACGGCTTGGGAACTTTAATTTATGATTTATTAAAAGCCAAGTAGCTATAATACAGGGTTTTGATCCTTGGATAAATGCTGGTGAGAACATTAAGAGGATGGAGAGAGACGGTAGAACACTGTGATTGATTGATTGATTAATTAAGAGAGCAAGAGCATGTGAGCAAGGAAGGCACAGAAAGAGGGAGAGAATGAATCTTAAGCAGGTTCTGTGCTCAGCACAGAGCCCAACACAGTGCTCATTCCTATGATTGCGAGACCATGACCTGAACCAAAATCAAGAGTCAGTTGCTCAACTGACCGAGCCACTGAGGTACCCTGATTATGCTATTCTTTTCATTTCATTTTATTTTATTTATTTTATTTTTAACCTTTATTTTTAGAGAGACAGAGTGTGAGCAGGGGAGGGGCAGAGAGAGAGGGAGACACAGACTTTGAAGCAGAGTCCAGGCTCTGAGCTATCAGTGCAGAGCCCAACATGAGGCTCAAACTCATGAACCCCGAGATCATGACCTGAGTCGAAGTAGGATGCTTAACTGAGCTACCCAGGTGCCCCATCTTTTAAAACTTTAAATAGAGAAGTGAAGAACAATGAAAGGTTTTATTGGATTGTGGATGACAGGAAGCTGGTGTGGATATAAAGCATGTTGGATGATATCATCTGAAGGCTAGAGTGATGAAAATCCAATAAACTAAAATAATATAAATAAATTGGCAAATTTCTATACTTAGTTTCAAAAGATCACTGCACTAGAAGTTTAAGAAATGTGAATGAAAGCAGTACAATTTAAAAAGAATTGGGAGAGGGACTGATATTAACAAAATGGTGAGCAAGGAGGCTCCAAACTCTTATTCCCCCATAGAAATATTGAAATAAATGAAAACTCTCTCAACCAACTTTGTCAGAGCCCTGGAATTCAGCCACTTTTACAGCCACCAGGCAAACCCCAATCAAGAAAAAGCCATATTCCAAATTTTTGACATTCTTACCTACTCCTACACACAGCCTTCCCCAGCATGGTGGCAGTCTTGGTTTTGAAGCAGCAGCAGCAGCCCAGTTCCCGGTTCCTTCCCTTAAACTGGAGGGAACAGAGCAGACTTTATTAGCAAATTATTGTGTATGTCTTTTCTAAACTATTTGGGGGATACTCAAAAGACTAGTGCAAGGTGTTCATCTCTGTTTTGCCTAACTCAGAACTCAGGAGAACAACTGTGGGCAGTGCTCCTAATAATGAAAAGGTGATTACAGATGCACAGGTTTACTCTAAGGGCAAGAGATTATGGGGGCAAGGAGGAGACATACAATACATAATTTAAGGCATGGAGGAGAGGCTAGGGTGAGACTCTAGAAATTAAGGCATTTAAAAAGAGCTGTGTATACAAGGAAAACTAGAAACTCAAATGCATGTCTAGGCAAGACACAGACTCAGAAAAGACACAAAAAGACTTTAAACTTTCATCTTGGGTTAATCTTTAACAAATGTTTATTTATTTATTTTGAGAAAGAGAGAGAGAGAGAGCGAGCGAGCAGGGGAGGGACAGAGAGAAAGGGAGAGAGAGAGACTCTCAAGCAAGGCTGTCAGCAAAGAACCTGATGGGGGGCTTGATCCCACAAACTATGAGATCATGGCTTTAGCTGAAATCAAGAGTCAGATGCTTAACTGACTGAGCCACCCAGGCACCCCACCTTGGGCCAATTCTTATGCTCAAAGCAGCCTAAGTGTTGAAGAGGTTCCCCATGACAGAACCAACTGTCAAAGACTGAGAGAGCTCTTGACATTCAGGGAAGTCTTTGTCACAACACTAGCTGAGCACAGCTAAAAGGACAGAGACTTCAATGATCACATGGGACAAGGACTGCTCTTTGCTACAATAGTTTGGAAAAGTCTCAAAACTAATGGGCTAATATAGTTTTTAACAATCACAAACAACTCTTGGAGGAGGACAATCTAATATCCAGAGATACTACATTGTTATATTCAAAGACTCAATTTTCAAGAAACAAATCACAAGGCATACAAAGAAACAGGAAAACATGTCACATTCAAAGAAATGGACAGAAACTGTGAAGAAGCCAAAATTAGACTTACTGGACAAAGACTTTAAGACAACTGTCTTAAGTGTCTCAAAGACCTAAAGGAAAACTTGAGCAAATGATTGAAAGAAATCAGGAAAATTATGTATGAACAAAATGAGAATATTAACAAAGGGAATTTATAAAAAGAGAATTATAAAAAGAACCAAACAGAAATACTGGAGGTAAAAAAATACTATAACTGGGATGCCTGGGTGGCTCAGTTGGTTGAGCATCCAACTTTGGCTCAGGTCTTGATCTCACAGTTCGTGGGTTTAAGCCCCGCATTGAGCCTGCTGCTGTCAGCCTGTCAGCACGAGGCCTGCTTCAGACCCTCTGTCCTCCTCTCTCTGCCCCTCCCTCGCTCAAGCTCTCTCTCTCAAAAAATAAATAAAACATCAAAAAAAATTAAAAAAAATCGTTAGAGGAGTTCAACAGAAGATTTTAGCAGGCAGAAGAATCAGTGAACTTGAAGATAAGACACTGAAATTATTGAGTATGAGGAAGAGAAAAAAAATAAAGTGAATAGAATCTAAGGTACCATCAAGCTGACTGATGTTGGCATTATGGGAGTCTCAAAAAAGAGAGTGAGAAAAAGACAGAGATTATTTGAAGAGATCATGGTCAAACTCCCCAAATGTAATGAAATACATGAATCTACAAATAAAAGAAGCTCAATAATTCTAAGTAATAGAAATTCAAAGAGACCCACACGGAGGTACATGATAACCAGACTGTCTGAAATGCAAGGACAAAAAGAGAGTGTTGAAAGCAGTGCGAAAAAAACTGAGTCACCATGTATTATGTGTCCTGCATAAAATTAGCAGTCTATTTCTCAGCAGAAACTTTGGAGGTCAGGGGCAATGGGATGATATATTTAGAGTGTTAAAAACTGTCGACCAAGAATTCTCATATGCGATAAAACTATACTTCAGAAATGAGAGAGAAATTAAGATGTTCCAGATAAACAAAAGCTGGGGCGCATTACTGCAACTAGGCCAGGCCTACAAGGAATGCTAAAAGGAGCCACTCAGTTTGAAATGCAAGTATGCTTGCCGGTCAATGGTCACATGAAGATAAAAAGGTCTCTGCTGTAGGTAGATACATGGCAGATCTGAATAATAAATATTATTGTAATTGTAAATTACAACCCCACCTTTTATTTTCTACGAGATTTAAAAGACAAATACATAAGATAATTAATAATCTGTGTTAATTGTGCACACAATGTGTAAAGATGCATTTTGTGACACCAATAATGTGAAACTGTATAGGAGTAGAGTTTTTGTATGTGATTGACACTAAATTGATATGAATTCTGGGGCATCTGGGTGGCTCAGTCAGTTGAGCGTCTGACTCTTGATTTGGGTTCAGTTTATGATCTCACTGTTTGTGAGACTGAGCTCCACATGGGGCTCTGTGCTGACAGTGCAGAGCCTGCTTGGGATTCTCTCTCTCCCTCTCTTTGCCCCTCCCCTACTCACACTCTCTCTCAAAAAATAAATAAATAAACATTAAAAAAATTGATGTGAATTCAAATTTGATTGTCATAACTTTAGGATATTACGTGTAATCCCCATGGTAACTGCAAACAAAATATGTATAAAATATACACAAAAGGAAGTGAGAAAAGATTGAAACATATCACTACAAAAAATCAACTAAACAGAAGGCAAAAATGGAGGAAGTGGGGGACAAAAGATGATATGGGACATATAGAAAAAATAGTAAAATGACAGAAGTCTTTTTTTTTTTTTTAAATAAATAACTACTTTAAATTTAAGTGGACTAAACTCTTCAACCAAAAAGGAAAGATTGGCAGAATGGGTTAAAAAACCATGGTGCAACTATACTATACAAGAGATTCGTTTTAGATTTAAGGACACACATAGGTTGCAAGTGAGAGACTAGAGGAATGACATCAGCATCATGGCAGTGTGGGGCATTTCTTTGGTCTCTCTCCTTTGAAGTACAATGAATTGAACATCCCCAAGGAAACAGTGCCTCTGCAGAGTATACCAGGGCATCTGGGAGTCTTTCTCACCTACGCATCTGAAGGCAGGCAGATAGGGCTCCGTGGGGGCCTTGGATCCCAGGGAGTTGGTGAGCCTGCCCTACCCCCACTTGCCGCTATGGGGGAAAAGGGAGCCTAGGGAGTATAAAAGTGGGCAGATACCCATGGCCTCTAGACAGCTGTGAGGTCCAGACTGCCTAACAAGGGAATCTGGCGTCAGAGCAGGATAGAGGTGAGTTTTGAGGCAGAGGAGACGGAGGAGCTCACTGGGCTGGCTCCCCTCCTCAGAGCAGCACTGCCAGGTGCTGGACTTACTTGTCCAGGGGCACCTGGGTGACCCAGTTATTAACTATCTGACTCTTAATTTCAGCTCAGGTCATGATCTTATGGTTCTTGAGATTGAGCTCCAAGTTGGGCTCTGTGCTGACAGTGTGGAGCCTGCTTGGGATTCTCTTTCTCCCTCTCTCTCTGCCCCTCCCCCCCTCTAAAAATAAATAAATAAACTTAAGAAAAAAAAAAGAAGTGATCTCTCCAGGAGGGGAGGTGGAAAGTGAGAGTGGTGAATGACTCCGTGGCTAGCCAGTTGTACAGGTTGCAGCTGGAGGGACCTGTGTGTCTCCAACAGCATCTGAATTCCTGAGGAGGGACATCTGACTGCAGAAAGAGAGAGGAAAGAGGAGAAGGCAGACAGAATATCAAAGGGCCTCAGAGGAAATCATTTTCTAATGTTTGTATGAGATTTCAGCAGGAGGTCCACCCATGGACCTCTGGGAGTGCTCTACTGGAGGATCCCCTATTGGGCCCATGGGCATCTCCCAAAGCCAGAGTTGCTGCTAGGTCCACACCTTCAACCCCCCCTCCCCCCAGCCCTGCCCCACTCTATTGCCAGCTCCTTGTGTAGGCCTCTAAATTCATCTGGGAGAGCCAGCTCCCTTAGGAGAAACCACAAACTTGAGCGATAGTGCCACCTTCTGGAATACAAAAGAAAGTTTTCTAATTGCCAGCCTGTTGAACTCTAAGAAACAAAGTACACATAAATTCTTTTTTTTTTATATGAAATTTATTGTCAAATTGGTTTCCATACAACACCCAGTGCTCATCCCAACAGGTACCCTCCTCAATGCCCCTCACCCACTTTCCCCTCCCTCCCACTCCCCATCAACCCTCAGTTTATTCTCAGTTTTTAAGAGTCTCTTATGCTTTGGCTCCCTCCCTCTCTTTTTTTTTTCCTTCCCCTCCCCCATGGACTTCCGTTAAGTTTCTCAGGATCCACATAAGAGTGAAACCATATGGTATCTGTCTTTCTCTGTATGACTTATTTCACTTAGCATAACACTCTCCAGTTCCACCCGCATTGCTACAAAAGGCCAGATTTCATTCTTTCTCATGGCCAAGTAGTATTCTATTGTATACATAAACCACAATTTCTTTATCCATTCATCAGTTGATGGACATTTAAGCTCTTTCCATAATTTGGCTATTGTTGAACGTGCTGCTATAAACATTGGGGTACAAGTGCCCCTATGCATCAGCACTCCCTTGGGTAAATTCCTAGCAGTGCTATTGCTGCCTCCTAGGGTAGATCTATTTTTAATTTTTTGAGGCACCTCCACACTGTTTTCCAGAGGGACTGCACCAGTTTGCATTCCCACCAACAGTGCAAGAGGGTTCCCGTTTCTCCGCATCCTCGCCAGCATCTAGAGTCTCCTGGTTTGTTCATTTTAGCCACTCTGACTGGCTTGAGGTGATATCTGAGTGTGGTTTTGATTTGTATTTCCCTGATGAGGAGCGACGTTGAGCCTCTTTTCATGTGCCTGTTGGCCATCTGGATGTCTTCTTTAGAAAAGTGTCTATTCATGTTTTCTGCCCATTTCTTCACTGGATTATTTGTTTTTCGGGTGTGGAGTTTGGTGAGCTCTTTATAGATTTTGGATACTAGCCCTTTGTCTGATATGTCATTTGCAAATATCTTTTCCCATTCCGTTGGTTGCCTTTTAATTTTGTTGATTGTTTCCTTTGCTGTGCAGAAGCTTTTTATCTTCATGAGTTCCCAATAGTTCATTTTTGCTTTTAATTCCCTTGCCTTTAGGGATGTGTCAAGTAAGACATTGTTGCGGCTGAGGTCAGGGAGGTTTTTTCCTGTTTTCTCCTCTAGGGTTTTGATGGTTTCCTCTTTCACATTCAGGTCCTTTGTCCATTTTGAGTTTATTTTTGTGAATGGTGTAAGAAAGTGGTCTAGTTTCATCCTTCTGCCTGTTGCTGTCCAGTTCTCCCAGAATCATTTATTAAAGAGACTGTCTTTTTTCCATTGGCCTGCTTTTTCTTTCCTGCTTTGTCAAAGATTAGTTGGCCATAGTTTTGTGGGTCTAATTCTGGGGTTTCTATTCTATTCCATTGGTCTATGTGTCTGTTTTTTGTGCCAATACCATGCTGTCTTGATGATTACAGCTTTTTTTTTTTTTAATTTTTTTTCTCCAATGTTTATTTTTATTTTTGGACAGAGAGAGACAGAGCATGAATGGGGGAGGGGCAGAGAGAGAGGGAGACACAGAATCGGAAACAGGCTCCAGGCTCCGAGCCATCAGCTCGGAGCCTGACGCGGGGCTCGAACTCACGGACCGCGAGATCGTGACCTGGCTGAAGTCGGACGCTTAACCGACTGCGCCACCCAGGCGCCCCGATGATTACAGCTTTGTAGTAGAGGCTAAAGGAAAAGTATCTGCTACTTCAAATGCAAAAGTAGAAGCACATGTTGTCAAACACTATGGAAAACCAAGGGAATACAGTATCACAAAAAGAAAACAATTCTTTAGCAACCAAACTCTAGGGCATGGAATATTGTGATCCAAGTGATAAAAAATTCAAAATAGCTATTAGGAAAAAATTCAACAAGCTACAAGAAGACTCAGAAAGGCAATTCAATGAACTCAGGATATAATTAATGAACAGAAAAGTTCTTTACTGAAGAGAATGAGATGACAAAATGGAACCAAAAAAATTCTGGAGCTGAAGAATTCAGTGAAGGAGACAAGGAATGTATTACAGAGCATCAGTAGAAGGGCAGAACAAATTAAGGAAAGAGAAAATGACTTGGAGGATAGGAATAGAGAAATAATTTGGAAGAAGATAGAAATTTTAGACTTAAAGAAGTGAAGAAGCCCTTACGAAAGCTATAAGATTTGATCAGAAAGGCAAATACAATAATTGACATACCAGAAGGAGAAGAGAGAGGGGGGAGAGAGAGAGAGAGAGAGAGAGAGAGAGAGAGAGAGAGAGAAGGGGGCAGAAGGTTTATTTAAAGAAATAGTATTTGAAAATTTTCCAAACCTGGAGAGGGACTTGGACAGACAAGTCCATGAAGCAAATAGATCACCCTAGTATCTCAAGGTAAAAAGACACATTATAATGAAACTTAAAAATCAGTGACAAGAAAAAAATCTTAAAGGCAGCTGGGGGAAAAAGGAAGAAACTTACAAAGGAACTCCCATTAGGCTATTGCTAGATTTCTTGGCAGAAACTCTACAGGCCAGGAGAGAGTGGAATAATTTATTTGAAGTGTTGAAACATGAAAATTACCAGCCGAGAATACTTTTCTGGTAAGGTTCTCCTTCATATATGAAGGAGAACCGAAGGCTTATCTAAACAAACAAAGGCTGAGGGAGTTCACCGCCACCAGACCTGCCTTGCAAGAAATGCTGGAAGCAGCTCTTTAAGATGAAATGGAAATGTGTTAATCAGTGACATAAAAACATATGAAAGTACACAACATTCTGGTAAAAGTAATAAGCGGATGGAACTGAAAAACTGTAACTATATCAGAATGGCATGTTAACCACTTAACTGTTGTATGAAGGTTAAAGAAAGCATGAAAATAACTATGGCTATTATAATTTGTCGATGAATTCACAGCATAAAAAGAGGCGAAGTGTGACATCAAAAATATAAACAAGATGGGGTGCCTGGGTGGCTCAGTGGGTTGAGCATCCTACTCTTGACTTCCCAGGGTCACAGGATTGAACCCCACACTGGGCTTTGCACGGAGCGTGGAGCCTGTTTAATATCCTCTCTCTCCTTCTGCCCCTCTCCTTTGTCACCTCTCTCTCTCCTCTCTCTCTCTCTTTCAAAGAAAAAAAATGTAAAAGAGGAGGAGTAAAAGGGTGGAGCATTTATAGGCAATTGAGATAAGTTGTTACCAGCATAAAATGGAGTGTTTTATCTTTGAGATGTTTTATATAACACAAAGCAAAAATCTAGAGTAGATTCACAAACACACACACCCAAGAAAATCTATGGTTGACTTATTAGAATTAATAATAGTTAAGCAGGGTTGATGGATGTAAGATCAATACACAGTAATTCATTATATTCTTATACCTCACTTAGAAACACTTAAAAATGAAATGTAAAGGGATACTTTATGAAAAACTGCAATAATAGATTAAGCACACAGCGATAGATCCCAACAGGGTTTATCGTTGTGATCTTAAAAATCAGCTTCTAAAATTTACATGAAAGAGTAGAGATTCAATGAAGCTGCAGTTGGTTGATTTCCCACATGACCTCAATCCTCACTCCCTCTTCCTCCATGCCCTTTGCAATGTCGGCTGGGAACTCCTCACACCAGGAAGCATCCCTTTCCCCAGCATTTGAATCTGGGCTGGCCTCCTGACTGGCTTTGCCCAGTAGAGTATGACCTTAGCTAAGTGTGTGTGTTGTATTTACTCTCTTGCTTACCTGCCTCTGTGTGAACATCCACTGGGGCTGGCCAACTGGGTGATGAGAGACATGTGACTTAGTTGGTCACCGTTTTTGCCCCAGCCAGCTGCCAGATGTGTGAGCGAGCCCAGTCTAGAGCAGAAAAACCATCCAGTTGAGGGCTGCCTAAATAGCTAACTCGCGGATTTGGAAAATGAAATAAATGCTTATTGCCTCAGCTGTCTGAGTTTGAGGACGGTTTGCTATGAAGCAATAGCTTGCTGAAAAAATAGACAAGATAATTTTAAAGGAAGAGAGCAAAATGGAAGGACTCACTACCAGATATTAAGATGTGTCATTGAGCTTTATAATGAGGACACTATGGAGAGATGCAGACAAATTGGTGGGTAAGACTACAGCGTTCAGAAAAAGATGTATACGGAAAAGAGAACTTGATACGTAAAACAGGGGCATTACAAATAAAACGTGGTACTAGAAGAATTGGTTATAAAAATGAGAAATTTAAATTCCTGCTCCATACTATTCTCAAAAGTCAGTTTACAGTTTCTAAAAGAAAATAATGGATGAACATCGTTATGACTTCAGAGCAGGGTCATATTTTTAAGACACATAAATAAAGGACTGTAAAAGAAAAGACTGGTAAATTTTATGACAGGAAAAATGAAAGAAACCTTTTGTACATCAAAAGATGAAATGAAAAGCCAAAGTCTGGGAGAAAATATTTGCAATGCATAAACCAAACAGATTTTTGATCCAAAAGGTACAGAGAATTAGACCAACATCCCAACAAAAAATTGAATCAAGTGTATAAATAGAACCCAAATGTCCACTAAGCACATGAACGTTTGCTTAAAGTCAAGATTAAGCAGGAGACAATGGCAAGTGGAGAGAAATCGGCTGATTCTGGGTTCACATCCCACCCAGGAACGCTGTCTCACAGGGTGTGCGAAGCTGCTTCCCAAAGCCAAGCAAAATGGAAGAGAGTATGACTGTGAACATGGTAAACCATTTGTGGTCAAACCCGCTTGTATTTGGCGAGTGCCCACGGTGTGCAATGTACCCTGAGCTATGTCGGTTACGTCGGCCCATCATCCTCAGGAGAGCTGCAAAGGGCTGTGATGGGAAGTGGAGAAAAGCGCAAACAGAGAGGGATGGAGCTCTTTGTTTCCCATTCCTGCTGCGACTCAACGATTTCAACTTTTACGTCAGCTCTTGTTAAAAGTCAGTGTTCTAGTATGGAAAAGGGCTGCCGTGGGCGTGCGTGGGCCCCTGCATGCTGGGAGCTTGGACCCAGGCGGGGGCTGCGAGGCCCCCATTCCGGGTGATGGTGGACAGCCCCTCCTCCCAAGTGTCTGAGGGCATCTCCCTGCCGAGGTGGGATGGGCACCTGGAACTGGGGCTGGGGCACTCCACCAGCTCGACGTGCACAGTCCATCAGGCCCGGGATACGAGGATCTGAGCAGCATCTTGAGCAGTAGAGCCAACACTCGCCACATAGGCCCACACCCGTGGGCACACCCCCCCAGCCTGGAGGCCTACAGAAAATGCCCGTCAGAGAGGTCCCCAAGCCCAGTGGCAATGTCCTCTGAGAACCCACTGCACAAGGCAATTTCATATCCGATATTTCCTATAATCGAGAATTTGGAGAGACTGCTTAGCTTTGCATCCTGGCTCCTGATTCATTAGCTAGATGACCCTGGGTGATGTGCTACAGTTTCTTCATCTGTGGGGTAGAATTAATGGCGGTGCCCGTCTTAAAGTAATGCTACGGCAATTCAGTGAAATCGTACATTTACAACACTTAGAACTGCCTGGCACAGAGTGGGCACACAATGCATTTTAGTGATCATAACGATAAATTAAGTCCAACTCGCTCATGTATGTCTAAACCTGCCTGGAGATCCTTTGTGGCAAAAGTGCCAAGGGTCTACTTTTTTCATGAAGGATCTAAAAACCATTCATTTACTCATCCACTTAACGAATGTCTATCAAGTGCTTCCTGCACACCAGAGACTGTTCTAGGCTCTGGGAAACGGTAGGGAGGAAAAGACGCGAAGCTTCTGTCCCTGTGGAGCTTCGATTCTAGCCAGGGAATGTGGGGGACTGATTAAAAGTAAACAAACGGATACGCGTTGTAGTATGTAGGTGTATGTTAGTGCGTTAGGTGGCGATGTGGAGAGAAAGCAGGGTACATGAAGCTTCTCTGGGGTGGTCTCACTTTAGGGTAAGAGGGACCAGCATTCACCACAGAAGCCCCCAACCCAGACTACAGTCTGGGGAGAACCGGGCTTCCAATCCTGGCTCCACTGTGCGATATGTGCCTGAAGCTGTTAGAATTTGGAAAATGTGACCTGTAGCCAGTCCAGTGTTGTCATTCCGTTGTCTGATTAAACTCTTAGCGCTTACAGATGGGATCTGAGCTGCCAGCGTGGAGCAAACCAGCAGTTTCTCCTCTCGGCAAGACCAGCCCTTGGAGAGGAACGGCTGTTCCAGGGCCTACGCCGACGTCTGGGCTGGGCTTGCATGCGAAACAGCAGTTCTGGACATAAACACTTTCTGGTTGTGAGGAAACAACTGTTATTCCTTTTAAAAACACACTCAAAGTTGCTGTGGTAAGAATTCACTGTTAACACCAAGTTGTATATTTTTCTTGAAAACGTTGTAGACGTTTGGTTTTTATCATGTGAGACCAGACCTCGGATCGGCAGGTGTGCAGTGGCCAGCAGGTGATGCCCACAGGAGTTCTGCCTCATGTTTGGTCCTATTCATGACTTCCTTCTCCGGTTCCATGATGAGAATTTGTAGCAAAATGGAAAGTAAATAAGAACTGGGCAGTCAACCTCTAGTTGACGTGTCCGAAGCAGAAAGAATCCATTTTGCCACCAAAGGATGTTCATTTTCCTTTAAATATGTGTCAGGGAAGTGACAGCGTTATCAGGCAGCACCAGGACAAGATTGGTCCTAGAGTTTTCCCTTGCTCTTGGCAGAGGGGAAAGCACACAGGATTGACAATGGGCATTAGCTGTGTGATTTGGGGGCCATGACAACCTTTTGGGGCTTCAGTGTCCTCTTCTGTGAAATGTAGCTTTCACATTCTGCCTCGAAGCCTTCAGCCTTGGTGACCGATTCCTCCTTGCTTCAGAAGACTGGTTTGTATGCTTCACTGGCACAGTTAGGTAGCCCAGTTGAAAGCCGTGCACATGGGGAAGGGCTGGAGAAGGTTGTCGAGCCTGATCCCGCCGAGGGTCAGAGGTTGGTAGTGAAAGCCGTGTACTCCACACCTGACGAAGTGGAATTCTCAAATTTTGTTGAAACTGAGATGATGCTTTTGGAGAAAACATACAACATCGTGGTGTCTGTGTAAACAGGGACTGTGAGTTAACCTAGCTGTGGCCAGGGGTCCCAGTGGGGGCTCCCGGTAGAAGCTGTTTCTCTCTGGAAGAGGTGCCTGCCTTCCTGCGAGTGGCCGAGTTGCGTTGATGTGTCTTCAAAGACCATTGTCGGGGGGAGTTTCCTTCATTCGATCCTGACTTCCACCACTTAGAAAGTGCTGTGTTCCAGTAGTTTTACCTAATTTATTTCAAATGATCACACGTGATTTGTCTGGGTCCAGTAAGAAATGTAAACAAATTCCCCAACATAATACACCAAAACCAAAGCAATCATTTCCACATTCCTTAAAGTGTACGGGGTTGAGAGCAGTGGAAAGAGGGAGATCTTCACATGCAAGAGTCAGTTGGCTTTTCTTCCAGGAGAAGCACTTCTGGGGGTGTATCCCAGGCCAGTCCACAGGAAGGTGGCCTCCAAGATGGGAAGCCTTGTGGGCTCGTTAGTGGCTTTTACGATCGCCACTGCGGGAGATGGAACCACACATCTGGTTGAGTTTGTAGTGTGTGTTGTTAGCATTAGTTTGTGAGGGGACACATACAACGCATGCTCACACACACAGGGTAAGAAGCAATTTGGTAGCCATTGAAAAACACTTGGTGAAGAAAACAGATTGATTTTCAGCTTGAAGTAATTCACTGGCACTTAACACGTGTATTAAATGCCGGCTCGGGAGAGTTTGTTTCGTTTTCCGTTTGCTGAATGGCCTTTGGGTCTCTGTTGCGTGTCTCAGAGTTAAACCAGGATGGTCTTTGCCAGAGATGTCGTGGGGCCTTGTGTGTGGGAGCCCGAGACAGAGCCCTTTGCTGCTCAGACCCTGCTGAGCAGGTACTTCTGGAGCTGAGTCCAGGAGTCCTCGGTGGGCAGCCTCTAGGCTGTGGGTAACCAGGCAAGCACCCACGCCGAAAGGATGCCTTTCCACGCTAATGGGAGGGGATGCAGAGACACAGGGCACAAAGGTGATGCAAACACATCTGAGTGCTGTGAGTCTGGGGCCATGTATTACATGGCTGAGATGTGTGATCACTGAAATTGACAAAAATGTCTTCAGTCTTTGGAGATCAACCTCCAAAGAGAGGTTGGAGCTTTGGAGATGAGAAGCTACTTCTCATCTTTGGTATTGGTCTGGGCTTGTAGATCAACTAGTCTAGAGGCCCCAGAGTTTTGACCAGCTTGTCTACAACTGCAGCTGCCGTTTTGAAAGTTACCTTTTGTAAAATGTTTATTTCCTAAATGATGGACACTGGGTGCCAGTCCTCGGATCACTCTTGTTTCACTGGCAAAGAACATGGCTTCTGTTTCACTCACCCAAGCAATTGTTCACATTGGCCACATCCAAATGGGAAGACCTGGGGAAACAGGGGAGGTGGGCCATTTCCTCTCATTTTGTTACTTTGAGTCAACAAAGCCAGCTGCCTCATTGGTTCACCTGGATTTCCAAAGGGTCCTTCCTCCTTTGGCTTTGGCTCCTGCACCAGGCTCATTCCTGGTGTGGGGTGGGGGTGGGCAGTGGGGGCAGTGCCCTCCTTTCCTCTCAGTTGACAAACCGGCTTGGAACATTTGCAGAAAATTTTTTCCCAGATGGTTACATTTCTGGTCTTCGTGATTTGTGGATGACACTTTCTTAACATTTTGGCAGCCCCGCCCCCTCTTGTTCAAACCAGGAGTACCTTCCAATCCAAAGAGCTAGTTGGCTCATTGTTGAAGAGCAGCACTGAATAGTTTCCTGAGCACCGTGCCCAAGCACAGGTGGCGGCAAAGGTCAGGCTTTCATGGCTCTTGGTGAACTGTTTTCATTCCTCCGCTGCTCCTGGGGAAATGTACTTGTTTGACTTTTGCAAAGCCACCTTTGGGAAATAGGTTTATTCTGTGAATGGGAGACTTGTACTAGGCTAGGTGCCATCCAAGCACTATAGCAGCTGGCCTCAGGCCCAGTCTCCCCGGTTGCCTCTGCAGATAGTGAGTCCTTCGAGCACTCTGAATCTGTCGATGGGGTCGCCAGCCACTGAATCCAGGGACGGAGCCCATCTTGTGGTTCAGCTGGCGGCAACCGACCCAGCACAAGGCAGCTGCTGCAGTGAGGGGCTGTGCTCTCACCCTCCCCCCACCAGTAGCCCCCAGCTGGGGCCAGAGGAAGTGGGTCAGGGACATTCTGGAAGCTTGGAGGAAGCCAGGCACCACTGCACTGGGGCAGTGAGTAAGGCAGACCCAGGGGCAGAGAAGACAGTGGTGGCCATAAGCTGGCAGTGGAGACACACTGACGTTGCTGAGGTAGAGGCTGTTTGTCTACACTGGGCTTCTTAGTCACCCCCTAGACACAGACAACACTATCCTTTCACATGCCCCGGGGGACTCCGCATGTAGAGGTCAGGAGTATGGATGTAAGCCTTGGCTCTAATACAGAGGAACACCTAACTTTGGACAAGTGGCTTTAGCGCTACGAGTTTCTGTTTCATCGCCTGTAAAGGAGGGACAATAGGAATGTGGTGAGAAGCAAAGGAGAAAACCGGCAAAGCCCTGAGTCATTGGCTGCAATGCCTAACAAACGGTGTAAGCGATCACTGTTACCTTTCCCGATGCGGGAGTCAGCACTGCGCAGCTGACTTAGGGGTCAGCCAATAGTGAGGAAAGAAATCATGGAGTCGTGTTTTTACAGAGCATTAAAAACTGCTGAGTGAGCAGTCTATAGTTTCTATTAGTGGATAACTGCTCATATCTGCCAAAGCACCATAGTTAATAGGGTAGAGTTCACTTTGACCATCCGTGGGCTGGAAAGCAGCGGCTGCTTGGAATAAGAGAAAAGCAGTGGTCCACTGATGTGTCTCTTCAAGAGTTGAGGCAAGATGAGCTCCAAGCATGTGACGTGCAGAGACGAGTCATTGAGAGGACACTTGGGCGGACTCGGGCTTCTAGATGTTGGGCCTCCACGTGGGGTCACTTGTCTCACCGTGGCTGGCTGCCTCCCTTCCCTCCCTCCTTGGATGCTTTTCTCTCCCCAAAAAGAGTGGGTGGCCATTCTCTTACTTTTTTGAACTACGGCTGACCTGCAACCTTTTTGACTACTTTTGCAGGAACGTTATGCCTTGGACCTGGCCTGTACGGCTGGCCGTTTCTCCTTTCTTTCTCTCAAAACATCCTGTGGGGGGAGGGTGGCAGCCATAGAAACTAAGATCACACACTGAGGAAGCCTAAGCTAGCCACGTGGAGAGGCCACGTGGCGGGTGTCATGCTCCCAGCCCTCAGCTATCCCAGGGGCCCCAAATCAGGCACTGGACATCCTGCGAGAGAACCATCTGGAGCACGCCTGCTCCCTCAGACAACAGGCGGAGAGGAACGAAAGCCTGTCCATAGGGCTCAGGTCAGGCTGTCCACCGGCTCGAGCTGACTGGGCTGCCTCTCAGGCTCCCCACAGAGGCCAGCCCCTCCAGGTAGCCCTCCCAACCTCCCCCCCTACAGAGCCTCAGGCGTGGTGAAATGGCTGCTGTACCTGCCACCAAGGTGTGGAGCGGCCTCCGGACCACCACGCAAACGCTTCCCGCCCTGCTAGTCTTGCCCTGGCCGGTGTGAGAAGCATCTCCAGTGCCGTGGCCTCACAAGACAGGATGCTGGCGGGTAAGCCAGCAGTGCCCGCCTCTAGGTCTGGGCTCCACCCTGCTCCATGAACAAGTGGTTCTGCTAGGACAGGACAGTCCCCATTAGCTGTGCGAGTCGCCCCACCCACTTCCGAATATTTCCAACACACGCAGAGCAGTCCTGAAAGCATCCAACTTCCATCTTCATTCTTTCTCCTATGCTCCTTTCTGCTCACCCCTCTTGGTTCCAGGTGGTAGGCTCCTTGCCAGGCCGGCACCAGTGTGTTATTGGCCACGGGAAACGACCAATCCCAAGACCAAGACCTGAAGCCGTCAAGGCAACCAGGAGCCACACATTTGGACTTACGACCTCTGAGCGACTCTTCACTCACGAGTTTTCTTTTATTCACTGTTTGCGTATTTAGCATGATTTTGTGAGGGAAAATATGGATCACAGATGCTTAGGATAAGTAATTTCAGTATCCCTTGCTAACAAATGCATGTACATACACACGATGTACGCTTACACATCCACGTGTGTGGGCACACGCACACGGCCACGAGGGCATCATGTGAATAGACTTCAGTGTGGATCGAAGCAGTGTGGACCCCCTTGCTGCAGGGGCTGTTGGCAGATGTGGTCCCAGAGCCCCCCGAGCCCTCCTCAGTGTGGCCTGCTCCAAATACCCACCATTACTATGTAGTGTATCTGCACCACAAAGTCTGTTTGCTTATATGTGTCAAAGCACGCAATCTTTCTGGCAAGCGGGACGCGTGTGCATTAAAGACTCGGGGGGCTGGGGCACCTGAGTGGCTCAGTCGGTTGAGCATCCGGCTTCGGCTCAGGTCATGATCTCGCCATCCGTGGGTTCGATCCCCGCGTCCGGCTCTGGGCTGACAGCTGGGAGCCTGGAGCCTGCTTGGGATTCTGGGTCTCCCTCTCCCTCTGCCCCTCTCCTGCTCGCACTCCATCATTGTCTCTCTCAAAAAGAAATAAACATTGAAAAAAATAAAAAAAAAGACTTGGGGGGTTAAGTCAGTTGGTTTTCCACCTAGGTATTTGACTCCACCTGAGGATTTAGGAGCAGGCTTTCAGAGCAAGCTTCACTGGCAACTGGGCTTATTGGAGGCCCCTGGGAATGGATGAAGAAAGATATTCACAAGCAGAAAGGCCACGTAAGAGAGGTTACCGCTCTTCTTCCATAGTAAGAGAATCCCGGACATCAACGCTGAATGTAGATTGTGAAATTTGACAAATATAAATGATTTCTAGAGTTTGTATAGATTCCAGGGTTTGGCTAATGAAGTATCAAAACAGGACAGGTTTTCTCAATCAGTTTGAATTGCATTAGGTTGAATAAACAATCATGCTGGAATAGCAACCTTTTTTTTTTTTTTTTTTTTCTTTTCTCAAGATGTCCAGAGAGAGGCAGACTGTGGCTGGTGTTGATGCTATGAGTCCTTTGCTCCTTCGGTCCTCCTGTTCCACCCTCATCAGCTTGCGGTTTTTGTCTTTCCAAAGATGCCAGGACCATATTCAGACATCACTTTTGCATTTTAGTCAGGAAGAAAAAGAGCAAAGGGCAAAAGGTATCTATCAGTTGAGTCTTCTCTTGTCACAAAATAATGTCAGAAACAATCTCAGAAACGTTGTCAGAAACCAATGGTTTTCTTAGAAGTGCCACTCAGTAGAATTCCATTTCATCCCACTGGCCAGGTCACGGTGGTCCCAGCTACCAAATTTGCTTCTGTTAGTAAGGATGGAAAGAAAGGAAATGGTGACAGGTTCCAGGGGGATGTAATGCCACATTCTGGTTTAAATAAGGAAGCTAACATAGGAAGTGGTGATCTATATCATTTTATAGATCAATTATATAAACAAATTATATTTGTATAATTATACAAGCATATCTTTATCTATCTATCTATCTATCTATCTATCTATCTATCTATATACAGAGAGAATCTTCTATTAAGTGCTAGTGACTGGAAATCTTTGCCAGACCTCAATAGGCCAGACTGGAGCCTTCCACCCAGGGGAGGAATGGCAGGAAATGCACATTGAGAGGCCCTTCTCTCACAATGAACAAGCAGTGTTTGCAGAGACATACGTGAGGTATGTCCCTGGTCTACGGAGAAAGGGAAATGGGTCATGACTAACTGAACTGGTGAATTATTCACAAGGCTCTAAAAAATGCAAAATACAGCTATAAAGTAATTAATTTTCTTTTTTCAGCACAACACGTAGGTGGAGATGATATCATTTAAAATGGCCATCTGGCAGGGCCTTAACATTTGCCAGATGGTACTGGGTTGATATCTCCGTTTTATGGCTCCAAAGACTGAGGTTTGGGAAGTTTGTCATTCTTAGTCACCCAGCAACCAGGTCAGATTTTGAACTCAGGTCTTTGGACTCTAAATTCATGCCCCGCGTCCACCACGGCTGCCTCTTATTTGAACTTAATCTCTTCTTGTCCTTGATCTTTATTCAATCCTTCAGGATGGAGAACCTGAAGCAGTTTCTGTTTTCAGTTGAGAGAAAAGTGCAGAAAGAATGGCATCTCTTAACTTCTCACAGTTCATTCACAGGGGAGTCATGAGAACAAGGCAGACCCTTCCCTGCGCACCTGCAGCTCTTCCTGCGGGAGCTTCCATCCTGGCTGGGTGTGGTGCCGCTCTCCTGGGAGCCCCGCCTCCTCTGGGCCCCAGGGTCTTCTCCCCTGCTGGGCTGTGTGGTGTCCCTGTGAGCCCTGTCCCGTCTGCCCCGAGCTGCTGTCACTCACTGCCTCTGTCTTTCCATGCTTCTTCCCTTTGGAAAAAGTATTCATTGTTTTAAAAATGATACCTGTTTATTACAAAATTGATATATTTTCTGTGTATTACATATTTTTAGATCTATCTAAAGAGAACTTCAAATAAGAAATCAAAGGTAGATAAGATCTCATTGTTTAGAAATAATCACTGTTAATTTGTTGGTTTAACACTATTCTAGAACCTTCCTATGTATATATACAAATCAGCAAATGTATGTAGGTAGATATTTACCATTTTATATAAATAGGACTATATTTTATATGTGGTCTTGTTACCTGATTTTCCAAACAACAATATGGCATAGACTTCTATCCATGCCAATAAAACTAACTTGCATCATTATTTCTTAATGGTTGTGTACACATCCCATAATTTACTTAATCGGTTTCTTGTTAATGGACTTGTATTGTTTCCTATGAAAAGGAAAGGAAAGGGAAGGGAAGGGAAAGGAAGGAAAGAAAAAAGAAAAGAAAAGAAAAGAAAAGAAAAGAAAAGAAAAGAAAAGGAAAGGAAAGAAAAGGAAAGGAAAGAAAAGGAAAGGAAAGGAAAGAAAAGAAAAGGAAAGAAAAGAAAAGAAAAGAAAAGGAAAGGAAAGAAAAGGAAAGGAAAGAAAAGAAAAGAAAAGGAAAACTAAGGTCTGTGACCAGGCCATGCCCAGCCCAGTGGGCGGTGGGCCACATGCCAGGGGTCTCCTTATGGAAGGTGCTGACACAGAGCCTGGAATGCTGAGCCTTTTCTTATCTTGTAAGTGTCTTGTGCAATGCTTCAGGCTGTAGCTGAGTCTGATAAGAGCCAGGATGGAGAGCATCGAAGGACCCGGACATCTGGAGCCCATTTCCGTGGGGAATCAATGGTCCTCCAGGCAGGCTTATCTCTTGCCCATGCTCAGAAACCCACAAAGAGATAATTAACATGCCTCTGGGTAATTCTTCTCTGCCCAGGACACTCTCCTCGTGGGAATAGCAAGCATCTGCACAGTAGGGCCAGTGCAGGAGAAAGTTCAAAGCCCTAATGACCCTCCTTTGACATTTATTGATTGCCCGCAGTGTTCAGGTGTGGCACTGCTCCTTCGGGGTCCCATCTGAGTGCAGAGGGCACAAGAGGTCTGGCAAGACCACTGCTACCCAGTGCAGCCTGGTCTCCTTGCCTGATGAGCCACGATGCCTAATGCTCAACACTGGCTTTCCTTGTACTTGATTCTGGCTCACTTGGGAGTGGATCCCACCAGGTGCTGGTCTGTCTTATAGCTGGTCTTTTATTCCAGAGGCATAGATCCACCTTGCTTGCTCATAAACTGGGGCAGCGAATCGTGGTTCACGAGGGGAGGAGGGCAGAGCAGCTGTTACCAGTAACAGTAACGACAGGAGTGCCGAGACAAACATTTTCATGGTGATGCATGGGAACACTAAATCCAAACCACATTGTTTAGCTTTCAGTCCAGTAAAGGGGAATGCCACATCCCCTAAAGTAAATGGAAGAGATCATAGTTTAGAAAATATGACAGAGTTGAAAACTTAAAGCTGTATCACACAGTGACATCCTTCAGAAGAAAACAATTGATACAAGGGAGTGTATATATATTTCCATGTCAGTTTATTACTTTGGAGTCTTCCCTAGTCCAAAAATGGAACTTAGTGGCCGTGAGTCAGGAGTGCCTCAGGCAGGCGGTTAAAAGGAGGCGGGAACACTTTAACAGTCACTGTTGGGAAAGGGACGCACGTCCACAGACTTGAGGAATGCATCAGACCATGAGAACCCGTTTTCATGTGTCTGCTTCCGCTCAATGTTTGTCTCAGACCGACATCGAGTGCCGTACATGGAGCTGTGCGACCCTGATATTTACATGCTCCGGTTCCCTGTTTTTCTTGTGGATTGAAAAGTCCCCAGGAGTCTGTAAACACTGTGCTCTAGAGTTTGATTTTGCAGAGGCCAGAGCGGGCTCTGGGGGAAGGGCAGGGGTCAGCTGACGCTCAGGAAGGGGCGGAGGTGCAGCTTCCACGCTCCCCTAGCAGCGAGCACAGAGCTGACGAGTCTCAGGCTCGGGGCCTCCTTGTGTGGGCTTGCCGAGAGATGCTGGGAGCCGTGATCCAGGCAGGAGAGGAAGCCAGGTCAGCAAGCATTTCTATGTGAGCATTTCTGATAAAGGGCTTTCAGAAGGAACGATCTGAATCCCCAAAGCTCACTTGATCTGTTGTGATTTCTTCTTTCATTCTGGTAAAATTTCATATTTGCAATTGTGTATTCTTTTTCATTTCCTTCCTTCCTTCCTTCCTTCCTTCCTTCCTTCCTTCCTTCCTTCCCTGCTTTCTTTCTTTTAAGTTGATTATTTGTTTTGAGAGAGAGTAGGACAGGGGCAGAGAGAGAGGGAGACGGAGAATCCCAAGCAGTCTCCGTACTGTTGGTGCAGAGCCTGATGTGGGGCTGAACCGCATGAACTGCAAGATCCTGACCCGAGCCCAAGTCAGACACTTAACCGACTGAGCCACCCAGGTGCCCCTGTGTATTCTTTTTCTTAAAGAAGTGCCCCAACATGCACCTCTGATCCCACACAATCCAGAGCCTCGCACTATGATTTTTGGCTATCACCCTTGAAATGCGTACATTCGGGTGAGATGGTCCCAGACAGCCCTTATCCCCCCACGTGGCACTGTCACCTGCCCCCCAGCAGAGCACTTTCTCCGGGGTGCCTGCACACGGTAGGTGGCAGTGAAGGTGAACTCCCAGAACCCTCCTCCTAAGCCGTGCAAGGTGGTGAAGCATTTGCTTAGGAAAGGAAAGCAGGAAGTAAAGATGTGGAATGCCCGCGACTTCACACTCGAGCTGCAGGGAGCACAACAGTGTGGGGATCAGAGGACATTTGGACTCCCCACTCGGGACTAGCCGCGGCACCTGCTGATGAGGGAAGCCTGAGGATGGGTAAAGGGAAGTGACTGCCCACCAGTGAGAATTTGAGGAACCCAAGACAGCGTCCAGATCGGTGTCTCATTTCACAGATCAGAAAACAGATCTGGAGAGATCCACAACTGGCCCCAGGCAGAAGTGTCTGTGAGCATGACCGTGACTTTGGGGACCGGTGGGGGCCGCACGCTGGCCAGTGCTGGTCGACACCACCTGCTCCTTCAAGGACAGGGTGCACGGGAGAGCAAGCCACGTGCCACTTGTTATGGATTTAAGAATTTTATCCGACCTCCAGAGGATGGGACGCCTTTTTGCACTCCGACCGTGGAAACCCCGGGTGGGGCAAGCACGTGCTGAGGGAGAGCCGGCTGCTGGGTGTGCTGTCGGGTGGCCGCCGGAGGCTGGGAGGCATGGCTGCCTGGGGTCTGTCCCTGCTTCTGCCACGTCAGCACCCAGAAGGCTCGAGTGGTAACCCCCGTCCTGCCTCCCTCTGCATCCGGCGCCGGGCACCGGCGGGTGCAGGCGGGAAACCCAGGAGCAAGGACTCCGTGCTGCCGGCGTTGGGCCTGGAAGGCCGCTTGGCAGGACCCTCCTGACACCCCGGGATCTGTCTGCTCAGGTGGCTTATGCTTCTTCCACTTTAGCCATCGGTAAGTGAAAAAACCCCCGCACCCGGCTCCCTGGTGGGGCCAGACAGCAGGCAGCACAGCTCTCCCAGAAAGAGGATATGCGGGCTTTTGTTTTATGTCATAATCCTCGGTCCCTGTTCCAGGTTTTAGCGCACTAGGAAAGCTGGCAGGGAGGCAGTGTCTCCGCTGGAAGTGGCCCTGTGAGATCCTCCCTCTGGGCCCGCGCTGGCCGCCCCCCCGCCCCGGGTGCGGGTCCCTGCTCCTCAAGTCGCAGCTGAAGAGGTGCTGTCCCTTGCTCTGACTTGCGTGAGGAACAAGAAGACGTCCTCCGCCGGTCGCCCCCTGTTGCGTCTCAGAACGGTGCTCACGGCAGAGCGCTTGTCTGAGGATGTGTCCTCTACAGACAGGTCATTGTCACACACCTGTGACCCACCACGGAGCTCATGCATTCACCTGGGCCCTTCCGGGTCATCGTCACACACCTGGGACCCACCACGGAGCTCATGCATTCACCTGGGCCCTTCCGGGTCATCGTCACACACCTGGGACCCACCACGGAGCTCATGCATTCACCTGGGCCCTTCCGGGTCATCGTCACACACCTGGGACCCACCACGGAGCTCGGTCTGGCACTGTGGCACCTTGGGGGTTTCGGCTCATGGATTTCAAGAACGCTGGCAGAGCCCCCCTCTGGCCACCCGGGACCCACGGGGATGTGTTAAAATAAGGGTGCTGGGCTCCTCCCGCACAGGTTCCGACTTCATAGGTTTGAGTGAGTCCTGGAGAGCGGGAGTTTTAAAACTGCCTCCAGCTGTATCTCCGCCTCTGACCAGATCTTTGCCTGGGACTGGATCACTGCCTCAGGCTGGATCGTTCCTTCACACGGGATTACTACGTCGGACCTGACCGCTGCTTCAGACTGGATCGCTGTTGCAGCATAGATCTCTGCCTCAGGGTAGATCATAGCCTCCGACTGGATCTCTGCCTCCGAGTGGGCCGCCGCCACAGCCTAGGTCAGTGATTCTCAACCCTGGCACCACAATGTAGTCACCCAGGGAACATCCTCAACTCCGGGCTATTAGACTGGGAAGAAGAAAATGAAGAGGTCAGAACACCGGGTCTTCCTCACTGGAAATGAAGTCCACTGCGTTCCACGGGAAGCACCAATTTCCTGCGTAAACAGTAGCCCGTTGTTACACGTGTCCTCCCATCACGCCGCAGAAGGACCTTCCAAAATCATCAGCAGAGTGAAGCCGAAGTTTGTACCAGTGCCTTATCAAATCACTGTGTTTTTCAGAGTCGTCACACAGATATTTAAAATCAAAGTTAAGATCTGAAACAAATCAAGCAGTTGTCTCTTGGACCGTGGCTAGAAATGGAAAGCACCGGCCCCTTCTGCGTGGAGCACCCTGGAGGATGAACTGCCCATTGTTGACCCTGCTTGGGCACCTGTTGTTCGAGACAGGTCTGCACAACGTAGTACCCGAGCACACACACACTTCGGTCGCTCTGGGAATGGTCGAGTGACTAATTTGGGGGCAAGAAACAGTCTGAGTGGCAATTTTGTGCCGCAAACATTTCAAGCATGTGCTTAACATGCAAAACATAGGTTTTTTAAAAGAGAGAAAATTCATTTTTTTTTTTAAAACTTTTTTTTTTCAACGTTTATTTATTTTTTTGGGACAGAGAGAGACAGAGCATGAACGGGGGAGGGGCAGAGAGAGAGGGAGACACAGAATCGGAAACAGGCTCCAGGCTCTGAGCCGTCAGCCCAGAGCCTGACGCGGGGCTCGAACTCACAGACCGCGAGATCGTGACCTGGCTGAAGTCGGACGCTTTAACCGACTGCGCCACCCAGGCGCCCCAAGAAAATTCATTTTCGAGATGAGGTTTGCTGCAGACCCCTGTCATGCTCCAAGAGTGACTCATGTCCTGAGTGAATTGCTCCAGTTTGAAAAAAGCCACGCCAGTGTTTCAGACTCTCCTCCTCCGGACCTCGGTCGGACTCCCAACACGTGGGCTTTTTAGTTTCCTGAGCTAGTGTACTTTTCGGACTAAAAAAAAAAAAAAAAAAAAAGATGCTGTTGACTCCTCGCCATTCCTGATTACCACACTCCGTGGGGCAGATGCCTGTGGGCTGGGGCTGTGTCATCCTCGGGTACGAGGGTCTCCGAACGGCTTGTCTGTATGGACCGCATACCAGGGCTGCCCTGCCCAGGCAACCCTGAAACGAAATTGTGACTCAAGGGTTTTGTCAACCTCCGGAAGTAAATACAGAGCCAGGGAGCGGGCCGGCCTCTGAAATCGCAGTGCAACCTTCCTGCTTCGCCTGGAGGAGAGGCCTGGTGCCTCCACCTGCCTCCCAGGGTCTGGTGACTGTGAGGGGCAGGAAGGAAGCAGGCAACATCAAAGGAGGCTGGCTTGGAACCTCTCCGTGACACAAGGTTTCACAAGTCTGCCTTTTTATCAGCTGCGGGCTAACAGCTTCCTTCCCTCTGTGTGTTGACCGCCTTTCTGAATTGCCAGATTTTTCTCACACATCTCCAATCCGCCCTAAGAGGTTCTGCTGGCTGGAGCTCGGAGCTAGACAGATCCGCTCCCAGAGGCTAAATCCAGGCCCGCCCAGACCCAGACTGGGAGGCGCTCAGGAATGGGAAGTAGAGACAGGCTTCCTTGGCTCCCCTCTGGGCGACCCGGCCTGCCCTCCCTCCCCCACTCTCCCTTGGCTCCTCTGAAGTCTCAGGGGCCCTGCCAGCGACTGCTGGAGCCCCGGTTGCCTTCCTGCCCCGTGGGCTCAGAGGGGTAGGCTGGAGAAAGGATTCCTCCCGCATCCGGAACCGTCTCCCTGGCAGGGCACTGGAGGGGTGGCGTAATCCACAGGTGGCACTTTAGGCGCACAGAAGACAATGCTCCAGGGCTTCTCAAACTGAGATGACGGGCCACCTTTTCCCCTCCGATTTTCAGCGTATCGCGGTTATGTTTTTATACATTACGCTAAACTTTCAACGTATCGCGGTTATATTTTTATAAATTACGGTAACGCGAATTGCTAAGAAACAAAATAAAACCCAAAGGTCTGCAAAGTACGACTGCAGTTGTTTATGGCGTCCTTCACCAGAACGTCAAGCTACTCTGTCAATTGCTGCCAGTTTCTATGGGTTTAATGACTTCTGATTTCTGTGCTTACCTTGCTGCAGCCACCAACAGTCAAGAGCACGGCCCTTCGAGGTACCACACCTTGACTAGCTCAGTGAGTCCTGGAGAGGGAGAGGGAGAGGGAGAGGGAGAGGGAGAGGGAGAGGGGCAGAGAGAAGGGGAGGGAGAGGGGGAGAGTGGGAGAGAGGGAGAAGGAGAAGGAGACAGAGTTCGTGTGTGTGTCGAGGGTGAGAGTGTTGGTATGTGTTCATGAGTGTGTGTGCATGTTTGAAGGTGTGTGTGGGGGGTGGGGCACAGGACAAGGAGGGAAGGGATTTAGGCAGACATGATGAGAAGCCTCTAGGCGGCTCAGAGGTGACTACCGTGCACAGGCTCTATTTAATTGGTGCCTGAGGGGCGAGAGCTCGGGCACCTAAGACCAGCACCCAAACAGAGGGGTGGGGGGACCGGGGAAGGCCTTTCCACAGAACAGACGAGATGGCCAGTTCGAAGTGGGCATGCCTGTTGGGGCTGCTATAACCCCGCTTTGAGCATAGCACCTGGGCCACAGTTGCATGCAGTGTGGACCCGCTGTGTGTGGGCACAGGCCACGTATCTGTGCTCCTTAGCCTTTCCAGCCTCCCTGGCCCCATGAAGAGTTCCTGTCAGCCCTGTTTTACTGATGAGACCCTGAGGCTCAAAGTCCTAGCAACTGGCTCAGGTCTAGAAGCCTGAAAATTCCCAACATGTACCACCAGCTCTGGGTTTCGTTCACAGCAGCCGCTAGGCGTGTCCCTTCCTTGGAGATGGTAATGTTGTTGCCGACTCTTGTCAGAAGAGGGGTCAGCTGAAGGAGAACTCTCATGTGCCCACTTTCCAGAAGCACTGGCTTCCAAGAAGGGGCCTGGCCAGTTTGGACTGAGGAACCTGTGATCAGAAATACGTAACATAGTATTTATAGTATTTAATAACATGTATCATAAAATAAATCGTTTCGGGTGTTTTATAACTAGTCAGGGTTATGCAGGCATCTCCTTCTTTGCAAGAATCGGCAGGGGGAAGGGGCACAGACGTGTTTTCCTTTCTATTCAAAGGAAGTTAAAAAGTGTTTTCTGAAATTGTTCACTCGGGGCCAAGAAATAAGTGTCGCTGTGGTGGAAGTCTTCCCTCTGGTCAAGTCGACAGGCGGTGCCTGGAGAAGAGGGTTCCCGGGACTCCAGGAGCACTCAGCCTACCGCACACCCACCCCTGGTAGGGGCCAGAAAGGAGCAGTCAGGGTGCAGCCCCCTCCCCTCGCTGGGCTCCGCACTGGTGGGGAGATGTACACGGGGGTCTCGGCAGAGCCTGGGCACCGTGTCTGATTTATGTAAGGTTGCAGATTCTTCGGTGAAGATGATGATATGTTTTGAGCCACAGTCCTTAGCTTTTGCTTGAATAGCCCGTGCCTTTCTCAGGACAGTGACCTGGAGCGGGCGAAGGCTGTGCTCGGCTGCCTGGAACCCTCTGCACTGTGCTGGGCTCCCTTAGACCTCTGGGGGGGGGTGGGGGGGGGCTGGTGCAAGATCCAGATAAAGGATGTTTGAAACCTTCTTAGGGACTTCACTTTCACTGCAGGTCGACATCAGGCGAGCCAATAAATCCTGGTCCCGGGGGGGAAGATACAGACTCTCTGCTGGGCGGGTGGGCGGGTGGGGGGGAGAGGGAGATATGTCAGATGATGCTGGCTGCTACAGAGCACAATACCAGCAGTGGCCTCTCTAGATGGGTGGCTGCCCCCCCCCCCCAGCCTCCTGCTTCCCCGGCATGGTGTTGGGACATCTGGTACCCTCACTGAAGAAGAGATACATAGAGCTGGTCGACATTTCTGAGATTTTAATCTGTTGAGTAATCCATCCTCTGGAACCACGGTTCATCCTGATCGAGAAGCAATCCAGTTTGATTTTCTTACTCAGGAGACAGGAGTTTGTAACATCTGAACGAGGAAAAGTTTTGTGCTGATAGGTTCTTTTGGCCGCTGTAGCCCCTCTATGCCACTTATCTGTATTTGACCTTCCAAAGCAGTAATTTCGGGCTCGTTTTCTGTGGTTCTATAGCACTAGGCATGAATGTCTGTGATGGTAAGTAAGTGGCCACAGACAAGGAGTCATTCGTGGGGATATGGTGGAAAGCGCCCAGAGGGCTTGGGCTCATGTCCTGAGATTCAACAGCTCTGAATAAACTGCTTTTGTGTCTGTTCCCTCTTGTGTAAAATGAGAGGCTTGAAGCATCTTCTGGATTCACTTCTGATTTAGTCTCTGAGTTTGACTGAGTGCCCTATTCCCGGAGCTTTTTCCTCAGTGTGATCTGCAGAAAAGCAATAGCTTGTTAAATATGCTCTGTGTGTCATAGGGCCAGGATATTTTTCTGGAATCAAGTTGATATAATTAGATTGAGAATCAAGAAGTCAGAATCACTGTGCCAGCATTGCCTGGAATTGGCTGGGGGCTCGGAATCTCTTACCGAAGGGGGAGGGTGCAGGGATGAGACAGGCCTCTGAGACCTACGCCAAGTCCCAAACAGTTCAGTTTCACGCACAACACTTCGGTGAAATACAGTCCCGCTGATTCTCTTCCTTAGTCTTATATGATCATGCCGCGTTGCATCATTTCTAACACGTGGTAGTTCATTCTCAGACTCCGGCAGCGGGATTTTAAAGTTCTTCCCACTGCTTGATGGGTTAGAACAGTTACAGTAAATGCGGAGCCCAGAGGACAGGCACAGGTTGTGAGGCAAAGCCAGGCTGTGTCCATAACCCCAGAGTAGATGGAGCCTTCAAGAAAAGTTCAGGACTGGCCCTGTGAAGGAGCCACAATGATCTTGTGGCTCTGTCCTCCTTTTCTGTGCTTTGCCTGCTTTAGACATTCTCCATCAATCTGCATTCGCCTATTTAATATAGGCTTCCTAGGACAAATCTGCTTTTCTAGGAAGCGATTTGATAAATTAATTCACCTGAAGTTATACATACATTGTGTCACTCTTACTTTACGCATATAAAGGCACAAAAGCTGTCTAACTTCGTTTCCAAGTTAATGATGTCACGAGTTTTTGAGAATTTTCTTTTCTTCAGGGCCCAGTACTGGGCTACAGAAATGAGTAAAACTTCTGCAGCATGTTGTTTTGCTGTGCTCTGTTGGTATTATCAACCCTGTAGGATGTTATCTCTGACATGTTCATAGCATCACCACGACCCACAGGAGGTATGTCTCCCGTTTTTAAGCTCCAGAGAAGTCTTGGAGAGAATGCTCAGTAGATCTGATTTTCAGAGA
Organism: Lynx rufus; assembly: GCF_022079265.1. Classification (NCBI taxonomy): domain Eukaryota; kingdom Metazoa; phylum Chordata; class Mammalia; order Carnivora; family Felidae; genus Lynx; species Lynx rufus. Next base: position 3,211,628 of record NW_025814826.1, read on the forward strand.
TCTTATCAAGTTGTGTGCTAAATGAGCCAAGCCCCTTATCTTCCTTCAGAAGGAGCTTAAAACTAAGGCTGCATTAGGAAGGAATGAGAGAATATATTTCCTCATGGCTTCAAGTTCAAACACTTGAACTTCTGAGAAGAGACTTGACATGTTCATCCTTTTCCCTCTGCCTGGAGGAGTCAAGACTGAAGGTGAACGTATGAAATCAGTTCTTTCTAGGTAGGTCTCTTTGAAAATAAAAATTGTTTGCACATGTGTTTTCTATTGTAGCAACACAAGCTCTCTTCTCTGTTCTTTCAGCATGGTACAGTTTAGAATTTTCCTGTGAAAGACATAGAGAAATAGTTTCCTACTTTTCCTGTGCCAGCTTCAAGATTCTAGGCTTTTACTAGTACTGTCATTAATAGTTACCAATCTTCCTTTCCCCACCTTTTAATTTTTTAATTACAGATTTAGAGGCTTCATCCATCCGTCCACCCATCTATCCATCCATCCATTCATCCATCCATCCATCCATCCATCCATCCACTAATCTACCCATCCACTCATTGGTGCTGGATCTTTTGTCAGTTCTAGAAATCCCAATATAAACAAGTCTGTTACCCTCCTGTGCTCTTTAGTCATGTTCTAGATGAGGAGGGCTAAATGGCATGATCTGGTTAAAGGGTGCTCAAGGACCAGGAGACATTGTGAGCATTAAAAATGGAGCTGGTGACTATCTTTAGGGAGGTTTTGCTGACACCTTGTCATGTGGACGCTGATAAAGCGATTCTGATAACTTATTAGCTGTGATAAATGCCTAACTGTACACCTGGGATATTGCCTTTTTCACACACATTTGAACAGTTGATGCACGGACACTCTTATGAAGCTTCCTGGTGAAAAGTGTGCAAATGAAATGATAAATGTTAGCAGAACTTTTGATTCAAGGCAAAATGGTTCGGTGGACGCTTTTGTGGTTTCAATGTTAGTGATATGATACTATTTCATCATTTTTAAAGTGTGCGGTACATAAAGAATTCATCTTCTAAATGGCAGAGTACTGTTACTACAAATAGGTGTTGGGTGAAATGGGCCTTTCGCCTCCTTTGTGCCCCAAATAGGCCGTATTTTTTGAGGGAGAAAGATTCTCTATTCCAGAAATGTGGTATCATCACAGCCTTACTCTAGATGCCGAAAAAAAACCTGTGGCTACTATTTCAACCCCTGGGAAGGAGGTGTTATTTCTTTTATAAAACAGAGTGATTTCCAGAGCTAATTATTTCCTTCTGTCAAACAAAGCAATAGCAAATGGTCATCCAACTCTTTCTTTGCGACCCAATATAACCAGCTCACCCTCTTCCTGACTCCCATTTCCTGCATCGTTGCAGAGAAGGTCTGTGGATTTCGGTACAACTTCCTTTAGAAAGCATGGCCAAAGGTTCTTGCTGTCTCCCCAGGAGGAGAGGAAGAGGGTGGAGCTGACCCAACAGTTTTAGGTGTAAATAGAAATCTCATTGATGAAAATGGCACTGCTTTCTGCACAGGATATCTGCAGGAATATTAACAATTTGGTGTTACTTGCTGTTGACCTTGATAGATATTTTACAACCTGGGGTTGTAACAGTCTCAGGAATTTCCCTGAATCGTTTTCCTCCTTATCATTAGAAACAGCACCAGTGGCACTGAACTGCCTTTGGTCATGATCCTGCCCCATGGAGACTGACCCCTACATCTGACTGTAACTGCTCGCACTTTGGCTGCTGTTGGAAGGCTTCTTGCCTGGTGAACACCCAGAGGACGGTCACCATCTGCCTACCCCCTCCTCCATTCTACACATCTATGAAAAGTGACCATCCTTTCTTAGTTTTTGTCCCCCAGGTTCTGGATTGAAGGCAGGGACTTCATACATAGGGAGAATAAGGGGACAGTAAATGGGTAAAAACCTGGGAAAGCAGACGAAGAGTGAGAGGCAGTGTGTTGGCCGCTTACTCTGGATGCCACGAAGGGTTATGGCATCTGGACAATGTCTGAAAGGCCCAGAACAATGGTTACTGGTCAATGAAATGCTCTTAGAGTGATCTAACCTTAAAAATCACTTGGCATACTCCGTCTGAAGAACCGGTGTTGTGACCAGCACTGACCTTCGGCTCTAACTTTTACATGTACTTTCCCACACTCGGATTTCTTTCCAACATCCGTTTATTCATCTACTTGTCTGTGGATCAAATGCTCATGGGATGTCTGCTCTGTGCCCTGCAGTGCACTGTGTCCATAGAGGCAAAGGTGCAGGCAGCAAGGAAGGCGGGGTGGACAGGTGGTTTTCATGTAGTAGGATGGAACAGTCACAGGAACACTCGTGTGAAGAAGTTTTGGACTCTTGCAGGCCTGCTGGATGCATGACATTGGAACGGCATTTGCATAGTTGAGAGTCAGGACTCCCAGAGGCGTGATGGCAATGTCATGTTCAATCTCACAGCAGCTTGAGTTCTGTGCTTCAGAAGATCAGGTCACTGCCCACTCAGTGGGATTTTAGGCATTTCAGTACAACCCTCTGGAGCTGTGTCCTCCTCCAACCAGAGTAGATAACTGAAATTTTGCCATTAGGCATTCATTCATTAGGTATCATAGTTTTGGTTCACTCCTTGGTTAAAATACAATTTAATTTATGGAGGAGCCATTTTAACTTGACAGTTCATGTGGATATCACATCGCCGTTCAAGAAAGGAGTTCGGATGAGAAGTGGGTGGAGAGCGGAGGGAACAGATTTACTCTGACTTGACTTTATGCCTTCAAATAGAAACTTGAAGTCCTTCACAGCGACCTCTAGGACAGCACTGCTCGGTAGGTCTGATGACCACAGGGGACAGGCCTGTGTCATTTACGTGTACAATCTATTCTCACATTGCCTATTGCCCTTCAGAAGGGCTAAACCTATGGAGCCTGGAGGACGAATCCTCGCCTCTTACATTTACTGGCGCAGTCAGGGGCGCGTGGTGTTGGTGTGAGGAAGGCAAAGGTCAGCACTAAAGGGATGGTGTAAGGGCGATGTGAGACATGCTACCTCAGGGGTAAGAATGGGCCCCCAGAACTCTTCTCACCTGTCACCTTTGTCGGTGGATAAACTGGAGATCCTGAGAAGGTTAATGGGTCACTTGCCAAATTCAGGGAGAGACCGTACCCGAGACTCCTGACTTCTAGTCCATTAGCCCACAGTGACCGAGCGTGCTATCCTGTCCTGGTGGGAGCTCCTTTCACCTGGTACCCAAGGTACTGGAGTACCTTGCCAAAAGGTACCAACATTCCCCCCTACCCTGTCAAGAGCAGGGAAAGGCCGTCTGTGGCGGGCTGGAAGGTACTCACACACCATTTGTGGTGGCTGGACCTCTCTGTCCTGGCCAACCGCCGAAACAGCCAGGGAATGAACTTGAGGGGGGAAGGATGAAGACTTTTCGAAGGTGGAGAATTTGCTGCAATGCGAACTTAGATCAAGGCCTGAGCTCTATCTACATGGTGGTGTTGGGAGGGTCTGATTTGTGGAGGCGGCCAGCCCAGGTCAGCTGTCAGGCAGGACTGTGAGCGCTTCGAGGGAGCAGATTTCGGCTGATTCCGCTGGACACCCGGGGCCTGTGTTCAGAGCGGGGCTGTCCAGCCAGGGGGCGGGTGCTTACGGAATAAATGCGATGTGTTACGTGCTCAGCTTAGTCTCTGTTGTGCTGTGGGTTGGGGTGGCGTGGAGCAAGAGAAGGCAGCCTCAGCCCACGTCCTTTCACGGCTCTGTGCCGTGGCGCGATTTGTGCGAACTGCCGTCTGTTTCCCGTCTCCCTGTGGAGGACTCACAGGCTTCTTTCTGGCCTTGTGCTCGTGGAAACTATGCTGCTATGAACAACTCTGCCCTGGGTATGTGTGTTGGCACACGTGTGTGATTCTTTCCGCACGGTCCTTATTTTCTGAATGAGAATTAGGACCTGGGGTCGGAAGGGCCTGGCTGAAACCTTCTGCATTCTACGAGCCGTGTGGCGACGTGTGGCTGGTGGAGCCCCGGGGCTGGAGCGCACCCCGTGGCACCACTCCGTGTCCAGAGCCACGTAGCTAGTCAGGCTTCAGCTGGGGAACCTCAGCCACTTCCCCGGCGGGCCCGGAGCGAGGCGGGGGGGCCCCGTGCCGCCAGCGGCCGCAGGACGGCGAGGCCTCGCCTGGCCCGCTGGGGGAGGCGGCCTGGGGGACGAGCAGCGCAGATCTGCAATATCAGCAAGTCTTTGTCGATCTGCCGAGACCGAAGCCAAGTCTCAAAACAAACATTTCCTGCGTGAACAATGTGTTTGTTATATTTTCCTCATTTGTTTATGATGGCTGTGTCAGCCACACTGATTTACATAAACACTGCCAATCTTGGGATGTTACGCTCTCAACAAAAGTAGCTGAGTGCAAACAGCGTGCCTCAGTTTTAACTCATATTGTCTAAACATAGCAGATGTTGATAAAATGAGCCAACGAGAAGACACAACCGAGGAGACCGTCTCAAGGGGGGGCTTTTGATTAAAATGCATTCCAGATTGACAAAATGTTACAATATTAATGGAATGGATCATTTAAACGTCCTATTTGGCTCCTGCAGAGCCGCAGGCCAGCTTTGCTCGAACTTCTGCAGCTTCCAGACGTAAACGCACGGGATGGCTGCATATGCATCTGTGATTGAGCCAGGTCTACGGCTCCGGCTGCCCGGTTAGTCATTTAGCTGTTTGTTTCTCTACGCGCTGCACCGCCGCTGTGTTGCAGCCTCAGTCTGCACATGCTGGAGGTCCCTAATGTGCCAGAGACGCTCCTAGCCTTTCCGGTGAGCCGTGGCAGACCATGCTGGACCCAGAGTTTCCAGGGCCCAGTGCCGGGACACCGTCTTGCCCCCGGGGGCCAAACGACTGACTCGGAACCTCTCAGTAATGTGATTCTGGGAAGCAGGTGTTACAACCCGAGGGGGTATGATTATAAGTAAGGAGACGATTCTCGGTGAGGATCTGATAAATTCCTCACACTTTATATTGGCTACCAGGGAATGGCATTCGAAGGCTATCGGCAAAATCCTGCTGTGGAATAATTTAAAATCAGACTGGAGTGAGCGGTGGGGTTCAAGCCTCTCATAGTCAGGGCTGACAACATCGACCTTGAATGTCCACAGCGAGCCTTTGCTTGTTATGGCTCTCAGAGAGAGATAAAATGGAATACTGCATCTTTGCCTTTTAACGAGCACTTGGACTCAAAGAAAGAGTCCTTGGAATTGGCTGTGGATGTCACGGGGCCCACGGTGACGGGGCTGGTGCCCCTTGGGGGGTGGGAGGCCCACCCAGCACAGTTCCTGCCTAGGCCCCCGTGTCCCTGGGATGCTTTGGTGGGGGAGCTCGCTGTAATTGGAGCAGGGGCTGGAGTGTGGTGCGGGCGCAGTACGTGGGGCTCAGCAGCCTTCAGCGAGCGTGGGCGGGTGTGGAGGACGACCTCTGGCCCTGGCATTGCTACATCCGTGGGCAGACATGGCTTCCCACTGGAAGGGGGCTCCCACTTCGGGAACGTACGGTCAGGTTTGAAGTGGGGCTTTTAGCACTCATTGCATGGGGTTGCTTTTAACAATTAAACTCTGTAAAGCTTCTAAGATGGAGCTTGTTACATAGTAAATACCCTGTAATGCGTAGCTATCATTGTTGCTGCGATTGTTTTTGCTTTGAGCTCATCAGCCCCATTCTCACCAAAGGTCATTTGCATCAGGTTTTGTCACGGTGTGGATCAGCACATCAGGGTGTTGGAATCAGCCCGCACGTAGGGCTGAAGTCCTTCCAGCTGACAGTTGGAGCAGGGCTGAGTCTAGGGGCAGAGACTGTCCCTTAGACATGGAAACTTTGACACAAGGAGAAGGGAAAGGAAATAGAATTAATGACTTCTTTGATTAATGACTCATTAAGAAGGAGGCACAGTTCACCACAGTATTTCTTTGTAGTGGCATAATCTTGTTGCTTCCATAGAATTTGGCGTTTTAGACAATGGCAATATTCAGGTTTCTTTTGTAGATGGAGAAACAAAAGACCAAAGAAACTAAGTGGCTTTTCCAAGGTCACCCAGACTTTGGAGGCATCTCCAAACTCGGGCTAATGTTTCACTCTTGTCTATAGTGTCTTTTTCTATAAGACTTTATATGGTCTCTAAGTCAAGGAGTCCGTTCTACTGTGAGAGGAAAGAATATGTCATTTATTGCCCAAGTAAATGATTTGCTCAATAGCCTTGCAGAATGTTCATGAAGGATGAACACTTTCCAGCCGCAGGAAACGGTAGATAAGAAACAGTAAAAATGGCAAAAATTCTGTTTCTGTATTCCCATCAGGCTTTGAGTACCAATGAATTGTCCTTATTTTTTTTAATTCAGACTTTTCATTTTGAATTAATTCATGGTAGGTTCACATGCTGTTGTGAAAAAAATAATACAAAAAATCCTATGTGACTATTACCCCGTTTCCCCGCATGGTAACATCTTACAAAATTGTTGCAACTAAGATATTGACATAGATGCAAAGTACAGTGTTTCCGTCACCACAGATATCCTTCCGTTTTCCCTTTTGAGGCACCTGGGTGGCTCAGTTGATTGGGTGTCCGACTTCGGCTCAGGTCATGATCTTGCAGTTTGTGGGTTTGAGCCCTACATTGGGCTCTCTGCTCTCAGCTCAGAGCCCGCTTCAGATCCTCTGTCCCCCTCTCTCTCTGTTCCTCCCCTGCTCTCTCTCTCTCTCTTTCAAAGGCAAACTTTTTTTTTTTTTAAAAGAAAGAATTATAGCCGTACCTACCAACTTTTCCTCTGTACCCACCTGAAAGGGGGCAAACACTAATCAGCTCTTCATTTCTATAATTTTGCTACTTCAAGAATGTTATATAAATGGGATGATATGGTGTATAATTTTTTTTTTTTCACTCAAGAGTAACTCTCTGGAGATGTATACAGCTTGTGTGTATCAATAGCTCATTGCTTTTTATCACTGAGTAGCATTACGCGGTGTGAACATACCGTTGTTTGTGAATCATTCACCCAATGAAGGATATCTGGGGTATTTCCCATTTTGGGCTATTATAAATAAGGTTGCACATTTATGGACAGGTTTCTTTTTGTGTGAATGTAAATCCTCATTGTTCTAGAATAACTGCCCAGGAGAGCAATCGCTGAGTTGCATAGCAGGTTCATATTTATTTATTTTATTGTCAAGCTGTTTTCCAGAGTGACTATCATCTTATATTGTCACCAGCAATGTGTGAGTGATCCAGTTTCTTGGCATCCTTGCCAGCATTTAGTGTTATTATGGTTTTTGATTTTCTTTTAATTTAGCCATCTTGATTAAGTGTGTAATAATATCTCATTTTAATTTGCATTCCCGTACTGGCTAATGATGCTGGACGTTTTTCTCGTGTGCTTATTTGTCATCTGTAGATCTTCTTCAGTGAATAGTCTCTTCATGACTTTTGCCCATGTTCTTATGGATTTTTTTTCTTTTTTATTGCTAAGTTTTGAGAGTTCTTTGGTACTCTCTTTCTATTTCTTAAATATCCTTTGTCAGATAGGTGGCCTGCAAATATTTCCTCCCAGTCTGTAGCTTGTCTTTTCATCCTTTATCAGTGCCTTTCACAGAGGAAAAGCTTTTAATTTTGTTGAAGTTCAATTTATCATTTTTTCTTTTTCTGATTGTGCTTTTCCTGTCAAGTTTAACAACTCTTGGCTGAATATTAGATCATGAAAACTTTCTCTTATGTTTTTCCTAATTGTTTTGTTTTTAAGTCCATGACATATTTTTTTATTAATTTTTTAATGTTTATTTATTTATTTATTTATTTATTTATTTATTTATTTGAAAGAGAGAGAGGCAGAATGTGAGTGAGCAAGGGGCAGAGACAGACGGAGACACAGAATCCGAAGCAGGCTCCAGGCTCTGAGCTGACAGTAGAGAGCCCGACGCGGGGCTCGAACTCACGGACTGTGAGATCATGAGCTGAGCTGAAGTCAGACGCCCAACTGACTGAGCCACCCAGGCGCCCCTTGTTTTTGTTTTTGCATTGATTGATACAATCAGGGGATTTTTCTTGTTTAGTCTGTTAATATGGTGGATTGCAATGATTGATTTCATATACTGAAGCAGTTTTGGATCCTTGAGGTAAGGCCCATGTGGCCATTGTATATAATTCTTTTTCCATATTACAGAATTCTATTTGATAATATTTTGTTAAGGATTTTCACACCTATATTCATGAAAGATATTAGTTTGTAGTCTCCCAGGCCCTCCCCCTTTTTGAACAGTGTTTGTCTAATTTTGAATTCAGAAGTATTCCCTTCTCTTCGATTTTTTGGAATGATTCTTTAGAATTGGTAGTCATTCTTATGTCTACGTTTGGTAGAATTCTTGTGTGACACCATCTGGACCTGCAGATTTTTTTTTTTTCCTGAGAGCCGTTAATTATGAATTCAATTTTTAAAATACTTATAGGACTATTCAAATTATCTATTTCACATTGAGTGCATTGTTGTAGTTTTGTATTTTCTGAGGAATCCTTCCATTTCACCTAATTTGCCAAATTTATGTGTGCACAACTACTGACGGTATTCCCTTCTTATCCCTTGATGTCTGCAGGGAAAATGTCCTTCCTGAAACCGATGTTTTGTGTTTTCTCTTTTTAAAATGAGTTTGCTAGAGGTTTGCCAGCTTTATTGATCTTTTCAAAATACCAACTCTTTTTCACTGATATTCCCCATTATTTGTGTTTTCAGTTTTAGTGATTTCTGCTCTATTATTGCCTTCTTAGAAAGAAGGCTTTTAGTTTCTGTTGTTCTTGTTCTAGGTTCTTGAGGTGAGAGATTAAATTACTGATTTCAAACTTTTCTTCTTTCTAAGGTATGCATTTTGTGGTATAAGTTTCCCTTCTGCACCGCTTCAGCTCAGTCCCACAAATTTTGATATGTTATAGTTTCAGTTTCACTGGATTCAATGTATATTTTAATGCCCTCCCTCCCTCCCGCTCTGTCTCTCCCCTTCCTTCCTTCCCGCTTCCTCCCCCCCTCCCTCCCTCCCTCCCTCCCTCCCTTCCTTTCTTTCTCTTGAGTTTTTATAGGTGTTTCAGAGGGTTTTTAGTTTCCATATGGTTGGATATTTTGTTGTTGTTGATTTCTGGTTTGTTAACATTGTGGTCAAAGAATGTCTGATTTTGATTCTTTAAATTTTGTAGAGTTTTAATTTAATTTAATTTTTTAATGCCGCAGGATGTGGTCTATTTCGGTGTGTTTTCTTTGGGTTCTTGAAAAAAAAATTTGTATTCTGCTGTTGTTGGGAGGAGTATTCTACAAATGTTGATCAGAATCTGTTTACAAGAGTGTTGTTGATTTAGTAAATATTCTGGCTGATTTTCTGTCTAATTTTAACAATTGCTGAGAGAAAGGTGTTGAAGTCTCCTACTATAACTATGGATTAGTTTATTTCCCCTTCCAATGCTGTCAGTTTTTGCTTCACATGTTTTGTGGTGTTGTTTGGTGCACACATATTTAGAGTTTCTGTGTTTACTTGGTGGATGACCCTTTACCATTATATAATATCCCTTTTTGTCTCTGGTAATTTTCTTTATTCTGAAGCCCACTTTATCAGATATTAATATATTCTTTCCTACAATCTTTTGGCCATTGTTTGAATGGTGTGTCTTTTCTATACTTTTACTTTCAACTTGCCTAAATCACTATGTTTGAAGTGAATTTCTTGGAGATAGCACAGAGTTGATTTGTATTGTATTATATTTATATATTATTAAAATATTATATTATACATTTATATTTAATGTACCTTAGTATGTTAGGGGTTAAGCTTGTCATTATATTTTTTTGGTTTCTGTTTGTTCTTTCTGGTTTTTAGTTCTCTATTTTCTTTTTCCTTCCTTCCTGTGGTTGAGCAATTTTTTTAGAATTCAATTTTAATGTCTAGAGAATTTCGAGGGTATCTCCTTATATAGCACCTTCAGTGTTTTGCTCTAGGTGTTACACTATATATCTTATCACAATGTACTGGTGCTGTCATTTCACCAGTTGGAAAGACTTGTAGAAACTTTACTTCCAACCCCTTTACCTTCCCATTTTTATAATACAATTATCTTAAACATTTCATCAGATTGTTGTAATTTTTGCCTCAACTCTGCACTGTATTATAATATAGTATAATGTAATGTAATATAATGTAATGTAATATAATACTCAAGAGGAAAAGTTTATTTTTTTACTTACATTTGTTCTGACTGTGTTCTTTCTTCCTTTCTGATGTCTCAAGATTCCTTCTTTTTTGGAGGTGCCTCTGTGGCTTAGTCAGTTAAGTGTCCAAATCTTGGTTTCAGCTCAGGTCATGGTCTCACTGTTTGTGGGATCAAGCCTGCCATCAGGCTTTGCGCTGACAGCATAGAGCCTGTTTGGGATTCTCTATCTCCCTCTCTTTCTGTCCCTCTCCTTGTTTGTGTGCTCACTTTCTCTCTCTCTCTCTCTCTCTCTCTCAAAAAAAATTCACTTCTTTTTTTAAGTCATTTCCTGTCTGTTTAGAGAAATTTCTTTTGCCATTCCTTTAGGGTAGGTCTACTGGTGATGAATTCTCTCAGTTTTCCTTCTTCTGAGGATCTTTTGATCTCTCTTTCATTCCTCAAGGATATTTTCACTGGATATAGAATTCTAGTCTGGCAGTTACTTTTTTTTTTTTTTTAAACTCTTTTAAGCAATTTCCTCTGGTTTCCATGGTTTGTGATGAGAAATCTATGGTCATTTGAATTGCATTCCCCATATAAGTGAGGTGTTAGTTTTCCTCTGGATTCTTTCAAAAATTGCTTGGCTTTGCTTTAGTTTTCATAAGTTTAGTTATGATGTGCCTTGGTGTTGATTTCTTTGCATTTATCTTGTTTGGAGTTCACTTAGCCTTTTGAATCTATAGGCTATATCTTTTGCTAAACTTAGGAAGTTTCCAACCATTTGTTCCTTGGGTACCTTTCAGGCTCACACATCTTCTCCTCTCCTTCTGAGAGTCCAGGGACACAAATGTTAGATTTTTTGTTATAGCCCACAAGTCTCTTGAGGTTCTATTTGTTATTATCTTTTTAGTCTATTTTTTTCTGCTACTCAGATTGGGTAAATTCTGTTGGTCTGTCCTCCAATTCACTGTTTCTTCCCTCTTTCCTTTTCATTCTGCTCTTGAACCCATTCACTGAGTTTTTTTTTTATTTCAGTTATATATATTTTCAGTTTTCAATTTTCCATTTGGTTCTTCTTTCTTCTGTTTCTTGCTGAGATATTTATGTTTTTGCTGAGATCATTTTTTCCCATTGTTTCAAGTATGTTTTTCTGGCTGCTTTAAAATCTTTATCAGATAAACTGTGTCATCTCACTGTTGACAACTTTTGCCTGTTTATATTCAGTTTGAGATCCTTCTCGTTCTTGGAATGATGAGTGACTTTACATTGATACCTGAACTTAAAGTACTATGTAATGAGACCTTTGGTTTTAGTCGGCTTCTTCTGACTCTGCTCCGGTGGGAAGCAGGAAGGTGCTGCCAGTTGGGGATGAAGTCCGGGTTCCCCAGTCAGTCTCCCTCTACATGCAGGGGAATCTTTTCATTGCTCAGGGTGGAGGTGTTGGGAGTCCTGATTCCCAGTAGGCCTCTGTGGATCTGCCCTGGCTGTGAGGAGTAGAACTACTCCCCTCGCGGCTGCACTGACATCATGGCAGGGGGTGGCGAAAGTGTTGAGTCTCCCCTAGGCCATTTCACGATGGTGAAAGTGTTGAGTCTCCCCTAGGCCTCCTCTGACGCCAGAGAGAGGGGTGCTGCATTTCTGCTAGGTGATCTCCACTAACACCAACTTATGGGAGTGGGCTGGGGTCACAGGGTACTTCCTTACTGCCCGGAGAGGATAGGATTCTAGGCTCCTGACTTGGCCTTTGCTAGTGTGGGAGAGGGACCATAGATTTTCCTGTAGTGTTTGGCTGGAGGACAGTGGTTATTTTTTAAAAGTTTTTTTGTCTTGCTTGGATACCCCTTTCCTGGATCTTTGCCTAGAGAGAGTAAGCTTCAGTTACGACTTTTCTTGTCTGTGCCCATTGGCATTTCCAGGTTGCTGGCTTCTTTAGCTCCAAGTCTGTGACATATGAGGCACAAAACAAAACAAAACAAAAAGCAAAAACACCCCCAAAAGACAAAAACCAGGGAACTCAATTACATGTCATTCTTCAGGTTCTGAGGTCTCTAGCTGGTCTGGCTTCCTCTCTCCAACCTTTCAGGGATTTATTTTACTATTATTTTTTAATGTTTATTTATTTATTTTGAGAGAGAGAGAGATAGAGAGGGCAGGGGAGGGGCAGAGAGAGAGAGAAAGAGAGAGGCAGAATCCCAAGCAGGCTCTGCATTGTCAGCATAGAGCCTGATGTGGGGCTCGAACCCATGAACTGTGAGATCATGACCTGAGCCGACACCAAGAGTTGGACACTTAACCGACTGAGCCACCCGAGCACCCTTTCTCAGTGCTTTATGTATAAAATGTCCGGTGTTTTTAGTGATACTTAGCAGGAGGAGTAGAGCACACCCACTCTCAGAAGTCCTGTCGTTAACTTGTAAATGTCTTTGCCAAATAGCATAAACAGCGAGTGGAAAGCTGAAAGTCTGGGACTTTGTATGCAAATGCATCATCATGATCCAATAATATTCAACTTCAGAGAGGACTTCGAATTTCTAGTTGCTGTCGGTGCTGACATTCTCTTGGTGTAGGTGTCAGTTAATTTCCACAAACTTAATTTATGTTTGGTTATTCTGGGACTCTTGCATTGAATTTCCTAAGGAAAGCCAAAGTGGGTAAGTGTAAATTTGCTTAGCAGCAATCACTTCAGAGTGAATATAAATGCGGCTGCAGATGATGGCTAAGTTTCTGGGGTGGGGAGCTCAGATCATCAAGGCTCTGGGAGGGGCAGTGTCTGCATTTTGAACACAGAGACTTCATAGTTCACATCACTAAGCAGTGATGGATTTAAGTGACTGTTGCTGGACAAGACACATTAGTAGATTTCCTGTGGCACTTCATAATGAGCAGTTAATTTTAGCTTGCTCAAAGGAGAAAGGAGTCCTTGCTGGCTGACCAGCTCAGTTTTCAGGGAATCACTATAGTGACAAATACTGTTATAAAGTATACAGAGGAAAGCGATTAATAAATGCCCGCTGATGATGAAGTGTTGCCAGATTTCCTGTGAAATGGAGGCCATCTATTGACGTCTCTTGTAATTAGTGCTTAACGTGCTTTTGAACCCAACTTTTCCATTTGTATGTTGTTTCTAACCGGGGGTAGAAATGGAAACTATTTATTTTTGGATCCAAACCCCAGACACGTTTAGGAGTTCAGAATTCATAAAAGGAAGACTAAGAAGTGATTAAAGTAACTTTAGAAATGCAGATGTTTTAGAAGTCACCCATTTATCTGACCAAGGACAGAACGCCCTGCTTCATTCACATCATAAGCTGCTGTAACAGCAGTTGATTCTCACGACCTCCTCCACCATTATACTTTACCAATTAAAAAAAAAAAAATAAAGAAAACTTACTCGGCACATAAATTTCCCGAATGCCACGGTCCAAGCTAGCTGTACTAATTTGTGACATGGAACAAGGTTTTCTGGAACTAAAGGTTATTCTGATATTCCAGGGCTTGGTGCAGTGTCTGGCCTAGAGTAGATGCTCAGCAAATATTTACTAAGCGAGTTGACTATGGCAAATGTGTATGCCCCATATCCCTAAACCAGAAGGAAGGTTACAGTCTATTTCAACTTGGCTCTTGAAACTGGGTTGGTCTTCAGAGGAACACTTATTAATAATTAATAAATAAAAGACATTTATTTAAGGTCAAGGTTTCAGGTCCACTTTGTGAATAAAGATCTGAGCTTTGGAAATGACCTTGAATTAGTAGGAGATGTTATGGCTTGCTCCTAGAAGAAAATCATACTATTAAAAACCTAATATATATATATAATTAGAGTTTCTTTCTCAACTTCTGGATGTGTGTCATTGTTTATGGTGGCACAATAATAAATGCTTCAGTAATATTTTAGCATCTCGTATAATAGTGCCAAATGTTTTAGGCTGGGCTGTACATATAGAGATAAATGGCCCATTGTCTGTGTCATTTGGAACGGGGTTCTGTTGTACACAAGAGAGCCAGTGAATCTCAGTGATTTTACCACACAGAGCTTTGTGTTTGTAAACAGTGTCACACAGCTATTCCTGGCTATACGAGAGCCTGGGAACAGTGAGTGTTTTCAACAGGGCATGTTCCTGCTCCCAATAAAATTGGGATTATGTTGATAAAATAGAAAAGGGAATGATATACTCCACACCCCATCTCAGATATCCCTGTAAAAGTTCTGCCGGTACAAACCACATCCAGTCCCGTGTTCTTCCATAATGAAACTTTGCTATGTCACCAACCGTCCTCCATCTCCAACTAGGCCTCCTTCATTTTACTGTGCTTCACTTTATCGTGCTTCTTGGGTATTGTGTCTCATTTTATTTTATTTTTTAGATTGAAGCTTTGTGGCAATCCCGCATTAAGCAAGTCTCCTGACATCATTTTTCCCACAGCATTTCGTGCTCCTGTGTCACACTTTGGTAATTTTTGTAATATTTCGAACTTTTTCATTATGATCATATTTGTTACGGTCATCTGTGGCCAGTGACTACGACCTGCTGAAATCTCAGACAGTTAGCATTTTTTAGCAACAGAGTATTTAAAATTTTTTTTTTTAATGTTTATTTTTGACAGAAAGAGAGAGCATGAGCGGGGAAGGGGCAGAGAGAAAGGGAGACACAATCCAAAGCAGCCTCCAGGCTCTGAGCTGTCAGTACAGAGTCGGACGTGGGGCTCGAACCCACGAACCACGAGATCATGACCCGAGCCGAAGTCGGACGCTTAACTGACCAAGTCAGCTTAACTGACCAAGGTGTCCCTGCAACAGAGTATTTCTAAATTAAAGTATGTACTCTGTTTTTTTTAGACATAATGCTGTTGCACACTTAACAGACTACAGTGCAGTATAAAGGCAACTTTTATGCGCACTGGGAAACAACAAAGAAATTCATTTACTTGCTTTATTGCAATGTTCACTTTATTGCGGTGGTCTGGAGCCGAACCATCGATATGTTTGAGGTGTGCCTTTTTACAGGGCATGTGAAAACAAGGCCACTGTGCTTTTGTCAACTTCATATTCGTATATTAGAGAAGAATCTTTTTTAATTGCTATGATGGGCAATAGGAATTGCTAATATTTATTGAGCACTTCAAATATGCCAGTTTAAAGCTTTGCATGTGATATCAGTTAGGCTTGGCTGGTCAGTTAACAAACCACTTTAAAACTTACTGGCTTAAGCCAGGGGCCATTTATTCTCATGAACGATGAGATTCATTTACGCTCATCAATCTCCGGGTGAATAGGGCTGGTTTTGCTGATGTTGGCTTGGCTGCTCCTACATCTAGGTTCAGCTGGTGGGTTGACTGGGGCTGGCTGGCCTACGAGGGCTTCACTCAGATATCTAGCAGTTGGCCGTCTGCTGTGTAGGGCCAGGAGGTAACTGGGCCATCTGTCTCTTCCTTCAGCAGCCTAGCCTAGCCACAGTATGTCCGCAGGGTAGCAGCATGGTTTCTAGAAGGAAGATGACAGAATGTATAACCTCTTGAGGTCCAGCTCAGAAGTGGCACGATTCTACTCCCATCGCGTTCATTCTATTGGCTAAACCGGCACAGGGACAGCCCAGAGTCAAAGAATAGCCTCCACTCACCTCTTGTCGGGAAGAGCTGCGAAACCACATTGCAAAGGGGAGACCCAGAGAAAGGCGGAGAAGCGTGACCATTTTGGCAAGCTACTTCACGTGTGCTAGCTGCTTTAATGCAACAGTCCTGTGAAGCAATGCTACTCTCATTCGCATTTTTATTCATGAGGAGACTGAAGCTCAGAGGGGCTGAGTAACTTTGTTCCAAATCGTACCAGTCGAAAATGGCAGAAGTAGGACCGAAGGCATTCTTGTTCCAGTTCCTGTTCTCTTAGCCATTCTCCCGCAACTTTAAACTAGGTATAAGGGCAACTCAGGGTGGTTTGACCATCACAGAGAGAAATTCCAGGTGGTAGTACAGAAATCTAGCAAGTGTTAATGCCTAACCATTTAAAAGGGTTTTGAAGCTCAATAAAGTAAATTGTGCATGGCTCACTTAGACAGAAGCAGATTACACAGGTTCATGACTATGCTATTTTCCCTCCCACACCTTCTTCAGAAGTAGCACTAAACATTTCTGAACATGTTTGTGTTCTGAGATACAAAGCAGCTATTTAAAGCCCCGAGGATCCTGAATGTGTGTTTCTGTGGTTGTACCTCACATACATGTTCCCAGATTGTTCTGTGTGTTGGTGATCTAATTATGGTGACACCCGTGGACACAGATGGGATTCAAGACATTAGTTCTCAATAGTAGCCAGGTCGAGACTCCAAGGGCAAAGCAGACCGTCTGAGAAAATGTGAGGTGAGAGGATGTGTGTGTCATAGGAAGTGAATCACTTACCATCAGATGCATCCAGTCATGGTCGGTGAGGCTTCTGGGCTGCCACCTTGTTTCACAAAGGTCATCAACCCCAGGATCCTGACTCTTAAAGAAATACAAGAATACAGAATCCACTGCTGACCCCAGGGAAAACAAGCAAAAAAAAAAAAAATGGATCTGTGTTTAGGATAACCGTAAGGCCGACATAACCCAGTCAGCGACGTGCGGCAGAGTAGAAGGCAGTGTCTGTCTAGAACCCCAACTCTGCGTTGGTCCTGAAGAGTTAAAGAAGTCCCTACACTGTCGCTCTCTGCCTCTGGCCCTGGTACCCTGTGAGGAAGTAGCTGCGGGGGAGAGTGATGAGGCGGGCCTGGAGAGCCTTATCTGTGCACTGAGGCTGAAGAAGTTAGAGAAAAAGAGCCGCAATCATGCAGAAGGGCTCCCAGCATGTGGCGTCCTGTCTGTGAGCAGTGTAATCCCACACATCCTGAAAAGAACAGATGTTCTCTAGAATAAGCAATCACCTTTCCAGGACAACGACTAATGGAGAGCCAAAGTCCTCCAGAGCGAGTCTCTGCGTCACGGTGAGATCGAGAACAGCCTGACCACAAATTACTGATGGGCAGAAGACTTTCCTTCTGCACTCAGTAGGTGGAAAAACACCACGATTTCAAATGCGTCTCCTGGAGAGTATAGTTGAAATGCCAAGGGAAAATTCAGCAATGCTGAGAAGAATGTAGACAGCGCCTGTGAATACAGAGGGACCACATGAGATGGCTGGGGAGCTGCCTTCAGGAAGGGACAGAGAAGCCTCTGTGCTTCGGTCCTCGCCAAACGCACGTTACCTGCCCTCATCCTGGAATAGCTTTGGAGTGAGTGACTCTTTCATAGTCCTTTAGACTCAAATGAACACAACCTCTCCCCAGTTATGTGCTTTGCAAAACAAGCAGCCCAAGAGTTGCACCAGGGCAGCAAATGACCCAGAGAGGCAGTGATGGTTACGCTTGTGGACAAGAAACATTCACAGAACATGGGGAAATGGAGACAGACTGCCAGGTTGGATTCTCAGACGTCAGGTCAGGAGCACGGAGGAAGAAGGCTCTGGTGTGTGAGTCACGAGCAGGCCGCGACGGTAGGGGACGCTGCGCCCTCTTTCTTTGCCAAAGGGCCCAGACCTGCCCAAATGTTGTAGCGCCTTTCCCCCACCCTTCCCAAGGAATATGTGGGAGCACACACTGTTCTCTACTTTCCTAACAACTAGGTAAGTATTCTCGTATAATTCTTTAAGAAATTGGACTCAGCAGTGTTAGTGTCACTTTAATGTTGTCTCACCCACACTCATTTCTTCAATGTCCAAACACTCTCGCTTACAGAAGTCTTAGAAACGGACAAGATGCCAGCCAGCCAGGCCAGCCCCTCCTGCCCTCCACACAGAGCTCCCGTTGACTGCAATCCTATCGTAAGTCGGGGCCAACGCACACGGGGCCGAGAGGGCAGCACTGTGAGATCCTAAACCTTGCCAAAGTGAACCTATGAGACGAGAGCAACGGTTCTCCAAGGAAAAGGAACGTACTTACCATGAATGTCGCTGTAGAGTCGCAGGACAAAGTATGTCACTGAGGGCAAATAAACGGGTGGAGGGCCATGTACGTGGACCTCAAAGGTGCTCCCTGCAGGTGTTAGAGAGAAAAGCTCTGGAGTGATGCGAGTTTGGGAAATGTTGGGTCAAACAGGTTAAATGTGTCGCCTTCCTGAAAGATTCCTCAGAATATTCTCACACTAACGTGCATCGTGAGTCTCCAGGAAGGGTGTAACGGTACATAGTGCTTCCCAAACAGGCAACGGGGCCCCGTTTCTCCCTCTCCCACGGCAAGTGGCTCAGCAGAGTGGAGAAGCATGTGGGCTCTGAGATCAGCCTGTCTGCTTTCGTCCGGGCTCCCTCACCTATGAGTTCTGTGGCCTCAGACAAGTCATTTAATCGCTCCCAGCCCCAGCCTCCTCATCTCTAAGGTTGCGGGAAATAAACGAAATAACTCATAGAAGACATTGCATCTATTCCATGGCCTCGGAGATAGTGACAGCTTCCTAAGTTACCAACGTAGAGCACCCTGCAGGGTGAGTTTTGCATGGTGTAAGCTTCTCAGAACGTTAGCGTAGTGAACCCGGGAGCTGAGGCTCAGCACAAGGGATCCCTGGCCAAAATAATGTGTTTAACTGTTCTAGTGAGAAGGATGCTCAAAAAACATCCCTTGATGGTCGTGGGGCAAGATCGCCCCTTGAATCTGAGTGATAAGTGTGTGGTTGTGGGACGTGGACTGCAGAGGGGTGTTTTATTATCACGAGGGGAGTGAGCCCGAGGAGGAAGCAGACGTCCACAGGACGGCAAGACCCAGGTGGCACCTTCATCAAACGTCACTCGAACTGACCCTTCCCTGGGCTTTTCGGTCAGAAGAGCCTGTAAATTCTTTGAAGCTTAAGTAAGTCTGAGTAAACCTTTCTGGTACTGGCTGGCTAAGCCTCTCAGCTGATAGAGGGGTGAGTTCCAGTGCACAAGAGAGCACTGGACACAGTTCCAGAACACAAATGCAGCCCCAGCCTTCTAGCGATGGGCTTCGCGGTCTCCATCTATCACCCGACCGTTCTACTTCTTCGTTTCCTCCGGGACAAAAGGGGGAAATCAATATCTTTTCCACTCGAGCTTCATGGTTAAAGCAAGGTACAAAGGAGAGAAGGTGTGTGAAAACACTGGAGACAGTCAAGTGTTCTATAAATGCAACAGAAATATTTATAGCAATAGTGGGAACTTGACCACGTCTTGATTTAAAGCTGTTACACTGTGGTGGTACGAGACTTTTGGCTAATGCTAAAATAAGAACATAAAAGCCAGCTGTCAAAATATTATAATTGGTCTCTGCATAACCCTCAGGCTTTAACTTCTGTGATGCTATAAGTTTAAGGGCTTATCTGCGATTTCTGCCATTCTGTAATACTCTATCCCATTTAAAATTCTATAGCCCTGAATATTTCAAAAGAGACTCTGAAAGCATTCATGTATAAACAAGGAAAATCACCTCTGGTAATTTTATTCTATTTAAAAAATGTTCCAAGTTTTATAAAATATTAGTTCTCATTTATAGTTTGGGCCAAACAGACCAAGCACTCTTTGATAAAAGGTAGTGAAGTTTTTAATTTTAGTTTTAGAAAGAAATAGAAGTTTTAGGTAACAGCATGGTAGAAAGTTGAAAAGGAAAGCATCTACAAAAAACAAGAAGAAAGAAATTCTGCAAGGACTTGAATGAAATTGAAACGTTAAATTATCAGCAATAGTAATTATCTGGTCTTTATTGGGAAAGAAAGTTCTCTGTGGGTTTTTGAACTTCTGCAAGTCTTGCTGGGAATTCTAAGAACACAAGGCCCCGACTGCCCTTTGGCTGGGTCATTTCTTAAGGCTGTGTTTGTAGCGGGTAGCTCTGAGCGATGGGATAAAGTCTCCCTCCAAGACCAAGAGTGGGCTTGCTTACTGCTCATTGTATCAAAAGTGCATCTCCCAAACTCAGATATGACGCAACTCCACTGTGTGTCAAACATCAATCCGGTCCCTCCATGTCAGCCCCGTGGGACTTGGGGACAAGTGGAAGTGATATTTACACTCTGAAGTCCTTGGTGCTCGCTGTGTCCTCAATAATGAAGCCCTGTGCCTCCGACCCGGGGGTCTCATGTCTTCTGCCAGCATTCATGAAACAGAAACAGGCAAATTTTATTAGCTTGCAAGGAAAGCAAAGCGTATCCAAGACTCTTCACAGCCTTGACACTTTTGGTGATGTGTTTGGTTGATTTTCATGAAAAATTCCTATAGTTAAGTGATGTTCTTTGTGGGCTCCTGCCATCTTCATTAACCAGCAGAGGGAGCCCATGCTAATTAATTAGCTGAGGCTGGCTTTCCTCATCCACATGTGATGGCGTCTCACAGATAAAATCTACTTAAAACTATCCTGCTGCTGGCGATATGTAGGGGAAAATGTAGGACATGAAACAGTACCATCATTGACTTGGCCTTCAGGGTATCAAAAATAAAAATATTACACTTCCCCCAGGAAGGAGGAATTTAGGGAATGTGCATTACTAACCCAGAAGAAGTTGAAAGCAGCATTTTCTCAATAAAGAATTATTCTTGGGGCACCTGGGTGGCTCAGTGGGTTAAGTGTCCGACTTCAGCTCAGGTCATGATCTCGCGGTTCGTTTGAGCCCCGCGTCGGGCTCTGTGCTGACAGCTCAGAGCCTGGAGCCTGCCTCAGATTCTGTGTCTCCCCCTCTCTCTGCCTCTCCCCCACTCATGTGTGTGTGCGCGCTCTCTCTCTCTCTCTCTCGCTCAAAAATAAATAAACGTTTAAAAAATTATTCTCAAGTTGATGGCCCTGGATTTTATGAAAGGAGAGGTTCTGAATATAATTAAACAGTTACCTTTGGAGAACAGTCTCTTTCCTTTATACCATGTATGTAACTAAAAAATGGGGAACTAACTTGAGCGTTCTCTTTCTTTGACACCAGGTATACTAATAAGAAATGAGGTCCGAACTTGGAAATTGCTTAAAAACTATTCATAAGCAAAGCACGCAAATACGTGTGCACGCAGGTCTCATGCACTTTGCTTTGGTATCTTCACGTCCGTACCTTTACCCAGGAACATTTCAGGTGTGCGGGGCAAGTCCGGAGCTGACCATCTGCCCGGGGCGAGGCTGAGTTCCCTGAGCAAGTTCCAGCATCGTACTTGACAATCTCAGAACCTTCTGTTTGTTTACAAAAATAAAGCTCTCTGGGTGGAAGTGTGCGCGCATGCACACACACACAGACACACACACAGACACACACACACACACACACACACGCACATTCATTAAAATAAGGGAGAAAACTTAACAGGAATTTGAAATTGCACCTAAAACTTGCCATACGGAAGGAGACAAAACAGAATAGTATCAATGATAAGGGCAGTGACAATGAAAACAGTGGAAATATTATCTGTCGTTACTTGAATTTTATTCTGAACTTGGGACATTGTTCAACCTCCAAATCCAGCTTCTTCCTTCTATTTCACAGTAATCTAACTCGGTGGATTTGACCAAGCGCTCTCTTTACCTGTGTGTGTTTTCATTTTGTCATTAGCTTTAATTTTTAATTGTTTTCTTTTACTTATCATTATCACCATCTTGCTTGGAAATACCTTAGAGAACTAAAGTGGCAGGAGATTAAGAATAAGGAGGCAGAGAAAGTGGCTGTTTTTCAATTATAGTCAGTCTTTAGGGCAGGCTACGCTCTTGAAGATTTGTAAGAGGAAGTGATGTAAGTAAATGTAATTTTCTCATACAAAAAATAATATGAGGAAAAGGTTATTTTTATAAATAAGGACTTATGCCTAAAATTGAAAGGAATATTTTAAATACCCTGTTGAGTTAGCTGCAGGTATTAGCTGTAGAGTTTTTTTTTTTTAATTTTTGATGTTTCTTTTTGAGAGAGAGAGAGAGACAGAGACAGAGCACAAGCCAGGCGAGGGGCAGAGAAAGAGGGAGAGACAGAATCCGAAGCAGGCTCCAGGCTCTGAGCTGTCAGCACAGAGCCTGATGCAGGACTCAAACTCATGGACAATGTGATCGTGACCTGAGCCGAAGTCGGACGTCTAACCTACTGAGCCGCCCAGGCACCCAGCTGTAGAGTTTTGTGAGGCACACTGCAAATCAGTTAGGGAGGGCGATTCCGAAGCTGGCTGCACATTGTTTATGATTTAATTTGTGCAGGTAAGGCACAAGTTGAGGATCCCTGGGAGAGCAGCTGGTTTCCGTCCAGGAGCCTTAGGAATGCTGGGGAGGCTGAGGGCCCAGTCAAGAGCTGGGCAGTGGGGCCACAGAGGAGAAGAGTGAGGTGCATGGTCCCAGGACTGCTTGACGGTGGGCAGGATTAAGAAGGAGTCACGGTGAGGCTCGAGGAGGTGGATATTGGCTGCCTGGGGAGCACCCAGAGCGAGTGGGGTGGCTCAGATGTGGAAGGCCAGCGCTTGGGAATCCTCTCAAGAGCCCTTGACTGGCACAGGGAGGCGGGGAACGAAGCGTTCGACAAACACATGAAGTAACCACCACGTTGACGGGGCCGTACCAGGCGCTCTTCCACTTGAGGTTGAGGAGGAAAGGTGTGGCCGCTCTCCCCGACTTGCAGGCCGGGAGACACAGCTCAGCCCAACCACCTCGAGCTGCCCGCTTCCTCGTGGGCACGCCTGCAAGTGAGTTAAGGTCGAGATGAGAGTTTGTGCCTCTCCACCTCTCTGCCCCAGCAAGTTCTGACATTTTTCCTTCAGCCCTCTCGTTTTGTGACCCAAACGATGTTTCCTTGAAAGCGGAAACTGCATCAGAAATCCGCGTCTGTGTTTTCATCCCCAGCTCCTTTCCACGGAACACACACACGGAAGGCCGAGAGCAAAATGAAGTCGCTTTAAGTCACAGACACCATCAGGGACAGAGGGGACTTTTTTCTCCCCGAGCAGAGACCAGTTCTGGGGGCGGCTAGACGGCTCGCTGTGGCAAGTCTGAATTTCAACTCTGGCACTTCGAGTCTGGATTGGGGTGGTTCAGAGGCAAGAGGGCTCCCGGGCTATCGCGATGGCTGCTCGGAGGGTCTCGCAAAGCCCCTCGCCACGGGCTCGGCCACCACGGCTGTGCTGACCCACAAACGATATGTCAGGCACCACAGAGTCCTATTCATGAGCTTGTGTTTTTGGAAGAAAGGTCCAGAGACTCTAAAAATGAGCAGTGAGACAGTGACATCATAATGGTATTTATTATTTCAGGTTAGACTGGCACCTACTAAATCACTAAGGCCACAGGTAGGTTTTTCCACTTGAGGGAAGTCTTCTTTTTCCCTCTAAAGCTGGATTACCGGGAGGTGTGAAGCATGCACGTTCCCCAGGAGTGCCAGTGTGGGTGAAATAAAGACTTAAATAATTCCCACTTCATTTCATTTTCACACGTTCCCCTCCCTAGAAGCTGAGTGGATTAATTTTTATAGGGCACAGACCGGGGCGGCTCACACACAGGCTCTCCCGGCTGCCGCCTCTAAGGCGTGACGGTGAACATCTCGGGACGCGCTGCTCGTTGGGGCCAGAAATTCCCATTCTACCTAACTGAGCCTCTGGGCATGGTTTCAAACTTGAATTTTTATCAATTTATTCGAGAGACATGATGCAGTTATTAACATTTTAGCAGAGATTCATTTATCACACGAGCCTGTTAATATTTTTTTTTTTTAATTTTTTTTTTCAACGTTTATTTATTTTTGGGACAGAGAGAGACAGAGCCTGAACGGGGGAGGGGCAGAGAGAGAAGGAGACACAGAATCGGAAACAGGCTCCAGGCTCTGAGCGGTCAGCCCAGAGCCTGACGCGGGGCTCGAACTCACGGACCGCGAGATCGTGACCTGGCTGAAGTCGGACGCTTAACCGACTGCGCCACCCAGGCGCCCCCGAGCCTGTTAATATTTTAACAGGCCGGGCAAATTTCAGGCCGACAGGACGGGCAAATTTCAGAGGGGAAGTTGGGGAGAGAAAAGAGTGAGTGAATGGGGGGGTTTCCCCCTAAAGAAGCATCCTGGGAACATGCGGGCACGTGTGTGCGTGTGTATGCGTGTGTGTGTGTGTGTGTGTGTGTGTGCAGAGTCGTCGAGGTGGGCTGGGAATGCTGGGGGAGTGCAAAATGGTCGAGATGTGGATGCGGACAGATGGCGACTACACTCACGGTGATGAGCACTGAGCAACGGGGGGGACCGTCAGATCGCTATGGTGTGCACCCGAAACCGGCGCGACAACGTCAGGTTGATACTCCGATGGGAAATTAGGAAGCAATGGCTGAGATGTATGATGCATGTTAGGACTCGGGGAGTGAAAACAACACGGGATGATATACATAGTTTGTGATACACACCTAGGGTTTTAAACAACATTCAGCAAGTAATATGGAGGTTAAGAGAATAATCGTGGTGGTCACCTGATCACCCAGGTTCACTTCGGCCGCATGACAACCCCAAGGGCTTGGGCACTTGAGGAAACTTCATGTTTCTCCCCACAGAGTGAAGGCTGGGCTCGGCGTGGGGGAGGCCAGAGGAGCACAGCTTCCCGCGGCTCCGTGAACCCCCCAGCGCCTGCCTGGGGGAGTCTCTGTCTGTCTCCCTGCGCTCATCCCTTCTTTCTGGGCCTCACAGCAGCCGCATCCTTCAAGTAGCCCGGCGCCCGAAAAGAAGGATACATCCACGGCGAGACTGATGATCACGCACCTGAAGGTCCATCGCATGTCAAGCCCAGAAGGATCCCGAAGTACCACGCGAGCCTCCCGGAGCTGCCGGGATGCAGAGGCTTTTCCTCCAAGGCTCACGGAGTGCGCAGGTGGAATGGGGAGGGTGGGACCCGTGTGGCGGCCTCGGCAGCCACGGCGGGACCACTCCAGCTGGGCTGTCAAGAGACACAAGACGCCCGACGGGCTTGCCCGCGGTGGCGAGGCCTTCGCAGGGCCGCAGCCCGGTGACTTAGATGGGATTGTGTTCCCTCCACTTTGCAGATAAGGATCGGAAGCCTGACGGGATGAGACGCCTGCCGTCCGCAGCAGGAGACCACAGATGTTTAGTGGCAGGAGGGTGGCAGCCTGGCCATTCGCTGGCCGCTCTGAGCTGCCGCACAGCTGCGAAGCGGGGAGGAGGGGCTGGCCGGGACCCAGCTCGCCGCCCCCCCTTCCTTGCTCCCCTGCTTTGGGCACATGGCCTTTTTTTTTTTTTTTTTTCTGTTTTTCTAACTCTGTCTGCAATGGCTCTGGCCCCAGGGCTCGCTCCCGCACATCACTCAGGTCACCGGCCAAGTGTTAGCACGACAGGGAGTCCTCGGGCACAGTGTCTGCCCCCCGCACCCATCACCACCCCCTTACCTGTGTCCATCCCACAAAGCAGGGACCCACAGGGAGGTGCACGCTGCTTTCACTGCTACTGTTTATTGTCTGTCTCCCCAACTAGAACGTGGGCTCCGTGACTCGGGGCTTTTGTAGCATCCCTGCATTCCTAGTGCCTGGAGCAGGGCCTGAGACGGGATAAGTGCTGGGCAGACCCCCTGGGACTCGGAATGCGTGGGGTGATTGCAGCCTTTCCATCGTCCCTCCTCAGACTGGGTGGGGAGCGCCAGGAATGTGTCCAGATGTGGCCTCAGGGCACCTAGGCCAGCGCCTTGTGCACGGGGGACATTTGGTTGAATTAAATAGAATTTGTCTCGGAAAGAGGCTTCTGCTTAATGTAGGGCATTTTTGATGTTGGACGGTAGGAGGATTGAAGCTTTCCTTTTCTTTTTCCCATTGAGAGGTGTTTTTTAAATTTTCATTTTTTTTTTCAATGTGTCTAGCCTAGGGAGACTAACACACCTGGGTCTCTCTGACTTTTTCCATTGGAAGAAGGTGGGGAGTTCATTGCATTGGGTCTACCCTGTTTGAAAGTGGCTCTTCCAAATGGAACCAGAACTATACGGAACAATGGCTACCTCTGTCTCTAAGAATCCCAGGACCTTTGGACAAAAGATCCAACAACCAGAGGACACAGCATAACCACGTGTGAGACGTCCAACGTGGCTGTGCAAAAGGAGGGTCTTGGGAGGGCAGGGTTTTCGGTGAAGGGGGGGAAGCCCCGGGGCTTCTGGGGAAGGGGAAGGGGCATTCCGGGCAGGAGAACAGGGAGAGCAGGCCCAGCGATCCAATCGCATGTGGGCGAGGGTGGGGAGGAGCCAAGGGCCCCCGCAGCTAGGTGGTGATATGGGTCCACACCCTGGGATATGATCTCATTAGCTAAGCAGGACCAGGCCTGGCCAGGATTTGTAAGGAAGACCTCCCAGGAAAGCCCTGGGTACTGCGCAGATTGATGCTGGTGATTCATTCAGTGGCAAATCTTTCTTCTGAGTCGGTCTTGAATCAATGTTCCAGGACGCAGTGTGTGTGTGTGTGTGTGTGTGTGTGAGGTTGTGTGTAAGTATGTGATTGTGTGTGTGTTGATACGTGAAAGGGGACAGATCCCTCTTAGGCAAGTAGAGAATCTCTTACACCCCCTGAGGGGGTCTAAGGATGACACTCCCCTGAACTCTGGGGGAGCCGGGCTTCCCTTCTGCTGATCGCCTCCCACTGGCAAGATTATTTCAGGTGCCTGTTTCCCCAGAAGTGATCTCTTGGACCCCTGTGTTCTGAGATGATTCTGGCTGCTTTTGTACCAAGGGAAAATGCACATGCAGGTATTTCCCTGCCCTGGGATACCTTTCAGGGTGTTAGGTCAAGGGGGATGCTCGTCTACTAACCCGAACAAACTGAGGATGTCCAGCTGTCCATGGGATGGTGTGATGGACCAGGGATCCTGGCGAGGCTCACCCTGAGAGGGTGGCTGTCCCCAAGGAAGAAGTCACCTGCACAAGAGGCAGGGCGCAGTGTGCCCTGATAAAGGTCACTGTGGAAGGTGTGCCTGTCCACTCCAAAGCATCCTTTTGTCTCCTCTACTAATTCTGCCCGGGTTAACCCCAGATCTGTGCTCAAGCACGCTGTCGCAGCGCATCCCTCTTCTGAAATAAAGGTATTTCTTAATCACTTTGCCGAACGTGATAATTTGGCACGTATGCACGGCACACCTCGTTTGCTTGCTGTGTGGCAGGGCAGGGGCACTCACTGCCCACTTGGGGACAGGCATGCTTGCGGTTTGTTCTCTGCACTGGAGTGACTGGTGGGGGTGGGAGAGCTGGTCTGAAAGCTGTAAAAAGTTGGTCAAGAAGGCGTGGGTAGAGAAGCCTGGGTGGCTCCGTCGGCTAAGCGTCCGACTTTGGCTTCAGGTCGTGATCTCATGGTTAGTGAGTTGGAGCCCCGCGTCCGGCTCTGTGCCGACAGTGCAGAGCCGGCTTCAGATTCTCTGTCTCCCTCTCCAGCTCACACACACACTCTCTCTCAAAAATAAATAAACTTAAAAAAACAAAAAAAAAGAAGGCAATGGGTAGACTTTGTTCTCTTTCCCCACTGATAATCTCAGGGAAGGGATTTAAGTGAAAAATTTTTTTATTGGTCCGGTCTTCAGCCAGCCATGTCTTCCTGAGTAATTTTTGTTTCTTTTTCTCCCTTAGCTAAGGACATATTCTTAATATTTTATTACGAAATAGTTCGATGTGCTCATCACTGCTGGGTTTGTAACGAAGTTTCATAGGCTAGTGGCACTTTTTAGGATAGTTTTAAAAATGGTTCTTGGTAGCTGGATGTAGGATGCTGCAGGCCATGGAAGAAATATGGGAATGTGGCATGCTTTCCACGGTGACTCTTTCCTTCCTTCAGATCAACAGCCCTCAAAACCAAGATCAAGAAAACCCCAGGCTTCAGAGCACCATTTAGACTCCAGCATAAATAGGTCAGTTCGTAGATGCAAGCTTTCCCCGTGACATTACTTAGCTGTGTATGGATACAAGAATTTTATGGTCACTGCATGGTTTTCCCTCTCATTGCCAAGTATACATAACCCGCATTAGTGAGCTGGTAGTAAAAAAATGAGTTTTCTACACTTCTTGACTGTTGTATGTTTGAATTGTAAACTATGTGATGAATATTCTTATCCATATGGAGAAATATCAAGACTTCTCTTTGTGGTAGCTGGGCATATGTATCTAAACTTTCTGGCACACCCGAGTAATAAATCTTTCTGGAAATCTAGACTGCATGAAGCTTGCTTGTACTTAAGGTTCCAATTCTATTTCTTCATTTTTATTCATTATTGTGTCGCTGTCCTGGGCTGAAGGTACACCCTCCTTATCTTTGCCAGATTCCTGGCAATTGCAATTACACTTGGAAACGCTGGTCAGTAAGGGGAGGGGTCCCCTTAATTACAGAACGCAGAGCTTGTCATCTGAGAAAAATGAAGCACCCGTGAACCTGATGAGTGATCTGTAATCATCCCCTATCTGTGCTTTATTCCTTCCTGTGTGGTTGTCTCTGACATGCCCATTCCTGTGCACTGACTCTCACCCCTGGGACCTGCTCCGGAGCTGACACCCACCTGCTGTAGTGCAAGGAAGGTTCCCTGCCTCCAGCGAAGTATTTTAACAAGCAAGGAGTTGTAGGAAAACGCCAAGCCAAACCAGGTTCTTCGGCCTGAAAGGGAAAGGCCAAACACAGGGCCTATCGGCGCCTTCTTCTTAATACGCTCAGTTTGCTGAGGTTACGTGCAACGTGCTTTATTAAGTTCCTCCCCTCACCCCTGCCCACCCCGCCCGCCCGCCCGCCCGCCCGCCTTAGGTACCTCCACACACACATTTATGAAGTCAGATACCACGTAGAGCCACTAGATGTCGCTGCCTCCAATCTGTTCCGCTTCCGGCCCACGTCGCTAAGGAGGTTAGGAGCCCGGCGGGCATTGCAGTGAGAGAAGAGCCCTAATCTCAAGGGTTGTAGAGGACTGCGAAGGAGTGCGTGGGGCTGGAGGCACTTTCGGGCATCCTTTGCCAGAATCCTTGCTGAAGCGAACGTGAAGGGCGCAGGGAAAGGGCGGTCGCGCTTGGGGCCAGAGGGCGACGCGCAGGTGCATGCCTTGAGTCCCTGCACGGGCTGGTGCTGGGGTGCTGGTGCCGGTCCCCAGGGATGCGTGCTGGTGGAGCAGGGGGGCCACGGAATCTAACGTGGCCCAGCGGCAGAGGCGCATGACGCACAGGGGTAGCCTTAGAAGTGACATCTGGAAAGGTGGCGTCGGCTGGGGCTTGGATTTGATTTTTCTTTATTTTTTTAAATACTTTTTTTTTTATATATTTACTTAGTTTTGGAGGAGAGAGAGAGACAGAGCATGAGCGGGGGAGGAGCAGAGAGACAAGGAGACGCAGAATCCGAAGCAGGCTCCGGGCTCCGAGCTGTCAGCACAGAGCCGGACGCGGGACTCGAACCCACCAACCGGGAGATCATGACCTGAGCCGAAGTCGGGCGCTTCACCGACTGAGCCACCCAGGCGCCCCTTGAATTTTTTTTCTGATAATGTTTTTACATTATAGGGTTAGGGTTAGGGTTATTCATCCTCTATTGGCAGTGTTACACAGTTTTAATGTGTATTCTTATTGTGTATAAACATCTCATCTGCAGCTAATTTGCATCAAGGGGGCAGCAAACCAAGTTAGTCCGTCTATTACAATCCAACTGCAGTTAGAAGGCTTAGAGCATTCTGGAATGTCTAGAAGAAAGAGGAGAGCAATAAAATGCCGGCTTCTGCATATCCATTCCCACACATAAATTCAGGAACACTTGTTCCTGAGAGAGACCTCTCCCTGTGCTAGGGAGCTGAGGGTGTCAACTTCCTGTTTCTGAACTCAGAATGGTGAGGAAAAGCCTGTCAGCATGGTACCGGGTGCAATGAGCTATTTCCCTTGTAAACAAACTTTTTTGCTAAGGAGGGAGGTGATCATTTTCTTCTGCCAGCCCAGCTAGAAATAGAAGGCCTCTGGGCTAAGGAGAGTTCTATCTCTGATGGACACATTTGGGCTGATGGCGTTTTTTTCCCACTTGGAGGAATTAGTTGGATGACGGAATTCGCAGGTTTTCTCTATAGCTGGTGTTCGGGCTGTGGTTCGGACGATTCTAAGTGAGGATCGCAGAGGTGCAAACGCAGGAAAAGCAAGAGCATTGCTTACCAGACGCTGAAATCAAACCCGGGGCTCGTTGATTAGTAAGTGTGGAGCCCTGACCATGTGCCAGATGCTGCTTTAGGCTGGGGATACATCAGCAAACAGACAAAAATCACATGGCTCTCTGGAGTGTGTCTTTTAGTGGGAAGAGACAAAATCGATGAAACAAAACAAGTATGTATATATGAATACGATGAGAAGTGCCAAGGAGAAAATACAGCAGAGAAGGAGGATGGGGAGTACAGGGTGGGATGGCTGGGGAAGGTCTCCCTGGGAAGGTGACATTTGAGCAAAAGCGCGGAGGACGAGAGGCAGTTAGCCGTAGGGATGCCAGGGGGGTGGCATCGAGGCCTTGTCAGGTATTCAAGAATTCTGCCACCCCGTGGTTCAGCTGTTGGCGACTTGGACTTGGGTGCGGTGGGAGTATTTACACCAGGGGAATTAGCAAGCGCTACAAGGCTCTTGCATCTGGACAGCTGACTTCTCCGCGTGTCATGGTGGGGGCAGTCACTAGAGGAATAAGGTTGTGCTGGCTGACGGGCTTGGGGACTGCTGCTACTTGGCTATTTGTAGGTAGTCCTTTGCTGGATAGTCGATCATTCTCTTCGAGTTGATGACATCTCTTCGGAAGAAGATAGGCATGGAAAGTGCCCTATACTTAACAGATTTCAGGACGATTCTTCTTTTTTTTTTTAATTTTTAAATTAAAAAGTGTTTAATGTTTATTCGTTTTTGAGAGAGAAAGAGCGTGAGCGGGGCAGGGGCAGAGAGAGAGAGGGAGACACAGAACCCGAAGCAGGCTCCAGGCTCCGAGCTGCCGGCACAGAGCCCGACGTGGGGCTTGAACTCGTGAACCACGAGATCGTGACCTGAGCCGAAGTAGGGTGCTCAACCGACTGAGCCCCCAGGCGCCCCCATTCTTTCTTCTTGATGCAGCATTTTTTTATAGTCAGGCCAGAGGAGCCTAAGCCCACTCTGCTGACTGGGGGTATGCCTCTAAGCTGTTTTGGGTAAAAACGTGTCCTTGTGAGGCTTCCTCCCCTCGCACATCCTCAGGCGGCCTCCTCCTCCACCCTAAATCTGCGCCTCCTCAGGATGTCAGTGAACTAAACGCTGGGCTCCCCAACATTTTGAAAAATATATGGCACACCTCAGAGTTCAATAAGAATTATCTTGGCATCATCTATGACTTTGACATTGATACATTTGGTTCTATCAGTTTGCCCCCCTTGTTATCATAAACCCGCGGGGCTAAACTTTAGGAAGAGTTTCGCCCTGACCCGGGTTACGTGGCTATGTGTGGTGGGCACTCTCTGGAACCAGGGAATGGGCTGCTGCTCTTTAGAATGGGCAGAGCCAGAGCAATTCAGAGCACACAGTTCTCTTTTGGGGCTAACAAAAACACACTGGAAATTTTATAAGAGCTGACTTTTCTGTGAAGTTTCCAGAACTTTCACCTACTACGTGGTCTGGCACCGACAACCCACATCCATCAGCATGGCCCGTTCCAGCTTGGAGCAGGGAGCTCAGAGGTGCAAATCTGCAGCGAGGGGTTGAGGCGGCCAGGCGGCCGAGCCCTGGAGCCGTGAAGTCCAGGCACCGTCCCCGTCTGGCCTCGACTCACTCTCTTGGACAGGAAAAGCCGCGGTGGACCGAGTCTCTGAGGATTTGGTGGGGGTCTCCTACCGAGGACCCGTACGCTGCCTTGTCGGGGAGCCGTGGCCAGGAGGAGTGTGTGGGGATGTGCGGGGGGGGGGGGGGCATTCTCGGTTGTCCTCAAGTCTGCAGAGTGCTACTGTCATGGTGGGTGGGGGCGGGGGGAAACTTGCCCTGCCCCGAACCCCAGTATGCCCCGGTGCGGGGTGGTCAGCGGGAGTCAGGGCTGGAGGAGGGTGCAGAAGGGGCAGAATCCCTGATCGGCGCTCCAAACGTAGCTGTGAGCCCACTGCGGAGGAATGAAGGCTGAAGGGGCTCGGAAGCTTCACGAGGGTCTGCAGAGGTGCCGCTATGGACAGAGCCTTGGAGGGGGTGCGAAGGAGTGTGCTCAGCTCGGGGCTCGTGAGCTCTCTGAGCATCCTGGTCAAGGCGCCCACGTCTCTGGGCCTCAGTGACTTCCGTAAAACCAGAAGGCAGAACCAGATGATCCCGAGGCCCTGCCCTTCGTGGTTTCTGCGTGGAGACCGAACAGAATGCGCAGAGTTCCTGTCGGTGGGACCGGTGAACAGGTGTGGTTTCCTGAGGCGCCGACTCCGAACGAGTCTCGAGCGGACGGCACGTCCCAGGCAGGGATGAGCCAGGAGAGTGGCGATGGCTCTGCCCTGCGGTCAGCGGGGGACTGGCCCTCAGAAGGTGTTGAGCCCGCGTTTGGAGGCAGTGATTCCCAGCTCGTGTGAGTGGAGATTGGGGACCTGTAAGGAGATCTACTGGTAGGCCTCACTGGCCTGGCCTCTGTCACGGCTGTTGGTTCCTCTGATGGTTCGCGGAAGGGCTGAGAACACTGGATCCCGCCAAAGGAGAGACAGATGCTCACGAACCGTGCCGTGTCCTTCCCGGTGATCCTTCCGAGCGCTCCTTTGCTTTATGGGCATGCGCAGTGTGATGGTCAATATTATGTATTGATGTGACTAGATAATTGGCCAAACATTACTGTGGGTATTTTTGTGAGAGTGTTTTTGGATGAAATTAACATTTGAATCCTTTGAGTAAGGCAGATTGCCCCCCAGTCCATATTAAGGGTGGGCCTCATCCAAAGAGTAGAAGGCCTGAATAGAACAAAAAGCTGTTGTCCATTGAGTCAGAGAGAATTCTCCTGCCTGGTGGTCTTTGGACTAGGATGCCACCTCCGCCTGCTTCCACGTCGGTTTCTGGCCTTTGGACTTGAACTGGAACATCACCTCTTCCTGCTTTTACATCAGTCTCTGGCCTTTGGACTTGAACTCGGACATCAACTGTTGACTCTGCAGGTTTTGGACTTGCTAGCTTCTATAATTACATGAGCCAGTTCCCTATAATAAACCTCTCTCTCTCTCTCTCTCTCTGTCTCTTTCTCTCTATTGATATATGTTTATGTTGATATTGATATATACAGATATGTAGATGTAGGTGTACATTCATTGGCCCTATTTCTCTGGGCAATCTTGATTAATACGCAAAACATTTGATTATCCCACATGCTCGAGTTAGCACTGTTAGGAGGACGGAAAGCAGACTCATTGTGTCCCCGAAGCAGTGTGTTCAGAAGACACGGGACATGTTTGCGGGCTTCCATGGAGAAATACGTGCCCAGGAGAGCCCCAGAGTTGGAAATACAAGGTAGAGGTGTTGCTGGATGCAAAGTCGTCCCTCCTTCAGAGAGATGAGGGGAGAGTAAACAGAAGGCCAGCCCTCACACTTCTCCTTCCTCTTGTCCACACTGATGAACGAGTCCAGGGATGTTGGAGGATAAGCAAGCGAATCTATGGATACATTCACAGGGTTTTCGAAAGAAAGGTGCTGGATGCTGGGGAAATATTGAGTATTATTGCCAGTATTATTTCTGGGTTTCGTTCTACCTATATTTAAAGAAAATGAGGAATAAGTTTCAACGATCTATGTGTTTTGGCAAAAAGGTTAAAATTTCTCCCTGGTTCAAACCGAAAAAACCTCTCATAATTCTCAGGTCAGACATATAAATATTCTAAACAAAACCTCATTAGTGCTGCCCACTCCACCATCTATTGAGTTAAGACTGGCTAATCCGAAGGTTGACACAGTTAAATGAAAAGGTTCATTTGGAACTGTTAACACCTTGCAATAACACCTTGCACTTCTACAGAACCCTTCATGCTGAAGGATCGCAAAGTGCCCTGCAGACGGTGTATAAATAGAAACCCTCCCTCCAAGCAGAGGCAGCCTCCTTACAGGCACGA
The DNA here is from genome assembly GCF_022079265.1 of Lynx rufus. Taxonomy (NCBI): domain Eukaryota; kingdom Metazoa; phylum Chordata; class Mammalia; order Carnivora; family Felidae; genus Lynx; species Lynx rufus. The sequence continues at coordinate 3,245,804 of NW_025814826.1, forward strand.
TGCCACCAAACACACCCCACGGTCTTTTTGTTGAAAGAGAAAAGTGAAAACTGTTTTCTCTATTGCAAACCGAGAGAGTTTTCCCCTCACGCCAATCAATTTTTGGATTCTCTGACCAAACCGGCGTCCAACTGATCAACTGGGTATCTAACAATTCAATTCTGGGACGAATTCCTGGGGTTCACACGGACCCCACAGGGCAAGGGCTCAGTTCCATGACACTGCCCCCACATCAGACACCAGCTTTATTTTATTATTATTATTTTTTAATTTTTTAAATATGTATTTATTTTTGAGAGAGAGAGAGAGAGACAGAGTGCGAGCCAGGGAGGGGCAGAGAGAGAGGGAGACACAGAATCTGAAACAGGCTCCAGGCTCCGAGCTGTCAGCACAGAGCCCGACACGGCGCTTGAACCCATGAACTGTGAGATCATGACCTGAGCCGAAGTCGGACACTTCACCGGCTGAGCCACCCAGGCGCCCCTCAGACACCAGCTTTAAATGTCGTGCCCAGCTACCCATACTTCTGTCTGGCTGAGTACAAATTTGGGGTATCCACAACCCCCTCTCAGGTTCAATAATTCATGAGAGTGAATCTCAGAACCCAGGAAAGCACTTTACTTACTATTACCGGTTTATTACAAAGGATACAACTTAGGAACAGCCAAATGGAAGAGACGCATGGGGCGGTATACTGGGGGTGAGGGGTGCCCAAGGAGCTTCCATGCTTTTCTCGGGGTGCACTCTCCCAGCAGCTCCACGCGTTCACCAACCTGGAGGCTTCTGAAACCTGTCCTTTAGAGATTTTTATGGTTTTATTACAGAGGACGATTGATTAAATCACTGGCCATTGGTGATTGGACTCGATCCAGTCCTTCTCCCCTCCCCAGAGGTTAAGGGGAGAGTGGGACTGAAAATTCCAGCCTTCCAATTGTGTTTTGGACCAGTCCCTGTCTGAAGCTCTTTAGGAATTCACATTAGCATAAACTCAGGTATAGTCTAAAGGGGCTGGTTACGAACAACAAGACAGTCCTATCACTCAGGGAATGCCAAGGGTTTTAGGAGATTGATGCCAGGAGCCAGGGACAAAGTCCAAATATATATTCCCCACGATATTGCACCACCAACAGGGTATTTCAGTTGAGGGTAGTGGTCACACTGGAGTGAGACCAGTACTGATGTATCTCGTGGAAGGAGCTCTGGAGCATTGTAAATGACTTGCTCGTGTTTTCTCGTCTCATAGCACCCTACCTTTGTTATCAGCACTGACTAATAAAATTTCTGTGGCGATGAAATGCTCCAGTATGGTGGCCACTAACCACATGTGGCTATTGAGCACTTGACATGTGGCTGGTGTACTGCAGTGTTCTTATTTTATTAGGATGGTTACTTAATTGTGTTGTGCGAAGCTCTATAGTACAGATCATCTGGAAACGACGGGTGACCTCGTGTGGAGGGGACGGCTCCTGCTGGGTTAGGAGCCGCCCTATGCCCCTCTTTTTTTTTTTTTTTAAATTTTTTTTAACATTTATTTATTTTTGAGACACAGAGAGACAGATCATGAATGGGGGAGGGTCAGAGAGAGAGAGAGAGAGAGGGAGACACAGAATCTGAAACAGGCTCCAGGCTCTGAGCTGTCAGCACAGAGCCCGACACGGAGCTCGAACTCACGAGGCGCGAGATCATGACCTGAGCCGAAGTCGGACGCTCAACCGACTGAGCCCCCCAGGCACCCCATATGCCCCTCGTTTCTCACCTCCCTCCTTGGAACTGTAGCCCAAGGTGAGGAGATACTGACATCTCCAGAAGTGTTTAGTGGTGGATCCATCCATCCAACCATCCATCCATCCATCCATCCATTTACCCTTTGAACAAACATTTCTTGAGGATATTCAACATTTGGTCATATTCAGTGATTTTCCAGGTAAACAGAGGTTTTTAATTTCTTAGTAGAGACATAGAATCAAATTTTGGAAGAGTACAAGGTTAATCATAAAATTATACTTAAATGTACTCTTTCCCGAAGTGACTGCAGATTGAGGGGTGATTGCAAGCGGGACAAGAAGGAGGTGGGAAGTGGAACGAGGTGGTGACTCCAAGCATTAAATATGTGAAGGGTCCCCCCTGAACAAGATGATGGCTGCCTGCCACATGGAGATGTACCTATCACATAAATTTAGTGCTCCTTAAGTAGAGTAATTGGTGATTCTTGTAATAAAGAGGGCATTGGTGATGGAGGGAAGGTGAATAGTGTGGAGGTCAGCATTTTGAGGAACTCAGTTATTTTCCCCCACCTGGAATCATGGGATAAGAAGGGGGGAAAGAAAGCGGGAGGCTTTAAAGTGGAGTTTGGGAGGCTGAATGAAACGACATTCCAAGGAAATTGTAGGAGCAATGATAGAGACAGAAGCAGTTGGAGTAGAACTGGGCTAGAGGAAAGAGCACAAAAGGAAGCGGGTTTTCAGTGCAGCTCACACAGCCCGTGTCCCCAAGCAACAGAAGCTGGCAAAACCGAGCACCGGGCAAGGGTCTGGAGGGCCTGGAGGGAACATTTGCAGGAACAGCCGGACCTGAGGACAGAGCCCCAGGCAGGCAGGCTCCACGGAAAAGGTGTTGCCCCGGGTCTTGGCTGGGAGAGGGCCTTGCTTTGATCCTGAGCTGGGTAAGTGAGCCCAAGGCGGTAGGCATGTGCTCTCCCCTACCCGGTGGTGAAATTGGACTTCTGTTGGGGCAATGCGTGGGGGCAGGGCAGTTTTTTCCAAGAGGAGAGAGAGGAAAGCCAGACAGAAGCTACATCAGGCAAAATTTTGGATGCATATTAGCATGCGGGGACTGCATTGGCTTGCTTCCCTCTTGCGCTTGTTAAATATTTCATGAGAAGTTCCTTGGCTAAGGCCCTTTGTGCGTGTCTTAGTCGGTTAGTGCCGCTATAACAAATTACCGTAGACTGGGTGCCTTATAAACACCAAATTCGATTTCTCACAATTCTGGAGCCTGGAAGTCTGATCTAATATGCTGACATGTTCAGGTGAGGGCCTGTTCCAGGTCGCAGGTTTCACTGTGTCCTGTGACGGGATGGAAGGGGTGAGGGAGTTCTGTGTGTTTCTTTTGTAGGGGCACTAACTCTGTTTATGAGGGCTCCATGACGTAAGCACACGCCAAATGTCCCACCTCCAGATACCGTCACATTGGGCGTTAAGACTTAAACATATATGAATTTTGGGGGCCCACAACCGTTCAGTCCGTGCCAATCTGAAATGGTTTGCCTGGTCCCCAGTGGGTTGGGATCTCACCCCTAGTCACTGTGGTGTTTTGACCCACAGAACTGGACAAAGTGATCCTTGTGACATTTCTTAAACTCTCTCTTTCTAAGAGAATGGTTTTTTTTTTCCCCCTCATAAAGGACGCTTGCTTTTCTGCCTGCCATGGCTGGGCCGTAGCCCTTTTTGTTATTTCTGTACTGTGAGGTGCAGCTGTATGAACTTGACAGGTCCTGGGAGCTAGTTTGTGTGCCTAACATATCCCGGGAACTGTGGCTTCGCTTTTATAAAGTTTAGTTAATTGTGGTCAATTTATATCTGTATCTTGGCATAAAGGGCTCAATTTAATGTCTTTCTCTTTCTCTCCACACACACACACACACACACACACACACACACACACACACATATACATACACATATAGAAGGGGTTAGGATATATATCTATATATATATCTATATATAGGTTTAGAAAAATCAGACCAAGTAATTGGTGATCTTTTTAAATATTAGGATTCACGACTTCCATTCCAAATAAATCCTTTCCAAACAAAATGCATTAATATATGTAATATATATTATGTTACAGTAAATTATATTAAATATCTGTGAATATATATTTATAAGTATATATAAAATTAATATATAATATATATTCTATTCCAAACAAATCCTTTCCAAGCAAAATGTGTTTTTATATATATATATAAAAATAAAAGAGCCAGACGTATGGGTGATTCTGCGGGTCTGCATTTTGCTTGGAAAGGATTTGCTTGGAATAGATTTCATGAATTCTTATATTTACATAGATCATCAATCACTTGGTCCAATTTTTCCAAACCTTTACAAGCTTTCATAAGTATTTTTAATCTAATTACTTTGAAGTTGTGCAGTTATCAGAATTCCCATTGCTCAGAGCTCCTCACTCCAGGGTTGAGATAACTGTGCCTTTGAAATGTTAAGGTGAGACCCTCAGCCCGGGGATCTGCTCCTTCCTTGGCCGTGTGCCCGGTGATCTGTCAAGCTCACGCAGGTGGGGGACCTGGTGCCGATGCCAGCCTCAGGGGCAGGGACGCGTTGGTGGTCCTGGCCGCGGAGATGAGGAATTAGCCGGTAGCAGCAGGATAGCCCAGCTTAAGTTCTGCAACCTGGATGTAGACTGAAGGCTGTGCGAGAGAGGTCAGCTGAGAGCAGACGCTGACCGGGACGTGCTCAGAGGACATGCAGGTGGACGGCAGGTGCTGGGGTCGCTGCTCCCGGCTTGTGCTGGGGCCCCGCTCTTGGGGGATGAATGGCGTACTGTGGTGAATCTTCCAGGAGGAGTCTGCAAGGTGGCTGCGCGGATTCCTGACTCTGTTTCAAAAGCATGCTTCTTCTCTCCTAACAAAACCTTTACAATTTGACTTTTATCCAAGAGCGCATGAAGGCAATTGACGGTAATTTTTTCAAGCGTTTAATTTAACATATAGAAGTTGAATTTTCATGCCAGAGTTCCACATTGTGTTTCTGCGGGTGTTTGACTCTGGCTGTCCCTCTAGACACGTGCGGTTCTGACCAGCACATAGGCGTTCTCAGAATGAAATTTATACCCCGTTAATATTAATTGGGTGAAAAATGCATTGCTCCTCAGGAAAAGTTTATTTGCAGGGCGCCTCGACTCTTTTGCAGCGAGCGGGGAGATGGCGGGATGTGGCATGGCAAGGCACGCCCTGCACGCAGGCTCCGGAGGGCAAGATGCAGGTGAGCCGTGTGACGTTAGGTTCTGGGCCCTCTGCCGGCACGGGGGTGGCGCTCCGCAGGCTCTCAATGAAATGGCTCAAGCTTCTTCATCAGCACCTGCTCTTGCGTAGCTATTGATTATGGGGCCGTCTACGTGTGTGGCCCTCCCACTGGAAGGCCGTCCCGTCCACGGTCAGGGCCAGCGTGTGGGTACGGTACCACTCCAACGTGGGCGTAAGAAGCCCGGCTGCAGAGGAGACCGAAGGGCCTCCAGGGCCTGCCGTGTGGTCGGGAAAGGCCCCGCGGTCCCTGTTCCACGACACGGAGAGGGGTGGCGGGGTGGCAGGGCGGGTCTTACCCTGTGCCTGGCCTGAGCGTGTGCTTCAGGAGAGCCTCGCGGGGAGGCCATGCCGAGGCTTCTGCTTGCGCCGAGACTGCTGTGCTCTCTGGAGGTGGTTCTCGGGGGAGAAGCCGGAGAAGAGGCACGAGATGAGCCCAGCGGGCCGGGGGGCAGCTCTGTGGGAAGGGGCTTCACGTTTGAGCTCACGCTCCCACTTGCTCATGGTGGCTAGAAACTCCTTGACCGGGGGGAAGAATTCTTCCGGAAGAGCCAGGTTTCAGGTCCTCGTACTTCTTTCGGCGGTTTATGAGAAATGTGTCACTGGATCTGGCCTCAAGGGCTTTGAGTGTCGATGAAGAGATTTTATTGTCGGTCTTAAAATTATATAAAAAAAGGCCCTAATTATGTTTTAAGAAACGCATAAGTTTTAGGACGAAGAGACGTATCTAGCGGTGTGACCTTGAGCAAGTTGTAATCTTCCTAGACCCCAAGTGACGGTTCTTTAAAAGGAAGCAGTTGTACCACATGGTTGCTTGGATCTGGTCTAGTTCAAAATGGGATGATTCTCCAAGGAGGTTCTTCAGTGTAATGATTTTCATGATTAGAAAAACAACGCATATGGTATGGGCTCAGGTGGTGACGCTGGTTAAAAATCACACTGAAATATGAACGGTAATACCCGATCCTTTCCTGAGGTCAATATCGATAAAGGGCAGGAATATTGAGAGGCGGGGAGGAAAGAAGAACACGAAAGCAAAACAAAAACAAAACAATGTCGGAAACACGCTGCACTGGCCAGATAACACTCCAGTGTTGGTTTGGCAGGTTAGTCTGTGACCTCAGGCACCTTGCGTGACCTCTCTGTGCTCTTTGCTAGTGTCTGAGGTGGGGGGGGGGGCCCAGGGTGGAGGGGTCGTGAGGCTCGCGGCGGCTGGAAGAGTGACCGGCTCGCACTGGGCCACCTCGGGGGCTGTAATTCATCAGTGGTGCTCGTCCCCAAGCCACATTCGGGTTAGCAGTCGTCTGGAGTGGTTCTTCCCTTAGTTCAAGCTCAATTCCAATTCTGGGAGTGGAAAGAAGTCGAGGGAGGAATGGAAGTTTCAGTCTTGGCTGTAAACAATCGGTGACACAGTGGGAAGTGGCACCTCGGTTTTATGGATCTCAGTCTGAGGAGCTCTATAAAACCATGACTGGCATAACGCTCTGAAAAACGACTTCGTTTTCTTTTCTTCTTTTGGCTCTGCAGTTTGTGGACTTTGAAAAAAGCACTAAATTGAAAAAAATGGCATATTATGTATTTTCGGGTTTTAATGATTTCTACAAATTTTTTTAAGGTTTAAAAAAGATTCTGTTTTAGAGTGACCTCAGTTGGCTTCAGAGCCTTAAACGTTTCTGGTCTGAATGGTGTTTGACAACACAATATAGTCTGTGAAATCTTTCCGTCTCCTTTCAATGATTTCGTCACCTGGTGTGAGAATCACAGAGGACACTGTGCCTTCCCTCCCTTTATGCCACCACGCCAGCTGGCCTTGAGCCTTCCTAAAGGCCAGGGCTCCCTTGGGGCTCCTGGCTTCTCCCTGCAGGCCAGTGACTGCCACTCAGGGGTCTGCGGTGCTGCTGTCCTCCCTCCCCAGGCCCTGGGAAGTCTCGGGGGTCACAGAAGGGTGGAGTAAACACTGGCCATGATTTCCCTCTCCTGCTCTCTTCTCTACCTCTACTTTCTGTGAGTTGATCCTTTGAAAGTGTACAAAATAACTTAATTATTATATAACGCTTATTTTAAAATAAAGATTTGAAGTCGCCTAGGCTGAGTCACATACAATAGGACTATGAAAATAAGTCCTTCCTTCCTTCCTTCCTCTTTCTTTTCTTTCTTTCTTTCTTTCTTTCTTCTCTCTTTCCTCTTATGTATTTTTTTTAATCCATCCAAATTGCTAGGGAAGAAGTAAAACTTTCAGTATTTGCATATGGCACAATACTATACATAGAAAACCCTAAAGACTCCACCCAAAACTGCTAGAACTGATAGCTGAATTCATTTTGGTGTTTCACTTAAGAGCGATGGAAAGCCATTGCAGGTTTTATTTTTGTTTCATTTTGTTGTTGTTGTTTTTAGCAACGGGAGACACATGCTAGGTTTGAATTTTGAAAATAGCGCTCTGTGTGTGTTGCGCGGAGGGAGCAGAGCAAGGGTGTGTGAGGCAGCCCACAGAGGAAGCCAACACAACAGGTTGGGTGACAAATGAAGGGCTTGGCTCCAGGTAGGATGGTGGCAGTGGGAACGGAGGGAAGTGTGTGGCCGCGTGGTAGTTTGGGTGTGGACGGGGTGATGAGAGAGACGAACATGCCAACGACAACGCACAGATTCTGGAATGCAGTGTGGAATGCCAGTAGTGAAGAGGCTGTAGAAGGAGGATGATGAGTTTGGTCTTGGGTATGTATGTCTGTGGGTCCCCAGGAGGGGACCACAGCTGGTGTGAGTTTGTATGTACATGTCTGGATTCAGGGGTGTCTCGGATGACAATTTTAAACTGGGAGCCCCCTGCATGTCCCTGGTAACTGAGAGTGGGCGACAGTCCATGGCAAGAAGGGCCATCGGCTGGGAACCAAGAACAGAGGGCCCCAGTGCCTGCGTGTCAGGGAAAGGAGGAGCCGGCCAAGGAGACTTGGCGGGAGGAATTGGGGAGGGAGGCCTGGAGAGTGTGGTGTCCCAGGACTCCAGGGAGGACAGTGACTCCAGAAGGGGGAAGGGCGAAGCCAAGTGCTATTAGGAGGGCACCCATTGGGCGACTGCGGAGAGGCAGTTGAATGTCGTGAGAGCCGTCTCGGGCGGTGGTGAGGGTACCAGCTAGGCGGACGTGCTGAAGAGGACATAGAAGATGAGAAAATGGAAAAGGCACGTGTGAGTAAGTCTTTCAAGAAGTCAGATGATGAGGGAGAAGAAAAGGATAGAGCCCTAGGGTGGAGGAGAATTCCAACGGATTTTTCAGTGTGTTGGGGAGGGCGGTGAGGTGGGGAAGAGTTAAGTTCAAAAGCCTACGCTGCTTCAAATATCTTGAATCATTGACCCGAAAGATCACGTGTACAGGGTGCAGGATTCTGCCTATTGTCGCCACGCTGACTACGTTGCAAGATACCTCGCATGTGGAAGTGTAACTTAAACATAAGTGATCCTACAGAGACCGCCATCGTGGTGACAGGGAGCGGCTCCCTTGAAAAACGAGAATAGAAACGAGAATGAAGTCTACAAGAGGACAAGACACAGAAGTTAGAGAAGAAGGAGAGGCGCCTTAAGTCTCCCCGCCAGCTAGGTGTAATACACACTGGCATGTCCAAGATTCTTAAATCTATTCCCTAACGTGTAAAAATAGCCCCTGCCCTCCTCTGTGTCCGGTGCTGTCTGCTTCATCGCTTAATAGAGCGCATTTCGGGATCAGCTTATACCTCTGAGCACAGGTCCCGTTTCTGTCTTAGAACATAGCTGGTGCCATAACAGTCTGAGCTCCCCCCCTTTCCTTCTCCAAATAATCCCCAGAAGTGCAACCCGTCCCACTACACCTCCGTTGCTGGACCCGACCGGCGCCCAGGCAGCCAGGAGCCCGACGGTGCCAGCTCTGGACGGCAGGCTCTGCCTTCGCAAAGGGAAAAGGAACAAGCCGAGAAACGCAGGCGTGGGAAGAGTTTGTGCCTGGGAAAGGGATAAAGTACAAGGCGTCCGCTTGCCAAACACCCCACTTAGCCATGTTTTCCAGGGCGAGTGCCTACTGGAGATGGGATGAGGAAACACTCAGAGGGTTCCTCTGTCCAAGAATGAAGAAGGCTCACTTTCTCAAAAGACCTGTGCTACACGAGAATTCAGATTTCAGTCGTTAACTGTGCTGTTGTGGATCCAAATATAATGCGTTTATTTTTTTCGTACGACAAAAAAATCCCCTATTTCCTTAAGGATCCAGCCATCAGATCCAGGCAAACAAATAGTCCGTTCAGAAGAATGAAAAAAAAAAAAAACAAAAAAACAAATCTATGTGGCATGAGTGTGGGTATAGGGATGGAGATAGCCGTCTCCTACCTCCCTGTGGCTAACTGTTCGTCTCCAACCCTCCCTCAGTAATCGAGCACACAGGGGTAGACAGCACACGTCAACCCCGTGTAGACTGATTCACACCTGCTGATGATCCTGCCTGACTGTTCTTACCCGGTACACGAAATGGGTTCAGAGCTGTCAAGCTCGGGGCAGGAAAGATATGCTCTGTGGAAACATCTCTGCCTTAGTAAGGTAGTGAAGTGGTAATTATTATTATTATTTTTTAATTTTTTTAACGTTTATTTTTTTTGGGGGACAGAGAGAGACAGAGCATGAACGGGGGAGGGGCAGAGAGAGAGGGAGACACAGAATCGGAAACAGGCTCCAGGCTCCGAGCCATCAGCCCAGAGCCCGACGCGGGGCTCGAACTCACGGACCGCGAGATCGTGACCTGAGCTGAAGTGGGACGCTTAACCGACTGCGCCACCCAGGCGCCCCAGTGAAGTGGTAATTAAAGCGGCTGCTGGTAGTGAGCCCAAACATAACCGGGGAGGGGTGAGAGAAAGGACAGGTCAAGGTGAGAGAGAAAGGTTTTTCCGTGGGCATTGTGGGGAGGGGTAGAGCCTGTGTATGAGTCTGATTTTGATTCTTGGATTTGGGGCGTTGCAGATTTTGGGCATCCATTTGTGACACACCCATTATGACTGGCCATGTGGTACATCCTAAATTTAGTTTGATTGTCCTAGTTTGGCCTCCTGACTTGCCCTTCCAGTAACGGGAATCTGTGCTTCTGGAGAGAGCAGCAGGAAGTGTGTGGGGCTGGGCCGCTGCAGGAAAAGCAGCGGTCCCCGTGAGGAAGATGGAAAATCAATATCCCAAGGGGTCTGATTGGATGGACAGGGCATGGGGAGCCTATGGTAGTGACAATACTCGAGGCCAGAACAGTAGTGACACGTCGGTTCAGAGTGTTCTTTCTGGAGAAGGACCTTGGCTAGTAGCTGGGAGTATAGTGGTTAGTGTCTAAATGGGAGGATTCTGGCAAGCACTAAGCTTTTGCTCAGCCTTAGGGGAACGCTGGATAATTAGCCATTCTGGTGGGATCGGAGGACTCGGGAGTTAGAGACAGTATATCTTGGTGACCTCAGCTCCTCAGAGGTTGCAACCTGAGAAGACACGTTGTGTTGTGCCTGGTTCTGAACTCTGACCACACATTAGAATTAACTGAAGACCTTACTACTGTGCCGAGGCCTCACTTACTAACTGGCTTACCTGGGAACTCAGGAGTGGAAAGATATATTGGCATTTTTAGAAGTAACAAAGATGATTCTAACTCATGGCCAAAGATTGAGACACTTCAGTAACTATCTGGTCCTGCTAACCCCTACTCCCCTTGCTGCTGTGTTGGGGCTATTAGCACTCCAGCTCCTGGTTGCACCTGACCCAAGAACAAGACAGGCGTCTCTGTATCGCATCGCATTAAGTTAGGATAGATCTGAAGTAGGTTCTGAGAAGTTAAGATGTATCTGGTAAGCCCTAGAGGAACCACCAAGAAAACAAGAAAACGATGAAAAAATCATTAACGAAATTAAAATATTAGATTAGGGAATACTTAACGCAAAAGAACACAGTAACAGAGTAACAGAGAAAGAAAAAAGACATGAAACCCATAGAAAACAACATGTAACATGGCAGCTATAAATCCAGTTCTATGAATGACAATGTTAAATGTGAAAAGGATCAAACAATACAATCAAGTAAGCAATCTGAAAGGCAGAGATTTTCACACTGGATAAAAATACAAGATCCATGGGTGCTCGGTCAGTTGAGTGTCCAATCTTGATTTCAGATCGGCTCATGATCTCATGGTTCGTGAGATGGAGCCCCGAGTCAGGCTCTGTGCTGACAGTGCGGAACCCGCTTGGGATTCTCTCCCTCCCTTGCCTGTCCCCTGTGAGCTCTCTCTCTCTCTCTCTCTTTCTCTCTCTCTAAATAAACATTTTTTTAAAAATTGGAAGATCCAAGTATATATTCTATATGGGGACAAAATTTAGATTCAAAGATACAAGTAGGTTGAAAGTAAAAGTGTAGTAAAGCTAAATCGTGCAAACAGCAGCCATAAGAGAACTGGAGTGGCTCCAATAATATTAGGCAAAACAGACTTTAAAAACAAAGAATGTTAGAGGAGATAAAGAGGGCTGTTTTATAATGATATAAGGGTCGATCCGGTAAAAAGATTTTGTAGCAGCTTAAAAAAATTTTATAACAATTTTAAACATAAATACGTCTAAAAACAAAGGCTTAAGATATATGAAACAAAAACAAAGTTCAAGGAGAAATAAAAGTTCACTAATGAATGATAGTTGGAGATCTCAACAAATCACTTTCTTTTTTTTTAAATGTTTATTTATTTATTTATATTTTAAAGTTTATTTATTTTTGACAGAGAGAGAGCATGAGCGGGGGAGGGGCAGAGAGCGGGAGACACAGAATCTGAAGCAGGCTCCAGGCTCTGAGCTGTCAGCACAGATCCCGATTTGGGGCTCGAACTCACGGACCGGAGATCATGACCTGAGCCAAAGTCAGACACTCAACTGACTGAGCCACCCAGGCGCCCCATTAAATGTTATTTATTTATTCTGAGAGAGAGAGAGTATATGAGCAGAAGAGGGGCAGAGACAAAGGAGAGAGAGAATCCCAAGAAGGCTCCGTGCCGTCAGCACAGAGCCCAGCCCAGGGTTCCATCCCATGAACCGTGATACCATGACCAGAGCCGAAATCAAGAGTCCAGACACTAACCGACTGAGTCAGTCATGCACCACAACGAATCACTTTTAATAATGGATAGAAAAGGTAGGCAGAAGATCGATAAGGAAACAGAAGGCTTGAACAGCACTATAAACCAACTTGACTTCACAGATGCTTCACCCAACAATAGGAGAACATACACTCTTTTATTTATTTTTTATTTTTTTTAACGTTTATTTATTTTTGAGACAGAGAGAGACAGAGCATGAACGGGGGAGGGGCAGAGAGAGAGGGAGACACAGCATCGGAAACAGGCTCCAGGCTCCGAGCCATCAGCCCAGAGCCCGACGCGGGGCTCGAACTCACGGACCGCGAGATCGTGACCTGGCTGAAGTCGGACGCCTAACCGACTGAGCCACCCAGGCGCCCCGTGCATACACTCTTTTAAAAAAATTAATTTTTCAGCTTTTTGAGCTATAATTGACACAACATGGTATAAGCTTCAGGTATACAGTGTGATTGTTTATATACATATACTGCAAACTGATCATCACAATAACGTTAGGTAACACCTTCGTCACCTTACATAATTATCTTTTATTTTCTGCGGTGAGAACGTTTAAAACCTACTGTCAGCAACTTTCTTTTGTTTTCTTTTTACTTATTTGCAAACACGTAAATAAATAAAAAAAATTTACTTATTCTGAGAGACAGAGAGAGCGTGAGTGGGGGAGGGGCAGAGAGAGGGAGAGAGAATCCCCAAAAGGCTCCATGCTGTCATCGCAGAGCCTGACAAGGGGCTCAAACTCACGAACCGTGAGACCGTGACTTGCACTGAAATCAAGAGTCAGACGCTTAACTGACTGAGTCCCCCAGGCACCCCAACAACTTTCAAGTATATAATCACCAATATGTACAATAGATCCTCAGAACTTACTCATCTTATAACTGGAAGTCTGTACATTTTACATTCTTCCACCTCCCAACCCCTGGCAACCAACCACTCTACTCTGTTTTTACGGGTTCAGCTTTTTTGATTCCGAATAAAGAAGCGATATCATACAGTCTTGATGTTTCTCTGGATTATTTCAATTAGCAGAATGCCCTCAATATCCATTTGTGTTGTAGCAAATGGTAGGCTTTCCTTCTTTCTCATGGCTGATAATATTCCATTCCTTTGTACATGGACTCCAAGGTTGTGTCTGTGTCTTAGCTAGTATGAATAATGCTGCCATGAATGTGAAAGTTTTAACATCTCGTTGAGATTCTGGTTTCATTTCTTATGAATATAAATGCAGCAGTGGGATTGCTGGATCATATCTAGGTTCTGCTTTTAATTTTGAGGAACCTCCATACTTTACACAAGGAACCCCACTTTACATAGTGGCTGTACCATTTTATGCTCTTACCAACAGTGCCCCAGGGTTCCCTTTTCCCACATCTTCACCAACAGTGTTATCGCTTGTCTTTTTGATGATAGCTGTTGTTACAGGTTTGAGGGAACACCTCATTCTGGTTTTGATTTGCATTTTCCTAATGATTAGTGATGTCGAGCATCTTTTCTTGTACCTATTGGTCATTTGTGTTTCTTCTTTGGAAAAAAGTCTATTCAAGTCCTTGGCCTATTTTTTACTTGAATTGTTTGTGTATTTGCTATTGAGTTGTATGAGTTCTTTTGGATATTAACCTCTTATCAGATATGTGTTTACAAATATTTTCTTCTGTTCTTTACTTTGCTTTTCATTCTGTTGCTTTTTTTCTTAAGTAAATACATTGTTTATTCCAGTTCCTTTCCATATTTGCTTTCAATAGTAATTTCTTTTAAGAGAAAACAACGTACAAAATCAGGTTGATTGAAGCTTACATGTGCTGATAATGAGAACCAACTGACAAACATTCCTCACTGTCCAAAATGCCATCCCGGCCATTTTTCCCACAGGACCCAACCCTCATGCAGTCAGCCTGAGATGTCTGTCCAAACTGTTTACAAATTTATTTATTTATAAATAAAATAAATATTTTTTAGAGAATATTTGCCAGAACTGTTTACAAATTTATTTATTTATTTATTTATTTATTTATTTATTTATTAGAAATTTAAATTCAAGTTGGTTGACATGCATTGTAGACTTGGTTTCAGGAGTAGAACCCAGTGATTCTTTTTTTTTTTTTAATTTTTTTTTTTCAACGTTTATTTATTTTTGGGACAGAGAGAGACAGAGCATGAATGGGGGAGGGGCAGAGAGAGAGGGAGACACAGAATCGGAAACAGGCTCCAGGCTCTGAGCCATCAGCCCAGAACCTGACGCGGGGCTCGAACTCCCGGACCGCGAGATCGTGACCTGGCTGAAGTCGGACGCTTAACCGACTGCGCCACCCAGGCGCCCCTAGAACCCAGTGATTCTTATATACAACACCCAGTGCTCATCCCCAACCAGTGCCCTCCTTAATACCCATCACCCATTTAACTCATCCCCTCACCCACCTCCCCTCCAGCAGCCCTCAGTTTGTTCTCTGTTTAAGAGCCTCTCATGGTGTGCCTCCCTCTCTGTTTTTGTCTTATTTTTCCTTCCCTTCCCCTATGTTCATCTGTTGTGTTTCTCCAATTCCACATATAAGTGAAATCATATGCTAACTGTCTTTCTCTGCCTCACTTCTTTTGCCCTCTAGTTCCATCCACGTTGTTGCAAATGGCCAGATTTCATTCTTTTTCATTGCCAAGTAGTATTCCATTGTATATATGTACCACATCTTCTTCACCCATTCGTCAGTTGATGGGCATTTGGACTGGTGCAGCCACTCTGTGAAACAGTTTGGAGGCTCCTCGAAAATTAAAAGTAGAGCTACCCTGCGACCCAGGCATTGCACTACTAGGTATTTATCCAAGGCTACAAACAATGCTGATTCGAAGGAGCACATGCACCCCAATGTTTATAGCAGCACTATGAACAATAGCCAAGCTATGGAAACAGCCCAAATGTCATTTTGTTACTTTCTTATTTTGCTCTGCAGAAGCTTTTCAGTGTCATGTACACTCATTTATTTTTTTATTTTGTTTGTGCTTTTGGTGCCATAGCTAAAAAAATTGTTGCCAAGACCAATGTCAAGATTTTTCCCTATGTCTTTTTCTAGAAGTTTTACAGTTTTAGGTCTTATATTTAAATTTCAAGTTAATTTTTTGAGTAGTGGAATATAGGAGTCCAGTTTCATTCTTCTGCATATGATTATCCAGTTTTCCCAACAGCATTTATTAAAGAGACTATCCTTTCCCCCTTGAATATTCTTGACTCCCCTGTCAAATATGTGTTGAGTGTGTATGTAGTAATTTGCTTCTGGGCTCTTGATCGTGTTCCATTGGCCCATGTCTCTATTTTTCTGTTAGCACCATACTGTTTGATTACCTATAGTTTTGTAGCATAGTTTTAAATTAGGAAGTATGATGCCTTCAGCTTTGTTCCTCTTTTTCTGTTTTGTTTTGGTTATACGTGGTCTTTCGTGGTTTCACACAAATTTTAAGATTGTTTTTTCTATTTCTGTGAAAACTATTCCTATTTTTGTTATTCTAAACTTTTTCTACTTCTGTGAAAATTCCATTGGAATTTTCATAAGCATTGCTTGAATGATGGTTTTGTGTAGTTTGGACATTTTAGCAATATGGTCTCCTGATCCGTGAACATGGGATATCTTTCCATTTATTTGTGTCTTCTTCAATTTCATTCTCCAGTCTTATAGTTTTCACTGTATAGATTTTTCATCTCCTTGGTTAAATTTATTCCTAAGTTTTCATTTATTTTTTAATTGTATACTTGACACACAATATTATATTAGTTTCAGGCATAGGACATAGTGATTGAACATTTGTGTTCATTGCAGAATGATTACCACAATAAATCTAGTTCCCATCTGTCACCACACAAAATTAGTACAGTATTATTGACTATATTCTTCATGTTGTATATTACATCCTCATGACTTAATTATTTTATAACTGAAAGTTTGTACTTCTTAATCTCTTTCACCCATTTCACCCTGTCCAACTCCCTGCCCCTCTTGCAACCACTAATCTAGTCTCTGTATCTACAAGTCTGGGTTTTGTTTTGTCTTTTGTTTGCATGTTTGTTTTGTTTTTTAGATTCCACATATAAGTGAAATCTCACAGTATTTATTTTTCTCTGATTTATTTCACTTAGCATAATACCATCCATTTTGTCACAAAAGGAAAGTTTTCATTCTGATTATATGGTTGTGTAGTATTCCATTGTGTGTGTGTGTGTGTGTGTGTGTGTGTGTGTGATACCTTCTTTATCCATGCATCCATCAATGGACACTTAAGTTGTTTCCATATCTATCGTAAATAATACTGCAGTGAACACAAATGTGCATATACGATTTTTGTTTTTTGTTTCTGCATGTATCTTTTTTTGTTTTTTGAGAGGGAGAGAGAGACAAACCCAGGGAGGGGCAGAGGGAGACAGACAGAGAGAATCCCAGGCAGGCTTCACAGCCAGTGCCCAATGGAGAGCCCAATACAGGGCTCGATCCCAAAACTGTAAGAACATGACTAGAGCTGAAATCAAGAGCAGACTTAGCCACCCAGGCACCCCTGCATATATCTTTTTGAATTAGTGTTTTCACTTTCCTCAAATAGATACCCAGGTGTGGGATTGCTGGATTATTGGGAAGCTCTATTTTTAATTTTTTGAGGAACCTCCATACTGTACCAAATTACATCTCCACCAAGAGTGTATGAGCGTTCCCTTTTCTTCTCCACATCCTTGCCAATTCTTGTTATTTGATGTCTTTTTTTTTTTTTTTTTTTGAGAGAGAGAGAGTGGCGGTGGCAGGGGGCGGGGGGAGAGAAAGCATATGGGGGAAAGGAGCAGAGGGAGAGAGAGAGAGAATCCTAATCAGGTGCCACTCTCAGCACAGAGTTTGATGCAGGGCTCAGTCCCATGACATGGGGATCATGACCTGAGCTGAAATCAAGAGTAAAATTGCTCAACCGACTGAGCCACCTAGGAGTCCCTATTTCTTATCTTTTTGATAATAGTAATTCTGACATGTGTAAGGTGATATCTCATTGTGGTTTAAATTTTCATTTCCCTGACAATCAATACTGTTGAGCATCTTTTCAGGTGCCTGGTGGCTACCTGTGCGTCTTCTTTGGAAAAATGTCTATTCAGATTCTCTACAAATTTATTAGATTTTTTTATTGTCATTATTGAGTTGTATGGTTCTTTATACATTCTTGATATTAAACCCTTATTGGATGTGTGATTGGATTTAATAGGTTGCCTTTTTTTGTTGATAGTTTCCTTCACTGTGTAGAAGCTTTTAGTTTGATGTAGTCCCATTTGTTTATTTTTGCTTTTGTTTCTCTTATCTTTGAAGTCAGATCCACAAACACATTGCTAAGACTGCTAAGCTTATTGCTTGTGTTTTCTTCTAAAAGTTTTATGGTTTCAGGTCTTACATTCAGATGTTAAGTCTATTTTGAGTTAATTTTTATATATGGTGTAAGATAGTGGTCTAGTTTCCTTTTGGATGTAGCTATCCTGTTCCCCAACATTATTTTTTGAGGAGACTATCCCTTCTCCATTGTATATTTTTGCCCTTTTTTTTTGGTGAATTAATTGAACATATATGTGTGGGTTTATTTCTGGGCTCTTTAATCTGTTTTACTGATGTGTCTGTTTTTATTTCAATATTGTACTTTTTTTTGATTGCTGCAGCTTTGTAGTATAGTGTGAAATCAAGGTGCATGATACTTCTGACCTTGTTATTCTTTCTCAAGATTTTTTGGTTATTTGGGTTCTTTTATGGTTCCATATTCATTTTAGAATTATTTTTTTCTAAGTCTTCAAAAAATGCCATTGGAATTTTAATAGGGGTTGCCTTGAGCGTGCAGATTGCTTTGTGTGTATGGACATCTTAACAATGTTAATTCTTCCAATCCATGATGTATCTTTCCATTTATTTGTGTCTACTTCAATTTCTTTCACCAATATCTTATAGTGTTCAGTATATGGATCTTTCACCTTCTTGGTCACATTCCTTCTTAGATATTTTATTCTTTTTGATACAATTGTAAATGGTATTGTTTTCTTGATCTCTCTTTCTGATAGTTTGTAATTAGTGTATAGAAACTCACCATATTTTGTCTATTAATTTTGTATTCTGCCACCTTCACTGAGTTCATTGACTAGTTCTAACAGTTTTTTTTTTTTTGGTGGACTCTAGGTTTTCTACTTATGGCATCATGTCATCTGGAAATAGTAACAGTTTTACTCCTTCTTTTCCAATTTGTATGCCTTTTATTTGTTTTTATTGCCTAATTGCTATGGCTAGAACTGGTAACATGTTGAATAAAACTGGGAAGAGTGGGCATCATGTCTTGTTTTTGATCTTAGAGGAAAAGCTACCAGCTTTTCACTACTGATGAATGGTGAGTATGATATTAGCTGTGAATTTTTCTTATATAGTGTTTATTATATTGACATAAGTTCCTTATGTACTCACTTGGTTGTATGTTTTTATCAAATGGATGTTGAATTTTGTCAAATGCTTTTTCCTGCATCTTTTGGGATTATCATATGGTTTTAATCTTTTAGTAATATGGAGTATCACATTGATTGATTTATAAATGTTGAACCATCCTTGCATTCCTAGAATAAATCCCACCTAATCATGGTGTATTATCCCTTTAATGTATTTCTGACTTTGGTTTCCTAATATTTTGCTAAGGATTTTTGCATCTATGTTCATCAGGGATATTGGCCTGTAATAATAATAATAATAATAATAATTAATAATAATAAAATATTTATAATATAATAATTATTATTATTAATATTTATTGTGTGTGGTGGTCTTTCTGGTTTGGGTATCAGGGTAATGATTCATAAATAAATGATTCAAAAATGAAAAAATGATTCATAAACTCATTCAAAAAATGAGTTTGTAAGCATTACCTTCTCTTCAAATTTTTGGAAGAGTTTGAGAAGGATAGGTATTAAACGTTTGAATATTTGTTAGAATTCACCAGTAATGACATCTGGTCCTGGATTTTTGTTAGAAATTTTTGAGTGCTGAATTAATCTCCAGATTTTCTGTTTCTTCATGATTCAGTCTTGGAAGATTGTAAATTTCTAGGAATTTGTACATTTCTTCTAGGTTGTCCAATTTGTTGGCATTTAATTGCTCATAGTAGTCTCTTATGAACCTTTGTATTTCCGTGGTATCAGTTGTAACTACTCTCTCATTTCTGATTCTATTTATTGGAACCCTGTCTCTTTTTTTCATGGTAGGTATAGCTAAAGGTTTGTCAATTTTGTTCATCTTTTCAAAGAACAAGATTGTTTTATTTGTCTTTACTATTGTCTTTTTAGTCTCTATTTCATTTATTGCCACTCTGATCTTTATTATTTTCTTTCTTCTACTGACTTTGGTCTTCATTTGTTCTTTTTCTAGTTCCTTGAGGTGTAAAGTTAAATTGTTTGTTTGAGATTCCTTTTGTTTCTTGAGTTAGTCCTGTATTGCTATGAACTTACCTATTAGAATAGCTGTTTGCTATAGTCCATAGTTTTGGCACTTGTGTTTCCATTTTCATTTGTCTCTAGGTGTTTTTTGATTTCCCTTTGATTTCTTCTATGACCCAGCAGTTGTGCAGTAACAGTTGTTTAATCTCCATGTATTGATAGATTTTTTCAGCTTTTCTTGCAACTAATTTCTAATTTCATACAATTGTGGTTGAAAAGATTCATGATATGATTTCAATTTTCTTGAATTGGAGACTTGCTTTGTAGTCTAACATGTTATGTATCCAGGAGAATGTTCTTTATGCACGTGAGAAGAATGTATATTTTGCTGTTTTGGGGTAGTATGTTCTGTTAATGTCATCTGGTCTAATATGTCTTTTAAGGTCTGTGCTTCCTTACTGATTTTCTGTTTGGATGATCTACCCATTGATGGAAGTGGAGTGTTGACGTCTCCTGCTATCATTGTATTGCTTTCCATTTCTCCCTTTAGGTCTGTTAATATTTGCTTTATATATTTTGGTGCTTTATGTTAGGTATATCTATCTATCTATCTATCTATCTATCTATCTATATACATATATATATTTATAAATGTTATATCTTCTTGCTGGATTGATCTCTTTATCATTACATAATGCCTCTTTTTGTCTTCTATTACAGTCTTCATTTTAAAGAGTATTTTGTCTGACATGAATATAGCTACATCAGCTTTATATTTCTATTTGCATGGATATCTTTTTCCACCTTGTACTTTCAATTTATCTGTATCTTTACTTTTGAAGTGAGTCTCCTGTAGGCAGTATATAGATGTATCTTTAAAAAAAAAATCCATTCACCTGTTCTGTGTTTTTGATTTGACAATTTAGTCCATTTAATTTAAGGTAATTGTTGCTAAATGTACTTATTGCCATTTTGTTAATTGCTTTCTGGTTGTTTTTGTAGTTCTTCTCTATACATTTCTTTTTTTCTCTTCCCTTGTGATTTGATGACTTTTTAAGCTTTATGTTTAGATTTCTTTCCCTTTTTGTGTGTATTTACTGTAATTTTTTCTTTGTGGTTACCATGAGGTTCACACATACAATCCTATGTACATAACAATCTATTTTTAGTCGATAGCAACATACATTTGAACACATTCCAAATTACATTTTTACTTTCCTCCCCCATGTTCTATGTTCTTGATGTCAAATTTTACATCTTTTTATTTTATGTATCTCTTAGCTAATTATTGTAGCTTCAGTTAACTTTACTACTTATGTCTTTTAACCATCATAGGACCTTTATAAGTGCTCAATCTACCACTTTTACTATATATTTAACTTTTCCAATGACATTTTTACTTTTGTATGTTTCCTTGTTATTAGTGCCATTTCTTCAGCTTAAAGAAGAGTCTTTAACATTTCTTATAAGACCGGTTTGGTAGTGATGAGCTCCTTTAGCTTTTGCTTGTCTGGAACACTTTTCATCTCTTCTCCAATTGTGAAAGATGACTTTGCTGGATTTTCTTGGAAGTGTTTTCCTTTCAGCACTTTGAACATGTCATGCCACTCCCTTCTGGCCTGCAGAGTTTCTGCTAACAAACCTGATAGGCTTATGGGGTTTCTCTCGTACGTAACAATTTGTTTTTCTCTTGCTGCCTTTAAGGTTCTTTCTTTAGCTTTTGACACTTTGATTTTAATGTATCTTGGTGTGGGCCTCTTTGGGTTTATCTTATTTATATTTCTCTAAGCTTCTTGGACCTGGATGTCTGTTTCCCTTCCTAGGTTAGGGAAGTCTTCAGTTCTTATTTCTTCAATTAATCTTTCTGTCCCTTTATTTCTCTCTTCTTCTGGGGCACCTATAATGTGAATGCTTCATGCTGTCTTGTCCTATAGGTCTCTTTAGTTATCTTCATTTTTAAAGACTATTTCTTGTTTTTTTTCTTTTCTGTCTGGTTAAGTTCCGTTGCTTTGTCTTCCAGCTTACGGACTTGTTCCTCTGCTTCATCCAGCCTGCTGTTGAACCCCTCTAATGCATTTTTCAGCTCTGTGACTTAATGTTTGGTACTCTCTTATGTTTCCTATCCCTTTGTTGAAGTGTTCATTGTGTTCGTCCATTCTTCTGAGTTCAGTGAGCATCTATTTTTTTTAAGTTTATTTATTCATTGGGAGAGAGAGAGAGCATGAGAGGGGCAGAGAGAAAGGGAGAGAGAGAGAATCCTAAGCGGGCTCTGCAGTGGCAATATGGAGCCCAATGCATTAGGGCTCAAACTCATGAACCCCGAGATCATGACCTAAGCCGAAGTCAAGAGTCGGACGCTTAACTGACTGAGCCACCCAGACACCCCCAGGGAGCATCTTTATGGCCATTATTTTGAATTTTTCATCAGGAAAATTACTTATCTTTATATTATTAAGGTCTTTGAAGTTTTGTTTCATTCTTTTGTTAGGAACGTGTTTCTCTGTTTCCTCATTTTACTTGACTCTGTGTTTTGTTTCTGTGTATTAGGGTGAAACAGCTACTTACCTCAGTG
Organism: Lynx rufus; assembly: GCF_022079265.1. Lineage (NCBI taxonomy): Eukaryota > Metazoa > Chordata > Mammalia > Carnivora > Felidae > Lynx > Lynx rufus. The sequence continues at coordinate 3,267,942 of NW_025814826.1, forward strand.
TTGAAGGAGTGGCCTCACATAGGTGATGAAGCTTCTCCTTTAATCTTGCCTTAAGCCTCGGTTGCCTCTCAAACCTTTGAGACTGTCTGAACCCCTTGGTTTATTCTTTGTATGTCCCCATTAGTGAGAGTGTGTTCAGACCCGTCAGTGTTCCAAAGGAAGGAATTTCATGTAGTGCCTCGTTTCAGGCTCATTGGGAGCTAGGTCCTCAGGCCTCAGTGTTTACAGTATGCAAATATATACAGTGCCGTGGGGCTGCAATGGTAATCCTTCCGGGCTTCCGGACCGGGAGATCTGGAGGTGTCCCTGGGTAAAAGTTGTAAAAATCTCCATAAAGGCTCTTTTCTGGGAGGGCTTGTCAAGCTGTAGTCGGGCCAAGCGGGCCTGCAAATATGGTGTCCACCTTCTTATATTCCTTGGGAGCGTCCCTTTAGCCTCTAGATGTGAGGAAAGCTTGAAGCCTTTCCCTTGGGCTGAAGCTCCAGGCCAATAAGCCTTTTTCATGGGAAAATGGGGTGGTTTTTCGTCTGTCTGTGCAGGGCCCTGGGGATGCTGGCCTGCCAAGAGTGCTTTGTTCCTGATTGTTACCTGCTTGTGGAGCTCAGGAACACCGACCTTCTTGGCCACCAAGGCCAGGAAATCAAGGGGCCTCCTCTGAGTGGATTGTGCCCTTCCGTGGCCTTGGCGAGGCGGCTGGAGGGCGTGGGACGTGGGCACACCTGCCAGCTTTAGAAAGGCAGCGGGAAAGCGTCTTGACCGTGTGCCCCCGGAGGTGCCAGGAATGTAGTGGGAGCAACAGGATGCCACCGCCGCTCCTGTCCACCAGTCCCGGTCGGGGAGGGGAGGAGGGCGCACCTGTCTGTGCGCTCCAGGACGGCAAGACAGAGGGTTAGCGCCGCGACCGCTTGTCCCTGCCCGTCTCAACAAGGGCGCCACACTCGAGCTCACCAACGTGTGCTGGCGGGGTCGGGAGAGAGTGCAAAGACTGTCCCTTGCCTTTCCAGCAGGTGCTTTTTGGTCAGAAAGTGGATCTCCTTCACATACGGTCCTCTTGCTTCTCACACTGCTGTTTCTTTGCTAGGTCTCGGGGCAAGTGTGACTGAGTGTGAGCTCTTTACAAGGGGAATCTCAGTTCCTCATAGCGCCTCGGGTCCCTCGGATGCCAGCCCTGTTGGTTTTCTAAGCCACACACTTTCAGAACTCGTCTCTTCAGGGTAGATCCCCAGGACTTGGGTACCTTTTTGAAGCACCAACCCCTCACTTCAGAGAGAAGTGCTGGGCTAGTGAGATGCCCTCTCTCTATTGTTCATTGCCATGCCAGGGATGGGGTTTCTGGTGAGGCCGAGTCTCTCTTACCTGTCTCAATGTGGTCTTTTTACCATTTTTTGTGGAGAAGCCATATATCCAGTTTTCAGATATTTTTCGGAGGCAGATGGTCCACTTGTAGTTGTAGATTTGGCGCATCTATGGGAGGATGTGGGTCCAGGATCTTCCTGCACCACCACCTTTCAGAAGTCCCCCCAAATAGGCATTCTTTTTAAAAAAAATTTTTTTTAACGTTTATTCATTTTTGAGACAGAGACAGAGCATGAACGGGGGAGGGGCAGAGAGAGAGGGAGACACAGAATCTGAAACGGGATCCAGGCTCTGAGCTGTCAGCACAGAGCCCAATGCGGGGCTCGAACCCACGGACCGTGAGATCATGACCTGAGCTGAAGTCGGCCGCTTAACCGACTGAGCCACCCAGGCGCCCCCGAATATGCATTCTTAAGTGTGCCTGTAACATTCTCCGGGAGAATCCACATGCTAGGCCAGAAAATACAGCTCAGTAAAAGTAAAAGGATTGAACTTTTACAAAGTGCACTCTTTTGTCACAACGGAGTGGAGTATGGAATTAATAACAGAAAGAAATTTGGGAAACTTAAAAATATGTGGAAATTAAACAATATGCCAGTAAATAACCCATGGATCAAAGGAGAAATCAGAGGGAAATGAAAAAAATACTTAAGGATGAATGGAAATGAAGACACGACACGTCAAACCTTATGGAATGCAGCTAAGGCAGTGCTTCGCATAGATTCTTACATTCAAAAAGAAGAAAGATCTCAAACCAACAACTTAAGACACACAAAAGAAGAGAGAGCGAAATCCAAAGTAAAAGCATCGACACGTTCAATTAGGGCAAGAAGCCAAACCGAAAGTAACAAACCTTTATTCGCTTATTGTGACGGTTCAGGCAAGAGGCAAAAGAGAAAGGTCCTGGCCTTCCAGTGTTCCAAAATGCTCCAAGGAGCTTATTAAATGAAGGTGAAGTGACAGATGGGAGGAATGGTCTCACGGCCTAGGAGCTCCCCGCTCCTTGCCAAAGATGCCTGAACTTTTATGACCCTGATGAGACCAGAGGGATAAAGAAGGAGAAGGTCTAGGAGTGAAAAAGTACAAGTCAGCCTGGAGAAAATGCTTCAGCCTACTCTGTCCCCACCCCCAAAAGAAGGCCTCGTCACAGAGGCACAGGGCTAGGAATGCAGATATCCACGTGAGCATAGTTGGCTCAAGTAGCCTAACTCCTTCACTGCAAGTCCTTCCAGAGACTGCAACATCTTGGCTGTGCCCCAAGTCTGGTGTGGGGAGGCAGCTTCCCCCATGACCATGCAGGTAAAGCTTTGTCAGGCTTCAAAAATGGCGCACAAGATTTTGGCCTGAACTCCTCAGGAGAAAGGAAATGACATGGATTACGGTGCACATTAATGACATGGAGAACAGAAAAATAAGAGAAAAAAGCAACAAAACCCAATGTTGGCTCTTCGGAAGATTCACAAAATTGACATACCAGTAGCTAGATTCACCCAGAAAAGAGGAAAACTAAAATCATTAAAGCCATGGCTATGTGTGCCTGCAACCAAAGATGGGCTATTTGGGCCTAACATGATCTCCGGTATCCTGTCCTGGGTCTTTTTTTTTTTTTTTTTTTTTTTTTTTTTGCTATTTTATAGACTCAGTTTATTGTGAAAAGAATACTTAACATGAAACCAATCCTCTTTTTTTTTTTTTTAATTTTTTTTTCAACGTTTATTTATTTATTTGGGACAGAGAGAGACAGAGCATGAACGGGGGAGGGGCAGAGAGAGAGGGAGACACAGAATCGGAAACAGGCTCCAGGCTCTGAGCCATCAGCCCAGAGCCCGACGCGGGGCTCGAACTCACAGACCGCGAGATCGTGACCTGGCTGAAGTCGGATGCTTAACCGACTGCGCCACCCAGGCACCCTGAAACCAATCCTCTTAACATAATTTTAACTGTACAATGTGTTATTGAATATAAGTAGAATGTTTTACAGCAGATATCTTGCTTAAATGAAACTTTGGGTTTCCATGGTCTTGGTGTCATATCTATAAAATAATTTCCAAGGTCAAGGTCAAATTCAAAAGATTTTGTCCTGTTTTCCTCTAGGAGATTTACAATTTCTGGTGTTTCATGTAAATCTTTTAAAAGTTTTTTTTTTTTTTTTTAATTTACATCTACATTAGTTAGCATATATTTCAAAAATGATTTTAGGAGTAGATTCCTTAGTGACCCTTACCCATTTAGCCCATCCCCCCTCCCACAACCCCTCCAGTAACCCTCAGTTTGTTCTCCATATTTATGAGTCTCTTCTGAATTGTCCCCCTCTCTGTTTTTATATTTTTGTTTCCTTTCCCTTATGTTCATCTGTTTTGTCTCTTAAAGTCCTCATATGAGTGAAGTCATATGATTTTTGTCTTTCTCTGACTAATTTCACTTAGAATAATATCTTCCATTCCATCCATGTAGTTGCAAATGACAAGATTTCATCCTTTTTGATTGCTGAGTAATACTCCATTGTATATATAGACCACAGCATCCATTCATCCATCGATGGACATTTGGGCTCTTTCCATACTTTGGCTCTCGTTGATCGTCCTGCTATAACCATTGGGATGCATGTGTCCCTTCGAAACAGCACACCTGTATGTATCCCTTGGATAAATGCCTAGTAGTGCCATTGCTGGGTCACAGGGTAGTTCTATTTTTAGTTTTTTGAGGATCCTCCATACTGTTTTCCAGAGTGGCTGCACCAGCTTGCATTCCCAGTGTCTTGGGTCTTAATCTCCCTGTGGGAGGAAGGCTCTCCCCTTTCAGGTCCTTCTTTTGAGCTTTGGGAGGCCATCTATCTCTTACCTTACAGAATCATTTTCTTCTGATTGATTTTATGGCTTTGGATCCTGGAGAACGTGTTTCTCCGTGGTCTATTTCTATTCACCTAGAATTGATTTCCTAATCAGTTATAAGGGGTCAATTTTATCCTTGGGGTATAGGTTACTTCTGCCCCCAGATAGTCTAACTATTGGTCTGCTGACCTTCATGACAATCACTTTTATTCCAGAAGACTGTCTTGCACATAAGGCCCTGTTAAAGTTCACAGAGGATTTCTGTGTTTTGCTATTCTAACTCTCTGCTCCTTTGAAACCCTAAGAAGTTTGTGGTTCCAGTAAGATGATGGTGGCTGGGGGGCTGTAGTTCATAGCTCATCAGCTAAGCGGAGATGAGTAGTATACTCTGAGCCTCGTGAAACCTCAGACTCGTCCAACTCAGTTTGTAGTTTTAGCCCCTTCTCTAGGTTATTTTAGCTGACTCATTTCAACTTTCTCTTTCTCAATTTACAGAGTCATCCATAACTTGTAGCTACTGAGTGAAAACATGCCTCAACAACAAAAATATTTTCCATCAATAGAAAGATATTGAGCACTCCCTCAGAGAAGGTATTCTAGGCCAAGTGAGGTAGCAGGCCATGAATGAAAGGAAGTTAGGTGGAGAACCTTGTTTCTATATCTATACCTACATACAAAATTTTGATGTCAGTAGACTGTAATAAATTATGTGTTTATAATAAAATAGAGATGTATGTATAAGTTATATAGATATAATGCAATACCTAGAACAGCAACTAAAAGAATTAAATAAACAAATATACCCCAAACTACTATAGATAAATCAGAATAGAATACTAAAAATCAAGTAACCTATAGGAAGGCAAGCAAATAAAACAAAGAAACAAAACAAAGAGAACAAATAGAAAAAAATAATAAATGGCACATTTAAGCTCTATCATATCAACAACTTAAGTCTAAAAGGTCTAAGTATATGAATAAACACACAGAAATTGTCATAGTGGATAAAAATATCCTGGCCTTTGGCCAGGATATGCTATGTATAAGAAACTAACTTTCAATTCAGTGACATAAGTATGTTAAAGTAAAATGATTGGAAAAGTATGGCATGCCAACATTAACAAAAGAAAACAGAAATGTTCTGTAATGTATACTTGGGGACAAAAAATTTATCATGGAAAAAGAGGGACATTACAGGATAAAACAATTAATCCGTAATGAAGACATGGCAATCCTGAATGCATCCAACAGCACAGCTGAAAGAATTTGCTGCAAAAACTGTCACATAGAACTCTTCAGATTATAGTTGTAGACTACAACGTTAAATACTCAACAATTGGTAGAACCACTAGACAGAAAAACAACAAGATATAGAACTCAGTGTTATCAAACAACAGGATCTAATTGACATTTATAGAATGCTCTATCCAACCAACCACAGTAGAATACACATTCTTTTCATGTACCCGTGAAACATTCACCCAAACAGACCATATTCTGGGTCATAAAAGAAATCTTAACGAATTTAAAAACAATTGAAATCTGAACACAATGGAATCAAACTAAAAATGAAAAAAAGAAAACTGGAAGTTTCCAACTACCTATAAACTAATGAACACACTTGAAATAATCCAGAGGTCAATGAGGAAGTCTCAATGGCAATCAAATAATATATTGAACTGAATAAAATGAAAGTAAAACTTAGCAAAATTGGGACGATGCAGCTAAAGTAGTGCTGGGAGGCAACTTCACAGCATTAAAGTGCTTACATTAAAAAAGAAGAAAATTCCAAATTAACAATCTAAGCTCCCTCCTCAAGAGCCTAGGAAAGGAAGAGCACAGAAAACCCAAAACAAGTGTAAGAAAAGAAATAACAAAGGGGTGCCTGGGTGGCTGGGTCGGTTAAGTGCCCGACTTTGGCTCAGGTCATGATCTCGCTGTCTGTGAGTTCGAGCCCCACGTCGGGCTCTGTGCTGACAGCTCAGAGCTTGGAGCCTGCTTCAGATTCTGTGTCTCCCTCTCTCTCTGACCCTCCCCCATTCATACTCTGCCTCTCTGTGTCTCAAAAATAAATAAACGTTAAAAAGTTTTTTTGAAAAAAAAAAGAAAAGAAATAACAAAGATAAAGGATGTCAATGAAGTTGAAAACAGAAAAACAATAGAGAAAATCCATGAAACAAAATGTTGGTTTTCTGAAAAAAAAAAAAAATCTGTGAAATTGATTAACCAAGACTGAGAAAGACACAAAGAAGAAAAGATACAAATTTCTAATGTAAGAAATGAAGCAGAGGATAATAGTACAGAATCTGAAGACATAAAAAAAATTAATAAGGAAATTCAAATAACAATTCTACACATCTAAATCCAACAATTTAGATGACATAGACCAATTCCTTGAAAAAGACAACTCATTCAACATGAAATAGGTAATTTGAATAACCCCATAACTGTTAAGGAAATTGCACAAAGAAGTCTTTAACTATATGTAGTTTCACTGGAGAGTTACACTAAACATTTAGAGAAGATTTAACATCATTCTACATCATCTCCTCTGGAAAAGTAAAAGGAGAGGGGACACTTGCCAACATATTCTATGAGATCTGTGTCATTATCATACCCAAACCAATAACAGTACAAGAAAAGAAAACTACAGACTAATAGCTCTTGTGGACACAGATGTCACAATTCTGAGCAAAATATTAGCAACATATCAAACGAATTATACACAGTGAGTGAATGTGGCCTATCCCAAAGATGAAAAGTTGATTCAACATTAAAAATCAACCAATGTAATCTACCATTATCAACAGATTAAAGAAGAAAAATAAGGTGATTATTCCAATTGATCAGAAAAACATTCAATAGAATTCAGTACCCATTCATTATAGAAAAAAAAAAACTCTCAGAAAAATAGAAATAGAGGGGAACTTCCTCTACTTGATAAAAAACATCTAAAAAAACCCCACAGCTTAAATTACACTTAGTGGTGAAAGAGTAATTGCTTTCCCCTTAAGATCAGGAGAAAGGCAAGAGTGTGCATTTTAGCCAGTGATATTCAGCATAATTCTGGATGTTCTAGCCAATGCAGTAAGGTGAGAAAATGTTATAAAAGCATTGAGGTATGAAAGGAAGAAATAAAACTTCATATGCTGACAGCATGTTTGGCTACACAGAATAACCTAGAACTAACAGGAAGCTGAGGAAAGTTACAGGATACAAGATACACCTCTATCCAAATTAAAATATACAATATCAATTATAGTTGTTCCAAAGAAGATGAAATATATAGTAATAAATTTAACAAAACACACAATGTTTGCATTCTGAAAACTACAAAATTCTGAAGAAACTGAAGTTCCAAATTAGAAGAAGTTAGGGATCTGAATAATGGAGATGTATACCATGTTCAAGGATTGGAAGGGTCAGCATTGTAACAATGTTGGTTCTTCCTAAGTTCATATATAGGTTTAGTGCAACTCCTATTAAAATATCCACAATATTTTTGTAGATGTAAGCATGATTATCCTAAAATTTATATGTAAAGGCAGAAGAGCTAGCATAGTAAAACCGTTTGGGAAGGTAAAAATACAGCGTGAGGTGTCAGTCTACCTGCTTTCAAGACTAATATTCCAGTAATTAATACTGAGTGGTGTTGACAGATGGGTATAGAAGTAAATCAAACAGAATAGAGAATCCAGAGAGAAAACTCACAAGAGCAAGGCCAGCTGATTTTTGATGAAGATACAAACACAGTTCAGTAGAAGGATGAATAGTGCTAGGGTATTCGATAACCATTGGCAAAAAACATAAACTTTGATTTAAACCTCACATGTTACACAAAAATCAACACAAGATGGATCACAGATTTAAAAGTGTAGACACTTTAGAAGATAAAATAGGGTAAAAATTTCAAGCTATAGGCTTTGAAGAAATCTTAGATATGGCATCAAAATCATGAACAATAAAATTTTTAAAATGATACATGGGACTCAAATTAAAATCCTTTACTTTGCAGAAGAACTTGTTGAGAGGATTAAAAAAAAGCTAAAGCCTAGAGAAAACATTTGAAAACCACATATCTGACAAAGATCTCATATCTAGAATTTATGAAGTACTTTCGAAATTCAATAGTAGAAAAATAATCCATTTGGCAAGTTGGCAAAATACATAGACATTCACAGAAAATGACATACAGGTGTCAAAGGAGCACATGAAAAGATATTCAACATCTCTAGCTATTAAGGAGACACAAGATAAGGTATCACTTTATACCTATTAGAACAACTAAGATTAAAAAAAATACTGACAATACTAAATGCTGTTGTAGATGTAGAGAAATTGATTCTTTCATATATTGCTGATGGGAATGTAAAATGGTACAGATACTCTAGGAAGTAATTTGGTACTTTGTTAAACAAACAAACAGACACATCATATACTTACCATGTAAGCCATCAATTACACTGCTGGGCATTTATCTCAGAGACATAAAAACCGTCAACACCAAAACCTGTACGTGATTGTACTTAGTAACCGTATTTGTAATAGCCCCGAACCAAAAATACTGAAAATATCCCTAATAGACGATGGCTAAGTAAACTGCAGTATATCCATTCCATGGAATGCAATTCAACAATAAAATGGAATGAATTGATGATACCGGCAACATTCTGGATCAATCTTCAGAGAATTATACGTGAGAATATAGAATATAGAATGCTGTTGGAATATAGACTATAGAATTATATTATTATGGATAATAAGAGCAAATATCAAAGGTACACATGCTGCATAATTCCACTCATAGAGCATTCTCAAAATGACAAAATTACAGTAATAGGAAATGGATTAGTGGCTTCCAGGGATTAAGGATGGTGAGGGGAGGAGTAGGTATGATTATAAAGTGTAACCCAAAGGAGGCCTTTACAGTGATGGCGCAGTTCTGCCTCTCGCCTGAGGTGGTGGTTGCTAGAATCCGCACCTCTGGCAAAATAGCAGAAAACTAGCACACCCATTGCACCAACGCTGCTTTTCTGGCTTTGATCTCATGCTGTGCTTCTGTAGGATGTAACCACTGGGGATAGCCGGGTGAAGGGTTCACGGAACCTCTTTATACTATCCCTGCAACTTCTTACAAATCTATAATTATTTCAAATAAAATGTTTTTTTTTCAGTGTATTTGGAAGTCTCTAAGACAGCCTCCTAATCTCTGCCTCCTGTTTTCATACCCTTTGTAATTTCCTCCCTTTGAATGTAGGCTGGATTTAGTGGTTTACTTCTAATCAACAACATACAGCAGAAATGATGGGATGCCTTTCCTGATATTAGGTTATAGAAAGGTGGCTGCCTTTCTGGGGACCCACTGTTATTCTCTCTTTCTCCCTTTGGGGAACAAACTGCCTTATTGTGAGCAATTCTGTGGAGAGGTCCACGTGGCAAGGGAATGACATCTCTAACAACCAAAAAGGACCTGTGGTCTTCCAATGGCCACAAGAGGCAATCTTGAGATTCAACCCCCCAGGTAACCTGTGAGTTGGCTGTAGCTATGGCAACGCCTTGGTGACCTTGTGAGGGGCTCTGAGCCTGAGGCGTTTAGGAGTACTTTGTTTCCTAACCCACAGAAACTGTAAGATATTACATGTCTGTTGTTTTACTACCAAAAAAGATAAAACTAAAAATAAAGGTGGTGAGGTGAACATTTTCATACAATGTTTCTTCTTTGACTGTTGATATGGTAGATTACATTGGCTGGTGTTTGAATATTGAACCAGCCTTGCAGTCCTGAAATAAACTTGACTTGGGACATGTATAGATCTAGATCTATCTGAATTTTATTTGCTAATATCTGATTAAGAATTTTTGCATCTAGGAGCGTCTGGGTGCCTCAGGCGGTTAAGCGTCCTACTTCGGCTCAGGTCATGATCTCATGGTTTCTGAGTTTGAGCCCCGCGTCGAGCTCTATGCTGACAGCTCAGAGCCTGGAGCCTGCTTCCGATTCGGTCTCATTCTCTCTCTGCCCCTGCCCCACTCGTGCTGTCATCTCTGTCTCTCGAAAACAAATACATGTACAACGAAAAATTAAAAAAAAAAAAAAAGGAATTTTTGCATCTATATTCATGAGTGATATCGGTCAATGTTTTTCTTTTTTGTACTGTATCTGGTTTTGTTGTCAGGATTATACTACCTTTATAAATGAGTTGGGAAGTGTTCTCTATTTTCAATTTTCTGGAACAGATTATGTATACTGGTGTTAAACTTTAAACATTTGGTATAATTCTTTGGGGAAAACATTTGCTAAAAAATGTCATTTTTGGAAGTTATAAATTATGAATTCAAATCTCCACATGTAGAGTTGATGAAATGATCTATTTCATACTGAGTGAATTGTGATATTTACTTTTTAAGAAATTGGTACATTTTATCTGTGTTGTCAATTTTACACTTGCAGAGGTGTTCATAGCAAGACATTTCATGCTCATGGATTGGAAGAACAAATATTGTTAAAATGTGTTCACTACCCAGGGATGCCTGGGCGGCTCAGTTGGTTAAACATCTGACTGGCTTAGGTCATGATCTCATGGTTTGTGGGTTCAAGCCCCGTGTCGGGCTCGGTGCTGACAGCTCAGAGCCTGGAGCCTGCTTTGGATTCTGTGTCTCCCTCACTCTCTGACCCTCCCCCCATTCATGCTCTGTCTCTCTCATTTCTCAAAAATAAACATTAAAAATTTAAAAAAAATGTGTATACTATCCAAAGCAATCTACAGATTTTAATGCAAACCCTATCAAATACCAACAGCATTTTTCACACAGCTAAACAATCCTAAAATTCGTGTGGAACAACAAAAGACCCCACATAGCCAAGCAACCATGGAAAAGAACAACAAAGCTGGAGGCATCACAATTCCAGATTTTAAGTTATCATACAAAGCAGTAGTAAATAAAACAGTATAGTACTGGCAGAAGAATAGACACATAGATCAATGGAATAGATTAAAAAAGCCATACGTAAACTCACAATTACATGGTCAATTAATCTTCGACAAAGGAGGAGAGAATATACAATGGGGAAAAGTAAGTATCCGTAACAAATGGCATTGGGAAAACTGGACAGCCCCATGCAAAAGTATGAAACTGGACCGCTTTCTTCCACATGCACAAAAAATAAACTGAAAATGGATTAAAGACCTAAATGTGAGACCTGAAACCATAACAATCTTTAAGAAGAGCACAGGCAGTAATGTCTCTGACATTGGCCACAGCAACATTTTTCTAGATATGTCTCCTGAGGCAAGGGAAATAAAAGCAAAAATAAACAATTGGGATTACATCAAAATAAAAGGTTTCTGCACAGTGAGGGAAACAATCAACAAAATTGAAAGCCAACCTACTGAATGGGAGAAGATATTTGCAAATGACACATTTAATAAAGGATTAGTATCCAAAATATATAAAAAACTTAAACAACTTAACACCTAAAAAACAAAAAATCCAATTTAAAAATGGGCAGAAGACATAAACAGACATTTCTCCAGAGAAGACATTCAGACGGCCAACAGACACATGAAAAGATACTCAGCATCACTCATTATCAGGGAGATGCAAATCAAAACTACAGTGAGATATTTATTACCTCATAACCTGTCAGAATGGCTAAAATAAAAAATACAAGAAACAACAGGTGTCGGTGAAGATGTGGAGAAAGAGAAACCCTCTTGCACTGTTGGTGGGAATGCAAACTGGTGCAGCCACTCTGGAAAAGAGTATGGAGATTCCTCATAAAGTTAAAAATAGAACTATCCTATGAACCAGGAATCCGGCGACTGAGTATTTACCCAAAGAATACAAAAGCACGAATTCAACAGGTTACATGCACTCCTATGTTTATAGTAGTATTATTTAGAATAGCCAAATTGTGGAAGCAGCCTAAGGATACATCGACAGATGAACGGATAAAGAAGATAATATTCCACACAATGGAATATTATTCAGGCATTAAAAAGAATGAAATCTTGCCATTTACAATGACACAGATATAGCTAGAGAGTATAAGGCTAAGTGAAACAAATTAGTCAGAGAAAGACAAATACTATATGATTTCACTCCTATGTGGAATTTAAGAAACAAAACAAATGAGCAAGGAAAAGAAAAGAGATAATCCAAGAAATCGGCTCTTAACACTAGAGAACAAACTGATGGTTACCAGGGGGGAAGTGAGGTGGGGGGGATGAGGAATAGGGGGTGGGGTTAAAAGAGTATATGTATCATGATGAACATAAAATATAAAATACACATAAATATATATAAAATACAAGGAACATAAAATATGATAAAGAGAAATGCCCAATAAACCTGTCTTAGCCCAAAACAACAACAACAACAACAAACCAAAAAACAAGAACAAAAACAAAAACAAACACAAACACACACACAAAATAGAGTTCTTCATAGCGTTACTTGGGAAGTGTTCCCTCTCTTCTAAATTTTCTGTAAGTCTATGGTAAAATTGATCTCTTAATGACCTAGGCCTGGAATTATCTTTTTTAGAGATTTAAATTACATATTCAGTTTGTCTCATAGTTGTACAATTATTTAAGTTCTCTGCTTGGTAGTTTGTGTTTCCCAGGAATTTCTTATACGTTTAATTTACAAGTATAAAGTTGTTAGCAGTATTCCCTTAACATCCTATAGAATGTTTGGTGATTTCACTTGATTTTTTCTTAATGTTGGTGACTTGTGTCTTCTGCCTTTCTACCATTGTCAACTTGCTTATAAATTTGTCAATTTCACTGATTTCCCCCCCCCCTCAAATAACCAACTTTCCCCCCATGAATTGTTTTTTTGTTTTCAATTTCATTGACTTCAGTCTTTATTATTTCCTTTGTTTTGCTTGCTTTTAGTTTCTTTCGCTTTGCTTTTCCTTCTTTGTGAAGTTGAAAATTAGATTTTTGATTTGAGATCCATCTTATTAATATTTTAGCTGCATCCCATAAATTTTGATGTTATGCCTTCATTTTTATTCATTGGCTGTTTTAAAGAATGTGCATTCTGTTGCCATTGGATGGAGGGTTCTATAAATGTCAATTAGATCTTATTGGTTGATGGTGGTGTTGGGTTGCTTTATATCCTTGTTGATTTTCTGTCTAGCAGTTCTATCAATTTCTGAGAGTGGGTGTTGTGGAACTCAAGTTTCATTTGTTTATTTCTCCTTTCACCTGTGCTAGTTGGAGCTCTGGTATTTCACGTGTACAAAATTAGAATTGCTATATATTCTTGAAGGATTGATGAATGTCCCCCTTTTACCCTAGTAATTGTCTTTGCCAGGAAATCTACTTTATTGGATATTAATATATCCACTGCTGCTTTTTAAAAATTCATGTTCCATAATGTACCTTTTCCTATCCTTTTACTTTAAATCTAGCTATGTGTTATGTTTCCAGTGAGTTTGTTGTAGACAACATATATTGGGGTCTTGTATTTTTTTTTTAATTAAACCACTGTGTTAACCTGTGTGCTTTTATTGGTATACTTGGATAATTTACATTTAAAGTAATTATTGTCATGGTAGGGTTTAGGCCTGATTTTTAAAAAATTTCTTTCCTGTTTATTCTATTTCATATTTTTTCTTTTTATTTCTTTCTTTCCTGTGTTTAACCTGAACAGATTTTTAGAATCCCATTTTGATTTCTTCCTAATATTTTGAGGATATTACTTTGTAGAGTGTCCTTTCTGATTGTTCTATGTATCATCATAGATATGTAACATCACAGTTTACTGGTGTTAATATTTCTCACTTTAAATGAAGTGTTGACCATGCTTTGAGCTAGGTCCCTTTTCTCTCCCTCATTTTTAAATATAATTGTCTTAAGTATTTCCTTTACATATATTAGCATCATATCAACTGGTGTTATAAATTTTGCTTCAACCATAAAATATGATTCATGTAACTCATCACAGAATAGCCCATTATGCTTACTTGTATTTTTACTCTTTTCATTGCTCTTTTTGTTCTGAAATTTTTAACTTTCTCTTATTATGACTTTCTTATGTTTCTAGAACTTCATGTGCCAGTCTTTTAGGATAGGTCTGCTGTAACAAATTGTCTTAGTTTTCCTTTGTCTGAGACTTTCTCTATTTCCTCTTCACTCCTCAAGGCTGGCTTGTTCAGATATAGGATTCACAATGGAGAGTTCTTTCCTCTTAGCGCTTGAAAATTGTGCTGCTTCTTTCTGGCCCCCACGGTTTCAAATGAGAAATCTGCTGTCATATGAATGTTCTTTTATAAGTAATGTGTCATTTTACATTTTTTTCTTTGCCTTTAACTTTCATAAATTCAGTTATGATGTGCCTTGGTGTGGATTTCTTTGGGTGTATCACATTTAGATTTCTTTCAGTCTCTTGTAGGTTTATGTATTTTATCAAGTTTGGGAAGTTTTTAGTCCTATACTCTTTTCTCCTCTCCGTTGGGACTTTGAAAATGTGAATATTCGATCTTTTATTATCCCACAGATTCTTCATACTCTGTTCATTTTTAAGTCTATTTCTTCCCTGCTGTTCAGATTGAGTCAGTTCTATTGGTCTGTCTTCAAGTTCACTGAGTGTATCATCTATTGTCACTGCTCAACTATTGAGTTCATGAAGTAGTTTTAAAATTTTAGCTATTGTGGGTTTCCATTTTGTTCTTTTTTTCACTCAATTTCCATTCTGTTCTTTTTCTTTTTTAAAATGTTTTTATTTATCTATTCTGAGAGAGTGTGCGCTCACATGAATGGGGGAGGGGCAGAGAGAGAGAGAGGGAGAGAGAGAATCCTAAGCTGTCTGCCCTCACTCAAGGCTCACCTGAGCTGAAATCAGGAGTAAGATGCTTAACAGACTGAGCTACCTCTGCGCCCCCATTTTGTTCTTTCTCATTTCGTTACTGAGATTTTCTGTTGTTGCATTTGTTTTGAAATAACGTTGAAACGTTTTTATGCTACGTGGCTTAAAATATATGTCTAACAATTCCAACTTTTAATTCAGCTCTGTTTTTGTGTCAGCTAATTATCTTTTTCATTGAAGTTTTAGTTCTATCAGCTCTTATGATGATGAGTAATTTTTTATTGTATCCTGGACATTTTTTTTTTATTATATTAAGAGACTCTTAACCTATTTAAATCTTCTGCATTAGCAGATCATTACTTTATTTAATGTTTATTTTTGAGGGAGAGAGATAGAGTATGATCAGGGGAGGGGCAGAGAGAGAGGGAGACACAGAATCTGAAGCAGCTCCAGGCTCTGAGCTGTCAGCACAGAGCCCGACGTGGGGCTTAAACCCGTGAACCGAGAGATCATGATGTGAGATGAAGTCGGACGCTTGACTGACTGAGCCACCCATTATCCTATTTCAATTTAGCCCCCAGATGCTCTTTTGTTGACTCTAGTTCCAATATTAATTTGGTTTTCAGACTTTTGCAGTGCTGTTCTGGTCTGATGAATTCTCCCGACGCTTCTGGGGCTTCCTTTCCATCTCAGTGGGTGTTGCTTACGGGAATGGACAGAACGTCTCGGGTTGCCTCGTGTTGCTGGCCCACATTCTGTCACTGGGGGGCAGAAGCTCAGAAGCCAGGAGACCGAGGTGTCCTACGCAGTTGTCGGAGGGCAGGGCAACGGAGGGCTCTGCTCAGCGGGGCCTGCAGGTAGACTGGCCTGGCCGCTAGTGCCCAGGTCACAGAGAGGAAGTTGGGGCTTCCCTCCAGGACTCTGCTGGGTTTCCTCTTTCCCATCCCTTTGGCTAGAGAGTAAAGGTTAGAAAAGGTTTGTTGTTGTTTAGGGCTGCTGGAAGTTCTGATATCAGGCTCCTCAGACCCCTTAGTCTGAGGTCTACGCAGACAGAAACCCAGCAAACCACGCTGCTTTGCCTTGGGTCTTGAAGTCTCTAGTCAGCTCATCTCCTTCTTTCCAGGCTTTTGAGATTGTTTTCATTCATTGTCTGTTTGTCATGTCCAGAGTTATTTAGCTGTACTTAGAGGAGCTAAGCAGAGAAAAGCGGGTATACGCCATCTTGTTCCAGACCCATGAGGCTTAACTGGAGTTTGAAATGTGGACGTTTCCTTTGTGCTTGTGACGAAGTGCAAGAACTGCAGCTACAAGTCTGGTCTGAGCTCAAACATACACGCCTGCTGCGCCTTGGGTGGGGGTGGGGTCTCGTCTGCTATTCAGATTTTAACAGCACACAAAGTGTATGAAGAATCCTGACATTACTTGTGATACAGACAATGTTAGCTGCTCATGAAAGGACTTGATCACATTGTAAATATTGTGTATAAGCACTGTTTCTGTCCTACAAGTTTCGCTTGAATTTATTAAGAAATATTCTCAAATCTGTAGCGCGTGCCAATTTCCAGAGCTAGTTAGCGCTTGATTATAGTGGTCGGGGATGGTTCTTCCAACCATTTGAAACCACAGACACACAAAAACATTCTTAGCTTGAGCCATCAGAAAATAGGCAGAAGGCCTCCGTTTGTCTCTTTCTGCTGCATAACTTTTCCCAGTGGTATGCTGGTAAATGTTTCACAGTTAGATCTCTGGAGACCAGAAGCCTGGAGACCAGGTTTATAGAGTTTGCTGGGTGTTGTGGTGGAAACGCTCCCACCATGGCTGATTTCAAGTACCAGTGTGATGTCACTCAATGAGTTGTTCTGAAAACGTGTGCTTAACAGGCTCTCTCGAGCTGGGGCTGGCAGACTGCAGCAAACCATCGATGGAAGAGACCTTCAGAGACCCACTAAGGAGACCTTAGCTTCTATGCCACACACGCTGAACACCTGCAGTGGGCATCATATTTTGATACTTGTTCGCCTAGAGTCGCTCTCACCTTTATAAAACATGCAACATGCAGAAAAGTGGCTTTCTGCACAATATCATTGTGACAGAACAGAACAGAGGAAGAAATAAATCAGATTTTTACTTTCCTGCACTGGGCCTGAAAAACTGGTTTAACCAATCCCACTATTTTCCTCATAAGCAAATGTTTACTTTTGCAATGACAAACCCTGCACCCAGGTAGTTGTTAATGCCACACGTTAAGCAATGTTTCTTTACGTTATTTACAGAGGCATTACCCTGGCTTGGGTTTCTGAAAACAAACGGCAAGTCTGGTTTTAGATGTCTTTGTGGCGGCATCTGTCGATATATCAAAGTGATAAAGGAATCCGCTTCTTTGAAAGTTAGCTACTCGGTCGGCTGCTGGCTTCCTTGCCCACGAATGGATGCTTTTCCAACTGCACGGGCACCGGGGCCATGTCTCACGGAACGTGCTGACTACAGCTGGCTCTTGTCCACTTTCTGGCCTCCCCTGCCCTCTGCCTCATGTGGTACTGCAGCCTTTTGTCTACGGTTCTGGCCACTTTGTAGCTCTGTGTTCTGCGGCCTCTGCTGTGTCCCCTCTGCCCCGGCCTACCCTCGGGGGTATGGAACACTACCAGGACCCATGCCTCCCTACCCGAATCAAAACAGTGGCTGGTATCTCCTGCCATCGGAGCCACCATGGCAAAGAAATGAAACCAGAGTGAGGGGTCTCTTTTACCTTGAGACCAGTTCCAGTGGGGGAGGGGTGTTTCCCTGCACCAACAAGCAGTTCTCAGACAGGAATTCAGCTTAATTCTGACACTTTCTACCTGGGGACAGCATCAGATTCCACAGGTTAAGGACTCAGTCCTTCAAGACTGCCCCCTACCCACTACTTCAGATGCCAGCCACAAGCCCCACGTTGTTACCTGGGCTACGATTGACCAACAGGCTGTAAGTCAGAGGTTTCCAGGTCATCCTGCCTAGATTTGAGTAATGTGCTGGAGCGGCTCACAGAACTCCGAGAAACATCTTACTAGATCATTTGTTTATTACGAAAAGATACAACTCAGGAAGAGCCCGATGGAGGGGGACAAGGTATGGGGAAGGGGTGTGGCGCTCCCTCTCACCTCCACGTGTTCGCCAGCCCCAGAGCGCTCCGAATCCAGTCCCCTTAGGCTTTACGGAGGCTTCATTAAGTAGGCAGAATTGATTAGATCGTTAGCTGCTGGCATCCGATTCCAATGTCCAGCCCCTCTCCTCCCCCTGGACACGGTGGGGGGTGGGGGTGGGGGTGTAGGACTGAGGGTCCCAACCTGCTAATCACGTAATTGGCTTTACCTGAAACCAGCCCACATCCTTAGATGCTTTGCAGAAGCCGCCTCATTAATGTAACAAAAACACCTTTATCACTCTCAACACTTAGGAAATTCTCAGTATTTTGGGAGCTGGGAGCCAGGAACTGTGGATGAAGCCCAAATATATTTTCTCATATATATCTGAATGATCAAACATATATTTCTTATAAATCAGAGTATCGCAGGGCCAAAGACCTGACGGGCACTCTGCTTCAAATGCAGCTGCGTTGTTAACCGAGAGCTCTTGTCTCCTCGGGTAATCTTGGGATGGTAGAATTTCTGGGAACAAGCAGGGCAGTGGGACAGTCAGGGTCCTCAGGGCAACTGCTGACCTCTGTCGCTCACAAGGCCTACCTGAAGTTTGGCATGAAGTCGGTAAAGTTGTCCCCTTTGCCTCATTTGTGGAGCTGTCAGTCACATGGGGTCAAAACACAGCTTAGTCCTGGAAACAAGGGGCTTGCATTTCTCCCCTGGGCCTACCACTGACTCCGGAGTCTGTCCGCTCTTCTATTTTGGGGAATGGGACCCAACCCCATCTGTGGGAGAGGCGTTTAAAAGCATTCTGCTGAATGAATCCCTTTGTTATCACTCTTCATAAAGCCGAGGGACTATGCGTGGTGTGGGTGGAAGGGCACGGACAATGGCAGAGCAGGACCAGGGTCGCCGGGGTAGGTGGTGCGTGATCCCATCCTGTTCAGAGTCACCGTGTTCTTCCCGGGAGTTGGTGATTGAAATTTATGATTGGAGGCTCCTTTGTTTTTCTTTTCTTTTCTTTTTTTTTTTTTTTAAGTTTCAAAAGTTTTATTTTTTTTTAATTTAATTTTTTATTTTTTAAAATTTACATCCAAATTAGTTAGCATCTAGTGCCACAATGATTTCAGGAGTAGATTCCTTAAGCCCCTTACCCATTTAGCCCATCCCTCCTCCCACAACCCCTCCAGTGACCCTCAGTTTGTTCTCCATATTTATGAGTCTCTTCTGTTTTGTCCCCTCCCTGTTTTTATATTATTTTTGTCTCCCTTCCCTTATGTTCATCTGTTTTGTCTCTTCAAGTCCTCATCTGAGTGAAGTCATGTGATTTTTGTCTTTCTCTCACTGACTAATTTCACTTAGCCTAATACCCTCCAGTTCCATCCACGTAGTTGCAAATGGCAAGATTTCATTCTTTTTGATTGCCGAGTTAATACTCCATTGTATATATATAGACCACATCTTCTTTATCCATTCATCCATCGATGGACATTTGGGCTCTTTCCATACTTTGACTATTGTTGATAGTGCTGTTCTAAACAGGGGGGTGCATGTATCCCTTCAAAACAGCACACCTGTATCCCGTGGATAAATGCCTAGTAGTGCAATTGCTGGGCTGTAGGGTAGTTCTATTTTTAGTTTTTTGAGGACCCTCCATACTGTTTTCCAGAGTGGCTGTGCCAGCTTGCGTTCCCACCAACAATGCAAAAGAGATCCTCTTTCTCCGCATCCTCGCCAACATCTGCTGTTGCCTGAATAGTTAATGTTAGCCATTCTGACAAGTGGGAGGTGGCATCTCATTGTGGTTTTGATTTGTATTTCCCTGATGATGAGTGATGTGGAGCATTTTTTCATGTGTCGGTTGGCCATCTGAATGTCTTCTTTGGAGAAGTGTCTATTCATGTCTTTTGCCCATTTCTGTACTGGATTGTTTTTTGGGTGTTGAGTTTGAGAAGTTCTTTATAGATTTTGGATACTAACCCTTTATCTGATATGTCATTTGCAATTATCTTCTCCCATTCTGTCGGCTGCCTTTTAGTTTTTCTGATTGCTTCCTCCTTTTTTGTTTCTTAAGGATGCATTCCTTGTGGAAACGGAACCTTCCCAGAGGGAAGTGCAAAACTCCTTAAGAAGTTACCAGTGATTTAAATGCTTAATTGTGGTTGGTTCATCATGTCCTTTTCAGAAGTCTAGGGGCCAGCAATAATTTCATAAGAGGACTACATGATGCTCAGGACATTCACTGGGAGGACGTAGATGTGCCCATGGGATCCTTGTTTTCAAAGAATGTAGTTTTTATTCTAATTGAAACATATCCCGACTCAGTCGGGTCACAGCCTCTCTCTAAAGCACAAAAGCAGAATGGGACTTGGCTGGCAAAAGAAAGAGAAATTTGCTTTCTGAGAGATGTCCAGTCACCAGTGTCTTCAACACCTTCTATAGTTTCTTTCATATTACTGGATGTGGAGATTTCTGACTCAGAACAACATTCTAGGGCATTATATGATCTTATGCTATCAAAGGGAGGTCGTCCTCAGTGCGAGCTTGGGGAGAGACAGCTAGCTTCTGCTGAGCACCTACTTTGAAGTGGGAACTTGTCTAAACTTCTGTTAAACCTCATTCTCTTAGTCGGCTTGGGCTGCTCCAACAAATAGCACAGACTGGGTGGCTTACACAACAAATATTTATGTTTCAGTTCTGGAGGCCGGAAGTCCAAGATCAAGGTTCTGGCTAACTGCATTTGCAGTGAGGGCCCACTTCTGGCTTGCACACAGCCACCTTCTCCCTGTGTCCTCACGCAGCCTCTCCCTGGTTCACAGGGAGCAGAGATCCTCTCTCTTCCTTTTCTTAGAAGCCAGCAATCCTACCGGATTGGAACCCCGCCTTTATGACTTCATTTAACCTCAGTATCTCTAAAAGTCCTTTCTCCAAACGCAGTCGCTTTGGGAGTTAGGGCTTCAACATATGAATTTTGGAGGGCACGATTCAGTTCATAGCACCCACTTGGACTCAAGGCAGAGTGTGTTTAAGATAATGAAATAGTTGCGGAAGAGGAAACTGAGGCCACAGAGGTGAAGCAACCGACAAAGAAGCGGCTCGTAGACTCTGGAGTGCCGGCTGGCCGGATCCGGATGCACTCTCTTGGTGAGGATGCCGAGGCCCAGACGCTGGGCTCTCTTCGGAGGATGGGCACGGTGAGGGCTGCACCCCGTCTGTCTGGGCTGAGCCCGAAAGCTTCCTGGAGAAGGGCAGGCACGTAGTGCTTCTCCTGTGTAGGCGTCTGGCAACTTGAAAAGCAAAATTCTGAAAACGCTGAGAGTTCCCTCTGAAATTCATGGCCCCGTTGTGCGCTCCATGGTCCTGAGAGGGGAACAGAGGCTCTAACAAGTGAACGATGTGGGCGAACTCCTGAGAACTTGTGACGGAACCACGGTGCCCGCTCAGGTGACCAGTCGCACCCCTGTCACCTGCGCTAAGTTATTCTCTATCCTACCTGTTCTCAGGGGAGTCGGAGCAGAGCTGTCAAAACCTCGCCGAGGCCGATGAAGCCTTTCCTTTCAGTCACCCACTTAGCATTTGCTCATTCAATATTTGTTAATACCTACAGGGTGTGGGGCCTGCGGGTGCTGGAGGTAAGGAGAGGAGCAGAACAAAGCTGCAAGCCGATTGCCAGCGCTCGGTCCTTCCCAGGAGGCAGGACGTGCAGGGGCCCGGTTACCTGAGGCTTTTGGACAGCCCTGCTGTTGTTTATCCTCACCTGGTCTTCTTTTACTCTTATTTAATGTACTTCATTTCATTTCACTTCATTTAGTTTAGGACAAATGCGGAAGGCCGTGCTGCCAGGGCAGGTAGTGCCACAGAAGGAGCGAATTATAAGGCCCAAGTGGTCCTACGCTGGCAGACGAAACACGGTTAATCGGGCACGCATGTCAGGACGCCCGTAGTCATCCCTGTGCTGTATGATAATCAGGCATAAATGGTCAGCAGGGAACCAAAGTAACTGTGATCAGCACGACTTTTACACAGACACGTGTTTTATTTTATTAGGCCTCTAGCGCTCAGCTCTGGCGTCGCTCTAGCTTTCCCGGTAGTGTGTGTGGGGGACAGAGCTCTTCATCCAGTGTGTTCCATCCGCGGGGCCTTCCTGCGCCCATGGCCCTGCTCCAGGTCCCTTCGGCACCTGCTTACGTTCACCAGGATTCCCACGTTCTCCCCCTCCTCCCTCCAGGTACCTTTGCCCCAGTCCTGAGACCCACGCTCTCGCCCTCCTCCCTCCAGGCGCCTTTGCCCCTGTCCTGAGACCAGTGCTGTAGGAAGAGACTGGGATCCGCAGGGCGTGGGGTCCGTCTCCCAGCGGGAGAAACCAAGCCGGGGAGGAGCGAGATGGCAAATCCACATCCCCTGGACAGCCCTGGGTGCAGGGATGGGAGGGCGGCCGAGGGCTAGGGTGAGGGCTGGATGGTGAGGGCAGGCAGAGAGGAGCGCAGTCCTGAGCCTGTGCCTCTTTCGTATCCGGGCTCCCCTCTGCCGTCCTCCTTAGCACAGTGGTGAGTATCCCCGCCCGT
The DNA here is from genome assembly GCF_022079265.1 of Lynx rufus. Lineage (NCBI taxonomy): Eukaryota > Metazoa > Chordata > Mammalia > Carnivora > Felidae > Lynx > Lynx rufus. The sequence continues at coordinate 3,290,625 of NW_025814826.1, forward strand.
CATATCCGGGCTCCAGGAGCTCTTGATGTGATTGGACGTATAAGGAGGATTTATCCCAAATCCTACACCCCGCCCCCCCCCCCCCTCCACCAGACATTCCTTCAACAGGACACAAAGCTGCCCTTTAATGACTGGAGATGACAATCTGAAATGCAAACGCTGGGAGAATTGCCCCTCTGGCTTGAAAGGGTTGGTTCCAGGATAAATACGCTGCTTTAATTCAGAAAGGGGTTAGGAAGCCAGAGCCCCGGGAGACAAAAGAGGGCAGGACGGACATGCCTTTCAGGAGGGAAGGAGGAAAATGCGATTGGCTCCTGAATCCGGTTCCCGATTGGGCCTCAGGCCTCTGCTTTTCTAGATCTGTTCCAGGCCAGTGGGAGTCGTGGGTTCCGTGCCGTTGGGCTACCTGCACGCCTCAGGTCACGGGCCAGTGCGGCTTCCCTGCTAGAAGAAGTGGCTCTTGGTAGAAACGGATGGCTCACGTGAATACAGCGAGGGAATCGCGGGGAAGCGGTCGAACGCGTCAGGCTCCACATTTCAGGGCAGTTGGTGCTCTGGGTGGAGTTACAGGCATGAGGCCAAAGGTTGGATGCCTTGAAGCCACCCAAGTGGAATGATTCTTGCTGAGAAAAGGGTGGCCGGTGGGCCGGGAGTGAGTGGGGGCGGCTCCGTCCGGCAAGAGGATCCGGTGGGTGGCAATGCACGGCTTTGCAGGGACGGCTTCCACGGAAGGATCGGGGGAAGGCAGGAGGGAGCCCAGGCCAAGAGCAGGCACCGCGTTCCCTGCATCTGCTGTGGACACACGGTCGCCGTCCCGCTGGGGCGGGGGCAAAGCCTGCACCCGGCCAGGGCGTCCCGCACAACCTGCGCGGAGCATGCGAGGACAGCAGGAGACACGCGGGCCAAACTTCAAATTTCCAAGGAGCCCGGGGAGGCAAATAGGCTCCCGATTCACGTTCCTCTAACCGGGGTCCTATCAGTACAACAGAATTACCGATCTCGAGCTAACACTCCTTACTGACGGAGGCAATGTACCCGAAAAGAAACGAGAGACACATGGCTTGCTCTGAATCGTATTTTTTATCGGGTAATATTTAAGGTCAAAGGAAGTAGAAGAAAAAGATTAGAACCCAGAGTAGCCTGACGTAGCACATTCTCTTGTCATGATTGTGTCGACTTCTTGGATCTCACTTGGGAGGTTGCTCTTACTTGGGACAGGGATCTAACTCTTGTCATTTAAGACGCATTTCACAAGGAAACACTGTTCTTGATGTCAAGGAAAAACACTGGTCTCTCTGAAAATCTTAAATTCTCGGAGTCATCTTACCCACTTTCTCCCACCATGGAGAATAACATGTGTTTCTCATAAAGTTGTACTTGTTTATCAAATATGTAAATTAACAACTACCATAGCCATTTTTTGTATTATAAAATATATAAAAAATGTTTTATAGCTGATAGAGAAATTTTCTCCATCAGAAAGGGGGTGGAGGTTGGTCCACGCACCATAACCCTCTGTCTGGAGTGCATTCCATTCCTGGCCCCAATCCAAACTGTAGGCAGTTGGCCCACCTCTTCCTGACTCCCTGTCTCAGTCAGCAGAGGAAGCGGAAATAAATGCCCTGCGGTCACAGGAGCCCTGAGACTCATCTCATCCATGTTTCCTCCATGCGGTCCTTGAGTAGTTGGGACGTGCAGAGATTTAGGACATCAGACCCCGGGGTGGGGGGGGGGGACACGTGTTCTCGAAGAAGCCCCCATTCCCACCCCAAGGATAAATGCACTTTTACCTATTCACGGAGCTAGTTAGACTTGCTGGGAAGGTTGAAGATATTGCTTGAAGTGAATTACCTTTTAATTTAGCTATGAGTTAGGATCGTTGGATCTGCTGTAAATTCATAAATAAGCACAGAATGGTGTCCTTCCTGTCATCTTTGCGCATCTGATCAGTCCCGCTCCCAGATGGTCACTGAGGGTCTTTCTTCCCACAAGGAATGCGACCCTGCCCCACCAGGCCTCGGTCAAGGCTCTCTTCGTGAAAACTTCCCTGATGGACTCTCCCAGTGTGACTTCCTTAGCCATCGAATCAGAGCTACAGCATCTAACTTACATCTCAAAGCAAAATAGTAATTAGTTCCTGTTTAGCACTCACAACGTGCCGCTTACTGTTCCAAGTGCTTTTCGAATGTTAACTCATTCCACGTGCCTAAAACTACAAGACAGATGCCATCATTATCCTCTGTGTGCAGGCGAAGGAAGTGAAGGCCTGAATGTTTACCCGGTTTCTTCAGGTCCCACCGCTTGTCAGAGCTGTGAGGCAAAGCCGTGCTTGTGGGCATCGGGTCCAGCCCCTTTCCATGGGCATGACTACTCTCCTGGGGAGGCCTGGATATGAGAACACACCCTGCCAGGGGTTCCTGGCTGCATATCAGAGTGATCTGGGGAGTCTTTACAAATTAAAAGTTCCTGGGCTTCCCACTCAGAGTCTGCGATTCAGTGAATCAGGGAATGTCTGCAACATTCCTTCAGTGCTTTGAGGGCGAAGCCAAGTTTGGGGACCTTCTTTCCTGCAGCAGGATCCTAAAGGCACAGTAGGTGTAAAATGTGCGTGCGTGTGTGTGTGTGTGTGTGTGTGTGTTGCCTAGCAGAACCCTCAACATCAGAGTTCTCAGATGTATGTGAGTCTGTAGATCAGATGACAAGCCACAGACACAAGGAGAGCTGTCACTGATCCTATCAGATATAGGAAATTTTGACAATGGTGGGCGACTGATTTTAGGGAAATTTAGTGTCGTTTAAAATCAACACTTCTGATGGGAAGGCAGATTCCTCCCAAAGCGTGAGCTCCCAGCTTGGTCATCAGTAACTACGGCGTCCACCAGGTCAGAGTGTGCCCGGCCATGCTCTTGGGTGACGCTGATGTCTACTCTCCAGAAGGACGAGGGCGAGCCAGCCGCGGAGCTGGGACAAAGGAGCCGGTCACTCTCGGTGGAGATGTGGCCTCAAATTGCATTAAGTTAGTTGTCTCGCTGTGTTCCGAAGCCAGATCCAAACACGTTTTTATTTTTATTTATTTTTATTTTATTTATTTTTTTTTTTATGAAATTTATTGACAAATTGGTTTCCATACAACACCCAGTGCTCATCCCTCAAACACCTTTTTAAAAGTATAGCACCTTGTTCATGGCACTGTGTCCACCGAGGGACGTTTTGTTTGGTTCAGAAGATGAACACTCTCTCAGCAGGACTGGCCTCCCCAGCGGGTGAGCGGCTGTCTCACTGCCCTTCCCGACTGCCTCCCTTCCACCAGCGCCCGAAGAAAGACATTTTAATATGAATTCCTGCTCCCTGCAAGCTTCCAAAGTTCACATCTTTCTCTCTTACATCAGAGCAAAACACAAAAAGCAAAAAATCCCAGGGCAGTAACTACCCAGGATTAATTTCCCCTTCCTTTTGGCCCTTCTCTCCTCCTCTAAGGGTTAAGTATGTGGAGGGAAGAATTGCTAGACTTTGTGTCTGTGCTTGGTGGGAACTATTAAATTACCGCTGGATGTTTTTGATTATACCACACATCAGTGCCTGAGCTCCGCGGTCCTGGGAGCCACATGTGCCTTGCCGGCCTGGCCCCCGGCGCCCGGCCCCACGCTCGCTCGCGGGGGCCTCTCCGTGGCACCGAAACAGTGCAAGGATGGGAGCCGGTCCTGGCAAAGCGAAAGGAAGCAGGCAATAAAACCGAGAGCTGAGCGGCTTAGTGGAGCCAGGACGCTGGGGTCTGCTTAATTGCTCTGAAATGAAAAAGATTCGGGGGTTTGCATGAAATCCCCTAGGTACACTTGCCAAGCCTCAAATATTAGATTGAATTACAGTTTCTAATCTCTCCCCTCTCCCGCAGCCATGTGTCTTATTTCTTCTGGAGGTTTGTCCACAGCTTCTGGCCGGGAGGAGAAAGGTTAACCTGAGGGGTGGCCAGGCTCCCCCAGGTCTCGGCAGGCACAAAGGCGCCCTCCGGGAGCCCTCATCTCTGGGCATCCGCCGTCCATTGGTGCCAGTGCCCCAGAAACATCAACAACAAAGGCGCCCCCCCCCCCCAAGCCCAGGAGTGGCCATGCCCTGAGGCTGGCCAGGATCAAAGTGTACCGGTCGCTTCTCTGGGCAGGATCGGTGTCTTTTATCAGAGTCTCAAGGAATCTTGCAAAAATTAAGAAGCACTAATAGAGAAAACAGAAGTATGAGAACACAGGGATTCTCCCGGGAGAGAAGATGATTTTAAGGACTGACGGAAGGAGGGACGGGAAGAGTGGCCGAGGCCGCTGAAGCCTGAAGGGTGGTAGACAGCTGGTATCCAAATGACAGCGAGGGGAGGGGGCACCGCATTCTCCATCTGACCTCACCAGTGGGAAGTGTCTCACTGAGCAATTGAGGGCAGGAAGCCTGGCTGGGGTAGAGAGGATGTAGCACGCAAAGCAGCCCGATGAGTCATGCGAGATGAACACTGGCCTATAATAAGCGCGCAGAATCGTTAGAGGGGGGAAGCCCAGAGCACGGGGGGGGGGGGGGGCTAGGTGGGGCGGGCGGGAGACGGGGCTGGCTACGCGGGCAGGACAAGCCGTGCTGGTGGTGTGGCCTGCGGCTCCTCGGTTCACACTGGCTTCACACTGTCCAGGCAAAGCCTGGAGGGGAAGGCTGGTGTGACCTCTGAGACTGAGCTAGAGGCAGGGACCTGTTCTTGATGGGAACAAGTGCACTGGGGTCATTTCACAAGGTACGGGCTTCCAGGTTGGGGGGGGGGTACAGCAGGTGCCTTCTGGGTGATAGAAACTCTCCGAATTAGGAACGCTGTGGGAATAACAGTGACAGGGGGTGAATCAAGGGAAATTCGGAGGCCACCAAGGCTAATATGTAAGGAAAACAGGGGAGGTCTACCTGAGCGTGAGCTACTGTTGGCACCCTCATGGACGAAGACGTTCTAAGTTTTCTGGTTTACTGAGCACACGGCCTCGTGCGAACCGAATTGGGAGGTTCACTTCTTTTCTACATTCACAGCAATGTGTTCATAATGTCTTCTGTGGCAGGATATTCACTGCTGCCGAGAGGTGGCACTTCTGTGACAAGTGTGGCGTTGCTCTCCTAATGGTCATCCTATTTCTTCCCACCTCTCTGAGGTCCTCCCTGGCATCCTGTGTTTGGCGCATGTTTGTAGTTGCGGGTTGTGGTTTCTTCCTCATCAAGTCTGTGTCGCCTTCTTGTGGTTTTGTCAGAGGGAGAAGGGCCTTGCCCTCGCGTTCTGTCTCTCAAAAATGCCACGTGACAGCATGGCATTCTAGAAGGAGTTGTCCCGACTTTCAGTGTGTGCTATCCCCCCCAAGGCCATGGGAAGTCTACCCCATGCTTCCCTGGCAGACAGAAAACTGGGATCCTGTGACACCGGTCTTCCTGGGATGACTCTTGTCTCCAAGGCACGGCATGGTCTTCAAGGTTAGGACACTTGCTGAACTTCAGGGTGAGGAAAAGCACTGCGGAGGCAGAGAGGCAGATGAGGCACAGAAGGACAATCCAAGTGGCTGTCCAGCTTCCCTAGCCCTCAGAGAGATGAACTATCCACATGCCCTTGTGCCCAGGCTTGTGTCATCACACGAGGAAGGCCGATGCAGCCCGCGGGGGAACGTGGGCTGGCGAACCACTCTTCAGAAGGACGGCACCCGTTGGTGGACCTCGTGGGCATGAGCCTTGCCTCACTCACGCTCACGTGGCGGAAGGGGGGTCTCTGTGTCCTCTGTCTGCAGCTGGATGGAAGGAGGGAGGAGAGACCTAACACACACCCTTGCAGGTACGCCGTGGGCCCTCCAACACACATCATTTGATTTAAGCCTCACAAAAACTTCCAAGGTGCTAATTATTATCCTCATTATTTTATTTTTTATTTTTTAAGTATTTTGTATATATTTAATGTTGATTCACTTCTTGAGAGACAGAGACAGAGTGCGAGGGGGGGGGAGGGTCAGAGAGAGAGGGAGACACAGAATCTGAAACAGCTCCAGGCTCTGAGCTGTCAGCACAGAGCCCGACGCGGGGCTTGAACCCAGGAACCAAGCCGAAATCGGACGCCCAACCGAATGAGCTACCCAGGCACCCCAGTATTTTTTTTTTTTTATCATCCAGGTTGGGAAGAACATTTTTTTAATGCTTATTTACTTTTGAGAGAGAGAGAGAGAGAGAGAGAGCGCATGCGCGCACGAGGTGGGGGGGGCAGAGAGAGAGGGGGACAGAGGATCTGAAGCAGGCTCTGCACTGACAGCAGACAGCCGACGTGGGGCTTGAACTCATGAACCAGGAGACGTGACTTGAGCCACAGTCAGACGCTTAACTGTCTGAGCCACCCAGGCGCCCCATATCATTATTTTAAAGGACAAAAGTAAAGCCCAGAATCATATTAGTTAAGAGAAGCTGCTGTAACAAATAAACCCCCACATGTAAAAGGTTTTAAAAATGGCAAAGGTCTATTTCTCAGGACATTCATTCATCTAAGTCCCAAATGGCTGTTCCTTCCCAAGGGGAAATCTCTTCCAAGCATACTTCAGAGATGGGGTTCCCTCCACCCTTGAGACTTAAGCATTTTCTAGTCTTTTCCAGTGCTTTGACCCTTATGGTGAGATTGATTTGAAATTTAGTGAGAATGGTATTTTAGAACTGGAATGAACCAAGCAATAGATAGTCCAAATGCTATACTTTATTAGTTAAGAAACTGAGATTCAAGGAGATTGAGGGATTGGTCAAGGTCTCAAAGCGAGGTCATATAAAAAATCTGTTTGTGGGGCGCCTGGGTGGCTGGGTCGGTTAAGCGTCCAACTTCGGCTCAGGTCATGATCTCACGGTCCATGAGTTCGAGCCCCGCGTTGGGCTCTGTGCTGACAGCTCGGAGCCTGGAGCCTGTTTCAGATTCTGTGTCTCCCTCTCTCTCTGCCCCTCCCTTGTTCATGCTCTGTCTCTCTCTGTCCCAAAAATGAATAAACGTTAAAAAAAATAAAAAAAATATGTTTGTGCATTCAGTTTTACAGATTTGAGTGAAAATTGCTGAATGGGCCAAGATATAGATAAGGTTCTCCCTCCTCCCCCACAATAAATTAAAACACACACACACACACACACACACACACACACACAAAGAAACCACAAATTCAATTCAGCTTTATTTGTAGATATGAAGCATGGGAGTTCAAAGTTCTAGAAATCCTTGGCATGAATATTTGGGCAAGGAGAAACTAAGGCATGTGGCTGCACGCAATGTAGGAAATGCCTTTCAAGGGAGGTAACAGTAGGTGCTCTTCCCTGCCACTTCAATTTTCACCTGTTTTTCAAAATATTTATCTCTATTGACTAAGAGAAAGTGTTTCCAATAGGTGACAAGTAGGGTTTACTGATTGATCATCACAAGAGCAAATCTGACTGTGTCTTACCTTTGCTATTCCCTATGTTCCCATGAACTGCAGTGTGGGGCAGGATAGGAAAGAGAGAAAGCAAATGGTCCCCAGATATTTATCAGCCCCTCCCCCACTTCACCCCCCCTTCACCCCACCCCTGTCCCCACCCCCAGCCCAGGAAAGCAGGAGATGACCCAGCTTGTAAGACTAGCATACAAGGACTGGCTAGAGGAGAGGGGGGTAGTGGACAGAGAGGAACCCAATGTTTTATTTTATTATTATTTTTTAATGTTTATTTATTAAAAAAATTTTTTTAATGTTTATTTATTTTTGAGAGAGAGAGGAAGAGAGAGAGCGAGGGAGGGGCAGAGAGAGAGGGAGACAGGCTCCCTCCCAGAGCAGGCTCCAGGCTCTGAGCTTCCAGCATGAGCCCGACGTGGGGCTTGAACCCACAGACTGAGAGATCATGACCTGAGCCGAAGTCGGATGCTTAACCGACTTATCCACCCAGGCACCCCATAATGTTTATTTATTTTTGAGACAGAGAGAGAGAGAGAGGGAAAACTAGCAAGGGAGGGGCAGAGAGAGAGGGAGACACAGAATCTGAAGCAGGCTCCAAACTCACCAGGTGAGATCACGACCTAGCCAAAGTTGGACGCTTAACGGATTGAGCCACCCACGTGCTCCAGGAACCCAGTGTTTTAAATAGAAAACAACAGGGGCACCTCGGTGGCTCAGTTGGTTAAGTGTCTGACTTCATCTCGGGTTATGATCTTGTGGTCTGTGAGTTCGAGCCTTGCGTGGGGCTCTGTGCTGACAACTCAGAGCCTGGAGCCTGCTTCGGACTCTGTGTCTCCCTCTCTCTCTGCCCCTTCCCCGCGCGCATTCTGTCTCCCCAAAATGAATAAACGTTAAAAAATTTTAAACAGAAAGCAGCAGATAAAGATGAGTCAAAATAGCTCTGGCCCAAAAATGTATAGGGAGGGGATGAAGAAGTGATAGGGTAAATATCAGCCTTTGATTCTCCTCTATCTAGAGCCGCAGAATGAAATCACTTCTCTCCCTAGGAGATTAAAACCCAGTCTCGCTGTCTCCACCGCAGAATGTCTGCTTTTCTCATTAACTGGACTTCCATGTGTGGAGGATGACATAAACTGTGAAGGGCAACAGGCTGACCAGAACAAAGGTCAGATTGTAATCTCCAAGCATCAGATCTATTTTTTGTCCACACTCTCAACATTCACTTCCTACCACCAAATAATAGGTAGAAGAGAGAATAACAACATAAAACTGTAACAACAATAGGGTGTGATATGCAAGAAAGCCCCGGAGGAGTCTATGTGCCGTTACCAACGCATTTAGGACTGAAATCCCCACCGCTCATTCCTGTCTGGCCGTGACAGCCTGCAGGACGGCCCTGGTGAAACCTGTGACAGTGGGGCCAGGAGACATACGCGGCCTGGTCAGGAGACCATCACCAAAATGGAACGTATGCTTCCTTTATCTGTAGACACAGTCAGCCAGGTTTACGCGATGCCTTTTCTTAAGTGAGAGAAATAATTTGTAAGAGAAAGAGTCATTGGTTTTGAATGCTATATTTCGTCCCTCTTTGGTCGTCTGTGTTTGCCAAATCTACAGAAGTACAAAATTTGAAAAAAAAAAAAGTGCCAAACAACTCACGTTGAAATCTCTTGGAAGATAGACAGTCTTCCAGAAACTCCCCCGTGTTCTCCTTTAAGTTTGACAAGTGGAGAGAAGTGGGTTTGTTGCCCCTGGAACCAGGGGTAACAGAGGTGGAGTTTAAGTCTGAAGTTTGAAGCATTTTGATTCTTATCAATTGTGTAGTTCAAAGTGGAAATAAGTTACATCGATTTCAAGTAAATTTGTTCCCTGAACTGTCTGGGGTCTTGGGTGATTTTAGTAGTAGAATTCTGATGCTAATACCAACAAAGGCAAAAACCCATACAAACCATAGCTCAGAGTGGAGAAATCTCAACTACGACGGAATTTTTAGACATCTCTTTTTAAAGGAGCACCGGCCTGAAAGATCTGGGAGATTTCGTTATAATGTTCAGACCAGTTTCCTGGTAAAGGTAACTGTGTGGCCGGCAATGAAGTCAGAATGAAAAACACACATAGAGCGCGAAGGATAAAAGACATATTTCTTTTCAGCTGCAGAAGTTGCGTGACCAACTGCCTTCTTTTACATTTTAAAATTTTGTTTTATTTTCCGATTTTATTTGGTTTGTAATACTATTTTCCTTGGGCTTGATATGGCAAATGTGCAATACTTTCGGCTGCTTTGGAGAATAAGATGGAAAACCCTGTTTCTAGACAGGAAGAAACAGAGCTCCGCATAAGGCCGAAATGCCATTTGACCCTCACGGTGAAAGCAGCCTGTACATTCCTGCCTGCGGGCTCCTGGAGGGAGGGCCCGCTTGGGTCTCCACAACCCTCCTCCCCGCCTCCTCCCCCTCCTCCTCCCCCTCCCTCCTCCCCAACTTCTCCCAAACTGTGTAAGCTTCAAAGCAGTCCCTAGTAGCTGAGTGACCAAGTCTTGGAAGCTCAACGTTGGGATAAAACTTGGATGTTCTGGAAAAGACTTTGGAGACAGACTGGGGCAGGCGGCAAAACCCAGCTGCATCTAGAAACAGCTCCATTTCAGGGAGGGTTCCTGCGATGATTTTGAGTTGGCGAAATATCTCTTTAAAAAAAAAAAAAAGGCCAGATAGTCTTCTGGCTGCTCTGCTGAGGTTGTGTGTGTGTGTGTGTTTGGAATGAAACCATTTTTATCGTTCAGAAAACTTTCTTTAATAAAAAAAGTTATATATTTTCTTCAGTATTGCAGTCCGGGAGCTAAGGTGTTGAACATGTTACCAGCCAAGAAACCCTATTTGTTGTGACTAACTTAGTCTGATGGCTTGCATTTTTCCTTCCATCTCCCTCCACATTTCTTTTGGTCTTATTAAAAGGATACCCACGCTGACCTCCTGGGTATATTTACGAAAAAAAAAAAAAAAAGATCCTTTTGTCTTAAATTCCATTAGTTTCTGAGCCTCTGGAATTTCACAAGAGGTGTCAAATTTAGCTGACCCCAAACTTTTCACTTGAACAGAAATAGAAGCCTAGAGGGGAAAAGCCATGCTGTGTGCTAAGGATATATGACCCATAAAAAGAACTACAATAGAAAATTTTAAATGATCTTGTTAAGAGCATTATGGCTCCTAAGAGTTCTGTTTCATTCACCTCTGTTGAGTGGGGTGTATAGAACTTTGCTCAGATTTGCTGTGGCTATCTCCTTAAACAACAACAACAACAGCAACAACAAATCATACCCGAAACGAATTTTCATTCACTAGTTCAATGCTTTTACCAATGTTACTTTTTTTCTTTTTTTCACCTCTTTTGTTATCAGTTGCTATTCATTCACTGATCCAATTCTTTTTTTTTTTCTTTTTAATGTTTATTTTTGAGAGAGAGAGACAGACAGAGTGTGAGCAGGGGAGGGACGGAGAGAGAGAGACAGAGAACCCGAAGCAGGCTCACAGCCTGACGTGGGGCTCGAACTCATGAGCCTTGAGATCGTGACCTGAGCCGAAGTCGGTGGCTTAACTGACTGAGCCCCCCAGGCGCCCCTCGTAGATTCAGTTCTTAATGAGTGCTTTTCACGTTTCCACGGGGAATAGAAACATAAACAAGACACTGATCCTACCTGCAAGGAATTTCGTGTCAAGTTCGTAATTTTAAAATTGAAACACTACGTTTCTGATTTTTTGATTCCAATGAAACGATCAGATGTTATTTGCATGGCATGTCTTGAGTGCATCCTACAAATACACATTGGTATTCTACGGCAAACACAAGCTGGTTCTGAGGGACTTTTGCTCAGAGAACTCTCGCTGGTCTTCGGGGTTTGCTCAAAAGACCCTTTGCTATTTCTAGTACGGGACCTGGCACTTGCTGGTGATACCAGAGGTGTAGACGACACGCTTGTTCTTCCTCAGAGTCTGTGCAGTCACGTACAAGACTGCACATGCGCACAGGAAACCGTCCCTGCCGCAGGAACTCTCGGCACAGTGGGGGCAAACGCAGCAAACACCTACCATATGACAAGTTCCGTGACAGAGGTTCATACCAGGTGCCACGATGGGGGGGGGGCGTAGCCGCTAGGACTTCAGAGAAGGGGTGTAGGTAGTCTGTGAAAGCTCACCCAGGAGATGACGCAGGATGTGTGTTCTTCACCAAACCCAGTCTCAAGAAATAACTACGACGCTCCAACACACATGCCTTCTGTCTAAACGAATCCAGTGGTGCTAACGGCCATTCACTTGCAGATACTCTGAGATTCTAGGGGAGCTGTCCTTGGAGTCCCGGACGGTGTAACAGCCTGCCCTCTGCGCTCAGAGGGGAAAACAATTCTTGAAGAATCTCTCTGCTGACTTCAGCACATGTCACCACATCTGCATCAAGACTGACCAAGTCCCATATAAAGTCCTGTAGCGTGCCAGGCACAGCCTGACAGGCACTGGGCGGTCTCAGTCTTGCCCTAGGGGTCTGCCCAAGGGCACAGAGCCGACGGGGGTGCAGCCCAGCTCTCGGGACCCTCTGTCCACTGTATGACATCAGTCTGAGTTATTAGAAATTGGCTTTTTTTTAAGATGAGGGCAGTCTTATGATCATGCAGAATAATAAACTGCTTTACAGGCATCTGAACATTCCTGGCATCTGAAATTCCGTCTCTAGGGATTTCTTCCTCCTGTGAATAGTTGTGAAAAGGGAACACTCCAGCAAGCCTTATCAGTTGTGTATGCAGAGAATATCAGAGGCTCTTATCAGAGCGGGATGTTATGGGGGAGGGGGGCTCTCAGGGTGGGTGTTGCCCAGCTGTCACTGGGCAGGTGAGGGAGGACAGAGCCGCAGGAGCAACGAAAAGGAGCTGAGAACCATGTTACCCACCACATGCTTCTGCTCGGGACATGCTCGAACCGCTTCTCGGATTGGCCGTCGAAATTTGCCGGAACTTTGGTTGTCAATGTGGCAGTGGCAATGAGGGAGGGATGCCTGCTTTCTTTCCTTGTGATCCAGGCCTTAGGTTGTGGACTTTTTGGATGATTCCAGCGGGGTTCTCCTTGTCACCCATAATGGGAACTCGGTACAAAGTGGAGAGAAGCCGGGGTGGGACAGCCTCGCCTTCCCTGCAGGATGGCCTGACCACCGTACCCTATAATACGACCCCTTCCCCTCAGCTCAGGGTGCCCTGTGAAGTGGGCACACTGGAGACGGCCTGGGAGTGTGGCCCGTTTCTGCTGCTGCGGGGAGACTCTGGGCAGATCAGGAGGGGCCGCGTAGGCGGCCTGTGTGCCCAGAGCCGATCGGCACCGCGAGCTGGGACACAATTAACGGGTAACTCTGTCCTCTTCCAGCCTAATTCAGATGTTCCATTAGGAGTCTTTAGAGTTGGGCCAAGCTAGTACAAATATCATTCTGTTTACCTGACCTAGTTAAATGGATTGTTTTTCTTCTTAAAACAAGGAACTGAATTTGTAGCTATTTTCACCCTATAATTATTGCACATGAGAGCTGGAAGGGAAACTTCTGGTTCTTAATTGCTTCATTTTGCAGAGTTGCAGTGTGCCCACGGTGGCCAGAGCACAGGCTTTGGAGGCCTGAGGATCTGGGTCCTGATTCTCAGGTCTTAACCGTGTGAGGTAGACAAGGTTTTGGTGTCTGAGTTTCTTCCTTTCTAGAAAGGGAATCGCAGCACTTACCCTCAGATTGCTGCGAGGATTACGTGAGAAGGGCAGGGTGCTGTGATCTCTGCTATCGGTATTATCGTCATTAAAGGCCCCGTGTGTGCTTAGAAAGACAGGTGCAGGCCCAAAGTGGCCCTCAGCTCTGAGTCTCGTCATTCTACACCGCGTGCCCCGTATTTGTATGTGGCGCTGCTCACAGCCACCCCCTCAGTGTTGCAATGAAAGCAAACCAAGGGCGCGAGCAGCATTCTTTCCCATGTTCATTCCGTGCCCTAGGTAGACGTGCTCCTGGGACACAGAGGAAGGAAACAAGCTTTAAGAAAACACAAGACCTGACATGACTTTCAAGGAAGGCTCTACCCTGTCCCTGTGAAACCTGTGCGATGCCCTTGATTTCTTGAAACCTTGGTTTCCTCAGGTCTAAAATGGGAATGGCAATCGAGCCGCCATCGTGGGGTGACTGGTAGGAGTGGACACTCGATGAGGGTGCTTTGCACAGCGGCTGGCACGTAGCCAGACCCCCCACATGGAGTTACTGATATTTCTGGTAGCATCCTTATCATCATTATGAGGGGCGCTGGCAGGAAACTGAAGTCACCGTCCTCTTCCATCCGAGCGCTGGGAGAGAACCTCAGCAGTCTGCTTCCAGAAACTCCACAGAGTCACAACCTGTAATTAGACGGTCACTTGTGAGGAGCTTGCGTCCCTGCCCGTGTCCCTGCTCCGCAGGGAGCTGGCTGGCTCTGTGAGGCAGGAATCCCATCTGTTTGCTTTTCCTTCTCGGGTCCTGGCTCCTGACCCAGGCACATGGTAGGTGCTCAATAAACATTTGCCGAACAGATGAATACAGAGGGATAACACATTTTTGTTACCTCTCTGGACCATCTCCTTCTGGGACGGTTGAAAGAACACAAGCTCCAGCTGCAGCCTGGGTTCCACTCCTATGCATCTGGCGGACTGTCCTTGGTGGTGCTGCTGACCCTCGTGCCTGGGGCCCTCGGGCGTGCGGTATGGAACTGGTGACCACGCCCGTCCGCCAGAGTCCTTCCGAACGTCCGGGGAAGCAGGGGAGCGTCACCTCGGCAATGTCCCTTTCTTACGAAGACATCTGGGAACAGAAATGGCACGTTGTATGTAGTTCTCTTAATCACTGCATCGGACTTTTAATACCTTTTCCAAAGAGAGGCATTCTCCCGTTTTTCATTAGTTTTGTCTGTATAAACAGATGTGCTGGACATAAATGCACTAAAGTTAAATCCAGTTTCTGAAAACTCATAAAAACTAAATTATGCCAGATTACCAATTTGAGCTTGTATTTCAGCCTTTAGGAGCTGACTACTTGGATTTGCTAAAAACGGGATAGTGTTCTCACTGAGGCATCTTAGGGTGGCTCTCCAGTTTGTGTCTCTTGCTTTTTTATGTTTTTCTTTGCAATCTATCTGCTAGGCTAATCCTGATTCTAGCAAATATCAAAGCAATACCTCGCTTTGATCCTTAGCGATACACCTCGATGAGAGCAGCTTACCCAAGAATAGGTATCAGTCGGTCTTTGAGAATCTCCTCCAAAGACAGTTCTTCCCAGGAAGTACCCTCTCCTAATTCCAGGATCCCAGGAAGGATGCCATGACTTGGGCCTCCTCTCTCACTGCCTCCCACCTCACGGCAATGTAGATGGTGACCTGGCACCGGGCACCCAAGGCCATTATGGAGCATGAGGGCGAGGAGGCCCAGGCCCGAACTGGTCAGTCCACCCCGGCCACGCCCACTGAATTTCTGTCCCTGCAAATTGAAGGTGACGGCTTCTCGCACGCAGCTCACAGAGCAAGGCTGCAGAGGTGGCTCGTGAAGACAGTCTGTGGGAAAAAGATTCCTACGTTTCTGCTGGTGGAAACAAGGATTGTGGACCCACGAAGCGGGTTCCATGCTTTACTTGCTGGGACCCTCCCTGGGGAGCCGCCTCAGAAGGTCTCCGCTCCCCCTAATCAGCTCGCACACGCGGAGGCCGGGCCAGGCCCCGGGCCTGTCCAGCTACCGCCCCGCCCCTCCCCTCCCCCTTTGCATCTGACGCGTTTTGCTGCCTCCGCGACCCTCACCGCCAGCGAGGCCCCACACCTTACTCAGGGGAGGGCTGTGCGCCTTCTGCTCACCCGCGCGGTGACCTCAGTGCGCCCGCACCCGGCCTGGACCTGGGCGCTACGCCGGCCTCGCCCGGTGGGGGGCGCATTCCGCAGCTCTGGCTTCCCCTTTGCCTTGGGTCCCGGGCCCGGGCGCGACCCACCCCGCCCCCGCCCTGGGTCCCAAGTCCCGCGGCGCTGCCCCCGCTCCCGCCCAGCCTCCACCTGCCGCCCGCCCGGCTGCCCGCCTCCCCCGCGCTTCGCTGGCGCCAGCCGCTGGATGGGTCTTGCACTTTGATTATTTGTGTTAACAGTTAATTTAGCACCGCGGCCACGTGTGCCAAAGCTGCCTCCACTTCCTGCGGGCTCCCAACAAATGGCACTTTTATGAGACCTTTGGAAGCGACTCCCGGGCCGTCTCTGGCGTCGGTGGCCTCGGCCTGGGCGCACAGACCCCGCTCCTCTCGCCCTCCGACCTCCGCCGGGCGCCCCCTCTGATCGCGCCACGTCGCAGCTGCGGTCCAGGGGCGTTTGCAGGAAAAGAGCTATTTCTGGCCACCCCGCCCCTGCAGCCGCCGCGCTGTCTGATCTAGCGGAGATTTACGGGGCCGGGCCTGCGCGCTCGGCGGCGGCGCTTTCCCGGACGCCCGCGTGCGCCGGGGGCCTGGGGTCACACGCTGTGCGCTTGGGGTCCTAGCGGAAGGCCGGCCGCCGTCGTCACCCGCGCGGCGCACTCCCCGCCCCGCCCCCGCCTGGGGCCCCCAGTAGTTGCGTCAAATGCGGACACGCGCACAGAACCTTTCGGATTGCGTTCGGCTCCCTGCGACACCCCCTCCGTCCCTCGGCTCCAATGCCTCTCGGTCTTCTCCGGGGTGGTGCCTTTTGCTAAAGCTGCCTTGATGGCGTGAAACCCGCGTTTTGGCTTGTAATCCCTTCCTAAGTTTTTTTTCCGAAGTTTGGTATTTCGCAGCAAGGAGAGTGAGATGGCGCCTCCTGGGACTTACAGGGAGGAGGCCTTGGATACTCATCAGAGTTTTCTAAATTCCGGCTCTTCTTTTAAAGAACCCATTTTCCCCTTGCTTAGACTTTTTAATATGGATGCTGCAGAATACTATTAATGTGTAGTCTTTCACTTATGGGGAGAACTCTAGTCATGTTTGCAGCGAATGTTCTGGCACAGAGAAGGGGCTCTGTGAGCTGCTAGTCAGGGCTTAGAAAGAGGGGTCAGGCGTGAGCTGGCGGGGACCGTCTTTCCTGGCCCAACAGACCCAGTAAGCCTACGCGAACATTAGCGTACGTTGGGGGTTGCAATCCGCTTTGCCATCACTGCGGAGTAGCTGAGAGCAGGGATTGCCCTCCTCGGGCTGAAATTTCTGCATCTCCCGCCTTCTTCGTTCCATTTCGGGTGGCTGGAACCTGGGCCCCTCCAGTTCTCGGGGAAGGTTTCTAAGACAGACTGTAAACGGTGCAATTACCTTTTGTGTTGGGGCGGGGCGGGCATTTAACCTCACTTCTTTCTGTTTGACTCTTAACCTTCCACTTTCTCTGACCGTTCAGATCGAATGTCCCACCATAAGGTACCCACGTAGCCAACTACCATTTGGCAAAAACCCTAATTCCTCCGTTGAAATGAGCGTGTTTGGGTTGACCCCACACCCCGAAGAGACAGAAGTGCCTGTTTCTAGACGGAAGTGTCAACGCATGCTTTGAGCCCGTGTCTGTGTATTGTGACACCTGACCAGGGATAATGAAATCCATCTTCCATATCCACAGTGCGAAAACTATGTTTCTGAAGGTCACCAGTGGCCTCCAGAGTGTCGTATTGGATGGTCAAGACTTAATCCTCGTTCCCATTAAGTTCTCAAGATTATTTGACAAGACTGACCGACCAGACTCTCTCTGGAAACTCCTCTGATCTTGTAGCCACAAACCAACTCCCTCCTTCCTTTTTCTACTCCTGTCCCCTGACTGGATGGGTGCAGGCTGCATTTTCAACACTTGTCTTCTTGCAGATGACTCTAAAATCGAAATGCTTAGTCCTAAACACCAGGTCCACGTTTCTAACTAAATCAGACATTTATGAGTGGTTGAATCGCCATCATCTGGAATGTAACGTGTTCATTCATTTGTTCAAATGATGCTGATAGCCTAGTGGTCTCTCTTCTTGGTGCTGGGGACACAGTAGTGAAAAAATGAAACATCAAGTTCCTGCAGTGATAGAGGTGAGAATCGACTGGCAGGAAGCTCCCCGGGACCCAGGACCTGTTAGGCTTCTCATCTCCTGGGATCAGACATTGGAGTCTGTTTAATTTTCCTATCGTTTATTTCTTACATTCCATCAAGGCCTATTGGTTCTTCATTCACAATATCCTTCTAATCCATTCTTCTCTTTTTGTTCTCTCCTTTTTGTTCTCTTTTTCTTCTTCCTTTTGAATTCTTTGCTTCTAGATTCTTCAGACCTCCCCCCCCTCCACCCCCCCGTGTAGCTGTGATCTTTTCTCCCCTTGCAGCTAGATTATTCCAAAAGTACGGATCTGATCAATTCAACTGTTCATTAAACAAGTATATTAAGAACGTATTATATGCTGGATACAAGACTAAGGGCTGAGTTTACATGGAAAGAAAGAGACATCTCACCATCTACCTCACAGAGACCTGGACTGAAAGCCTAATTAAAATACAGCGCGATAATAAGCTAGAACTATGATTCTCTATCATCCACTAGATTAAATTTCCGTGTTTTTTAATTTTTATTTACTTATTTATTTATTTATTTTTTTATTTTTTTCACCATGGATCCAAAGCTTGCCACCACCTGGGCCTAACCTAGTGTCCCAGCTTCCTTTAATCTGCTTCCTGTCCTCACGGCCACACTGTGCTAAGTGCCTCTTCCGGAGCGTGCCCCACCTTTCCTGCCATTCTGTTTTGCCTCTGCCGTTGCTGTTTGCCTGCAATGCCCTCGCCTTACCATCACTGTCACTTCAAATTCAATCTATCCTCTAGAACCGAGCTGAAGTCCCATGTTTTCCAAGTAAAGTCCCATGTTTTTCCAACTGAAAGTCTTAGCCCCTTTCCCAAGGTTTTTTTTTTTTTTAGCATTCTGTTTGGGTCCGTTCCATGACATCATCAGACACTGCCAAATATTGGGGTTACTTGCACCCTTGTACCCCGCTATCCCGTAAGTTCCCTGAGCACAGACGCCCTAGTCTTTATCTTTTTATACTCTACAGTCACACCGTAGCATATCAACCTGCAG
Organism: Lynx rufus; assembly: GCF_022079265.1. NCBI lineage: Eukaryota > Metazoa > Chordata > Mammalia > Carnivora > Felidae > Lynx > Lynx rufus. The sequence continues at coordinate 3,309,166 of NW_025814826.1, forward strand.
ATGTGAACCCGGAATGAATACTTTTGAGTGAATAGCTACTTGAGGGGTTCACAGAGGAAGTAGACTTCTTTGGGGGCTTACGAGGGGGGACATATTCCAGGTTACTGATATGAAGGATGAAGGATCCTTTCTGAGAAGAGAGGAGGTTATACACGTATAAGGTATTGGATAGAACCCACAGACAGAGAGAAGACAGCAGCATATGGATGGAACAGGGACCCGAGTTGCAGAGGCTCGTGTCTTTAACCAAGTGTATTTTCAATTAGAATTTAAATATGATTGTGTCAGAGACCCCCCAGAGGAAAAAGACCTGATTTTACACGAGCTAAAGGGAATGCTTCAACCCTGGTCTCAGGGTGAAATTAGAATAGCCCAGCCCAGAAGAACAGTAGCCCCAGAGACTAAAGAGAAGTAATGACGAGAAGCTTTCACAAATTAGCGAATTCTTTTAACCGGTTAACTGAGTGATGCACTTTGTTCTTTTCTAATCTCTGCTGTACATAATTTGTACCCTGACTTTTCTGCTTGCTCCCAGGGGGCCCATTTTCTATGGAAGAACCATGGAGACTGACCTTCAAAAGGACGAAGGATTGTAGGGATCACAGAAACACAGATGACCTCCTTACATTGTGGTTGAGGGAAGCAGGTTTTCAGTAGGTCATTAGTGGCAGAGTGGGGATATGGTCCTTTCTGTTGCATTTACAAGGTGGAGTTTTTGAGGATGCTTTCCATTGCAAGTCATTGAAAAGAGCATCTCAAAGTGGCTTTCAAAAGCAAAGAAAGGTATTTCTCGTCTCTCTGAAAAGCCACAGGGAAGGCAGGCTCCAGGTGGGCGACCCTTTCTTGGTGGAACCTGTCGTCTGCCTCGGTGTTGAGGCTCACTGGCTGCAGGGAGAGTTCCAGAACCTTCTCTCACAAGGTTCTGGGGGATGTCAGCTTGACTTAGATGACTCAGGGCTCACTCACGGAGCTGGACATGCGGTCAGATTTCCCTGAGCTCTGTGAGCTATCTAGGCGGCTTCTTCCAAAAGGGGTAAGAGGGAGGGATGCTTGGGAAGCACCAGAGAATGGCCTGGAAAAAGGAGGGCAGTTCTTCACACGCATCATGCTCGGGAGCCTACACAGCATCCAACAACTTACAGAGAATGTTGGTTGAGTTTTGAGTGCCTAGAGGACAGATATGTTACTTTTTAAAAACCACATCTGGCCTCTTAAAGCACGATCCCGGCCTGGCAATCTGGGTCTGGGCCGGCCGTGCAGCTCTGGTCACATTTCACCCACCCAGGTCTGCATGCGTCCTGCCTTTCCTCCAGTCCCTCCCACCTCAGTTACCGGCTGGCTCTCTCTGCACGTTCTGTCTTCCGTTGTCTGTCTTTTCCCCATCAGTCTTTTCTCTTTCTTCCGTGGATGCACGTGCCTGGTATACACACTGGAGTGGCATTTACATTCTGAGTTGAAGCAAATATTTAGGAAACTGGGGGGGAGGTGCGTTAAAGCCTTTTCCATTCCTGGGGCACCCGGGTGGCTCAGTCAGTTGGGCATCCGACTTCGGCTCAGGTCATGATCTCACGGCTCGTGAGTTCGAGCCCCGCGTCGGGCTCTGTGCTGACAGCTCAGAGCCTGGAGCCCGCTTCGGATTCGGTGTCTCCCTCTGCCCCTCCCCCACCTCATACTCTGTCTGTCTCTGTCTCAAAAATAAACATTAAAAAAGTAAAAAAAACACAAAAAACCACAAAAATCCTTTTCCGTTCTAATCTTTTTAGTGCTGACTACTCTGTATTGAGCAAACCCCTGGACCGGACGTTATCTCATTGGAGCCCAGCAAGAGCTCTGTGACGGGGCTGTTGAGACACTTGACTAAAATCATATAAATTGTTGGGGTTCTGGATTCAACCCCTATGCTTTTATCTTTACAATGTCTTGCCAAAGTCTATCTCATTGACAGAGATTTCGTACTGCCTAGTTTTTGGTCACTGGCATGGTGGCCTAGCAAAGGTCAGCATCTACAACCCACCAAAGAGGCCTTGCTGTTTTCCAAAGACTCCCCTCTTGTACATTTAATGTGGTCTGCCTGGGAACGCTGCACTCTGTACAGTGGAACGGTCCTCCCTGGTGGAGATCAGGGGCCATCTGTGCCTCTAACACATGTTTACATGTGGGTCGAGATACCATAGACCGATTGTCCGGAGGCTAGCTTCTTCGGGACTGGGCGTCCTGCGCTGTCATGGAGGGACCTCGTGGTGCCACAGCCTTCGTGGTTGACGAGCAAAGCAGGAAGGAGACAGTTGAGCCTGGCCTTGGTTGGACATTCGCTTTACCTGTTTGCATCCTGCCGTGACTCTTGCCACGTCGACATTGCCTACGCTGTGCCCATATATACTGCCCAGGCTGGTGGCAGTGCTTCTAAAAAGACAACAGGCCCAGGTGTGTGAAGAATGATCTGGCGTCTGGGACTCTCATCATGACAAAGTATCCCAGGGAAAAAATCACTGGCTTCCTGACTTAGGTTAAAATTAGCACCGTGGGGTTATTAACCAAGAGGCACTGAGCCCTGTTCTTCACATCCTCCCTGGATTCTCTGAGCTACTCCATACCTTTCAACGAATCGCTGTTTGCTTTAAGTTGGCCGAACATGTTTCCGTTTCTTGCAATCAAAGAGAACTGAAACCACGATGAGACAGCAGGTAGGTGGTGGTTTAGAAAGCACAGAAATACGATTTGCTACTCGATCATCTCAGACAAATAATGCCAGCCTGGCATCCCAGCCTGTGTCTGTGAAGAAGCCACTTCAGGAATACACTGTTTAAATCATTTGCCTTGAGAGAGGGCCTCGTGGAAACAGACCGTGATAATAGATCCAGCCTATCTGTTGGCAGCTTCTTAACCTTCTTACCGGTATCTATGCCCCCAGCTTCCATCTGACTCTGTGAAATACGCCTACTTGCCTACGCTGCACGACCTCTGAACCTCAGATTCCTGGACCGAGCTGCAGCTACAGATAAAGACGAAGGGAAAAACAAAAGTAGAGGTACTGGTTTTCGAATGAGGATCAGGGATGGAATTTAGAGGAAAAATATATTTGGGTCTCTAGAGGGTATCTGTAGACATTGGAATCCCCCTCCTCCCTCTATCGAAAGGTTTCTTGTGCATTCCAACGACCAGAGGGTCAACACTAAGACTTTAATCCTCCAGCAGGCCAAAGGAAGGGTCAGTAGGCACGGTGGCTCTGTTAGTAAAGCAGCAAAGAGTTCTAAGACATTGGTGGGCAAGGCCTTTAGGGATCAGCAGCCTTCCCTCGCTTAGTAGGTGGAGACCCTGAAGTCCAGAGGAGTGAAACTGAGGTGAAGCGTCCCCCAGTGGTGGTGCCTTCTGCCAGGGTCAGGGGAGCGCATCTTGTGTGTTAGCCTCGCTGTCCTTGGTTTGAGATTCACTGGGCCAGGTGGACACGGAACGCCCCACAAGAAACAGACAGAGTTGAAGAAAGGCAAGTTGGCCAAAACGAAAGATGCACTGACTGATGGCTGTGTCCCTTGGTGCCCTGATGATGTCGAGCTGGACTCTCACACGTTGTCCCCAGAGGTCTTATCATTGTCACTCTGCTTGGGAATAAACAACTGTTCGAGGCTTTGATCAGTTGGAAGTACATCATTGCACTTATCTGAACATAAACAGACTGCAGGAGGTTACGGAAGAAGAAATGTAACTTGATTACGCATTGAGCTGGATTTATAGGCATGTAGGATTAGAAGTAGAACCATGAGAAGTTTGGGGGTTTGCAGTTAATGGAGTGTTTCCATGAACTTGGGTTTTTTTTTTCTCCCTATAGTTACAGGCTTTGCATTTCTCGGTATTGTTTTGTACATTCTTGGTTTGAATGAAAGGTTCTCCTCACTCATTGGTCTTAATTTGATGCCAGAATCAAGTTTCTAGGGAGTAAATGACAGTTGACATTCACGGTCACCGATTCAGTCGTTGTGAGAAAGGAAACCAAATCCAGAACCATGCCGGCCCAACCTGCCTTCATGTGTACTGCCGGTGTCGTGAAACTATGGATAAAGAGAGGAAAACAAGTCGCTCTTCTGGAAGTGGTCGCAGGTCGTCCCCAAACTGCCACGTGGCTAGTGGAGACGTGCCGTGCTCTCTCTGGGCTTTCTTCAGCTCACCTCTCCTGGCAAGGACGAGTCGGGAGCCTCCTCCGTCTCTTCACTTCTGCCTCAAACAGCTTCCTCTACACCGAAGGCCGTCCCATGTCTTAGTTCCTAGGATCCTCTTGGAAGGAAACTCTCGGGGGGTTTCTGCATGCTCCAATTTGTGTTTTTACTTGGTTTGTGAGATGATGTTGTTTAAATCATTTCCTAGATTGACTTCAAACACTGTTAGACTCTCAGTCCATGAGGGGCTGTCTGATCTGTCTGGAACATGTAAGGAATTAGTGCTTTCTGGCACAGAAAAAAAAACAACAACCCATTCTTGGATAATATTTTGAGCACCACAGAGAAGGGCTTTCTCGCAGAGATCTGCATGGGGTGTTATGTTCTCATCCGGAGATTTAAGATGCTTTGACTTTTAAAAGAATAATGGGTTTGTTTTTTTCCCCTCCGTGGGGGAACTTTCTCATCTTCCCTGCCCCCTGCTTAAGCTAAGAACCACGATGCAGAATTCGGAGGCTTCTCGAGATTTTTACTTAAAATCTAGTAGCTTTGGTCTCCAAGTGCTAAATGGCGTGGAATGAAAATGCTGAAAGTACCCGCGTGTCGCAGCCAGTGATTCTCATATTCATTCAGGAGCCTGATGAGCTGCCCCCGGTCAGTGGGAGAAGTGGGACCGATCCCCCGAGGACACTGTGAGCTGACAGCTTCTGAGGAGCTTGGAGCTCAGGGCCCTTGACTCGGAGTCAAACTCCAAGTTCCAGGATGGAACAGAGACTTAGTGTCACATTAAAGTATCAAAATGTATGGTTGCTTCTCCATCAGGCTACTTAATTTGCATGCAGTGAAAGCTATGTTGCTTCTTGTCAAATCTGCGTGGAAATACACTAAATTTCCCAGGAAACCCATAAAGGATAGATGTAGGGGAAGACTCTGTGGCAGGCTGGGAGCGCTTGCGTGGACACGCATCCACGGACTTGCCGTGTACACGCGCTCCTGCTGGGAATCAGAACGTGTGTCTGCTCTTACAGCGACTCTGGGCCCTTGTTCAGGGCACCCACGCCTCACCCCTGTGGCACCGAAGCCACCCCACCTAACGACTGTGAATCACTGGGCAAATCCCGGTGGGTGCCTTGTGTTTCCCTACTTCGAACACAGTCCTTCTGTGCCACTTGGGTGTGGGGATCCTTGTTCTCTGGGGCCCCTGCCCACTGCAGGTGTCAGGGGAATCAGAAGAATTTTAAACCTGCCTCGGAGGACACTTGTGTCACCAGATGCAGCTGGTGCATTTTTGAGTTTCCTGAATTTCCCGAGCTGTGTCCTGTGCCCCGGGCGTCGACTGGTACGTCGCCTAAAACACTGTGTCTCATCCTCACAACACTTCGGTAAGGTCTAGACCATTTTCTCTACTTTATAAAAAAGGCAACTGAGTCACAGAGAGAGAGAGAGAGAGAGAGAGACTAGAGAACCTGGCCAAAATTTCATAGCGAGGGACAGGTGTGGGTGGGATTTAGATGCAGGTCTACTTGGCTGAACTCTGTGCTTTTTCTCTCAAAGTGCGCTGTCTCCCCCGGCTGGTATGGGGACGGTGGAGAAGGGGGGCCCGAATGGGAAAGTGTCTCCTGCTGTGTAAGGTCCGTGTTTTCCTAGCCTCCATGCCATCCCCTGGAATCCGCTGCCATTTACGCGGAAGGTGTGACGTCAACACTCTTAGTGTGCCATGATGCAAAATCAGAGGAGTAAGAAAGAAGATGACTAACGTGAGAAAAGCCAGTGTGGCGTCTGGTGCCTCGATGACTCATTTGTGTTCCATCAGGACGTCAGGTGGCTCGCCGTAGTGACTCGCACAGGCTACCTCTGCCTGGTGCGCACGGCTGGCCGTTGTCGTCTTCTTGGGCAGGGGTGTCTCCGTGGGACACGCGTGTAGCAGGCCTAGGCACCGCCCTCCCCGGGCCTCCTGTGTACTCCGGCCTTGTGTGTGGGCAGCCCTCGATTCCCGGGCCGGTGCCAAGATCTCGCTTGGCCGAAGGGCACCCCCAGATGTTTTTTGCCCCCGCGTTTGGAGAACCCGCTGCAGCCACAGAAACCTAACTCGCTTGAGAAGCTGGAACCTGGGTTCCACTTGCCTCACAGCTAAGTAAGCCGCATTCTTCTCATCTGGGCCAGATCAGCAATCACGCCTCCTCACTGCAAAAATGAGACCTCACCCTTCTCAGTTAGAGTCCTCTCACTTTGCCATCCCCACAGGAATAATCTAGAAGAAGTGTACAGTTACAAAAAGAAAACGCACCATATTGTGATGTGGAGAAATTGGAATCCCTTTTCAAAGTGGTATTTGCTTCGGAAAATGTGAGAAAAAAGAAACGACAATTTCTCTTTTTCGCCTCTCCCTCTCGATCTCTCACTGTCTTCCTCTGCACACATATGGACGCACACACACACGCACACACACACAGCTACAAGCATTGGTGGGGACCGCTCCCTGTTGCAAGCGAAGCTGCTGAGAAAGCACACGCCAGCCACGGTGGTGAAGTCATGCAAATGCTATGCCCCCAAAGGCCACAGGAATTGTGGAAAGATTTGTGTAAATATCTCATGCATTCTTGTGATCTAAGGTTTATGGAAATGAAAACCACAATCGAAAAGCCAATGCCACATTTATTCCCCCTTCTTCCTTTTCTCCTTTAGAATAAATTCATAGAACATTTTCTGGAGCAGCCAAGAAAATAAATTATTTCAACTCTATTACCGGGAAGACCTGAACCGAAGTGCACTGTTTAAGCAGGTTAAACAGGATCTGCTTGGGAAACAGATGAGCCAACACGGCCGGTGTCCCGGCTGCCCACTGGGCCGGAGTCCTGAGCTGTGCGGACAGGAATGGCTCCCTCGTTTCCCCCATATGCAGATGGTATTGGGAGGGCTAATGCTCAGTTGGTGCAAACCTCATCTCGCTCCCATGGACTCCAGGCTTGTTTTCCTCATCTCTCCTTCCTTAATCTTGTGGGGAACACTGGAACTGGAATGTCTCACATACTCAGCACAGCTCAGACACTCAACTTGCTGGAGCGTCCCTGGCACCAAGTTTAAAGAAACCTTCAAGGAACACATGGTCTTCCACACACAGCTGGGGCTACGACACCGCCCCCCCCCGCCCCCCCCCCCCCCCAGGATCCCAGCCGCTGGCCTTCGGGAGTCCTCTCTGCCTTGGCCGCTTGGCAGGCCTGAGGGTGAGGAGGAACTCCCTCCGGGGAGGAGGCTGGGGTGCTCTAGGCTTATGCTCGCCCCTTCCCTCATACCTTGTTTAACACAGCACGGAAGTCGGAGCAATAGCACAGTGAGAACACGTTTCGGGCCTAAGGTTTATGATGCACTTGGGTGTAGTATTGGAGTGTTCATTTAATTCTTGCCTCAAGTTTTTCTGACTTATGAGATGGAGCAGTGGGCTAAATCTGGGCCACCCTGGCTTCCTGCTTTCTCCTGCCCCTCACCTTCCTCCGCTCATCTTCTGTTGATGCGTGTCTGTCGTACACGGGATGGACTCGGTTTGGGAACGTGCAAGGCAGGAAACAACACTATTTTTACTTAATCTGAGAGTTGAAGATCCTCTCACTGTCCTGGGGTGGGGTCTTGGCCAGAACTCATAGCTCTCTTGTTCGCTTTCAGGTATTAAAAGTTCAGCCTGAATTAAATAAAAACTCATCTCTCATCTAATTGGACTGCCCCTCACCCTGGTCCTAGATCTCAGTTCCTGATCTCTGCCTGGGACCCGGCATTGGGGAGAGGGAAATTTTCTCCTTCCTGTCTGCCTCCTCTGGAATTAGGGCTGGGGAAGGAGGGAAGTTTCCGACAGGAAGGTCCTTTTTTCTAATATAGCTGTTATCTAACTTCGGTGCCCTCTCTGGCTGCCCAGATCCTGGCTTTGCCTTCGCATAGATGCTCCAGTGGATTCTTTGGAAAACACTCATTTTGAAAGAGGCTCTCAAATGCCGAGCTGTTTTCTGCCACACTTGCTCGGTCCAGCTGACTACTTTGATTCGCTCTTGACTTCTGTTCCCACAGCACCCCCCACCCGGACTCTTTCTGCTGGGTTGCCTCACTCTGGAGCCCTCTCAGGGCAGCATCATTTCAAGAAAGCTTAAGCACAGCCACTGGCGCACCATGCAATCTGGCTCATGGTGACGCAGACCGTGTCCTGTGTCACAGGAAGAAATGCAGCCCCTGTCGCAACTTGTCGTCCTTGCTCTGCTGTCCGTCACAGGAGCTCGCGCAGCTTCTCATGGTTAGGACGTTCCAACAAGCAGCAAGAGCACTCATCCAACTCCTGAAGACCTCTCTGACCGGACCAGCAGGTCCCTGTCCGCGAAGTACCCTCATCTGGTTTGCGGTACATGTCTTGGGGGATGAGAATACCGTAGCACTTCCCCTCCCACTAGGCTAAACACTTTTATCACAGAAAGATCCCTTTTTGGGAGGGTGGGTCAACAAAATGACAAAGTAGGCAGCCCCCTCCCTTCCACAAAAATGTGAAAAAATGAGCAGAAACCATCAGAATGAACTTCTTAAGAACTCTAAAAAGTGGTCAAAAGTTTATAGCGACCAAGAGAATGGCGAATCAAGGAAAACAAGTGTTTAAAGTGGTGTAGCATCTTTGTGGCATTTTTATTTTATTAAAAAATTTTTTTTAATGTTTATTTATTTTTGAGAGAGAGAGAGAGCAAGCCGGGGAGGGGCAGAGAGAGAGGGAGACACAGAATCCGAAGCAGGCTCCAGGCGCTGAGCTGTCAGCACAGAGCCCGACGCGGGGCTCGAACTCACGAACTGTGAGACCATGACCTGAACCGAAGTCAGACGCTTAGCCGCCTGAGCCACCCAGGTGCCCCTTTGTGGCATTTTTAGTAGCCTTACCACACACCCCTTATAGTTGATGTCAGTCTTTGAAGAAGGCAGACTAAATTTCCCGAGTGGGACCCTGTTCTCCGACTCCAGACCTTATTTGAAAATTACTGTGTTTGTCTTCTTCTTACCTTTCTGGGAACTACTTGGAGGACTGACGCAAGGTGTTTGTCTCTGTTTCACCTAACTGGGCAGAAAAAGTAGTGGGCATTTGTGGAAAACATTGTGAGGCAAACAAACAATTCACAGCCTCCTGAGCAAAAGACTATAGTTGAAACACATACTAGATCACTTAAATCCTGGGAGGGAAACCTGAAGAGAGCTTTGTGTGTGTGTGTGTGTGTGTGTGTGTACGTGTGTGTATTAAATCAGGGCATTCCAAAGCACCTGCGTATAGCATGACATTTAGAAAGTAACATGCATGCGTGCCCAGGGAAAAACTCATTAACCGGAAAGTTCTGAGACTTTTACCACGGACTAATCTACAGACTCAGTGCAAGCAGGAAATGAAGGCTAAAGCAACACTGCTAACAGATTGTCTAAGTGTTGAAGGAGTGCCCCAGCACAGGGTCAATCTTCTAAGATTACTAGAGATTTGTTTTGTTTTGCTTTGTTTTTTAGCTGTTGTGGCATTCAAAGAAATCTGTCAGGACACCCGTTGAAAGCAAGCTAAAGGAACAGTTTTCAGTCACCACACATGACTTGGAATACGGTATTTGGAAAAAAAAAGTTTGGTTAAGTCATTACACAAATAGATGACTACAGCCTTCAAAACAAAAACACCAAACTGTCGGGAAGGAGAAGAATCTGATTTCCAGAGGAACCACCCTATAATATTTAAATATCCAATTTTCAGTAAGAAATCACACATACAAAGAAATCAGAAAGTGTGGCTCATTGAAAGAGACAAAATAAACGGCTACAAATCATCCCTGAGAAAACTCAGACATTCAAGTTACTACACAAAGATTTAAGTCACCTGTCTTAAATATGTTCATAGAGCTAATGGAAATTATGGACAAAGAGCTAAAGGAAGCCAGATGGAAATTATTAAAAAGAACTAAATAGAAATTCTGGAGCTAAAAAGTACAATAACTGAACTGAAAAATTCGCTGGAGAATTTCCACATCAGATTCAACCAGACCGAACAAAGAGTCAGAAAAATTGAAAATAGAACAATTGAAATTATATAATCTGTGGAATAGAAAGAAAAAAAATGAAGAAAAAAAAGTAGTGCCCATGGGGCTTGTGAGATATTAAAAAAATCAACATATGCATTATGGGATTCCCAGAAGGAGAGGAGAGCTAGACAAAAAGGCAGAAGGAATATTTGAAGAAATAATGGCTGAAGTTTTCCCAAACAGGAGAAGGAATGAATTTATAAAATCAAGAAGCTCAATAAACTCCAAGTAAGATAAATGGAAAGAAATTCACATTGAGACACATTACATAATTGTTGAAAGCCAAAGGCAATGAGAAAATCTTGAAAACAGCAGGAGAGAAGTGACTCATCACAAGAGATGATGAGATCCTCAATTATTTCTCATCAGGAACATGGAGGAAAGATGACACATTTAAAATGTGGAAGGAAAAAAAAACCCTATCAACCAAGAATTCTGTATCTGGGAAGACCACCCTCAAAAATGAAAGACAAATTAAGACATTCCTGATAAAAGCTCGGGGAATTTGTTATCAGTAGGCTTTCCTTACAAGAAATACAAAGGGAACAAAGTGAAAGGACACTAGACAATAACTTTGAAGCCAGATGAACCAACAAAGATCTCCAGGAAAGATAGCCCTGTAGGTAAGTATGAAAGCCAATACAATTGCATTTTTGGTTTGTAATGCTACTTTTTATTCTCTATATTATTTAAAGACATATGTATAAAAACAACTAGAAATCTGTTATTGGACACACAACTTATACAAATGTAATTTGTGACAACACAAATGAAAGGGGAAAGAACTGTATAGGAGCAAAGTTTTTGTATTCTACTGAAGTTGAGTAGGTATCAATGATGGCAAAATTGTTATAAATTTGGGATGTTGACTGTAATCTCCGTTATAGCAACACAACAAAACTAAAAAAATATATGAAAGAAAATGAGAAAGGAATCTAAATGGTTTACTAGAAAAAAAATCCTACAAAATACAAAAGAAGACAGCAATGGAGGAAATGAGGGATAAAAATGGAACAAGACATACAGAAAACAAATGTGAAAATATCAGAAGGAGATCCTTACTTACTTATTAGTCCTTCTTTTCCTACATTTAATTACATTAAATGCAGATATATTATATTAAATGCAAACTCTTCATTTCAAAATACAGATATTAACAAGTGAATAAAATACACAATCCAGTATCCTTTCATGATAAAAATTCTCATCAAAATAGGAATAGAAGGAAACTTCTTCAACAATATAAAAGTCACTTATGAAAAACCCACACCTGACATCCCATTTAGAGTGGTGAAAGGTTGCAATCTTTCCCCATAAGGATATCTGCTTTTACCACTGCAATTCGACATTGTATTAGAAATAGCCATGGATATTAGGCAAGAAGATAGGAAAAGACATCCACAGTGGAAAGTGAAAAGTAAAGCAATCTTTATTTTCAGATCATGTGATCCTATATATATATATATATATATATATATAAAATACCAAAGAACCCACAAGAAAACTGCTAGAGCTAATAAACACATTCAACAAAGTTATAGGGTATAATATCAACACACAAAAATCAATTGTGTTTTTATACACCAGTAATGAGCAAGCCAAAAAAGGGAACAAGATAAGTTCATTTAAAATATCATCCAGAAGAATAAAATACTTAGGAATCAATTGAACCAAATAGGTGAAAGACTCATCCAGTGAAAACTACAAAACATTGCTGAAAGAAATTAAAGAAGACAAATAAATGGAAAGATAGCCTAAGTGCATGGATTAAAAGACTTAATATTGTTAAGATGTTAATTCTACCCAAAACAATCTATAAATTCAATGTTTTCTTTATTAAAATTCCAATGACTTTTTTTTTTTGCACAAAAGGAAAAGCCAATCCTCAAATTAATATTGAAACATAGACGATTTTGAATAACCAAAACAATCTTGAAAAAGGAAAACAAAATTGGATAACACATATGTCCTTATTTCAAAAGTTACTACAAACTACAGTGATGAAAAGAGTGTGGTGCTGATATACATGTAGACATATAGATCAATGGAAAAGAACTGAGATTCCAGAAATGGACCTATACATTGGTGGTCAACTGGTTTTTTACAAGTGTCCCATTCAATGGGGAGAAACAATCTCTTCAACAATGGTGTTGAGACAACCGGTTACCTATATGCAAAGAAAAAGTTAGACCCCGGTCTGATATCATATACAAGATTAAATATAAGAACTGAACTCATAAAATCTTAGATGTATACATAGGGGTAAATGTTCAGAAACATGGGTTTGATAATAATGGATTCACAGATATGAGCAACACGAAAAAAAGTTGACAAATTGGACTTCATAAAAATTAAAAATTTTGTACATCTAAAGACAGTATCGACAGAGTGCAATGGCAACCTATAGAATGAAAGAAAATATTTGGAAATTATATATTTGATAAGAGTATAGAATCCAGAATATATAAAGAATTCATACAACGCAAAAACAAAGACAAACAACCAAATTGAAAAAAAAGTGTGTAGAAGATATTCTCCAAAGGAGATACATAAATGACTGACAAATACATAAAAAGAAAGGTGCTCAACATCATTAGTCAGTGGAAACCCTTGTATGTTGCTGCTGGGAGTAGAAGGTGGTACAACCTCTATGGAAGACAGTGTGGCATTTCTTTAAAAAGTTAAGCATAGAACTATCATATGACCCTGAAATTCCATTTGGCGAAATATACCCCAAACGGGTACTCAAACAAGAACGTGAACACACGCACTGATGGTAGCACTATTGGCAACGGCCAAAAGATGGAAACAGTCCTACTGCCCATCAGTGGATGGATGGATAGACGAAAGTGGTATATCTGCAGCTATAGAAAGGAATGAAATGCTGACACATACTATAATGCAGATTAACTTTGAAAAAATACTACGTGAAAGGATTCAGACACAACAGGTCATATATTGTATGATTTAATTTATACGAGATGTGCAGAATAGATAAATCCATAGAGACAGAACTCAATTTGGTGGTTTTCAGGAGCTGAGGGGAGGAGGAAATGGGGGTAAACTACTGAATGGGGAAGAGGTTTTACTTTGGCATGATGAAAATGTTTTGGAATTAGATAGAGGTGATAGTTGGGCAGCATTGTGAACGTACAAAATGCCACTGACTTGTTTACTTTAAAATGAGTAGTTTAATGAAATCTCCTCTCAATCGACTCCATCCATCTAGAGCCTCTCCTGAAGGAAGAGGCTGGAAGTGGGTGGAGACTAAGTGTCCCAGAACAGATGCTGGACTGTCTCTTGGAATGTCCATCAGTTTTCTTTAGAATGTGACTAGTGCTTTCATCCTTAGGACCTTAGTGAGATACCCTGTTACTACGTGTGCTCTGTGACTTATGTTGAGGCTCCACGCCTCTTCTCTCCAAAGAGGAGTGTGCAACAGAGTGGAGCCTTCGAGCACCAAGGAAATGGGATGCAACGTACTCTTGACCTCTCAAGTGACTTTTGCACTCTTACCTAAAGGAAGAACTTAATCCAAGACCAATGCCATGGCTCCTCTTTGCAAGGTCCCGTGAAAAATCATTCATCACCTAATTATGAGTCTTAGGTATCTTTTAAAAATTTTTTTTCAATGTTTAATATTTTTGAGAGACAGAGACAGAGTGTGAGCAGGGGAGGGGCAGAGAGAGAAGGAGACACAGAATCCGAAGCAGGCTCCAGGCTCCGAGCTGTCAGCACAGAGCCCGATGAGGGGCTGGAAGCATGAGGTCATGACCTGAGCCAAAGTCGGGCACTTAACCGACTGAGCCACCCAGATGCCCCATGAGTCTGAGGTATCTTAACGAGATGGAAACTTTTGAAAACTTTTCTAGCATCCACACATTCCAGTTTCTTTCCTTTTACAGGTAAAACAAAGCTCAGGCATATTAAAAATTTGCCTGGAATCCATAGAAATAAAAGGTAGATTAGTGGTTGCGTAGGGCTGAAGTGGTTGGTTGTAAATAGGGAGAGGCTGCTAATGGGAGGGAGTTTTCTTTTGGGATGATAAAAATATTCTAAAATTGATTGTGGTTGTGGTTGTACAGCTCTATGAATATACTAAAAATCATTGAATTGTACACATTACATAGTATGTAAATTATATCTCCATAGAGCTGATCTATCTATCATCTATCTATCTATCTATCAATCATCTATTATCTATCTATCTATCTATCTATCAATTGCCTGGGGCCATTCACAGCTAATTAGTGGCAGGGGAGCCCTTCAGTTCCATGATAATAATGACCTATCACTATGAGTCTCAAATGACCCTTTGTCCCAATACCTGTGTCTTTTTCCAGGACTGCTCTGAATAACTGCATTGCTCCTCTAAATTACTTGCTTATGTGACAGCTTCGTTGGTCTATCCCTATAAGACAGGTCAGATGATGCATGCTCTATAGGACTTCATATTCAAGTGGCTGATATTATGGCTAGACTCCCCTGTTGGAATGAAGATGTCTGTCTATTTGGGAAACAAAATCTTCCAAGGAAGCAGATAATGAAGTTTTCAGTTCCTAAGCATTTTCTGATGCAGTGGCTCTGTTGGGAAAGCCCTTCTGGCCATCCTATAGGAGAAGGTCATGTGAGATGAAATAGAAAAGAATTTTCCCAAAGAGGAGGTCACTCTGCTTCTGAAATTATCTAGACACAAACCAGACGAAGGGGCACAAAAGCCCTCCTGGCAATTATGTTCCTAAGCCCCCTTGGTAATTGGTCAGTGCATTTGAGAAGCATTCAATGAATTATTGCTGGCAAAAATGCTTTTGTATGAACAGTGAGTCTAAAGCATATGGAAAACACTACTGGCCCAAATTATTTTATTCTTTCAAATACAATATCCCTACAGCCGTTGGGCCGACCCGAGGCCGGGGGGGAATGACTGAGGTCTTTTCAGTCCAGCTGCTCGTCTAGTTGAGGTTACTCCGATTGGTGGTTTTGGCCTCCGGAGCTGGGTCTGCACACACAAAGCCAAACGAAAGCTTGGTCGTCGCACTGACTCGGGGAGGGAATCCACTTAGGGAAGATGGCCAGTGTGCATTGTTCAGGAGCCCCTCCTTCCAGCAGGGATCTGCACGAAGAAACTAGAGGGCTCTCCACCACAGGCTTGACTTTGGGGTTACATGACCCGGCGTCTCCTTGGATGTTTTCCATCACGCCGCGCTTGGTTAGTCTGTTCTCGCGGATGCTGCCTTCTATGCAGAAAGGAGCCATATTAGACTTAAGGCAATTTTCCTCAAAATAGCTTCTTTTTATACATGCCTCCAACACACTTCCTTCTCCGTCTGCTGTCTGTTCTGGGGGGGTGGGGGTTGGGGGAGGCTGCAACGCTCTGCTGACCTGAGTTCAGTGGTCTGTTGCTTATTTTATCTCCCCAAACAAAACAAATTTCTCTCCATTTTGTTCTATTTCCTACCAGATAGAATCTTTTGTTTTCACTTGCTGCCTTGTCAGCTTCCAAGAATTTTTTTCTTCTCGAGACTAGTCGAGACACCCAGGGTTCAGTGGTCTGTGGCCGGCTCCGGCCCAAGGTCGAGGATTCCCTCCTTTTCCTTCCCAGTATTGTCCAGCATCCTGCGGGGCCCCGTCCCCGGCCACACCAGCGGACGGTGCGGCCTGGCACTGGCGTCCTCCTGCAGTCTTGGGGCACGGTTGTACCCTGGCCAGGCCTCACCCCGGCTGCGTGCCCTCCCATGCCCGGGGCAGGAGGAAGCCAGAAGGCCCGAAGGAACGGGTTCCTCTTGGTCCTCGGCTTTCTGGGTTGTCCCTGTGAGAGCAGGTTGGAGGATCTCCGGACACTGCGTGTGTCACCTGCCAGGGGGTGGGCTGCATCTGTACTTCAGGGGGAGGCCCAATAGGATACTACCCCAAATTAGTTTAGGAACACCGCAGCCTTGCTCCAGGGCCTTTTCAAGTAAGGAGGAGGCTTTCTCCCTTACAGTCTTTCCCGTAGACTAAGCTTTTGTGGTAAACACAGACTTAATAAATTCGGAAGTAAAGTCTTTTTAAAAATCTTCCGTGGCTTCCGTTGCCCACAGCACAGAGTGCAGTCGTGGCAGGCCGGCCCACCAGACACCCACAGTCCACATCCTGGATAGGCCCTCCAGCCTGCCACCCTGCGGCTTTAGGCTTGCACGGCCCCCTAGTGCCCCTGTGCCCTAGTGCCCTGCTCCAGCAGCCTGGCTCTAGGCTGTACCACCCTAGTGAGGGGCTCCAATGACCCTGTACTCTGTAAGACCTCCGCAACTTTCTGGAAACTCACCACTGTCATTCACGATGACGCGGCGTGCCGAGAGCCTCTCTGCCCATCTCCCCACCTAGACCGTGAGCTCCCGGGCTGGCCTGCGATGGTGTTTAGCACATAGGAGGTGCCCAAGAAGTATTTATTGGCTAGGCATCTGCAGGATGAAAGTGGAAAGGCTTTCGATTCCACTCAACGAACACGTTTTGAGCGCTAAGCCAGGCTGCGGGAGTGATATAACGCTGAAGGAGGGGCCCGTCGCCGAGGAAGCGGCACAGTGTATGACACGTAGGGTGGCTCCAGTCACATACGGGAGACCACTGGCGGCATCTCAGAAGGTTGCTGCTTTACCGATCGTTATTTATGAGCACAGAGTGTGGGTGGGGGGGCTCACAGGGGCGTAACCTAGAGTGAGTCGTTTTCTGACATTCAAGGGACGCACGTGTAAGTACGTGTGTATGCTCCTCTTTCAGACTCACGGATCGCTCAAGAAGATTCCCTCCGTCCTTTCTGTTCTGATGGGTTCCTTCGCCCAGGCAGTGAGTGAGATCGGTTTTCTCTTAAGGCAGTGGAAATCATTTCCTCTGAGGAACGGAGCAGGGGGGATTTAGTCGCCGCAGGCATGCTAGAGGAAGGAAGGCCTGGGACTCTGGCCCCCACTCCCCAGAGCCTCTCAGCTCCACGTCAGCAACGGCAGGCGTGTGGTAGGCATTGGGCAGACAACGGAGGGATGCTGCACCCGCTCTGGCGTTGTCACAAACGGCAGGTCGTCAGCCTATCCAAAACGTGTGTTCTCCAAGCTCCGCAGAGGATTTCTAGGTATTTTGCTGAGATCAAATACTTTCCAAGAACGTTGAACAGGGCTCTTTCCTGCAGAAACTCCACTGAGGCTTTCCCAATCACATTTGAGCAGGGACTCCCCTTTTCCATCCTAATCGTTTCCATACCATACGTATTTGGAAATGCTGGTGTGTTGACAAGAAGGGACTCTGCAGCCAGAAGACTGAGCTTCCTCAAGTGACTTGGCCCTCAAGCCAGGTTCTCTGTGCCGTGCAGGCCGTGACGACGGGTGCGGGACGTGGGCTCGAGGGCCCGTTCCGTGAACGTACGTCTTGGTTCGTGCTTGATGGCTTTGCCCGTGGTTGGAGGAACAGACCTCCTCTATTCAGACTATTTATTCTTATGCCTATTCCCTCTTAGAAGAATGAGAGGTCATCCGTGAGCCTCAACTACGACGGCCCTGGAGTGCAGTGAGTTCATAAAGAAGCAAGGACAGTTGTCCCCTTCGCTGCCAGCCTCGTGACAGGAAATGCCTTACCATGGAAAGCGGGCCTGGCCACATGATCGTTTACTCTGATTGTTCATTCATTCATTCATTCATTCGTTCAACCAATACTGACCGTCTTTCTGCTGCCAGGCACTGTGTGTGGAGTACGGGGCTGTTATAGTGAAGAAAAACAGACACAGTCTCTACCCTTAGGGGGTTGCTGTGCAGTGTGGAAGACAGACTTCCCAGACGAGCGGAATCAGGGGCGCACACTTTTTCCGTAAAGGGCCAGAGAGTAAACACTTGAGGCTTCGCAGGCCGCGTGGCCTGGTGTGACTGCCCAGGCGTGCTGTTGCAGCCAGCGTGCACAACTGCACGGTCGTGTGGCCGGTATCACTTTAATTACAAAGATGGATGGAGAATGGACTTCGGCCGCGGGCCGGAGTTCGCCAGTCCCGGTCAAACAAATGCATGTTCACCTCATTCATTCAGACGCTTTGGATGATGAGAAGAAACCAGATAGAGTGGGGCGCAAAGAAGAGTTTAGGCAGATGCGGGGGTGGCTCGGGACTGAGGTGGAGCTGGCGAGGGAGGGAGGTGGACACTGCTGGGCCGTCTGGCCAGGCTCAGCGCTCTCCCAAGCCACATCCTGTCGACTGCGCCGAAGAGAGTGGGTTGAAGAGGAAAGGGGCGGCCGTGGGCAGCCCGGGCGGGAGGCTGGTGCGGCTGTCCCGGCAAAGGTGGCAGGAATGAGGGCAAGAGGAGCACCGTGGAGCGGGAGGAAAGTGTAACCCGAAGCAATTCTCAGCGGGGAAAACAGCAACCTTCATTCTGGGTTTAGATCTGAGGGCGTAGGTGGAGCCCACCATGACTCCCAGGGGTCTGGATTGTCTTATGGGATGGCTGTGTTTCTGAGAAGACCAGGGGAGGGGGCCACGTGGGGTCGGTGGGCTGGGGTGCATTTTGTGTATCCAAGGAGGCAAGAGTGGAGCTGGACCTCAGAGGAGGAAGCCGGGTGGAAACCATATATCCGGGTAGCAGTTGAAGACTTGAGAAGGGGTCTGTCCACTCAGGAGAGAGCGAAACCCCCTGGCTGCCAAGGCAGCTGGCCGCCTGCTATGTAAGTAAAGTTTCCTCGGAACACGGTGGTGCTCGTGCGTGTATACACCACCTGCTGCTCCTTCTGTGCCGCACCGACACAGCTGAGCAGTTGCAACAGAGACCCGATGGCCACGAAGCCTGTGGCATTAACTCTCCGATCCCTAGAAGAAAAGGCGTGCTGACTCTTGGTACGCAGAGTGAGGAAAATGTGGGTGTAGGGCCAGTCCTCGAAGAGATCCCACATTTAATGTGCAAGGGGAAGGGCGTCAGCGTCCTAGGGGGTGGCAGAGAGGGAGGGGGGCGCCCAAAGCCAAGAGAAGAGGGCATTTGAAGAAGAAGGCGTGGTCATGAGTGTCAGAGCTTTGGGGAGGTCAGAGGGAGATGAGGACAGGACCACCATCCACTGGGCCCAGTGCTGGGGGTCAGTGGGGAGCCTGCAGGGACTCGTTCCAGGAGACCGGTGGGAGATGGTGTTTGGTGTTGGGGGCCAAGGAGAACAGGGAGGAGAGGACAAAGGGGCGGAGAGGGGGACTGAGCGACAGAATGGCAGAAGGGCAAAGCAAACACGAATTACCAAAAGTAAATATTAAAGTTCTGCATCGAGTCTCTGTAAGCCCCCGCCCATCTCCATGAGCCTTAGTAAAACCGTGTCACTGTGCGTGTGTGTGTGTGTCTGTGTGTGTGTGTAAGTCAAGGAAAGATTTGGTTGTTGTAATATGTAATATGTATAGGACAAGAATTCAGGGCAGGCAGGAAATAGGAGACGGAGATGACTTTGAGAAGTAAATTCCATGGAACCTTGCTTGCAGAAAATTTTGGGAGATGACACTTTCCTCCGTCCCTCCAGGGTTTAGGGTAGAGGTAGAATATGATATTATCTGGATCTTGAGGAGCTGGGAGTCCCCAGTGAACATCTGGATTACCAGAGCTGAGATTTGGGGTGGTGGTTGGGGAATAAAATATATTTATTGCCATCTCTCCTTCCCAAGGCGTAAGCCTCCTGAGAGAAATCCTGTCTGACTTGCCCATGGCTGTGCCTCCTTTCACTTAGAACAGTGCCTGGCACAAAGAATGAGCGAGTCCTGAGAACAAGGAGGGACACATTTTTTATTATCACCATTTTATAGATAGGAAACTGAGGTCTAGAGACCCAAGCGTGTGATCCGGACTTTTCATTTCTAGTTTACATATAACCTATTTATTCTCAAGCCTTATGCTATATGGCCCGTGAGGGTCCGCTCTCTTGGGCATCTCCCTGCATGACTGTGTCCTCTGCACTGACAGGTGCCTTTTTTGTGATGTTGGAGATAGACTACTCTGTGGCCAGAAATAGCGCTGTGGGAATCCACTCGTGGTGATGGGTCTACAGATGTTCACTCCAGTGTCGCGTGTGCAGCGGGAGTTTGGGGCAACCTGCAGCAGGGCACGTGGGCCACAGGACATGTGCGCACTTAGAAGCAACGGGCCCCTGTGTGCACAGTGGTGTGGCCTGTCTGAAAAACAGAGCACTTGGATAAAAAAAAAACAAAAAACCCAGGACATTTAAGGAGACAAATCACACCATCCATTTACATAAATAGAGAATACCCGTGCATAAAAATACAAAATGCACTTTGTAAGAGCACATCAAATATGAAGAAGCACACTGCAAGAGGGATTGCCTTTGAAGGGGAAAGAGACAGGGTGGGGAATGGGAAATGGTGAAATTTAATAATTATAGCGACAGGGGACTTGTATGGGCTAATGATGATAATGTGCCAAGAACTGAGGAACATGATTAACTCAACCCTCTGCATTGGATGCTGAAAAAAAAATATCCTTTGAGGCTCTTCTCTTGAGAAGTCTAATCCTTATAACAGGTGTTGGCGAGGATGTGGAGAAATTGGAACCCTTGTGCGCTGTTGGTGAGAGTGTAAAATGATGCAGCTGCCGTGGAAAAAGTATGGAGGTTCCTCGAGGAGTTAAAAATGGAATTTCCACGTGATCTGGCAGTTCTACTTCTGGGTATTTAGCCCCGAGAATCGAAGAGTCTAGAAGAGACATTTGTGTATTCATGGTCATAGCAGCGTATTCGTGACAGCTAAAACACTGAAGCAACTCAAGCGTCCACAGACAGGAACAAAATGTGGCACATGCGTACAACGGAATATTATTCAGCCTTGAAGAGGAAGGAGGGGCGCCTGGGTGGCTCAGTCGGTTAAGCGCCGACTTGGGCTCAGGTCGTGATCTTGTAGTTCATGAGTTCGAGCCCCGCGTCGGGCTACGTGCTGACAGCTCGGAGCCCGGAGTCTTCTTCGGGTTCTGTGTCTCCCTCTCTCTGTGCCTCTTCCCCACTCGTGCTGTTGTCTCTCAAAAATAAATACACGTGATAAAAATCTTTTTTTTTTTAAAGGAAGGAGATTCTGACATATGCCACCACATGGATGAGCCCCTGGCAAAGCGAAATAAGCAGATACAAAGAATCAAATACCGTATGGCTCCACTTACGGGAGGCGCTCAGAGTAGTCGAAATCACGGAGACGGAAAGTAGACTAGCGGTGGCCAGGGTTTGGGGAGCAGGGAACGGGGTGATGCTGTCTCACGGCAACGGAATTTCAGTTTCGCAAGGTGAAAAGATTCCTGGAAGTGCAACAATATGAACGTACTTAACACGAATGAACGGTACGCTTAGAACGGTTAAAACGGTAAATTTTATGTGTATTTTACCGCTGTAAAAAATTGCAACAAACGTCTATGCCTTAACATGGTTTGACGGTCTGGGTAACACTTTGTGGTCTGGTTGCCGCTTTGCTCCTGCAGACCTCCCTTCACGGCACCCTCCAGTTCCCACTCCCCCGGGAGAGACCCCCTCCCCAAAGGACTGGCGGGTCCCTTGGCCTAAACCAGTTCCCGTTCCCCGTCACCTGGGTAATGCGTTCAGATCCCAGTCTAGATGGTGTTTCCACTGTCCAGCTCGCCTTGACCCTCAAGCTTGAGTAGATTTCTCTCCTCAGTTCTTTTACTACCCTCGCCTCCCTGAGCACTGTGCAGACCGGCCCCTCCTCTCCACTCACCTGGGAGGGAAGCAGGGACCACCCCCCAGCCCCCCACCCGCCACGCCTTGGTGCTTCAAAGCAGGACTCCCGGTGGGGGGGAGTCAGTAGGCGTCCTCTATCAAAGGAATGTTTTACTTTCGGAGGAAGCCCAAACATTCAGCTGAGCAGGGTAATAATAATCTTGCTTTCTGATAAATTCTCAGGGGAAAAAATAGTTTGGGCTATTTCTTTTCAACTTGGAATTTCTTTTGAAAACTAGCCTCTTCAGCTGGCCTAGCTCCTCTGTGTTTGCTAACATGCCTCTGTGTGGGTGAGAAGCATTTTGTATCTGTCATACCCTGTGCTGTTTTCCCCCGGGATGCGGTGATTTACGGTGAACAGCCCGCAGCCCTCCGGGGCCCTCCTCCACGGAAGTCTCCGTGAGAGATAGGCCAGTTCTCCCAGCGAACCACGTGCGCCCCAAACATCAGCCGCTCTCCATCAGTGCACGCTGATGTCACTCTGGCCCCTTACTTCAGATCTGGACTGGGCCCCAAACAGGGACCGTCTTTGGAAGGAAGATAAAGAGAGTTAAAAGGAAGCCAGGACTTGAACTAAGAAGCGCCCCATCTGGGAGCCCTTGTCTCTGGTCACCGGCTCCGTGTAGCATGTGCATGGGGCAGGAGGGAGGGAGGGCGGATAACGGGGGCCTGGGGACGGGAGGCCCTGTGCCCTGCCCCGAGCTCTGAGGGGCTCCTGCTTTTGCCGGCCCCGCTGTGACGCTCCTGGCTCCGGGCTGGGCGTCGACCGAGCTTTCCTGGGTGCCTTTGTTCCTGAGCTCGTATCTCTGGGCGAATCCCAGGGACCCAGGCACCTTCGTTCAGTGGGGCCTGCCGAGCCTCCTTCCCGGTACCTGCCACAAAGCCGCGGCCCTTGCCTGCGTCCTCCCTCCCCGAGACCCCGTGCCCCATCCAAGAGGTGAGAACGGATGCCGCTCCTGCTCTGCTGGGTGTCCTGCTACCCGCCAGCAACCCTGGTGGTCGGGGAACCTGGAATTCGACGGCGGCTTCTGGCCTCGGGCTCGGGGTCTGCCCCTCCGGGCTGGGGGCAGGCAGGGGCTGGGCAGGGACCCTCCCCGGCTCGCCCACGTCTCCCTAGCCAAACCGAGCTATGAAAGGCCCCGTCTGGCCCGCGTGGAAGGTCTTCGGCCCCAGCCTCAGCTAATTTGTGTCCTTTTTTGAAGGCGCAGTAACCGAGGATCGCCAGGTCTGGCAGTTTTTGAAAGAAGACTTTCTTTCCATCTTGGCAGCTCGTCTCTTTCAAGACACTGCGTTCTTTTTATTGGATGGGAAACAATTTCACAAATAACACATTTACTTGGGTAATAGGACCCCACCTCGTCCTCCGACCATCCACCTCTCACCAGTAGAATTTCTCTCTTATCTATTTGTTCCTTGGCCTCTGGTGTTAATTGTCATAAGGTCAAAGTATAAACTCTCTAGGGGATCCCGGCGTTGTAAGGATTTGACTGAAGATCAGAAACAAATTGCAGCGAAGTAAAAACATCAGGGCCGCAGCGCCGAAAGCTGTGAGCTCCCCAAACGGCCGCCATCTGTGCCGCGCTGGGCCTCCGGCTGGCGCCTGAGTCCGCTTGGCTTGGCAGGCTCTTACTCAACGCTCTGTTTTCCTTGGGGGGTGGGAGGGGGCGGGAGGGTGAATCGGGGAAGGAGGGAGGGAGAACTGAGGCAGCGAAGTTGCCCTTTCGCCTCATGATTTATATTTGGTCAGAGTAGCCCTGTTCCGCTTTCTACTAGCTGGAATGTGTGTTGGACATGTTGTTTCAATATGAGACAATCAGCTGGGCCCTCTGTGGAATGTCCCCGGAGACTGGAAACGACCTCCCAACAGGGTCATTTGTTCAGCAGACTTCTAAGTGGCATTCTTCAACATCTGCATTCTATTAATACCTTCAGAATATTTCCATCAGCTTTGGGGAATCAGAAGATGCTTTGAGAGATGGTCGGCACCGAATCCCGGGGAATGTTTAATTCCTCTTCGTGAGGCTTTGGCGTTGGCGGGGACCTCCTCCTGCCCTGTCCCTTCTCCTTCAGCGTCACGCAGGTGGATATCCACGTTCGCCCAGTAAAACCCCAGGGCGAGGCGGTCTGTCAGGTGGACCGCTTTAGCCTAGGAGGGCCCACGGTGGAAGGCGAGTGTGTAAACACGCGGGAGAGAGTTGGATGCGGGCAGAGGCAGCCGGGACAGACGCCCTGGCTGCGTCTGCTGGAAAGGAGTGGAGAGAAAGGCCACGGTGCGAGGGGCCCCAGCGCAGTGGTGCAGGGCTGGCTTCCAAGTGCCCATGGGCGCCCCGGCCCGGCCGGCCGGCCCCGTCTTGTCCTCCCGGGACACGGAGGCGTCGAGGGGAAGGTTTGAAAAGAGGGGTGCAACGAAGAGGTGGAAGCAAGGGGGCATTTCTTTAAGGAAAATGAAGAAAAACCCCAACTAGTTGAAATACACAGATCACGTGGAACTAAAACTTAGGTCAGTAAAGAGCACACTCGGGGAGGGTGATGTGCTCCCGGACACTTGGCCTCCCGAGGAGCTGGATGTAGAGGAGACCTCGGGGAGAAAGTCGTGAGGGTGGAGGGCTGCTGGATGGGAAAGACGAGGGAGAAAACAGGGAATCTGTGAACCCGTGCAGGGCCAGTTCGACCCGGCTCAACCCAGCGGAGTGTTTCATGAATATTCACCGTGTGCAAACGCGGAGCCGGGTACCCTGTAAAGCAGGCTTCGAGGTCACAGGAAACGTGATCAGAAAGTGAGATCTAACAGCGGGGGACAGTTTCCCAAGGGGCATCAAGGAGACACTCGGGGCAAGTACGGGCCCTGTGGACCGCGGGCCGGCCAAGCCCACGTGGGGGCCAGACCACGCACCTGCTGGGGGTAAGTGAGACGCACGTGCCTCGGTGCGGAAGCCCCCTCCCCAAATCTGTCACAGCAGCTGAAGAGGTGTGTGCAAACAGATCCATTCAGGTATTACCTTCAGGGGATTAAAGAGTAAGCCTCTGCCTCTAAAAAGTCCTGGAAACGTAATTTTGCCCACCATGTACGTTACCGCTTAGACTGCTAATGTGCAAGGCTGGAGGGATGAATTATAAGTCTTGGTAAGAATTATGGAGCAGTTTTCTTGGAAACCGAGAAGAATGCCAGACTCTGATAAGGCCCCTGATTGTGATAAACTGCTTCCTGCCTGTGTGATTCTGAGACAGCTTGTCTTCACTGGCCCAGAGGAGGCTGAGGCAGTAGGAAAGGCCCCCTCGCCATCCCGGACCCGAGGGGGTGCCTGCCGAGCAGCGGCCTCTGCCAGCGGGAGGGGCCCGCCGGACAGCCGTCGCCGCCGCCCACGCTCCACCGGCCCTGGTGGCGAACCCTGACCTCAGCCTGGCACTGCTTGGCCCGGTATCAGGCGAGCGTTCCGTGAGCAAAAGCTTAAAACAGACACGGCCGTCCGCGTCTGAGATTCAAATCTTCCTTCACTTTGTCAGAATCAGGCAGAATCACTTGGAAAACAAACAAACAGATCCGACACAGAGCTGGAGTCGGGTCTTCGGCTCAGGAAATTCTTGAGCTCACGTGTCTGCTCGGAAGAGGTTCCCACAGCCTGGCCGTTATTTTTTATCTATCCCCACAGGATGTACTCCTACACTGTCTCTTCCAGGGTCCCTTGCTTCCTGTCCGTGTTCCCACAGCTGCCGAGGGTGACGGCTCCAGTGTGCCCTCAGAGACTTCTGAACCTGGGGTCCTCGCTGTCTGCCCGAGCTGGTAGCTGCCTGCAAATGCATGGCAGATGTTCAACGTCAGGAATCAAAACCGAGTTTTCGCACCACGCGGCACATTCTTCCTCCCGGTCCTCTCGACAGGATGTGGAACAATTTCCCTCATCTGTTGCTTGCTCAGTGGGGTTGGGACTTTGTGGATTTTACAATGATACTTAGATTCCTCCCACATCTCTTCCAAGAGGTTAAAAAACAAAGAAAACGTTGATTCAGTCACAGACGGTTTCTAGTTGAGGAGTTTCTGGCTTTGCGGGGCACACAGGTGAAATGGGGAAGCGGAAGGAGGAGAGGAACCACCTCATGGGGTTTCCTGAGTCTTGGCATCCAAAGAATGCCCTCCGGCCAGCCCAGGGGTCCTCTAAATTCTGAAGAAAACGTGACCAATCTACAAGAGTAAGGAAAAAAGCAAAAGGCGATCTCTGTTCATTTGCAAATTGGACAAATTCTGAGAATTACTGCAATCCCGCACTGGCACGGAGGGCACTCTGGTAGGGGACAGACAAGAGGGGCGCCATTTCTCGCAACTATACTCAGTATGTGATCAGTGTCCAGTGACACAATTTGGAAAATATGCCTACTGCAACGGTTTCCTTCTGGATTCCCAGGCTGTGTAAGTTCCCTTGGCTTAACTTCTTTGTTTTCGTCTTCCATTAGCAACCGGGAAGGCAAACTAACACTTGCAGCAACTCACTGGGCCGGTCCCCTTCGCGTTGTTATCCCGTTCGAGTCTCACAATTCCCTGGCATGAGCAGCGTATGCCCATTTCACTGATGGGGAAGCTGAGGTTCCAAAACATGAGGTCGGTTTCTCAAAGGTCAGCCGGCAGCTGGTATGTTTGGATTCAAAGTAGGATCTCTAAGATTACAAAGCCGTGCTCTTTTTTCTATGCTGAAACGGTTTCATTGGGGATCTATAGTTCTCCAGGGCACTGGTTACGGAAAAAGGCACACGAAGAGAATTCAGGGGGTTTTTTTTGTTTGTTTGTTTTTTCCATTTTGCTATTTGAGAGAAATGGGCTGTTTTTCAACCGCTCTCATTCCTGCTGCATGGTTTTCTCTTTGTCCCCACAGCGCACTGGGTTCACAGATGCTGTCCTGCGTGGGCATGGCTCATCCAGTGTCTCGCACAAGCTGGGTGTCGGCGAGTGTTGGTGAAGGGGACCGAGGCACCCTTTATTTGTCTTCATTTGTGCAAGCACGGAACGGGACCGGAAGGCATCCAACTCAGCACCCCTCCTCCTCGTCCAGGATCTGAGCCTGGAGAGTCTGGGCCACGACCCTCATCAGGGTGGGCTCGACTGCTTACCCGTTACTAACGTAAGTGAACCACCGTACTAGATTCGAGGTTGGGGGCATGTGTCCTGTTGGTCCTTCGAGAGTTAATGACTTTTCACCATCTCTGGTAAACCACAGTGGAGTCTGTCCTCTTGGCTTTGTCCATAGCTTTCGGTTCAAATAGCCACACGCCGGCTCTCGGCTCTGTTCGGCCATTGGCGGGGGTGGTGGGAAGTGACTGCTGACCTTTTGTGCGTTCCTAAGGCACCTCTCTGAGACGGTTTTCTTCCCCTGCCCTGCTTAGGGGCCCTGGAACGTTTCCATCTCCTGTGAGCGCTGCCTTGCGTGGCCTTTTCCAGCATGGCAGCCGTCTGCAGGAACCTATTAATAGTCTTCGTTTCCAGTATGTGCCCTGTAAAGGCAAGCCTCATTTTTAGCAGCGTTCTGTTACTCACAATTCTAGGAAAAGTTCCCTTGGACCGTCTTCCTGCCAGAGGACGGCTCAGCCCCCTCCGCCTCCTCGGGGAGGGGAGAAGGGAGCCCCTGGATATGTGTGCGGTGGGCGGGACATTCCTCACAGGAGCCTCTCTCCCCCAGACCCGTCCTCTGGGGGACACGAGCGTCCTCGTTTGGACCTTGATGAGCCCCCCCGGGCGAGGAGGGCGAGGCGGTGGCCGCCCAGGGCCGAAGCCACGCTCGTGCCATCGGTTCCTCTCGCGCCACACACCTAGTTGGTCAACACGTTCAAGATCCATCCAGGGACCGGTGCCTTCTGGCGGCTTCCCGCTCTGCCCGCCTGCCTGAGCGGGCCTTGTCCCTCCCCGGGCCCACGAGACGCCAGCGGCCCGGCCTCCACCCTTGCGTTACCCTCCGCACATACCCGGAGGAGGCTCCTAAGGCAGAAGGCGGACCAAGAAACCGCTGTCCCCGCCGAGCACCGGTTCGAGTCTCCGCCCGACCTGCGCGACTTGCTCGAGCCGGCCTCTTCGACCTCGTCTCCCACCGCCTTCCTCCTTCCTTCCGCTCAACTGTACTGTCCTTTCCTCTTGCCGCGGCCCCCGCCCCCGTGTTTTGCACCTGCTGTTCCTTCCACCTGCAGTGGTTTTCCTCCTCTTTCTGGTCGCCGCTCAGACGTCCTCTTAGCAGAGCAGCCTTCCGGGACCACCCGAGGCAAAACGGCAGCCCCGCCGGGCCTCCTCTGTCTCCTTCCCTGCTCTGCCTTTACGACCATCTGCTGCGCTGTGGGCTTGCTCGCTGCTCACCTCCCGCTGCTGGAAGGCAAGACGAGCGCCCTGAGGGGCGAGCGCGTGTTCCGGAAGGATCCCCGGAACACGGAGCAGGGGCTGCTCGCAACAAGCGCTCCCCAAATATCTGACGAAGGAGTAGTTGTTGAGCAAAGGGGGCATGAGATCATCAGACCGCTTTTCACTCCTGGCCACGAGCAAGATGCCCCCGGGGGCTGACGCACGCACAGGGGCCACAGTCAGGGTGCGCCCAGTGCCCCTGGCCTTCAACAGCAGGACGCTCCAAGGCGGAGCGTCACGGCGCCGACCCTCACGAGACACGACTTCCTCCCGTCCTCACCCGGACGTACCTTTGGCTTTCGGCTGACAGGAGCGAATTCAAGAAAAGAACTGAGCCCCGCAGCAAGGCGGTCACTATCTCATTCACACTCACTGGAGCCAGAGGCCAGGAGAATAGAAGCAAACGGCCTCCAGACAGGGGTCCCCTAGCATCTTACTGAAGGCATCAGCCAGGCACAGAACACAGAGTTAGATGCCGATCAATCTGATGGAGGTTTTAGGGGGCAGGTGACTCTAGTTTACATCTAGATATTCTCTTGGGCACCTCAGTTCCTTTTTACTGGAAAACCCACCGCAGACGCTCAGGCTAACGGAAGGGTAGAAGGAAGCTGGCATCAGAAACTCGATGCTACTGTTGGAGGGAAATCAGATAGTGAGCCCGCCATGTTTCCCATCAGCACCGTTAACTGCCAAAGTGTGGAGTTTTAAATGGAAGGAAATCTAAGAGTTATCCTGCCAGCTCCTCCTCGAGCCTGAGCTCCCCGAGGCTGGAAACCATCACTGTGTCTCTGTGTTTATCCGGTCCTTGTGCTGGGCAGGGTGTGACAGACCCCAAGCTCTTCTCTAAATGGAGGGTGAGGGAGGCCAATGGAATTAATGGGTTGATTTTCTCCATAGCAAAGTAAGCCAGCTTTTCGTTGCTTATTTCTGGAGAAGAGATGTGTTTTCTCTACCAGTACACCAGTTTCTCTTTTCAGACGGCTAAAAAATGATCAATGTTAGAACTTCTTAAAAAATCAAAATCCTAGTCTGTCTATTCAATGTTCAAATATTTTTCTTTCTGGGCTAGTGAAAAGCAAGCTTCTTCTCACTTTTACTAATATAGTTGTTGAAAATCTGTTGGGTCAGTTCGAATTTTTTTTTTTTTTTTTTTTGGCAGTGGGAAAGATCACTATGAGAGTATAATAATAATTATTAATAAATCTATAATGAGAAGGGATGACATCCTGTGTCCTAGGACAACACTCTGCCATTTCTTCTAAGATGGATATCTTTCTGGTGTTGGCTCCACTTTGCTGGAGAAGATTCCGAACGTGTGTCAGTGTAGGTTGCCCAACATCAGACACGGACCAGACTGGGGAGCCTGGGTGGCTTAGTTGTTTAAGCATCCGACTCGCGCTCAGGTCATGGTCTCATGGTTCATGAGTTCGAGCCCCACGTCGGGCTCT
The DNA here is from genome assembly GCF_022079265.1 of Lynx rufus. Lineage (NCBI taxonomy): Eukaryota > Metazoa > Chordata > Mammalia > Carnivora > Felidae > Lynx > Lynx rufus. Next base: position 3,338,915 of record NW_025814826.1, read on the forward strand.
GTGCTGACAGCTCAAAGCCCGGAGCCTGCTTTGGATTCTGTGTCTCCCTCTCTCTCTGCCCCTCCCCACTCATTTTCTCTCTCTCTCTCTCTCAAAAATAATAAGTAAATGTTAAAATATTAAAAAAAGAAAGATGCCAGACGAGGGGAGAATGACTGAGTATTGTCCAAGCACTGGGGCAACCCCACACAGCAAAGTACTACTCATGTGTTGCAGAAGGAAACTCTTCCCCGATAAACACAGTGTGCGGTTAGCGCGAGTAGCCCTGCACCAGAAGTCGGAGAGGCCGGCACGCTTGTGTCCACTTAGATCTCATCTGCCTGAAGCCAGGGGGTGATGGAAAGTCACGTCAGCTTGGTTGTGAACAATCCGATGCTAGTGGCTGAAGCACAGAGGTCCAGGCAAGGCCTTTATCTCCTGGACGGTGTTCCGACATCCCTGGCCTCACAGCTCGAGGGTGCTGAGACTGCAAGGTGCATCCAGCTGGCTTCTGCCTTTACCTCCGTTTAACTCCAGCGGTGTTGCTCAGGCCCCTCTGTCCAAGTAAGCCTCAAAAATGTTGGCGGCGAGGCCGTCCCTGCACCTGCCTTGGAGACAGACGGGGGAGCCGGGTCTGGGGGCCCCCGAGGGTGCTGTGGGTTCCCTCTGATGCCTCCCAGGGACTTTCTGGCTGGACCATCATTAGGTTAGCAGTGAAACGATGAGTTTCACAGGATGAGGAACAATAGAAGAGAGGCCATTCAGTGCCTCTCTTTCAACTCCTTCCCTGTCTTTTTCTCCCTCCTTTTCAGAAACAAACAAAAACTAGAAGGAGCTGAGAGCCAGACTTAAATTCCTACAGGAACAGCCTCTCCGGCTGAGAGCTGCGCATCCATAGGGGAGTTCCGGACAGCTTGGAGCGGTGTTTGCAGAGGTTTGATGAAAACGCTTTGTGCTCCCGGCAGCACCCATGACCTCTGTGTTTTCTCCCCTCGTGGGAACGTACCACCCCCGGGAAAGGCTGTGCACTCACCCGCAGTGGTTGATGCTCAAGCTTGCAAAAATCCACCGCGGCCTCTGACAGACGCTCAGCCTGAACACCGAGACTTTTCGAACCTGACGTCTCTTGGCTACAAGCTGAGTTCGAGCATTCCTCACTGATGTGGTGACTTCTGTCTGCCAGGAGCGTCGCCACAAAGTCTCCTCACATTGGAAACTCGGGGCCCGGATTCTGCCTGGTGAAGCTTCCAGTTTTCTAGGGCATTCGTGGGCTCTCCTCTCGACTTAGCAGGAGACCCGACGTGAAATCAACCAGATGAGGCCTAAGAATGAGTGCTTCTCGCTTCCTCTTGCTATTTTCTGATTTTTGGACCAAATGAGAGGAGTCTCCTCTTCTTCAAAAGGCTTTTTTCTTCACTGAAGGGATCCAACGCTGTTGCTAGAATCAGACCCAGGTTGCAACGACCGCTGTTAACACGGCCTTAAATGGATGTCTAAATACCGTTTGAGGAAAAATGGCTTTGGAGTCAGAAATGGAGCCAACTTGGCTTTCTCATCAGAGCCATTTTTTTTTTTTTAAATCAGTTATCTAAGCCCTGTGTTTTGCTTTCCTTTCTTCCACACCTCCTTCTAGAAGTTGAATACGTAGCTCTGGAGCCAGATGGACATGGCATTGGATCCTGACGTGGTCCTTGTTTGGTTTGGGATCACTTAATTCACCTGTGCAAACCTCAGTTTCCTCGTGAGTCACCCGGGGGCAATACCAATCCCCCCAGCCTCCCACCATGATGTAGTTCCAAGGGCTAAGATAATTTTTGCGTATGTTTTTGGCACAGTCCAGGCATGCAGCAGGCATTCAATAAATGCTGACTCCGGGCTATTTTGGGGAATGGCACCTAAATCCACTTTGAAAAACGTGGGGAATGCCAAGCAAATTTTGAGGTATACAGAAAAATCGCAGTTAGAATTTATCAGAATTATTTCTCATTGTACAAAACAACAAAGTTGTTGTTGGATAACCCAAAACTCTGGTTTTGGATGACCGGTTCTGGATAACCCAAAACTCCGGTTATCCAGAATCATAAATAAACTCTTCTGGAAAAGTGATTTCTGTCGGATGGTGGAGATTTTAACGCTTTCCATTTAAATTTAAATTTGAATACTTTCTTGGTGACAATCTTTTTGAAATACACTATGTCAGGTAAAGTTTCCAGGACAGAATTCATCAGTTTCCATCCATCCCACGTTGTCATTGTCTCCATCAATTTTACCGTCCCGTGTTTTGGATGGAGATGACATGGGATATGGGGCTTGCGGTAAGACCGACTTGTCTCCCTGCTTTTCCGTGCAGTGAATGCCTCGCACTCTGCCCCGAGGGTGGAGGGGGGCTCCTGGCTCTGCCTTCAGACTCCCTTCTCACTCTCCTGAAAGATGCAGACGTGCCCCTGGCCTGCCTCCAATGCCTGTGACCCATACAGGACAGGGGTGTGCCGTGTGCGTCTGGAGAGGTAGCAATCCTATTTGGATCTTCGGGGGGCCTTCTTCCAGGCTTGGGGACATTGCAGAACTTTGGGGGATGTGAGGGTGGAGGTCTCTGGGCCACCGAGGTTTCCCTTTCTTCTCTTGCACCATTGTTAACCTTGTACTTCCCAGGGGGAAGACTGTTTGCCCTTAACGAGGGCAAGCTGAAAGTGGAAGAATAAAGCCAGGACATAAAGTGTTCCGGATGTCCAACCTCTCACTTGTTTGTGGTAAGAGCTCTATAGGTAGAAGAACGTTACTTTGGCTCACCGACCCTACCACTTGACCAAAGGGCAACAGTCCCGAGAAGTTCAGATGATTCCTCCCAAAGCGCAGCCAGGGGAAGGCCAGGACATGCCTGAGTCAGCCCCGTTCTTTGCCCAGAGTTCTTTCGGCTCCGCACGTTGGCCAGACGCAAGGAACGTTCAGGAAAAGTGACCAGAATAGCATCAACACTTTGTTCTTAAAATAAGATCACGCATATAATGATTGGAGACTTTCTGCATGCATTTGATTTTCTATCCCTAGAATTGCCCGAATAGTAGCTTTTAATTAAATATTAAATGCTAAGTATTTGAAGCATGAGTAACTTCCTCATATACAAAAAAGAAGCTTTGCCAGGAAAAAAACCGTCTCTCTCCCCACCCCCCTCCCCCTCTCAAATATCCCTACTCTCTTGCAATTAGAGTAACGTAGAAGCCGCAAGTTGGGTTGTTGGATTCCACCGGCGGTCCACAACTGAAAGAGTATTACACTGTTTCTATTTTGCTTTCAAAAATCGGCGCCCAAGCTGGTTTTCCAAGATTGACTGGAGAAATGCCAAGTTTCCCATTACGGGCATCTGGAATGAGGGTCCAGTATGACTTAGAAGGAAACATGTTCCACTTCTCTCCAGCGGACTCGGGCTTCCTTTGTGAAGTCTGCACTCAGACTCACTTGCTTCATTGCGATATCTCACCGCCTGGAGAAGGACAGGAAGTCCTTGAGCCCTGCTCTATAAATAGATTGATGATACAGACATCCTCAGGCTTATGAGGATGAAGTCAATTGATTCACACATGCAAAACATTTAGACCCATCTCTGCTGCCCAGTGAGACATAAATGTTTTACCTCTTTTTATTTGCCATGATCACTAGAACTCTAGGCTTTACCTAAGAAATGTAGAAGGGTGTTTTTATTTTAGCTTTGTCAAGATATAATTGACAAAACTGTCAGGTAAAGCCTACAACGTGGTGATTTGTTATACGTATATATTGTGAGGCAATATCCCACAGGAAGTTAATGAAAACGTCAATCGCTTCACTTATTCACTCCCCTCCCCCCCTTTTTAGTGAGAACATTTAAGTTCTATTCTCCGCAGTCAATTGTACAATAAAATGTTGGCAACTGTAGTCACCATGCTACACGTTAGGTCCTCAGAGTTTACTCATCTTGCAATGGGCGCTTTGTATCCTTCTACCAACCTCTCCCTATTTTCCACCCCCACCTCCCGTCACTTTTCTAGTCTCTGTTTCTAGGAGTTTGATTTTTTTTCTTTTTTCTTTTTCTTAAGACTACACTTAGAAGTGATGTCATGCAGTATTTGAATGTTTCTGCCTGGAGTATTTTACTTCCCATGATGCCTTTAAGGTCCATCCGTGTTGTCTCAAATGGCAAAATTTCCTTCCTGTTTATGGCTGAATAATATTCAGTTGGATATATATAACACATTTCTTCATCCATTCATCCACCCGTGGACATTGATGTTGTCTCCATACCTTGGCTATGGCTTTAAAGATCATGGGAATGCAGATACCTTTTCAATATAATAGTGTGTTTCCTTTGGATATACAGAGAGAGGTCGGATTGCCGGATCATCCTATTTTTAGTTTCTTGAGGAAAATCTATACTCTTTTCCAGAGTGGCCGCACCAGTTTGCATTCCCACCAACAGGGCAAGATGGCCCCCCTTTCTCCACATCCTTGCCAACCCTTGTTGTCTCTTGTCTTTTTGAAATTAGCCATTTTGACATATGAGGTGATAGCTCATTCTAGTTTTGATTTATATTTCTCTAATGATTAGTGATATTTAACACCTTTTCATGTACCTGTTGGCCATTTATATGCCTTTTTGGGAAAAATGTCTATTTGGGGCATTTGCCCGTTTTTTTTTTTCACTCGGGTTATTTGTTTTGTCTGTTTATTTATTTATTTGCTATTAAGTTGTATGCATTTCTTGTATGTTTTGAATATTAACCCTTGATCAGATATGTGGTTTGCAATATTTTTCCTCATTCTGTAGGTTGTTTTTTCATTTTGTTAATGGTTTCTTTTTTCTAAGCAGAAGCTTTTTCGTCTGAGGTATACCCAGTTTTTTGTTTTCGCTTTTGTTGATCTTGCTTTTGGTGTCAAATTCAAAATTACGGCCACCACCAATGTTAAGGAGCTTACCACCTCTGTTTTCTTCTAGGAGTTTTATGGCTTCAAGTCTTACGTTCAAGTCTTTAATGAATTTTGCATTGATTTTTGTGTATGGTGTCAGATAGGGGTCCTGTTTCGTTGTTTTGCATGTAGCTATCCAGTTTTTCCAACATCATTTATTGAAGAGATTGTCCTTTGCCTGTCGTATATTCTTGCCTCCTTTGTTACAAGTTAGTTGATCACGTAAACATGGGTTTATTTCTGTAGTGTCTATTTCACTGAACTACATGTCTGTTTTTATGCCAATATCATGCTGTTTTGACTATTATAGCTTTGTAATATAGTTTGAAACCAGGGAACATGATAACTCCAGCTTTTCTTAAGATTGTTTTGGCTATTCAGAACCTTTTGTGGCTCCATAAAAAATTTAGGATTGTTCTAGTTTGTGAAAAATGCCATTGGGATTTTGATAAGGATTTCACTGATTCTGTAGATTTTTTTTTCAGTAGTATAGATGTATTGACAATATTAATTCTTCCAATCTATGAGTATGGAATGTCTTTCCATTTATTTGTGTCTTCTTCAATTTCTTTCATCAATGTCTTATAGTTTTCAGTGTACAGGTCTTTCCCCTCTTTGGTTAAATTTATTCTTAAGTAGTTTATTCTTTTTAATGCTATTGTAAATGGGATAATTTTCTTAATTTCTCTTTATGATAATTTATTGTTAGTGTATAAAAATACAACTGACTTCTTGTATGTTGATCTTGTATCATGCAACTTTAATGGATTAATTTATTAGGAATAGCTTTTTTTGGTAGCCTCTTTATAGTTTTCTATACACATCACCTTCGAGTATGATGTTAGCTATGGGCTTCTCATAATGTACCTATTATGCTGAGGTACATTATCTCTATACCCAGTTTGTTGAGGGTTTTTATTATGAAAGAATGTTGACTTTTGTTAAACGCTTTTTATGCATAGATTGAGATCATATGAGTTTTACCTTGTATTATGTTAATGTGATTTATCACACTGATTGATTCGTGCATGTTGAACCATCCTTGCATTCCTAAAATAAATCCCACTTGATCATGAATATGGTCCTTTTAATGTGTTAAGGTTGGTTTACTAATATTTTGTTGGGGATTTTTGCGTTGATGTTTACCAGGAATAATGACCTGTAATTTTCTTTTCTGTAGTGTCCTCATCTGGTTTTAGTGTCAGGGTAATGGTGGGCTTATAAAGTGAGTTTGAAAGTTCTTTTCCCTCTTCTATTTTTGGAAAGATTTGAAGAAGATTGGAATTAATTCTTTAAGTGTTTGGTAGAACTCACCAGTGAAGCCATCTGGTACTGGGTATTTGCTTGTGGGAAGTTTTTGTTATCTATTATCCATCTATCTATGTATCTATGTACCTATGTGTCTATCTATCTATCTATCTATCTATCATCTATCTATATCTATCACCTATCTATCTATCTATCTATCATCTATCATTGAAGTAAAGTTGACATACAATATTATATTTGTCTTAGGTGTAAAACATAGTGATTTGATATTGATGCACATTAGAAAATGACTACCATGATAAGTGCAGTCACCACACAAAGCTATTACAATATTATTGACTATATTCCCTGTGTTGTACTTTTCATCATCATGGCTTATTTATTTTATAACTAGAAGTTTGTGTCTCTGAATACCCTTCACCTGTTTTGCCCATCTCCTATGGGAAATCACAAGTTTGTTTTCTGTATTTAAGAGTCTGTTTGTTCATTTGTTTTATTTTTTAGATTCCACATATAAGTAAAATCATATGTTATTTTTTTGTCTCTGTTTGACTTATTTCAGCATAATATCCTCTAGGTCCACCCTAGATTATTATATTTCAGCAAATGGAACGATTTTATTCTTTTTTGGTGACTAATATTCTTTTCTACATATATGTATATCACATCTTCTTATCCATTCATGTATCCATGGAAAGACATTGCTTCTATATCTTGGCTATTGTAAATAATGCTTTAATGAACATAGGAATGCATATATCTTTTTAAAAAAATTTTTTAATGTTTTTATTTATTTTGGAGACAGAGAGAGACAGCATGAGCAGGGAAGGGGCAGAAAGGGAGGGAGACACAGAATCTGAAGCAGGCTCCAGGCTCTGAGCTGTCAACACAGAACCTGATACAGGGCTCAAACTCACAGACTGTGAGATCATGACCTGAGCTGAAGTCAGATGCCAAACCGACTGAGCCACCCAGGAGCCCCTGTTTGTTTGTTTTTTTTTAATATAATTTATTGTCAAATTGGCTTACATACAACACCCAGTGCTCATCCAACAAATGCCCTCTTCAATGGCATATATCTTTTTGAATTCATGTTTTTGTTTTCTTTGGATAAATACCCTCTATTGTATGATAGTTCTATTTTTAATTTCTTGAGGAATTTTCATACTATTTTCCATGGTGGCTTCACCAACTTACATTTTCATCAACAGTGTATAAATATTCCCTTTCTCCACGTCCTTGCCAACACTTATTATTTCTTGTCTTTTTGATAATAGACATTTTGACAAGTGTGAGTGTAATATCTCATTGTGATTTTGATTGTCATTTCCCTGATGATTAGTGACGTTGAGCATCTTTTAATGTGCCTGTTGGCTGCCTATCTTTTACTGAAACTGTCTATTCAGATTCTCTGCTCATGTTTTAATTGGATTGTTTGTTTTTTTGGTGTTATACTGTATGAGTTCTTTATATATTTTGGATATTAACCCCTGTTCAGATTTGTAAATATCTTCTCCCATTCAGTTGATTGCTTTTTCATTTTGTTGATGATTTCCTTTGTTGTGCAAAAGCTTTTTAGTTTGGTATAGTCCCATTTATATATATGTTTTTGCTTTTGCCCTTGCCTGAGGAGAGAAATCAAAAAAAATATTGCTGAGATGAATGTCCACAAGTTTACTGCATACATTTTCTTCTGAGTTTTATCATTTTAGGTCTTACATTTAGGTCTTTAATCCATTTTGAGTGTCGTTTGTTGTTTGTTTTATGGTTTTTTTGGGTTTTTTGTTTTTGTTTTTGTTTTTTGTAACAGTCCAGTTTTCCCAACACCATTAACTGAAGAAATTATCTTTTCTACATTGTATGTTATGGCCTTTTTTGGTAATAGATTACTTGACCAGGTAAGTGTGGATTCATTTCTGGGATCTCTATTCTGTTCCATATATATGGATCTGTGTGTCTGCTTTTGTGCCAGTACCATATGGTTTTGATTATTATAGCTTTGTAGTATGGTTTGAAACATGGAGCACGATACTTCCAACTCTGGTCTTCTTTATCAAGATTGCTTTGGCTCTTTGGGGTCTTTTGTGATTCCATACACATTATCGATTAAGAAGTGTAGATTAAGTATTATGAACATTTTAACCATATCAATTCTTTTAATTCATGAGCACGATATCTTTCCAGATATATGGATATGGTATATATGGTATAAATATATATAAAATATGTCTTTTTAAATATACTCTTTTTGAAATTATAAATGGGATTATTATTTTTTTTGATGCCATTATAAATGAGATGGTTTTCCTAATTTTTCTTTCTGATAGTTTGTTGTTAGTGTATAGAAATATAACAGATTTCCATATATTAATTTTTATCCTGAAACTTCACTGAAATCATTTATAAGTTCTAATAGTTTTTTTTTTGGTGAATGTTTATTTTGTGGAGGTTGTATGTTTTGGGGAGTTTATCCATTTCTTCTAGGTTATCTCATGCATTAATGTATAATTGTTTGTAGTAGTCTCTTATAATCCTTTGTATTTCTGTGGTATTGATCATAACTTCTCTTTTAGTTCTGATTTTATTTACTTGGGCTCTCTCTATTTTTCTTGATGAGTCTGGCTACAGATTTATCAATTTTGTTTATCTTTTCAAAGAATCAGTTCTTAGCTTCATCGATATTTTCTCCTATGATTTTTAGCTTCTATTTAATTTATTTCCACCCTAATTTTTTTTTATTTCCTTCTTTCTACTAACTTTGGGATTTCTTTGTTCTTCTTTTTTCTAGCCCTTGGAGATGCAAGGTTAGATTGTTTATTTGAAATTTTTCTTGCTTCTCCAGGTAAGCATGTATCCTTATAAACTTTCCTCTTAGAACTGCTTTTTCTGTGTCCCATAGATTTGGGATGCTCTATTTCTATTTTCATTTGTCTCAAAGTATTTTTAAATTTCCTTTTTGATTTCTTTGTTGACCCATTGATTACTTAGCATGTTGTTTAGCCCATACACGTGTGTGTGTGTGTGTGTGTGTTCCAGTTTGTTGTTGTTGTTCCAATTGATTTCTAGTTTCATATCACTGTGGTCAGAAAAGATGCTTGAAATGATTCATCCATCAGCCCAGCCCAAGGTCTTGGTTGTGTCTCCAGTCAAACCTTTGTGATTGCCCAAGCTGTCTTCTTTGTTCTAAGTGGCTCCCTGTATTTGAGAGTGTGCAAACCTATAAGTGTCCCCAACGTGAGCATCCTGTTCAGCACCTAGATGCAAGCTGCTTGGAAATTAGACTCTCCGGCAGCAGCTAGGGAAGTAGGGAGTGACTGGGAGGTGGGTGTTCTGGGCTGCTCTGTCGGCATTGGGCCTGGATGCATAGCTGCGGGAAGGGGAGGGTGCTCACCCTGCACCCATTCACAACTGCTTCTTTGCTTGTTACTGTTTGTGGAACTCATGAATGAAAGCCCCATTGACTGTCAGAACCAGGATACCACAGACTCATCTTTGGGGCAGTCGCTGCAAACTCTGGGGTGTCCGACACGGATACAAGCTCCTTCCAGGGAGACATTAGCATCTTGGAGCAGGCTGGGTGGAGAAGGCAGGGAGATGTCTCCCAGCTTCCCTGGTCTCTGGGGAGGATGGTGGTAGCCAGCCCCCCATGTACACACAACTAGAAGCTTGACTCAGTCGGCAGCTTTTAAAATATGCAGATGTACTCCTTAAAGGGAAATACCGACATGTGGATATTTCTGTCTGCACCCTGTGCACTAAGTCCTGGGGGTATAGCTGTGACAAGTGCTCCCACACCCATTCATAACCCCTTCTTCGTTTGCCAAAGTCTTGATAATGCAACACCATTGATTTCACAGCAAAGCGTTTTGGGGGGCCCACCCCTCGGATGAGTCTTAAAAGTTGGGGTGCTAAATGTGAGGCCCAAACCCTTCACTCCTCAGAGAGAAGCTGGGAGTTGGGAGTTCTTTTCTGACTTCATGGTACTGTGCCAGGGGTGAGATTGATGGAGAAAGTGTGTTCCAGCCTTTTGCTCAGGTAGTTTCTGAATTTTTTGTCCACAGGAAATTGTTCCTTGTGTAGCTGAGAATTTAGTAGGTTTGTGGGAAGGGAGTTCAGGAGCCTCGTATGTTGTTATCTGGGTTGACCCCTGAGAATCTTATTAGAAGTAACTTCCTCCTTCAAAGAGTTCATCTCTAAAGTTATTGCTCGAGAATTAAATGGCAAGTTCCAAGAACATTTGGGCTATGCATGGAGTGTAGCAGTTCGGGCTGGGGCCTGTGGCCAGCCTGTGTGGGGCCAAATCCTGGTTCTGCCACTTGATCCTTGGGGGACCTTGGGAAAATTACATTCTGTGCCTTTCTGCTTCTGCCTGTAAAATGGAGATAATGACAATACATTTTTTTTTTTAAAGCAGAATAGAACCTGGCACATAGTAATGGCTACGTAAGTGTATGTTTTTTTTTAAAAATTCACAGAGACGGGGGAGATCCGTATAATCCAGGGGAGACAAGAAAGTGTCCTTAGGGAAGCTTACACCTGAGATGAGCATTAAACAATAAGTAGATTTGGATGAGGAGGAGGAGTGATGTAGAGAGAAGCCAGAGTTGAGTCCTTCTGGAGCCTGAGGTCTGCACACAGTGGGGTTGCTGGCCCCACCTAAGCAGATTCTGGGCGTTACAGACCACACAAATGCCATGAAAAGACCAAGGAGGCATTCCAGCAGGAGGAACAGACTGTGCTTGATGAGAAGGAATCCACTGAAGGTTGTTGATCTGGAACTGGTTTGACACATGTTTAGGAAGACTGCCAATGCTGCCCTACGAGGTATTTTTGCAAATGTGTCATTCTCTACAACCCTGCAAAGTAGGACTTGTCGCTGGGTTTCTCAGCTGAGTAAGCAAGCTCAAAGAGCTAAGCCTCTAGATGAAGGTCACTCGGGCAATAAGGTGATGGATAATAGTTCACGCCACCCCAGAGCCCATGCTCTTCCTGCTGCCTTCGAGGCATGAGGAGATGAGGCCCTGGACCAGTGGATCAGTTGTGAAGATGGAAAGAACTGGCTAATTTCAGACCTCATTGGAAGAAACCATCCCTTGGGTTGGGTTGAAAGGGTGGACCGGAAATAAAAAGTGAAGGAAAGACGTGACACAGTGATGTTGCCAGGATATTTTTTAGGAAGGGTCATTGGCTGGTGTTGTTAGAGAAAGGTGCTGAGCGATGCTTAGACCGTGTGGGTGTGGAGATCAAATATACATGTTTTCTTGTTGGAACAGGATTGTATGTCCACCGCAATTCAGGGCAGGACGTGTAGATGTGGGAGACGTCACACAGGACGGCACGAGATTGCCGCGCGTGGACAGGAACTGGGGCTTGTCCCCAGCTGCTCACACAGAGCCTGCCTGCCCTTCTGTATGTCCCAAAGGCCTGGTACTCCACTTCCTAGCTCCCAAACTCAGCTGTCCTACCGGAAGCCATACCGATTGATATTGATAATTTCTCCTCTTGTCTGAGGATCACACCGTCTGCCTTCTCCAGCCTGGGCTGGGTCAGTCTCTACCTCTTGCCGATGCTCTTGAGGCCTCCTTAGCATGTTACAGTGAATGGCTGTTTGGACCATGTCAGTGTCACGGCTCACTGTTGCCTCCCTAAGCAGGAGCTCCTGCCCCGATTGCCCTGGAGACCACCTGCTCTGCGGGCTAGATGGCGCGGCCATACGCGTGCAATGGTTTCTTGTGTGTCTTGCTGGAGGCTCTTTTCCCTCTGCATTTTACAGTGTTTGTAGAGAAACATAAGCCTTCTGGCCCCTTTATATTTCCATAGTGCAAGTAGCTGAGACAGAAGGACTGCAGCTGAGAAGCAGCAGATTAAAACTTTCAGACACAAAGTGGAATGAATGGCCAAGTTCCTTTTTGTAATTTCCCGAGCTAAGTAATGAATGAAAGATAAACAAATAGTGGTGCAAATGGTGAAAACCAAATTAGATTTGAGGTTTCTGCCCCTTCTGATTTAATAATAAGTAATCCAAACAGTTATCATTTGGGGGAGTAAGGAAGTGATACTATAAAAATAAATGCCTTTCTCCGTCCGGCGTCCTTTGTCCCTGTGTGTTATTGCAGTGAAAGGAGGCTCGCTGCCCGCAGCCCCACTGCAGGGTTTGGCATGCTCTGTGAAACGACTCCCTGAGAAGCAAGGAGAGCATTAGTGAAATGGGAAAGGACATAGTTTCAGTCCCAGTGTCCCCTGTGAGGAAGGGAAACTTGGTCCGTGTAAGATACTCCGTGTTCCTAGAAGCTGGGAATTGTGTCCAAAACCACCCACCCCTATTTTTTTTTTTTTTTTTTAGCTCTTTTGAAAGGGAAGAGTACATATTCTTATTTTTCACTAATTGATTTATGTTGCCAAGGAAGAGGACTCTTTAAGGTGAAGATTCTGTGTTCCAGTGGTTATAAGTCAAATTCCCAATCACCGCACGCCGTTAGCACAGCCAGCAAGAAAGAAAGAATTAATGAGATTTCAGGCAGCTTTGAAAAGTGACAAAGACTCTGGATTCAGGTTTTGTTTTCACCTCCCCGTCTCCTGCTCCTTGGCTCGGCGTCCAGGCCAGGAAGTAGCTCCGATGGCTCTTCAGGCTCGTGGTCCCAGACAGCAGCCCTGGGAGTTCAGCTTGGCCTTACCGTGCGGCCGGACCTGCGCGGAGGCTCAGCGGTGTGAATCCAAGGCCGGTCGGCCTGTCTGTGCTTGGGGAGGAAAACCAGAATGGAGTTCGTTTCCCAATGGTTTCTCCAAAGCCGTCCCTGGGAAAATGAAACACTGACCATTCTCACCTTGAGAAATAATCATCTCCACTTCCTAAACATAAAACACAACCCCCACAACTGTACTGTGAGAATCGGGGTCAAATAGTCTGTATCCAAACCTTCTTTTTATGCCTCTTGTCCCCCGCTGCAGGGCACAGTGCTATGGCTTTAACTTTTTCAGTAGAGTCAGTGGGTTAAACTAGTTAACCCAATCTGATTAAGTGTAGAAACCAAATTTTTCAATTACGTTAAAAAATACTGTTTAAGTTAGCTGGGCCTTTACTTTATATGCAAAGCCCCTGTCTCTATGTGTTATCCACGGTTTACAGGCAGAAATGGAGGTTTAGACATGTCTACCAAGTTAGGAATTAGCAGAGGTGGGATTTGAGGCCAACCTTGCCCAGACTGGAGCCTGCGGGTTATTCCGCCATATTGCCCTTCACGAGGTAGCAACAAGTTCAGAGACCACGGCAGGGAACTGCTCTCGTTCTTCGTGCTCATCGTATGTCTCCGCTTTATAGTATTTGGAACTTTCAAAGCGTCCTTAATCACAAAAGGATAATTCCTATTGGATACTTTATTTTTCACATTTACTCTGAGGGTTCTTTTTTTTAAACATCTTTTTAAAGTTTACTTATATAAAGAGAGAGAGAGAGGAAGCGGGAGAACCAGTGGGGGAGGGGCAGAGGAGGGTGGGCAGAAGACCCCAGCAGGCTCTGTGCTGACAGCATAGCACCCGATGCGGGGCTCGAACTCACAAGCCGTGAGATCATGACCTGAGCCGAAGTCGCACGCTTAACCGACTGAGCCAGCCGGGCGCCCCACTGAGGGTTGTTCTCACAGCTCTGGAGAATAACATGTGGACCCTCCACGAGGTCATTTCCCCTGATCTTCCAAATGACCGCGGGGTTGTATTTGCAACATGACCAACTGAAGCGAGCACACAGAAGTCTGGCATCGTGAACAGAAGGACAGGCTGCCTATCCATTCGAAGGGCAGGTGCACGGTTGTGGGTTCCTCAGAACCCTGTCTGGAAGTCTGCGTTGGTACTGGATGCCTGTGTGTTTGTGTGTGAACGTTTGTGTTGACTTGGCATTCGTTGTGCCAGTTGCCTGAACTCTCTTCTTTGCTTAACAGGACTCCAATCCTATGGTGAGGGGAAATGAGCCCTGCTAGACAAAACTACATTTCCCGACAGGCCTTGCTGAGAGGCGACCTCAGGACGATTCTGGCCATGAGATGTGGCCGATGTCAATTGGTTGAGGCTTTGGGAAAGCTCCTTCAAAGAGATAGGGAGGGATGGGATATGCCTTTTGTCTCCCTTCCTCCCTTTCTCCCTGAAATAAGGGGTCGGAGTTTAGGACTGAGGGCAGATGGGAGCCGGTCAACACTGAGAAGAGAATGGTCTCCTGGGGTGACTGAGGAGAAGATCGAAAGAACCTGAGACTCTCACTGCTCTAAGCTGCTGCCCTTGCCCTGGAGCCTCTTGCCTCCAGACTGGTTATGGTGTGGAGAGAAGACACCGTCTTGCTTTCGGTGGTCTTTCTCCAATCATCTCATGTGTCGCTGAAAGCCGTCTCCAACTGGTAGATTTCTACTAGTTATATAGTTAAGTACCACCTAACTTTTATGCCACCAGTTTAGAATTCTCTCTGTCAAAGTTCCCGTGCAGGCAGGTGAGTGGCAAGAGTGGCGTTGGACCGTCCCACGAGGGGAGCACACCATACCCATGACTTTCCTCTCCCAGCTGTGCAGTATCCTTTGGGAATCCTTACAGGAATCACCAACCTGCCTAGGGCAAGCGGAAGACCAGGGAATGTGGACTGTACCGTGTCTCAGGTTTACAAAATATACCTACCAGCTCTCGTGAGGCAAAGGCGAAGGACCGGAGTGGGAGAGAACCACGGTCATGTTTCATGGAGTGAGGCCCAGCATCCCGCACTGACATTTGGCACAATTACGTGGACGTGGCACCTTGGCTTTACAAGGAATGGCTGGGGGTGGGGGGGACAGGGCTGCAGATTCCAGCTTGTTTTCCAGCTAAGATCCACGGCCTGGAGTCCGTCCAACACCTGGCGAGGGGATGCGGTGTGGCGAGTGAGGAGGGCTCAGTGAGTTTTCTGGCACCTCCTCAGCCTTGTTTATAAACGTACCTAGGTCTGAGTTCTCCCGGGTTTTACTTATTCTGAGGCAGAGGAGTTTTTATAGTCCCTGCGATTCTACAGACTTCGGTGCTAGGTGTTGTCTCTGACAGTTGGTTTAGAAACTCTGGGTGATGCTTGATTCTGAGAAGGAAGGTGTTTCCCACCTGCCGAATCACCACAACAGTGACACGGGACGACGTGCCGACGCTCAGGGTGGCTCGTGTCTCCGTTTTGTCGGGCAGGGTGCAATTGTGTAAAGCGGATCCACGCTCCACATGAGGATTCCTCTCCGGAGAGCAGGAAGTGATGGCGGGAAGCGTTGGGGCAACCTCACTGTCTCGTCCCACTGCCTGATCTGTTACCGAGGCTCCAGAGAAGCGGGGACCTGGCCCCAGTGACCACTGCAGAGAAGGGTGCCGGCTGGGCATTGGGACCGGACCCTGTCCGATGCAACAGAGAACACAGGCGGGGAGGGGGCCCAGCGGGGACGTGAGGCGAAAGAAGGGCATTAAAAGCATGGTGGGAAGGCATCGAAAAGAAACTGGGTCCTTTCTTTTCTGCCTCTGCTGGAGTCCGCTGCTCTTAACCACCTTCCCCAGGATTTTCCCTCTAAGTAACAAAGGATCATGCGTCAAAAAAGCCTAAGAGGTCCTCTGGGCTTGGAATTTCCGTTTGGACGTTAGGAACTGTAAGACGGCTAATGGCATTTTGGGGATGATGTGTTCCCTGCACCTTACCCTGTGTTTTCATAACGGAGCCAGGCTGAGGCATGGAGACTCACCTAATGTCACGTCCCCCCCTGCTCCCGAGGGGCGGTTACACCCTCCTTCAGTGTCCCCAGGCTCAGCCACCAACGGCGCGCCGTAACTCAGACCCCGTCCAGGACGAAACCACAAGTCGTTTGGAAACGACACCGACAATGAGAACAATACATGCCTGCATTCCTTTTGCTTTCTAATCTGTGGAACGTGTTTTAGCCTTTTGGGCATACGTTTACTCCAACCTAAGAAGATAGTGACCTAAAACGGTGACCTGCAATCTAGCATGTTTTCTGTTCTTCCCACAGTATCTTTCTGTCACTCACGCCTGTGTTTATGTGACAGATACTTGTCGAGCACAGGTTTTGGGGCAGGCACTGTGCCAGAAGTTAGGGACAAGACTGTGCCGTGGCCGTGTGCAGGGGCCTGGTGACAGCGTGTGGGGGCAGAGCTGAAAGCCAGCCAGGCCGGAACCAGCAGAAGGCGGGAAGGGAGTGGCCCTCTCGGGGACTGCACGGGACTGTCCGGAAGACTGTGGTCGGGGCGGGCGGGGTGGGCCAGGGTGGGGACGACAAGAGGCACCCAGGGGCCCTCTGCAGAGGGCGGGGCACGGACACCTGGGCCTGGCGTGGGCTTCTCTCAGGGGTCCACTCCTGAGGATCTGCTGCTGGTTCGGAGGGGGGAGGTGAGGGCAGGGCTCAGGGAATCCTGGAGGGGGATGTCAGGAAAGTCTTCGGGTGCGTGGGGCGCAGGGGAGGGGACGTGCCGAGTCTGAGATGCCTGTGCGCAGCTAAGTGTCCACTAGGCAGTCGTAGGTGTGGCCCTGGCGCTCAGCATTCAGACATAAGCTACGGTCTCACGTTTGGGAGTTTTCAGCCCGTGGGTAGGACACAGCACCACGAGTGGCTACGATTGCTGAGGTGGGGAGTGAAGCGTTTCTTTTTAAGTTAAAGGCTTCTTTCTTGTATTCACAGTGGTGACGAGGGCAAACGCTGACATGGGTCTCTTTCCGGGCCGCGTGACCCGCGCCACCAGTCCTCCATGTTGTCCCTGTCCGGCCACCGGGCCGTTGGGTACTCGTAGCCCTGCTGAGGTCTCTAGTGGAGAAGGAGTGAGAAACCGTATTTCCTATCCTGCTCTCGAAGTTAGACGTGGTGCGAGCGCTGCCTTTCCAAGCCTCGGGCCTCCCTTTCAAGAGTGATAAGCCCGCGCGTGTTTTCTCGACCACCCTACGGCAGACCCCCGGCCTTCACGAGGGAATCCGTGGGCGGTGAGGGATGAAGCAAACCCTCGTGTCTGCAGAGTGGCTGCTCTGTGACCTCTGAATCTGCTCTAAAATTGGGAAAGAGTGAAACAAAACGAAACAAAACATAATGCCTGGCGGTGGATACCCAGCTGGACTACAAATGAGCAAAGAGGGAGAGAAGGAGAAGGGGGTCCGGCCAAGTTTGGCCTCAGCTGCAGACCCCTCCCGGGGGCAGACTCGTCCTGGCGTCGAGAGCAGGCTCTTTCTCCCAGCCTGCTTCTCCGGGAGGCTGCTTTCCCAGGCTCCCTCCACAGGGAGGAGGATCTTGGGAGCCGCCCGGCAGCGGCGGGGTCCAGGGGAACCCTTCCTGGCCGCCTGGACCTCTGGACGGGCGGCTCCCCGTCAAGGCCCCCGCCGGCCATCACACCGGTCGCAAGGAGATGAGCCGCTTTTTGTCAAGCTGCGGGGATGTGGATTTTGTTTAAAGGCGCTTTGTGTGAAATCGATTTTTGGTTTTCTCACGAATGTTTGCTCATGTCACAGGGCGTGCCCGGTGGCACAGAGGAGGCTTCTGAGGAACAAATCACAGCTACGGCCATGAAAGCGAGCTAACCTTGGGTCAAGACGTGTAAATAAATATCCAGGCCTGTGGACTGGACCCAACCCTGAAATGACGGAATTGCATATAAAGGCTGCATTCAAGCCTTTCAAACTGAGATTGCAAAACCCTGCTTGCAGAGGCGCTAAGGGGATCTGGTAAACAAATCGGAGGGGGGAGCGTAGTGGGCCCTGCTTTCGCTCGTTCCCTGATCACTGGCCTCAACGCGTTCCCAACTGACACCAATATCCAGGGTTTACAACGAGGTGTTTGGGGGAAGGACGAAGAGGATTGATCGTGATAATATTGGGGTCACGAACCTCTTTCTCAGGGGGAGGCTAAAAAGTGCTGTGCTGGTACTCGTCGTAGGCAGACGTCTGTGTACGAATTAGAGGGAAATCGCGCCCCCTCGGTCCATCCGGAGGTTGGGGGCATGTCCAACTGTCCAGCTGTCCACTGACCCCAGTTGTTGAAGATGCCAGGTTCCTGTGCACCACAGGTCGGCCGTGGTCCTTGCTTTACAGGGACCCCTCCCAGGTGTCATCTGCTTGAGGTGCTTTGCTGGGGTGTTTCCTTCCACAAACCACCCCTCTCTGTTCATTCTTAACTGTTTTGTTCACTCGACAACAGGATTCTCGCAGAGTTTGGTAAATCTTAGAAATTAGGAGTGCAAGTTCAAGGTTGGGCAGCTTTAGAAAGAGAGTAAAAATGAAGATTTAAAAATTTTTTTTTCAACGTTTATTTATTTTTGGGGCAGAGAGAGACAGAGCATGAACGGGGGAGGGGCAGAGAGAGAGGGAGACACAGAATCGGAAGCAGGCTCCAGGCTCCGAGCCATCAGCCCAGAGCCTGACGCGGGGCTCGAACTCACGGACCGCGAGATCGTGACCTGGCTGAAGTTGGACGCTTAACCGACTGCGCCACCCAGGCGCCCCAAAAATGAAGATTTTAAAGGTACTTTTGGTAAAGTAGCTATGCTTAGATTTGGGTCACATTCTTTCTCTTTTCATACCTTCAAGTTAATCATAAGAATAATTATAATGATTTGTTTGTTTACTAAAATGTTCTGAGAATTTAGGATTAACTATCCCAGAAATATCTTTTTAAAGGTTAATGGGGCAGGAGAGAAATGGCTCTGAAACAATGTTCTTTGAGACTGATGACATAAAGCGTGCATGTGACTCATCCAGGAACGTCCCGGGAGTCGTACCGGGTTCTGATCCGTTCCTGCAGACTCTGTGAAGCAGGAGCCTGACCTCACCTACAAAACCCCGTCCTGGTGCTGCGCTGAGAGCCGGGAGGGCATGAAGGCACTTCGTGTAGGAAATCTTAAAGCGTTCAGGGGCCCGATCAGCTCTTTGGTGGAGGAGGTTGGGGGGCAGAAGTGGAATCAGTCCAAAGCACTAGCAACATTGATAGCTAAGGATTACATCCTTAAAATGAAATGAGTAAAAGAGCTAAGAATTTTCTGATACATTTTTTTAAATTTAAGATTGTCCTTCCAGAAGTCCTTAAGTTCCATTAAGAGTGACTTAATGGGAGTCATGTTTCCCAAGAGATTGTAGCTCAGGGCTTCTTGAAGCACCATTGTTTGCCATTTTAATTTACCACTCAGCAGATGTTGGGATGCTATACTGGAGATAGAAATTTAAGTTGTTGCAAAGGACGAAGGAGTTTGGATCTGTGCCCAAAGATTTTTGCAATCCGTGGATAAAATATATACACGAAAGGTATCATATATGTTTGCCATGAGATATACATACATTTTAACAAAATTTAAGTCATTATATATTTATTTATCTCTTGAACACATATTCAAACACATTTCTGTAAATTCATCTATTTAAATATAAGAAAACAATGATTCAGTCATGGGCAAAAATGCGAAGAAGCATAAGACTGTTCTTTAAAACTCTGTATTTCGAAATGATTTGGAACTCACAGCAAAGTTACAAGAGTAGACCAAGACCCGATTCCAAGTTCTCCAAGTGCCATCGTAAGGAATTTTAGGAAAAGGACACAATCCATGAACACACATTGTACCTGCTTGTCACACCTCCGTAGGCTTCTTTGGTCTGGAACAGTTTCTCTGTGTTTTTTTGACTTCTGTGACCCTGACATTTTGAAAGATTACTGGCTAATAATTTTGTACGTTTCCCCACAAGTGGGGGCCTGTTTAGATGTATTTTGCCCAGAATAGTAAACAAGGAGCACTGTGCTCTCCCCACGGTATCTCATCAGTTGGCAAATCAACGTTGATTTTTCCCATTACTCGTCACATGAAATCTGGTCACATTGCTAAGGTGTTATGTGTCAGGTCACTCCACTATGAAGTTACTTATGATCTTCTTTGTGATCAATAAGCATTTGGTGTGGAGAGAACTGAAACAATTTCGCATCTCATTCTTCACCCATCGATGTTTTGCCAGAAGAATACACGATCGCTCAAATGTGATGGTTAATGCTTTTTGCTTTGGTTAGTTGACATTGTACTGTAGGAAAGAACTATTTCATGTATGTGTGCATGCATGGTATTTTTATTATTACAGTGAGATCTTGTGGATTCCCTTTTCAGCCAATGGGTTGTAATTCGTCGCTTTCACGATTTGTTTTGATGTGCAAATTGTCCTACATTTGGTCACCGAGAGACCCATCTATGAGGTTCTGTATTCTTTTGAAAAGTCCCCATTAGGCTCTTTCCATAATTTGGCTACTGTTGAAAGTGCTGCTATAAACATTGGGGTACAAATTGGAATACTACTTGGCAACGAGAAAGAATGAAATCTGGCCTTTTGTAGCAACGTGGATGGAACTGGAGAGTGTGATGCAAAGTGAAATAAGTCATACAGAGAAAGACAGATACCATATGTTTTCACTCATGTGGATCCGGAGAAACTTAAAAGAAGACCATGGGGGAGGGGAAGGGGAAGAAAAAGTTAGAGAGGGAGGGAGGCAAACCATAAGAGGCTCTTAAAAACTGAGAATAAACTGAGGGTTGATGGGGAGTGGGAGGGAGGGGAAAGTGGGTGATGGGCATGGAGGAGGGCACCTGTTGGGATGAGCACTGGGTGTTGTATGGAAACCAATTTGACAATAAATTGCATATTAAAAAAATAAAAATAAAAAAATAAAATAACTGGCAAAAAACCCACCACCACCACCACCACCACAACAACAACAAACAACAAAAATAGAAAAGTCCCCATTATTTCTTGAGTACATTCTTTTAAAAAAAATTTTTTTTTAATGTTTATTTATTTTTGAGAGAGACAGAGACGGAATGTGAGTGGGTTAGGGGCAGAGAGAGAGGAAGACACAGAATCGGAAGGAGGCTCCGGGCTCCGAGCTGTCAGCACAGAGCCCGACTGCGGGGCTCGAACTCAGGAACCGCGAGATCACGACCTGAGCCGAAGTCGGACGCTCAACCGACCGAGCCCCTCAGGCGCCCCTCTTGAGCACATTCTTGATGTTGGAGGCTCATCTTGCACTTTCCCAGCCTCTGCCTTGAATCAGCCACTTCTCCAAGAAGCTCTGGTTCCTTTTAGTAGTGAAGAATTATATTTAGAAGTCAAGGTCAAGGCCAAGGATTTGGGTGCCGTCCTTGTTACTAGGGGGATCGCTCTTTCCAGAGCCTTTTTTCTTGTAGAGCGTTAGGGAATATATGCAAATATCTACATATTTGCACACATACACACATGTATACTTACACACACATTCACATCTATATTTTTCCTACATGTATCAATTTATATTGGAAACTGTGGGTTTACACCGATATTTCACACTGCAGGCCAGTATCATGCATTCATTCTAACTTTCCTTTTATCTGTATTTGTCAGTTCTTACGTGACAGTGGAAAACCGTCCAATCCCCCTGCATGCAGCTAAGCCCCCTACAATGCTGGCCAGTGATCTGCTCATATGCTCAGGCCTGACCCAGGGGTCACCCCACACCCCTGTTCTCTTCCTGTTTTTTGCCTTTTTTTCCTTTTTAATGTAGGAACTATATATTATAAAAACCAGGAAAGATTTAAACAAGAAAATAAATATATTCTAGCATTTTAAAACCTCAAAAGAACAAAGCAAGAATGTCAGGAATAGAATATTAAGCAATAAGGAGGAGAAATCTGAAAAATAAGAAAATATTTGGATTTCTCTATCAAAAACGTGTAGCGCACGCACACCCTAGAGAACTCAGTAGTTAATTGTGCCTCATGGAGTGATTCTCAGGCCCACTTTTATGCTCTGTATTATAGTTTGAAGATTGATATTTATGCCCTGTACAAACAGTTTTATTAGCAAACTCAGATTAATGATCGTTCTGTCCAAAATTTATGGGTTGTTTAATTGATGGTTGTTAAACCCATTAGGAGCTGGTAGCAATTAAAATAGTATTTATTTGTTGAGCTGAATAAAGTTGATATACTGTGTTTGTGTTACATCTTTTGTTCCTATTCATTACCTTGTAAAACACACGTCCGCTGTGTTTTGAAGACTGTCCCAGGTGTCAAGATGGAGTTGCTGTGCTGTGTGGACTCTGGGGTCCATTTGCAGCCAGCCTGGTCCTGGCCCTGGTGGGAACGGATGCTTGAGTGGCTGCCTGGGAAGAGGCCAGCACCTAAGTCAACATGCAGGATACCCTTTTAAATACAAAAGGAAGACCTCAAATAATGCCTGCCACATGCCATTACCGCTCAGAGGAAGGAGGGAGGACACGAGGGGCAGCGTGACCTCCGAAGCACACCCCTCAGGCACCCCTACCACCTCGGAGCTCAACTTGGCTCCCCAAGTTGCTCCCGGCACAGCCTTTCCTGCCCTTACCTTCCAAGGAAGGCTGGCCTGAGCCAACAGCGTCTTTTATAACAGAATGTAGGCAGGATGAAACATGACAACAGAGGCTCCCCAGAGAGAGTTGTAGGAGTGTCTTGAGGCTTCACAATTAAGAGACCTTCCAAGGAAGGCCTGATATAGAGGCATGAAATCAAGAGCTGATGGCAGTGGGTTGTTGGGCCCACATGGGCCTGCGAGCCTGGCCCTTTGGTAGCCATAGCTGGAGCCCTTCTAGGTCAAGTCCTTGCAGTCCTGGGGCCATCCAGTCAGGGGCCTGGTGAGCCGCTGGAGACGCACGCGTGTCCAGGGGCGTCAGGGGACAGTGGCCCTGTCACAGATCTGACACTTGGCTGATGTCTTTGTCAGCAGGTGACGGCTGGGGGATTACCTGGGGTACCTCCGTCCGGCATTTGAATTTGCTGCCGAGGGGACATTGCTTATGACTTTTGGCTCTGGAGACTTTCATGAAACAAGAGGTGAGAGAACAGATGCCTTGAAATTTTGTGACCCATGTGAACAGGCACCTTTAGAGCTCACTTTACATTTATTGGGACTCGTTGAAAGAGTCTAGACTCCCAGTGCTGTCCAATGGAAATTCAATGCAAGCTACATATACGATTTTAGATTTTCTAGTAACTATGTTTAAAAGTAATAAGGGAACAGATAGAATTAATTTTAATGATATATTTTATTAATCACAACATGTCTGGGATATTAGCCATCAATATGTAAACAATATAAAGTTATTAAGGAGATATTTTACATTCTTTCTTCCCATACTATGTCTTTGAAATCTGGACAGCAGTCCCATTTTAAGGGCTTAAGAGCCTCGTGGGCAATATATAGGTCCCGAGTGTTGGCTCAACTTTTTACATTTTGGGATCAGATAAAAAAGCAGGACGTTGCCTTCCTGAGCCTTTGCATGTCTAAAACAGAAGTCCAAACCTGAGACAAACTAAGAGAGCCTCAGAGACTTGTCATCAAGAAATATCGTTTGCCAAACACTGAAACAATCAAATTATGATACTAGAGAACCTTCTTTGTGCAACACTTCTCTGGGTGTGTGTTTGGGGAGGGGGAACAATAATAAAATATGGCCTGCGATTAAAGGTCTAAGACTGAACTAACATGAATTGAATATCTACTACTTACAAAGTGTGTCTTTGTAGGCTTAAAAGTATGTCTACATTTATAAACTGTTTTAATAAAATACCACAGAAAGTGATGAAAAAACTTGTCAACTCTATCGTGGCATGGGAAGGTTGTACACGGAGAACTTCATGACCGTACTTTTCTCAGATCCTCTTTTACATTATGTAAATTAAAAACCCCTCAATATTATTGTGATAGACACAATGCACTGAACAATTAAGAAGGTCACTGCAGTAGGAAGAAGGTTCGTTTGTGAGGGACACCTCTAAGAAAGGGCAGGGAACCTGGAGTCTTGTAGAGGCCAGAAGACAATGATCAGGGCCAGAATCTGATCTGGTGACTTATTCTCTTCTCAAGGTCCCTGAGCATATCCTGATTCCTGGGCAGGCCAGGATGACCTTCCTTAGGTACCTGTGAGGCTGGGAACCTGTACGCTAGGTGGTAGGCTGGTTCTCTTGGGACAGTTTCATAAGCACTGGCTCCATAAAGTCAATCTTAGTTCCTTAAAAGTGTCTGGTTGTGTCTGATTATCTGTCATTCTCAAATACGACATTTCAAGCAAAGCCTTGGTTCTATAACAAGTTTCCAATTATGTCCTATTACAAGAAAGACAGATTCTTTTTTTTTTTTTTTATTAAGCTTGGGGTTTGAACCCAGTGATTTTTTTTAATATGAAATTTCTTGTCAAATTGGTTTCCATACAACTCCCAGTGCTCCTCCCGATAGGTGCCCTCATCAATGCCCTCCCCTCTCCCCCATCCCCATCCACCCTCAGTTTGTTCTTTGTATTTAAGAGTCTCTTATGTTTTGGCTCCCTCCGTCTCTAACCTTTTTTTGTTTTCCTTCCCCTCCCCCATGGTCTTCTGTTAAGTTTCTCAGGATCCACATAGGAGTGAAAACATATGGTATCTGTAAGAAAGACAGATTCTTATTGAACTTAGACACACAACTGCATTGCCATGAAAGTAAGAATACTCGATAAGAATTTCTGAATCTCAGGCAGGGGGGAACAAGATGTCACTTATACAAATGTTTCATTTAAGCTCACAACAGTAGAGCTTACTAAACTGTTATGATTTACAGATAAGAGGAAAGCAAAAGGACTTCCATTATATGCCCAAGAAATAGAACATCTAAAGAACAGCATTTCAAAAAATCCCCATAATCAATGCTCATCAATTTGTTCATTCCTAGATAACTAACTCTTTTTGAGGGACCTTGAGTTTGCAGTCTCATGAACCCATTTGCTTCTGGACTACAGCTGTGGAAATCCTGACTCAGTTCAGAGATGTGGTTTTAGCAGTGTCATCCAGAGACCTGCCCCCGAGGTGCTGGCAGTGTCTTCTGCACGGGGCCCTCAGAGGGTCCTTCACAGAAGAGGTAGCACTCGGACCTGTGGCTGTTTGCAGAGCTTTCAGGATAGTATCAGAGTAAAACAACACCTATCTGTAGATGACAAAATACTTAAAATGCTTGTGGTTGGTTACTTATTGCCGATAAGTTTCAAAAGTGAAAGATCTGAAGAATGTTCATAACAAGAATAGCACAACAGGCAAGGAAATGAAATTGTTGTCATGGCATGTCAAACGAACCAGAAAGTGAGTCCAAAAAATTTGAATGAGATACCTATCAACAAAATTAACCCTATTTTCAGAGAAGAATGGTTGTTACATCTAATTTATTAAGATGGTTGGGCATGATCTTTATATAGAAAATATCTTCAGACATAGCAAATAATAATTATGTCACAATATACAATAAATATATAGTCCACTTACATATAAAAATATGTCAAACACATCAAGTAAGAAGAGTGAGGAAGGCTGAAGCAGGTCATTTGTAGACTAATAAAACTGTATATGCAAGTGAGGTGGAGACCCAGCTGAAAACCACTGGCCGAGAAGATGCCAGATTCAAATTAAAGAAGTAAAGTCATGAGCAAGTCAACATTTAAACAACACCTGAAATTATGGCCGATTGCACTATCCTGTCGTAGAAGGTCAGCAAAGTGACACCCGGTCTCTGAGTAGGAACATGTGGACAGCGAGGGCAGTGACAAATGGCTAGAGACTCCCTGCATAGCACACGCCTTCTGAAATACTTATGTTACTCCTTTTTTCCCGTACAAATTCAACCCGGGGAAGGTTAAATCTTCTCATTTGTTAGCACTTCCTATATACCTTGATAGTTACATGTCAAATACATTTAATTATTTCCAACAACCTCTTTTTATTTTATTTTTTTTTAAATAAGGTGAAAGAACAAATCCTTTATAATTTTCCAAGGATCTTCCCAGAAACATCAAAGATGACTTTCAGTTCAAAAGACATCGTTTATGATTTGATTTGGGGAAGGCAGAGTATCAAAAGTTGTCAGGGGATTTGGATTCTTGATACAGATGTAATCATGGATTACTGAGGAACGGTATTGGGCTATTTGCTTAACCAAAGTGACACGAAAAGGACTTAAAGAAAAACACATGAGGTAATGTGACTGTCGCTCTTTCAAAAGTGAGAATACTTGGTCTGTTTCATAGTTAAGGATATGATAAAGTCACCATAGAACAAAGGAAATTCTGATAAGACACACAATCTTTGCCCTCTGGGCTGATTACTCAGAAGGTAAAGGAGAACCTTTTACAACTTCTTAGTAAGAGTTGACCGATAGCCCAAGAAAAATGGAAACAAAAATTCTTTTTGGAAATTTTACAAGTAAACCCATTAAAACTTAGGCAGCTTGACCTCTGAAAATAAAACTCCCTTTTGGAGAACCTTGTACAGATTTCTATCTCCATCAGGTTTTGTCCTGCACCTTCCTCTTCTTCATTCTGGAACAACCAGTCATTTTACTTCAGGATGAAATTACTCTCTTTTTTCCTGAAAAAGCCATATCCTGCATACCTTGCCTAAAGTTGTTCCTCTCTGTTGCATTGCTTCTAGTAAAGTCTCATTTACATATATTGATGATAGCTTTTAACCAAAGTAACGTATTCTTCACCAAGACGACTAGGAGGCAGATGATTGTGAAGTGTCTGCCATACCCTAGATTTTGCAGCAGACCAGCAGAGCTCATGAACACACATCTCACAACTTTCTGTGACCACACACATCCTTTGAAGTACAACGTCTCAAAGTGGCAAAAATGAACACATTCATTAATAGGCCTAAATACATACAGCCTTTCTGTACAAATGAAAATAAGGGGCAAAAAAGAATATAAACTTAAAATTATGCTTAGCAATTATTGTTTCAACATTCTTTTACGCAGAAATAATTCAGGTATGCCATGAATATTTATTAATTGATTTAGGATCAGCCCAAGTTTTAAGTTACCTAGAGATTTGGGAAATTATCTTTGAGCTGACATACTACAAAAGACACAAAAGGTAATGACTATTGAAATAATTTGTCAAGATAATGATTTGTTTGGGTTCAACACAAATTATATTTTTCATTATCTTAAACATTTAGTAGAAATAATGCTAGCTTATTTGATCAGTAAAGCTATAAAGGTTGAGGAAGAACACATTCAAGTAAGATAAAGATATTAGCTTGCATTACACTTAGCACTGAAGACACAGTTTTTGTTAAATAAGTAATATTAAACTAGTCTTAATTTCCAACGGTTACCTAAATTACATGAGCTTGAATTAATAAGACATTTGAATTAGTTTCTGTGAGAATACTTACTAAAAAGCGCTTGAGAGTATTGGAAGTTTAATTCTATTAATTTCTGGGTGTTTTGGAAATTTACATAAGCAGTTATTTATCTCTAAGCCAATTAGAACAGCGTTTCTATAATTTAAGAGACCTTATAATCTACTTTGTTAATACCATCTGGAGGTAGGAAAATGTTGCATCCTTACCATGAGAGGAAAAGGCCTTTCTGAATTACAGACACATACACATACAACAGAGAGAGAGACAGCTTACAGCCTCAGTGCGAAATTTAGTCTTGAATCAGGAGTGAATACACAATTACAAAGCCTGCTGGTCCATATTGCAGAGGTATTCTCTCTCCAATGGGTGTGAATCCTTACTGTTGCTACCCTGAGCCCGGGGTTGGGTGCTAAACCCACTGTTGGGTCCCCGGATCGGCAGTCAGGAATGGAGGGCAGAGAGGCCTGAGAGCCTTCTTACCTAGGAGGAGTCAGTGGGGCTTCAAGCAAAGTCCAGTCATACCTGAGTCATGGCGCTAAAACCGTGAAAGACAAAATATGCTGGACAATTGAGGGGATGATTTTGTTCAGGCTAGCGTGATAGGGAGAAGGTTCACTAATGACAGACATTTCACAGAACAGCAAGGAGGTCTGGGCATTTGTACAGGCCAGTAGACAAGAAAGTCATCCACGGTCTTTGGGAGTCATGAGGAAGATTACCTCGGTTTTATTTCAGGATATGGGAGAGCAAAGGATCCTTCGTGGTTATCCGTTTCTTGGAACGTGTGTAGAGACAGAAGTGTGGAGAGACTTCTACGTTGCTTCCCAGAAGCATTAAGTCCAACACTGTCATTATCTTCTAAACAAATGAAGGTGTATTTAAGACAGAAACCTGGGGCTCCTGGGTGGCTCAGTTGGTTAAGCATCTGATTCTTGATCTCGACTCAGGTCATGATCTCATGGTTCATGAGATCGAGCCCCTAGTTAGGCTCTGTGCTGATGGCACGGAGCCTGCTTGGGGTTCTCTCCCTCTTTCCTTGCCCCACCTCAGAATAAATAAACTAACATTAAAAAATAAAAACAGAAACTTTTCTTACTGTGTTGAGACTCAATACATTTTGTTCATTGATATTGAAATCACTTGTAATGCTGTAAATCCCTCGTGATTAACTTTCATATACAAATGAACAGAATTTTGGAAAGCATTCATCAAATCCAGAGCAGCAGTTTCTCTGTTGAAGCAATGTCCTTCATTTATCGGGAAATTTGTCGTCGCAAGTGAGACGACCATCATTCTACACAAAGCAATCACTTCTCGATTTGGCTGCAACTCATCATCCTGGGGTACGAAAGTCTGATCTGTTTACATCATCAAAAGGAGAGCCTCACAATTAGCCAAACCCCAATACTGTTAGCACAACTCAGTGATTTGCAAAGAAAAACCACATCTCAGAATATGTACATACATCTAAGTATTCAGAAGTAAACCTGACTACATAAGCAGCAAAATCATTTTTCCACAATACAGCGTTCCTACCAAAAAACTTTTCATCGTTCTTTTTCTTTAAGGGATTTCATTAACTAGATTAGATTATAGAAACTCTTGATTTCAGGCAGATCAATTTTTTTGGAAAAAGCTGCCAAATATTTTTACACCATAGGGGCGCACAGAGGAAGACATGGAAGGGTGCATTCTGGGAAAAGGACAGCATGAGGGCAAACTCTAGATTTAGGAAGGGACATTTGTGTACCAGTTGATTGGTAGGCAGCACTGAAATTAATTGGGAATACCTCTCATCCACTGACAGCTCCAAGCTCCCGAAGGCATCGTATCTGTGTGACAACGAGGGGCATTCTGTACTCCAGACCAGAGGTCATAACTGGAGTTACAAATGGCAATTGTAGCCAGTGTGGGGGTCTTACTGCGTGGGAAAGCCTCCGTACCAGTCAGTCCGGCTCCAACCCGGTGGTGCTGCCTGGGGGCTGGCATAACCGTCTCCCATTTTGCCCTGATGTCTGTTTGGCAGGCTAGCCTGTTAACATTTCAGAAGCACGGAAACAGAATCTCAGGGCTTGGAAGTGACCTGGCCCGGGTTTCCTGGTGCCTCAGTGGACACCTCAGGGTGCAAGCTCAGGATTCTTACTCCAAGCCCGGGGCCTCTCCACCGCCGGGATTTTGCTTGAGGGAGGAAGAGGTCAGACATTGGAAATATGATATTATAAATCAAGATTTAAGTGACAATTTGAAATAATGTGGGAAGAGATCTCTGCGTTTCTTGAAGAGTGAGACAGACAGCAACTGTTACGTTAGAGTACAAGAAAGAGTGATGCCATTTCTTTATCAAGAAAGTGGGTTGTTCACTAATGCCCAGGAGGCAAAATCTCCCTGGCTCCTGCCTAGTGACAGGGGGGTGATGGGTACCAAGGAGGGGACATCCTGTTGGAGACACTAATTACCTGGGTGGCCGCTGCCCGGGGCACATCTTAGAGGTGTGGGGAGGACGGATGCAGATTAAGAGAGAGGAACCAGGAGTTTTAAGTTTTGCAATTTGCTGTACTCGTCGTGCTCTGGAGAGACCATGGCATGGGGAGGCCCTGAGGTTGGTCAGGAGGCAGAGAGAGATAAGGGAACTCTGGGCAAGTGCCTGTTCAGGTGACCCTTGAATAACACAGGCTTGAATTGCATGGGACCACCTGTATCCAGATTTTTCTTGACACATACCGCACAATGTTGTCCATGTCTTTTCTCTTCCTTATGATTTTCTTAGTGATTTCTTTAGCTTACTTTATTGTGAGAATACAAAATGTGATACATACAACACACAAAATATGTGTTAATCAACTGCTTATGTTAAGGCGTCTGGTCAACAGTAGACTATCGGTAGTTGAGTTTGGGGGGAATCAGAATATGTGGATTTTTGACGGCCTCAGGGTGGGGAGCACCTCTAAATCCCCACGTCGCTTAAGGGCCAGTAGTACTGGGATTTTTGTAGGAAGGATGTGGCAAGGCAGGGTGGCAGGCTTAGAACTGACTGACTGGGACGATTTCAGCAGGCTCTGGGGCATAGAGGCTGTTCCTGGTTGGCTGGTGTCTGGTCTTGGGTCATTAGGGCAGGTGGTTAGTGAGCCAGAGTGTGAGGGCCCGGTTAGGGAGGTGGCTGGGGTGTGGTCTTAGTTGGCTGGTAAAGAAGGGGCAGGGCCTCAAGCTGGGTCAAGGGGTCAAGTCAGTGGTCAAAAAGTGACATGGTGTTGCCTTGGTCTGCCCCTTTCCATGCAGACCCCTCGTGATGCCCCCCCGTTGCACTGTCTTCGCTTGCCTCCCCCCTGGTTCCCACAGGTGCTCCCGGGAGCAGAATCAGTCCAGCGCAGTGTCTCAGAGCTGGAGACATCGCTGGCACTCCGTGTGACTTGCCTGGCATCCGACCTCTTCTGCAGCACCCAGAGACGCTTTACGACATGGGAAGTTGGTTGCCAATGTCTTTTCACTATGCAAGAAAAGAAGGGGAGATTTGGATATTAAGAGGACTGAAGGAGATCGTTCAGACTATTTGTCATTATCATTATCTTTTCCATTTTCTACTACAAATCTGGTAACAAGTCTGATATGCAGTTAGAAGAGTCAGCCTTTCAAAGGATTATACGAGGAGAGTATCCCCACCGGTTCCCACCGCAGGGTGCTCAACTGTGAGCTAGGCCCGTTCTTGGTCTTTCTACACGGATTTAATTAACTGGGGCTCACTTGTCTAAGGTCACACATGTGCATGTGGCAGAGATAGAATCCCTTGTCTGTCAATATGTTACATTTAGGTGATTGTAAGTGGCACTTTTCTTCATTACATCTCCTGTCTGGCCCCATTTGGGGTTCCATGACATGAACTTGGGTGACCAGGTGCAAAGGCGAAAACACCTAGAAGACCTTTTGTTTTATCATTTAAAGTCTTCATTAGGGGTACCTAGTGGCTCAGTCGGTTAAGCATCGGACTCGATTTCAGCTCAGGTCGTGAACTCACAGTTCATGAGATCAAGCCCCGGGTAGGGCTCTGCACCGACAGCATGGAGCCTGCTTGGGATTCTCTGTCTCCCTCTTTCTCTGACTCTCTCTCTCTCTCTAAAAAATAAATAAATAAACATTAAAAAGTAAAGTCTTCGTTATAAAAATATTGTTTTAGGGGCACCTGGGTGGCTCAGTCACCAAGCATCCGACTTCGGCTCAGGTCATGATCTCGCGGTCCATGGGTTCAAGCCCTGCGTCGGGCCCTGTTCTGACAGCTCAGAGACTGGAGCCTGCTTCGGATTCCGTGTCTCCCTCTCTGCCTGCCCCTCCCCCGCTCATGCTCTGTCTGTCTCTCTCTCTCTCAAAAATTAACATTAAAAAAAAAAATAAATAAAATATAAAATAAAAATATTGTTTTATGTTACCTATTGTGTTGGTTAATCATTGAGTAAATCTCATCCCCTAGGAAGTAACGCTATATTGATCCTATGGCTTTGAGTCTTTTCACCATCTTTGGAGAAAACCTTCGGGGGAACAAATAATCCAGTGTCAGACATAAGCTTCTAGAATACCTCCTATGGTGCCCTTTTCAAAGTGGATTCTCAGTAGAAAATTGCAACTTGATTAGCAATCAATTATGTTCATTTATTCATGATGCAATCACTTGCACATCTACTTAAAAGAAAATATATACGTATATTGATATACGTATATATATGTATATTTCCAGCATACGGCTCAAGCCCAGGCCACAGCAGGGCTTCTACAACAGTCTCTGTGGTACCCCTCCTCCCTCCTCCCTGGGGCTGTGTTGATGCCCCTCCTGCCTCCTCCTCTCTCGTCTACCTGCATGCCAGGACAAAGAGGGCCAACAAGGGTGAAGCACGACAGCTTGCCACGTGAAATAAACCACCATGCTCTGGCTGCCAAACGAAAAGGTTTATTCAAAGTTCAGAAATACAGCTTCTTGGTTGGTGGGATGTGTGGAAGCGGTGAGAAGGCGGTCCGGGTTGTGTGATGAGGCATGTGACATGCCTGTCTTCTTCAAAACTGTAACCGTATCCGGAGTGCACGGGAAGGATACGAAAGCTGGTTTGAAGCCCCACTGCACTGTAGCAACAGCACTGTCTTGCTCGTCCGCTTAAGTGACGCATACGTAGTGATTTCCTGGTGTGTGTCAGGCATTGTGAATTAAATGGTGAATAAGAAATCCCGTCTGCCCCCAACGGTCCAGTCTAGTGGGAGAACGGCCCAGAAGCAGCTGTCACAACACAATGTCAGGCATGTGGCGAAGGGTCTAACTCCAGGACAGCGTAAGCACAAGAGAGTAAAGGACGTGGGAAGCACACTTAAAGTCTTCCTCGAGGTCTAGTATATCTAAGCTGAAATTTACAGAAAGGATAGGCATCAATAAGGCAAAAATGGCAGAGAAATCATGGTCCAGGCATAAGGAAGAGCGGAAGCAAGTGCACGCCCCAGGGCCTGAGAAGGGATGCGTAGCTGGAGGGGAAGCCTGGTACAAAGGAAGTTTCCAGTGACGGGCAGGAGGCTGAAATTTACATGGAGAAGACAGGAGAGCCATTAGAGAGAGTGGCTTGGGAGGAGTGAAAAATGAGGAGTTTACTTTGGGAAATAGTTGGCTATAGTAAATGCGTAGCCTCCAAGAGGGAATGCCGGGCAGACCGTTAGAGATGCAGGACTGGAGCCCAAGAGCGAGCTCGAGCTGGACGCAGGGTCTCCTCAGGATGCAATTGACACACGAAGCCGTTGTGTTGGAGGCGGATTTCCCAGGGCAGGTGTGAGAAGGGAAGAGACCACGGAAGAAAGAGCCGAGAGAGACGCCAGCGTATGGGGTGTGACGTGACCAGGGGAGCAATGGCCCCAAGGAGGAGGTTGAAGACTATCAAATATCACAGAAGGCTGACCGCAAAGGACGCTTCCTGGTTCTCCTGTTAATGCATTTTATTAATATCACTCTCCATTTAGCTTCTTCATTTGTTCTTTTAATTTTCTCTCCTCTCTCTTCCTTTGGAAAGTGCATTGTTCCTTCGATTCTTCTGAAGTTCTTTACGGAGGAAGGCCAGGAAGACGGCAGGCATCTATCACCGCATCTTGAATTCTGGAGGATGCAGTTTTCTTTCGTTCCTAAAAATCTCTTGAAAGAACAAGAGCAAAGCTAGAGGCGCATTAGCAAACAGTAACACGCCAATTTTGGTACAGGCTCCCCTCGTTTCCTGTTTGATAAAACCGAAGGGTGAAGGGCTGCACAGGAGAGTGTTTTGCCAGTAACCGAGAGCCAGAATTAAAGAGCTGAACTGATCCCAAGGAAATCCAACTTTATTTTTCCTGCTTCTCCCCACCCCCCACGAAGAGTTTATTCATTATAGAACTTCTTTGTAAAGTGATCTTTGTGCTCTTTTGAGCTGGAAATTATACTCAAATGTTCTTCTGGAATGTTTTCATTCTCCTTTAAGATAATAAATTTATTGACTCTCTGGAACTAAATTAAATTAGGCAACTGGCCAGGAAGGAGGGGGCACATCACGGCACATCACTCCTACTCTAGGGTCATCGCAAGCTGTAACGTCTCTTGCGTTGGTCAGCGTGGCCTTGGACAAACTTCAGTTTGCTCGTTAGGCACACTCCAGTGCCATCCCTGCCACCTGTTACCTTGGGCAAGTCCCTTGCCTTCTTGAAGCATTATTATTATTATTTTTTACCTGTAAAAGGAGGATAATAGTCATACCTAACCCATGGGATTGTCAGGAAGCTTAAAGAGAAGATGTATAATAAATCTGGCATATAATGAGTGCTCGGAAAGCTTGGCTGTTGTTACTAAAATGGAGGGGTCATGTACACAGCTCACGGGGGAGGAAAGCCTGTCACGGTGGAAAATACGGCTGGTGAAGCATTCCGTTCGGTTATTCTGCTGTTTCTCAAAAACCAAGGTCTAGGCCAGACGAGGTTTTTTGGTTACGCGAAAGCAGAAGACAGCAGTGCAGCCGGGATTTGGCCGGTGAGCGAAGGAAGGGCTGCCTTCAACATGGCCTTCCTCGCCTGTGCCGTCACTGCTGGCGGCTGGGCCGGCCCCAGAGGATGCACAGGCCCGGCCTGGTGAGTCCCGATGCCCTGCTCTGGCCGGGGGCTGCAGATGCTCACCCCGGGGGCCGGCGTGTCCACGCCTGAGTCACCGTGGCCAGTGGGTGATGTGTAGGGTCCCTAACAACGCTCCTCCGGGCGAACCGGAGGCTCCCGTCTGCTGGGCATCTTCTGCGATGTCGGTAGGTGAGAGGGTAAGGGATGAATTCTGTTTGAATTCACCCTTCGGTGCGTATGAAGAATATCGGAGAGTGCACAGAACAGTCACAGAAATTTTTCTGCCCAAATTGGTTTTAGTATTCAAAGTATTTGTCAAGAAGATTAGGACATGGGAATGTTAAAGACGCGGATGTTAAAAACCTTCACCATTAGATCCCCTGCATCTTTATAAAGGAAGTTTTGTTACAGGCTGATAAACTTCACAGCCGCTTTTCTGTCCTGCTCACTGTCTCTGAATAACCTCTCTTCGGTGTGCCATTTGCTTTGAACTAGATGCACTTTGGATGGCTGGCGCGTTTATTCACTAGGCTAGATCTCGGGTCACTGTGACGTCGTTTAGGTCGTCATCCGCAGGCGCGTATCGTAGCCTGATTGGGACGACCTGCTAGTGGGTAAGAGTGACAAAAGGTTACGTCCTGTGCTGTAGGGCAGGCTACCTCGGCTGGGGCGATGGTGAAAACCACGGGCAGGAAGTCACCAGGGGGACTGTGTTTGGGGTGGAGAGGACAGCAGGTGAGGGGTAGAGGTGTTTGTTCAGCTTTCCGTTCACATGTGTGACGTCTTTCTGCCTCACTTATGCGAAACGCTGTTCAGTGACACGTTAACACACACGTCCAGGACACCGGGAGTGGCCCTGCCAGCGGCGTTGTCCCTTCCCACCCATGGTGTTACTTGTGACCGTGCGGCACGGCTCCGACCAGCACAGCCGGCTGTCCTGAAAAGGGCAGAAGACGGGGTCCCGCCACCCGCTCGGTGGGACGTGCGGAGAAGCCGAGTTTCAGTTTCCCCTTGCAGGAAGGGGAGGCAACGCCTCTTGCCTGGGGGTTAAACAGCATGCTGTGTGTTAAAGCTCTCGAGACTCCGCACCCATCCTGCCTCACGCGTGTCGTTCGATACACAAGTGATCGCATTGCTAACTTCCGCTGTCAGTGCGATGTCTCATCGGCATGGGAACCGCGTTACGTGCTTTATTGTAATGAGCAAGACCTTAAATTTCCCCAGAAGAGTCTCAGAGAAATTGGCAGATGTGAGCATTAATCTAATTTTGCAAAGACTTATTTCCCAGAGCAAGTCACTGTGACTTCACCAAGGACCTTATATGGTAGGAAAGAAAGCCTGCACCTCATTCTTAAAGCGGCCAGGCTTTGGTGGCTCATTGCAAATTGAGCAACACTGATGAATCCGCAAGAGTCAAGCGAAGCCGAATGTCGACAGCCTGGGATCCTTTTTCCTATGAGAATATCTGGCTCAGCTGGTGATGGCGAAGGAATGCTCCGACCACCGCAGCGACAGACTCTTGCCCCTGGTACTCACTCGACCTCAGGGTCTCACAACTGTGGGGACTCACAGGCTGTCGCGAACACCAGACGCGGCCCGAACTGGAGGAAGCATGGCTGCTCTTAGCCTGCCGGGGGCCGAGAGAAAAGTGGTGCTTTGCAAAAAGCCTGTGGAGCAAAAGCTCAGCTCTAGGAGAAGTTGGCACTGAGGCCGAGAGCCAGTGGGCGAGGGGGCTGCTGTTGGCGTCACGTTTAACTGGATAACGTGAGATTCGCTGAGCCAAAGGCACATGTCCTTGGAATGTGACGCCTATAGATGCCAGGTAGAAAGTTGTAAAAGGAAGCGTTCTTTGTTCTGCTAAATTTGAGGACTATTTTGCTTTCCAGGTAGTGATATTTCACGGAGGCTTCCTTCGCTCCGGTGCCCAGAGTTCACGGGGATGTGTCTGAGGGAAGGTGAGAGGGTCAAGGGAGAGCAGTGCTGACAGGGGGGGCCTGGACTGTTACAGAAAGGGCTCGGGGCTCCGGGGAGGGACCCAGCGTGCATCCTGGACCAGCAGGGGGGGCGAGGCTTCCTCAGCTCCAGGCATCGTAGGATTCAAGACCCCAGGCGCCCCAGCTGTGACCCCAGCAAGGAGCTGGAGTGCTTTTCAAGGGCTCTTTGCAAAGCCGAGATCTGAGGCAGGCTATCGAACTGACGCTGGGAGGGATGGCGGGTGTAAGTGGCCCTGTGCTCACAGAGTCCTGCGACTGGGAGGTCCAGGTTAGAGTCACCAGACTCAACAAATAAAAATGCTCAATACCGGTTCAATTTGAATTTCAGATAAACGACAAATGGTTTTTTAATATCACTATGTCCCGATATTACATTTAAACATTAGTTCATGTTCATGGTTATGTTGTTCTAAAATTCTAATTTAACTGGGTCTCCTGTATTTTCTCGGCCACCCTATGCTTGATGGAAATCTACCCTCAAGCTCATTACTTCTTTGGTCCTTTTTGGCTTGGTGTATCTGTTTTGTTTTGTTTTCGATTTTTGCTTCGTGTTTCTTTTTCTAGCTTTTACGGTCATTTTTTCTTTGTGTTTTACACGTGTGTGTCTCATGTAAATAGCATGGTGCCTCATCTAAGAATGTTTTTTTTTTTTTTAATGGGAAAATTGAAGTGAACTGCGATTATATAAACACATTGTGTGTCTCCCAACTTACTTTCTATGTGCCACCCAGTATACGCTGCTCCCGGAAACCTTGCTGGGCAGTTTCGGAGCCTTTTTTATCTGCCAGACCTGGTGTGTAAGTCTCATCCATGTTCCCAACGGTGCTATCGGGGCGTTTTCAGGGGTATCACACTCTCGTCCCCAGGGGAGGTGATAGAGTGAAAGGCCGCCCTGCTGTGAGTAGAGGTGCAGGCCTTCCCCTGAGCCAGCCCCCTCTTAGCCGCCCCGCCCTGCTGGTCCTGAGGAAGGAGGCAGGATGTGGCCCCAGCTGGCCTGCCGTGCCAGGGCCGGGGGGGGGGGGGAAGCTCAGGCAGGAGCTGGTGTCCAGGCTTCTGGAAGCCCATCGGCACCTTCACGCTCTCAGAGTCTCGCTAAGCGCAGGCAGTGTGGGGCCCCGTTCTGCTGTTACTTCTCAAGGTTAAACTTTTCATAAAGTTCTCACAACTTCAACCGAGATATGTCCTAACCTAACTTCTATTTCAGCAAACTTAAAAATGATTATTTAAAACATTATTTTCAAAAATAACACATTTTTCATTAACACAGAGTTTTCCTGGAGCTTCCACAGTTGCACGTGGCACTTAAAACACTTAGTTCGCAAGAGGGAATTCCCGGGATTGGCTTTCTCACCGGCCAATTATGATTTCAACAAAGCTGTGTCTTAGCCCAGTTATCAGACCCGTAACTAGAGACTTCCTCCTGGTGGGCACAGACTATTTTTGGACACATCCGCCAGGTTTTCCTGCTGATGCCAAGAAGCTCAATTTATAATGAAAACTTGCAGGGGAAGTGCTCTTGATTGAAAAGGGGATTTCTCGTGTTTATCTACTTTGGCGAAATCTCACATTGGCTCAACCTTGGACTTGTTGGCTGTTGTGTGTGATGTCTGGCTGGTGAGTCTCATCTCACCAGTGATTATGATGGGAAAGTATGTCTGTGGCAGTCATTAAGCACCCTGGGCTGTATTTTCACTGGACGGGATCTAAAACGGGTCATTCCCCAGAGTATTGCAATAGCAGATAAGATTCAGAGGAAGATCTCTACCTTGGGAGGCTGCGTGGCTGCCTGTGGAGCGCTGGCTCCAGCCCTGGATGTCGCCTACCAGCCAGTCACTGGCCCCGGTGCCCCCTCTGAGGAGCAGAGCGTTCATCTGTCAGCACTGACGGGGAATTAAGGGAGAGAAAGTGGGGCTTGGACGACACAGGGCTGGGCCGCCGACCCCTGTGCACTCAAAAGTCCTTGGATAACTTTCGACTCCCCCCAGAACCTCGCTGCAAATGTCCTACTGTGGATCTTAAGTCTTACCAATCCTATCAACTGTTGGTTAACACGTATTTTTATGTACTTTATGTAATATAGGCTGTATTCTTTCGTTACTCCCTAACTTTTCCCAATTTTTTCAGTATTTCCAGGCTGTGCTGTTGGAGAATGTTTTTCAGATTGTTGCAAGTCTCCCCCAATTTTTTTCCACTGTAGTCACTGAAAAAAAAAGCAGCGTGTAAGCGGACCGGCGCAGTCCTAACGGGTGTCTTTCAAGGATCACGTGTGCTTAGAAGGGAGCTCATCTGTCGGTGGACACTCACCGCGTGTGCATTCCCAGGATCCTGCACGGGGGTCTGAGGTTCCTCTGCCCGCATGCTTGGGCTTGTGCAATGGTGAGGATATAAAGGGACGGCTCACAATTTACGCTCAGGACTGACATCCGAGCGGGTGGAACAGAAGAAAGAATTCTGGAGGATGAGGAGGCCAAAGACCAACTTTGTTTCTTGCGGCTGCTTCACAAATTGCCACAAAGTGGGTGATTTAACAGGAAAATCCGGTCTCTGGCCTTTGTAGAGGCGGAGAACTGCAGTCCGCTGGGACCATACCCCTTCCGGGACTCTGGGGCAGAATCTGTCTCCTGCTTCTTCTAGGTGGTGGTGACTGCGGGCGTTCCTGGACTTGTGGCAACATGGCTCCTTCTCTGTTTCTGGGGCCTCAGGGACGCTTCTGTGTGTTGATTTCTTAAGGACGTGCGTGAGGGCATCTAAGTCTTTGCCGGAGAATCCGGGGGAAGTTCGCCTTCTCAATATCGCCAACTTACTCACATCTTCTTCCATGTTCCAGGGTTCCCGGGACTAGGATGTGAGCCCCTCTTCTGGGGGCCCCTTACTCTGCCCATAGCTCCCCACCACCACTCCGCTGTGCTCTTGGATAAGGCAGTGTGGCAACACTCCGCAGTTTTCTTACCTGGGAAAGCCGGAGGTTCTAACGCGGCAGAAACCTCTAGGTGGCCTCCTCACCGACTCTTCGGATTTCAGCACACAGACAAGGTCAGATTCTCGTGGCCACGCATGACAGCGACTGCAGAGGGGGCCTGTGCGGTGTGCAGAGTGCGAGCACAGCTCTCTGCCTGTGAGCCAAGCGTCCTTGTCTTTCTGGTACTTTGTACGCATCGCCCGACGGAGGGGATTGGTGGCTCCTGGAGTCACCTGACCCGAAGCCAGTGGGCTCTAACAGCCTGGGACGCGACAGGGGCCACAGTTTGCTTCTTGTGCCTTACAACAAAAGCAGAAGATGCTGACCCCAGGGCTAAGAAGATCTGTGATTAACCACCACTTAACTTTCTTTTTAACTTCAGCTTTATATAAGAGACCCAGAACAATTGTCAGTAAAATTGTAAAATGGCTAAAGTGCGCGCCGTAGTGCTGTGATAATCACATACGTGGTGAAGAGCACCCCCTCATCCAGTTCCCACCACCACCCGGATTCATTTTCTTCCCCCTTAAACTCCACTCTCTTAGCACATTGCAATTTCACTCTGTGGTGTTACCAACAATAGCCACCGTGTCATACGTTAGATCCCCAGAGCTTACTCATCTTAGAGTTCAAAGTTTGTAACTATTACCGACCTCTCCTGATTTCCTCTACCCCCACCCCCTGGCAACCACTTTTCTACGATGAGAGTGACTCTTTCTTTTCTCCTTTTTTTTAGATTCCCCATAGAAATGATACCAGACAGGATTTGCCTTTCTCTGTCTGGCTGAGTTCATTCACTTTTCTGAACAGTCATTTTTTTTCCCCATGAGCACAAGCTGTTTGAAAGCTAGGAGTTTTCGTAAGTGAACACAAATTTTTGAGGCATTTTAGGAGTGCAGTTTCCATTCTGTGCCTTGTGGTCATTTTGGAAATGCTGTCACATATGAGTGCTGATGTGTCCACACGAATGGAGAGCAGGTGGTTAGTAAAGAGAGGAACTACAATCGGTGGGCATGAGTTCCTGGCCTCGTAGACCCTTGGTTTAAATAGTGCTGTTCCGAGTTCCTTCGGGGCACTTTCTCAGGCTGGACCTTCTGGATGTTTCTCCGAGGACAGTTATCCAGCCATGGCAGAACAAGAGAGCCTAGTAAGCACCCCCGAACTAGCTTGATAAACACCCTCACATAATTTGATCTGCCACTTCTTCCTCCCTTTTGCAATTAGTATTTATCTATTTTTTTAAAAACGCTTATTTCATTTTGAGAGGAAGAGAGACAGATCATGCTCAGGGGAGGGGCAGAGAG
Organism: Lynx rufus; assembly: GCF_022079265.1. Taxonomy (NCBI): domain Eukaryota; kingdom Metazoa; phylum Chordata; class Mammalia; order Carnivora; family Felidae; genus Lynx; species Lynx rufus. The sequence continues at coordinate 3,379,633 of NW_025814826.1, forward strand.
AGAGGGAGACCCAGAATCCGAAGCAGGCTCCGGGCTCCGAGCTGTCAGCACAGAGCCCGGAGGGGGGCTTGAACTCACGAACTGTGAGATCACGATCTGAGTTGAAATCAAGAGCCGGACGCTTAACCTGCTGAGCCCCCCAGGCACGCCTGCAATTAGTTTGTTATTACTACAAACACCAAATAGTCATTTTTAGTAGTTGAGAGTTGAATTTGACTGAAAACTTACCCAAAAATTCACAACTGAAGATGACCTGAAAAACTTAAGATACGATCAGTATCAGTACTGTTTTGTAATGACCAGTCCCTCTTATCTGCACACTTGATGGGATTTAGGCACATCAGCATCCCTCAGGGATTGGCAAACTTAGTTTATTGAAAACAGAGATACATTTTGTCATATATATGTGTCGGATATAGGTGTTTATACCTATGTTTATATGTGTGCTTATATTTCTCACTCTAGATATAGATGATACAGGCACAGATGTAGATTAGACATAGAGATAGAGATTCATTTTTTTTAACGTGAAATTTATTGTCAAATTGGTTTCCAGACAACACCCAGTGCTCCTCCCAACAGGTGCCCTCCTCAATGCCCATCATCCACCGTCCCCTCCCTCCCACCCCCCATCAACCCTCAGTTCGTGCTCAGTTTTTAAGCAAGGTAGTGATTCATTTTAAGGAGTTGGCTCAGGCTGTTGGGAGCTGATAAATCTGAAATCCCCAGGGCAGGCTGGTAAGCTGGGAGAGTTGGTGTGCAGCTCAAATTCAAAGGCAATTTATAGGCAGAATTCCTTCTCTGTGGAGAGCAGGGGGTACCTCAGTCTTTACCCTTAAGGCCTTCAACTGATTGGATGGGGCCCACCCACACTACGGGAGGGTGATCTGCTTTACTCAAACTCTGCTGACTAAAATGCTAATCACATCTAGAAGAACTTTCACGGCAACAACCAGATGGACATGTGACCAGACAGCTGGCACCGCAGCCTGGCCAAGTGAATACCTAAAATGAACCACCATGGTATGTTCCCAACACGCCATTAGGATGTACGGAGCATTTTCGCTTCTGCATTAGTTTCCTAGGGATGCCGTAACAAATGACCACAAACCCGGCGGCTTAAAACAAAACTATTCTCACAATTCTGGAGCAGAGAAGTGCAAGATGAAGGTGCCAGCCCCTCTGGGGGCTCCAGGGAAGACGCTGCTCCCAGCTATTCTCGCCTTGTGGCTGCATCACTCCTGTCTCCGCCCGTCTTCTCTCCTGTGCTTCTCCTCTCCTCACAAACAGGCCGTCAGATTTCGGGCCCCCCTGGTGCGGTCTGATTTCATCTTAGCTACTTACATCTGCGAAGGTCCTATTTCCAAGTGAGGCCACGATCTGGAGCTCCAGGTGGAGTGGGGGGGCCGGGTACCGTTTACCCCGGGACAGTTTCCACCTGTAGCTGTGAGCGCTTGGCACATCAGTCACTAAACACTGTTTCTTCAGGCCCCGTCTCCTTTGCTAACAGGCATGGGTTGTGCTTTACTCCTAGGGCTTAGCATCCACAGGCTTTACACCCCGAGGCGCTCCAGAGATGTTTGGCAAATGGGCAAAGTGCATCGCTGAGCTGTCCACATTTTCTTATATTGACTCGGATAATCTGTTGCACCTTTACTCACAGAAACTAACTTTTCTTTTGATTTCATTTTTTTCCATGCTTTCCTCTTGTAATAGATATTCATTTTCTTTGCTTATTTATTTATTTATTTATTTATTTATAATTTTATTTAAATTCGAGTTAGTTAACATACAGTATAATACTAGTTGCAGGAGTAGAGTTTAGTGATTCATCACTTACATATGACACCCGGTGCTTCTCCCCACAAGTGCCCTCCTTAATGCCCGTCACCCGTTTAGCCCGTCCCCTCACCCACCTCCCCTCCAGCAACCCTCAGTTTGTTCTCTGTATTTAAGAGTCTCTTATGGTTTGCCTCCCTCTCTGTTTTTATCTTATTTTTCCTTCCCTTCCCCTGTGTTCATCTGTTTTGGTTATTAAACTCCACACGAGTGAAATCATATGATATTTATCTTTCTCTGACTGACTTATTTCACTTAGCATAATACCCTCCAGTTCCATGTAGTTGCAAATGGCAAGAGTTCACTCTTTTTGATGGCTGAGTAATACTCCATTGTGTATATGGACCACATCTTCTTTATTCATTCATCCATCGATGGACATTTGCACTCTTTCCATTCTTTGGCTCTGGTTGGGGTGCATGTGCCCCTTTGAATCAGCAGTTTTGTATCCTTTGGGTAAATAAGTAGGAAATCATTTTAAATTAAATGGCAATTCTATCAGTAATGTCATTCACAGAATCAAGTGCTTTGCCTCCGCTTTGGATGGTGGAACTTGGAATCCCGTGGGGTCTCACCTTTACTTACAGCCCCGCTTCAGCTGGGTATCTGGAAGGTGTCCCCAGCTGACCCCCTTGCCCCTCCTAAATTTCCTGTGGGACCGTCCTGTGGCTGACTTGCCAGGCCTCACCCTTCAATGCTTCCTCTTGTCATTTCCTGGCCAGGGCCCCGTGTTTGTGACAACGCTTACACCTGCGATAGGAGGTCTGAATGAGCAGCCCGGGAGTGGGGACAGCAACTGGCAAGAAGGTCTTCCTGGGGAAGTCCGGGCAGGAGACTCACAGGGGATGTGGCCCTGGGAGGGAGCGGGAAGGGAGTTTCATGCTCTGCTTGGAGGGGACCCACCTGAGGTTGGACGGCAGGTGGGTGGCCTGTCATGGGCAGTAGGCCCTGGAGACCAGGTTAAGGGCAGTGGGAAACCACTGAGGAAAGTAGTCGTGAGTGTCGAGATTAGGTGTGCGCCAAAACTCCCTTTTGCACAAGTCCTTTTGGCCAATCTACACTGAAACATTCAAGGAAGGGGATTCTGGAAAATGTAGTTCTTACCTTGACACAATACGGTCCACCACACCTGGCACAGGTGAGAAGGCGCATCAAATTCATTACAGAAGGTAAAATATGATCATTATTTTTTAAAGCTTACTTATTTGTTTTTAGAGAGAGAGAGGGACGGATGGGCAGAGAGAGGGGGAGAGAGAGAATTCTAAGCAGGCTCTGTGCTGTTGACTTAGAGCCGGATGCAGGGCTCGATCTCACGAACCATGAAATCATGATCTGAGCTGAAATCAAGAGTTGGACACTTAACCGATTGAGCCACACAGGTGCTCCAGAAGGTAAGATATTATTATTATTGTTATTGCTATATTATCACAAGAGCTCAAGTTTACATAGTGTTTCTGATGTTCCACGTGTCAATAGCTTAACACATAATAATGTGGAGCCCAACTTTTTAGTCACGTTTAAATATACGAATTCTTGTAGTTTTTCATGGTATTTTCTTGTAAGTTTAATTATCCGTTTTGACATGACAAAATCTGGGGTAACGTTTAAAAAAATAATAGCTATGTTAAGATGTAATTCACATACCATAAAATTCACCCTTCCAAAGGATACAATTTAGTGGTTTTTAGTATATTCAGAGTTTGCAACATCACCGCTATCTAACTCTGAACATTTTCATCAACTCCAAAATAAACTCCTCCTACCTTCCCTGAGATTAAAATCCACTAATCTACTTTTTGTCTCTATAATTTGTCTATTCTGAATATCTCATAGATACGTAATCATACAATATGCAGCCTTTTATGAGTGACTTCTTTTACTTAGCATAATGCTTTCAAGGTCACCTGTAGTGTGGCATGTATCTGTACTTCATTTTTGGTGGCTGAATAATATTCCATTATAAAGATATACATTTGGCCATACATTCATCAGTTGATAGACATTTGGGTTGTTTCCACATTTTGATAGTTGTGAGTAATGCTCTGTAAATATTTGTGTCCAAGTTTTTATGTGTACCTATGTCTCATGGGTATGTATCAAGGGTGGACCTGTTGGGTCATATGGTAACTCTACACTGGTCTTTCAAGGAAAGTTCTACAAGCTTTCAAGGAATTATTGAGTTATTTTCCAAAATGACGCCACGAAGTTACAATCCTACGGGCAGTGTGTGAAGTTTCCAATTGCTGTACATCCTTGCCAGTATCCATCATTGTCTGCCTCATTGATTTTGCCACGTTAGTGGGTGTGAAATGCTATCTCACTATGATTTTGATTTATATTTTCCTTCTGACTAATGATGTTGAGCATCTTTTCATGTGTGTGTTGGCCATTTGTATATTTTCTTTGGAGAAATGTCTATTTGGACTGGTCTTGTTGCTATTCTGTCACAAGAGTTCTTTGTATATTCTTGATACGAGTTCCTTATCCTATATATGATTTGCAAGTAGCTTCTCGCATCCTGTGGGTTGTCTTTTCACTTTTTGACACGCAAATACTTCTGAAGCACAATAGTTTTAAATTCTGATGAATTTAATATACCTATTTTTTCTTTTGTTGCTCATGCTTTTGGCATCACAGTCCAGACACAGACAACACAAGGAAAGAAAGGCATTACATGCCAAACCCAAGGTCATGAAGATCATCTACCCTTATGTTTTATTCTAAGAGTTTTATAGTTTTGACTCGCACATTTAGGTCTATGACCCAATCTGAGATGATATGTGTGTGTCGTGATGTAAAGATCAAACTTTATGGGTTGCATGTGCATATCCAGTCCCAGCAGCATTTGTTGAAAAAATTATTCTTTCCTCCATTGGATTGTTTTGGGATCTTTGTCAAAGATCAGTTGACCATAGACATATGGGTTAAATTCTGGACTCTCAGTTTTTGTTTTTTAAGTTTTTAAATGTTTATTTATTCTTGAGACAGAGAGAGACAGAGCATGAGCAGGGGAGGGGCAGAGAGAGAGAATCTGAAGCAGGCTCCAGGCTCCGAGCTGTCAGCACAGAGCCCAATGCGGGGCTCGAACTCATAGACCGCAAGATCGTGACCTGAGCCGAAGTCGGACGCTCAACCTACTGAGCCACCCAGGCGCCCCTGGACTCTCAGTTTTATTCCATTGGTCTATATGTCTATTCTTATGCCAATTCCATGCTTACGTGATTATTGTAGCTTTGTGATTTAGTTTTAAAATGAGGAAGTGTGGGTCCTCTAATATTGTTCTTTTTCTTCAATATTGTTTTGGCTATTTGGGGTCCCTTGCAGTTACCTATACATTTTGTGAATAACTTGTTAATTTCTTCAAAAAGGAATGTTGGGATTTCGTAAAGAATTGTGGTGAATCTAAAGGTCATTTTAGGGAATACTGCCACCTTAACCGTATTAAGCCTGTTAAGCTATGATCATGAGATACACTTTCATTTATTTAGATTTTCCTTAATTTCTTTCAACAACATTTTGTAGTTTTCAGTTACAAATTTTGGGCCTCTTTTATCAAATTTATTTCTAAGTTTATTTTATTGCTTTTGATGCTATTGTGAATGTAATTGCTTTCTTATTTTCATGTTTGGAATGTTTATTGCTATCGTATATAAATGCAACGGATTTTTGTATATTGCAAAATGTACAAATTTTGCTGGCATCCTGAAATGCTGCTGAATTCATTTAGTAGTTTTCTTAGTTTTTTCCTGAGATTTATTTATACAAGATTGTGTCATCTGTGCATACAACTAGTTTTGCATCCTTTCAAATCTGGATGGTATTTATTTCTTTTTCTTTTTTTTTTTAAATTTTTTTTTTCAACGTTTATTTATTTTTGGGACAGAGAGAGACAGAGCATGAACGGGGGAGGGGCAGAGAGAGAGGGAGACACAGAATCGGAAACAGGCTCCAGGCTCTGAGCCATCAGCCCAGAGCCCGACGCGGGGCTCGAACTCACGGACCGCGAGATCGTGACCTGGCTGAAGTCGGACGCTTAACCGACTGCGCCACCCAGGCGCCCCTATTTCTTTTTCTTGCATAATTGCCCTGGCTAGAACTTCCAGTACAACATTAAATGGAAATGATGACAGTGGACATCCTTATCTTGTTCTTTATCTTAAGGAGAAAGCATTCTGTCTTTCGCCATTAAGTATGATTTTAATTGTGAGTGTTTCATGGATGCCATCTATCAGATTGAAAAATTCCCCTCTATCAATAGTTTTTGAGGATATTTATCATAAAAGTCTGTTGAATTCTTTCAAGAGCTTCTTGCACATCTATTGAGCCAATTATGTGTTTTTTGTCCACTATTTTATTAATATGGCGAACACATGAATGTATTTTTGGATGCTAAATCAACATTGCATTCCTGGGATAATGCCCACTTGGTCATGGTGTATAATGCTTTTTACATGTTTCTAGATTTGGTTCACTAGTATTTTGTTTAGCGTTGTGTCTATTTTCATCAGGGATGTTGGCCCGCAGGTTTCTTCTCCTGTGATATCTTTGGTTTTGGTATGAGGGTAATATTTGTGTCATAGAATGAGTTGGAAGTTTTTTCTCCTTTTCTATTTTTTGGAAGAGATCGTGAAGTATTGGTACTAATTGTTCTTTAACTGATTGGTAAAACTGACCAGTGAAGCCATCTGATTCTTGACTTTTCTTTGTGAGAAGATTTGAAATTCTAATTTCAAATTCTAATGAAATTCTAATGAAAACTAATTCATTCCCTTGTTATATGTCTGTTCAGATTATTGATTTCTTCTTGAGTTGATTTTGGTAATTTGTGTCTCTCTAGGAATGTATCCATGTCATTTAAATGATCTAGTTTTTTGTCATGTGGTCATTTATAGTATTTGCTTATAATCTTTTAAATTTCTGTAATGTTGGTAGTAATGTGCCTCTTTATTTCTGACTTCAGTACTTTGAGTCTTCTCTTTTTTCTTCTTGGGCAGTCTAGCTAAAGATTGTCATTTTCATTTCAAAGAAGTAAATTTTGGTTTTGTTGATGGTCTCTAATCTGTTATTCCTTTATTCCCTTTACTTTTATTATTGTATTCTTCCTGATTGCTTTAGATCTAGCTTGCTCTTTTTTCTCCTAATTGCTTAATATGGAGGGTTAGAGAATTGATTTGAGATCTTTCCTTTTTTTAATATAGACATTTACATATTTATATATTGGCTATAAATTTTCTCTGAGCACTGCTTTAGCTGCATCCCATAAGTTTTGGTATGTTGTGCTTCTGTTTTTATTCATCTCAAAATATTTTGTAATTTTTTTATTTTTGTAATTTTTTTGACTCATTTTTATTTGTGAAGTGTGCATTTAATTTCCACATATTTGTGAGTTTCTCAAATTTCTTTCTGTTACTGATTTCTAATTTGATTTTATTTTGTTAGATTATATAGTGTATTTTGTTAGATTATATAGTGTATTTTGTTAGACTATATATTTTGGGTGATTTTAACATCACTAAATTTACTGAATGTTGTTTTATGACTTAATGTATAGTGTATACTGGAGTAATTTCCATAAGGATATCAGAAAAATGTATATCCTGCTGTTACTGGATGGAGTTTGTTAAGTCTAGTTGGTTTATAGTGCTCAAGTCTCTCATTTTCTTGTTGATATTCTGACCAGTTGTTCTATCCATTATTGAAAGTGAAGTATTAAAATATCCAACTATTATTGTTAAATGGTTGATTTCTCCTTTCAATTTTGTCAGTTTTTGCTGAATTCATTTTGAGGCTTTCATTTTATCACTATAAATGTTCTTTCATTCCAGTAAATATTTTTGTCTTAAGGTCTATTTTGTCTGATGTTTGTATGGCCTTTCCAACTCTTTTTGGTTATTATTTGCATATGATATCTTTTTCCATCCTTTCACTTTAAATCTATTTGAATCTAAAGTGAGTCTCACAAATAGCATATAACTGGATCATGTTTTAAAAAATCCATTCTACCAATGTCTTTCTTGTGATTAGAACGTTTAATCTATTTGCACTTAATGTAATTAATGATAAGGTAGACTTTTATCTTCCATTTTGTTTTTTGTTTTCTCTATGTCTTATGTCTATGTCTTATGTTCTTCTATTCCTCCGTTAGTGACTTCTTTTGTGTTAAATAGATATTTTCTATTATGCCATTTTAATTTCCTTATCTTTTTAACATACTTCATCTATTTTCTCCAAGATTTATCTAAATTAACATCATAACTTAAAAGAAATATACCGGCTTAATTTCAATAGAATAAAAAACTCTGCAATATAGTTCTATTTACTCCAGTCTCTTCTGTGCTATTACCATCGAATCACATTTTTATACATTATCAACTCAGTTCAATAATTACCGCTCAAAATTATATTTTAAATTAGCTGGGGAAGAAAAGAGTTGCAAACGAAAATATATTTACATTGTCTTTAATGCTTACCTATGTAGTTGCCTTTTTGTGTGCTCTTTATGTCTTCATATGCATTTGAATTATGGTCCCATGTTTTTTCATTTCAGCTAAAACAGTATTTCTTGTAAGGCAGGACTGCTGGTGAAAAAATCTCTCAGTTACTGTTTATGGGATGTCTTAATTTCTCCCTCATGTCTGAAGAATAGTTTTGCTGAATAAAGAATTGAATCTACTTTCTTTCAGCATTTTGAATTCCCACTGTTCTCTTGCCTTCATATGTTCTGATGAGATGTCAGTGATATTCTTGTTGATGGTTCTTTTCTATGCGGTGAGCTGTTTTTCTCTTATAGCTTTCCAGATTCTCTCTGTTTTTTGAGTTTGATAATGATTTATATAGGTTTAGAGTTCTTTGACTGTTTTTACTTGGAGTTTGTTGAATTTCTTGGATGTGTAGATTAATGTTTTTCATCCATCAGATTTAGGAAGCTTTCAACCATTATTTCTTCAATATTCTTTTTTTTTTTTTAATTTTTTTTCAACGTTTATTTATTTTTGGGACAGAGAGAGACAGAGCATGAACGGGGGAGGGGCAGAGAGAGAGGGAGACACAGAATCGGAAACAGGCTCCAGGCTCCGAGCCATCAGCCCAGAGCCCGACGCGGGGCTCGAACTCACGGACCGCGAGATCGTGACCTGGCTGAAGTCGGACGCTTAGCCGACTGCGCCACCCAGGCGCCCCAATTTCTTCAATATTCTTAATGCCTCTTTCTCTCTTTTTTATCCTTCTGGGATTCCCTTTATGTATATGTTGTTACACTGGATGATATCCCACAGGTCTCCCAGGCTCTGTTCTTTTTTCTTCACTCTTTTTCTTTTTGTTCCTCAGAGTGGATCATCTCAATTGATGTGTTTTCAAGTTTACTGATTCTTCCTTTGATTACCTGAAATTTTCTCTTGATCCTTTTTGTTGAATTTTTAATTTTATTGATTATATGTTTTAATTCCAGAATTTCTTTCTGTCTATTAAAAAAATTCTATATTTTTGGACATTACTTGTTTGGTCAGATGACATTCTCATACTTTCTTTTAGTTCTTTAGATACAGTTTCCTTTAGTTCTTAGAATATATACGTGTGTGTGTGTGTATGTGTGTGTGTGTATAGAGAGAGAGAGAAAGAGAGAGTGAGAGAGACAGAGAGAGAGAGAGAGATTGATATCTAGATCTATTTATCTATCTATCTATCTATCTATCTACCTATCTCTATCCCTGGGATTTTCCAGGGAACAGTTTCTATTGACCTATTTACTCACTTTTTCCCTGTGTTTGGGCTATATTTTTCTGTGTGTGTGTGTGTGTGTGTGTGTGTGTGTGTGTCTTTTGTTGTTGTTGTTTCTATTGAAAATTGCATCTTTTTTTTATACAGTATAACGTGGAAACTTTGGAAATCAGAGTCCCTCTCCCTCGTTCCCCAGGATTTTTTGTTGTTCCTGTTTGTTAGTGACTTTCCTGAAGTCTATAAATTCTGTATTCCTTCTCATGTGTGACCACTCAAATCTGCTCACTTAGCTTAGTGTCAGCTAATGATTGGACAGAGATTTTCTTAAATGCTTTAAATCAGTAAGTCTTTCATTATTTGCTGAGGATCTCTGTGTGGATGTTGGGGCATGCTTTTAATACTCTGGCAGTTTATAACTCTGCCTTAGGCTTCATTTCCTACTTGCACAAGGCCTTTAGATCTTCCAGAGTTTAGAGATGCATACAGCTCTGTGCATCTGTGTGCATGCACACAGCTCTGCACATCACATAGCCTTCTAATTTCCCAGCAACATGTCAGAGCTTTTCAAAGCTGTCAATAGACATCTCATTCCTCAGATCTTTTTTTTTTAATTTTTTTTAATGTTTATTTATTTTTGAGAGAGAGAGAGACAAAGTGTGAGTGGGGGAGGGGCACAGAGAGAGGGAGACACAGAATCGGAAGCAGGCTCCAGGCTCTGAGTTGTCAGCACGGAGCCTGATGTGGGGCTCGAACCCACGAACTGTGAGATCATGACCTGAGCCTAAGTCAGACACTAAATCAACTGAGCCACCCAGGTGCCCCAACCTCAGATCTTGTTTTTAAGGTGTATAACCAGTATATTGTTTGCCCAACTGGTACCACTCTGTCAGGAAGTGCAGTGTTAAACAATACCATTGATTATTTTCAACAAATATCCTGGGCATAGGACTGTTTTCATGGAGTAAGCACGAAGTCACATAAAATAAAAACAAGCCCTGATAATAGGTGTTTTTTTTTTTCTTTAAATTTTAGAGAATTGCCCAACATGTCAAATAGTGACATTGAACTGGTGAAGGAACTTTCTGGAGCACTCCAAACCTATTATGCTTCCTCCTGTGGCTACTAGGCTGCTGGTTTTCACAGCAAGTATAGATACAAAGTTGGCAAGTTTCAGTCTTACTGCAGAGCTTGGAAAGAGGTGTGAATGGCAGATTAATGAGACCCTCCCAAAAATGCTCATTTAATCTCCAGAACATGTGAATATGTTATGCTACAAGCCAAAGGGAAATTAACTTTGCAGATGGAGTTTTGTTTGACAATTAGCTGGCTTTAAGAAAGATTGTCCTGAATTGTCTGTGTGGGCCCAGTGTAAACCACAAGGGTCCTTAAACGGTGGATGAGGGAGGCAAAATAGGTTTGTGTGATATGATGTAAGAAGGACTCAACCCTCCATTGTTGGCTTTGACGTTTGAAGAGGCCACGAGCCAAGGAATGAGAACATCCTGAAGAAACTTTAGAAGGCAAGGAAACAGACTGCTTCCTAGATTCTCCAGGAAGAAATGCAATTTTGCCATCATCTTGATTTTAGCCCAGTGAAACCCATGTCAGACGTCTGACCTACAGAAATATAGGATGATAAATGCGTGTACTTTTAAGCTACTAAATTTGTGGTAATTTTTTATAGCAGCAATAGAAAGCTAATACAAAGAAGATCAGTGTAGGATAAAGTAAAAATGCTACAAAACTCACTGTTCTTACTGAAATTCAGCTAGTTTTCTTTAATAAACACTCCTTGGACTATTGCAATTCTTTGATCATTTCCAGAGTTCTGAAAAAATTCATTTTGAATTTTTTCCCACTGTTACTGCTGCTTTTATGGAAGAGCGAGTCTTTCGAGGTCCTTATTTGCCTTTCCAGAATTGCTTCTATCAGGACAATAGAACTGAAATGGTGTTTGTTCAAGTCCTAGGAAGTTTGCAGAAAGTTTCCAAATGACATTCATTACAGGAGGCCAAAGGATGGCCAAGTAATACCCCAGGACTTTATTTAAAAAGTTTAAGCTAAAGTAATTCCATTTGTTTAATACTTTGGGCTTCCATTTACATTTTATTTGAAGTGGTCTTTGTTTATTGAAGAAAACAAGTTTGAAAACTGTTCTCTTTCCCTATATTTTCACTCAGTTCTTATAATCACAAATGAGATGTAGTACAAAGTTGTAGGATGATCACTTTCTTTGTAGAGGGCCATACTTACTCAGCATGAGTCATTGCATTGTTCTAAGCAGAGGTAGCTGACAGTTAATTCCAGAAATGAGAACATATACATAAAAAGGTCATACTATGAAACTGCCAATCACCCATGCTAGGAATTTACCCAAGAGATACAGGAGTGCTGATGCATAGGGGCACTTGTACCCCAATGTTTATAGCAGCACTCTCAACAATAGCCAAATTATGGAAAGAGCCTAAATGTCCATCAACTGATGAATGGATAAAGAAATTGTGGTTTATATACACAATGGAATACTATGTGGCAATGAGAAAAAATGAAATATGGCCTTTTGTAGCAACGTGGATGGAACTGGAGAGTGTGATGCTAAGTGAAATAAGTCAGGCAAAGACAGATACCATATGTTTTCACTCTTGTGTGGATCCTGAGAAACTTAACAGAAGACCATGGGGGAGGGGAGGGGAAAAAAAGGTTAGAGAGGGAGGGAGGGAGGCAAACCATAAGAGACTCTTAAAAACTGAGAACAAACTGAGGGTTGATGGGGGGTGGGAGGGAGGGGAGGGTGGGTGATGGGTACTGAGGAGGGCACCTGTTGGGACGAGCACTGGGTGTTGTATGGAAACCAATTTGACAATAAATTTCATATTAGAAAATAATAAAAAATAAATAATAAGGAAAGAACATACAAAAAATGAACTAATTGACTAAATTAGGATGTGGTAGGGGATAAATATCAATCTGAATTGAAGAGACTAGATAATAATATAAAAAAAAGACATCTGCAGAAATGGTCAAGTCCAATAAGATTTTAAAATTGAATAGAATCACTTGTTGAATGTTATAGCTCAATGGGTGCACAGAAGTCATCTGGTGTAGTCCTCCCCTCCCCCAATTTATAGAGATAGCTATGTTGTTCTTCAATTCCACAGTGAATAGCAATTAGAAACAATTCCATAGATTTCTGGAATAATTAAAAAAAAACAACAGCAGGACAGAGTCAATGGTGAGGTGGGGGACCCACTCCTGACTGGCCTTAGGTTAGAGGCCCTATAGGCACCATCCCGGAAACAGTCTTGTTTCTTTGATAGGACCTTGACATTGAGTTCCATGAATTGCACCCTCAGACTTATTTAATTTCCACTTCTAATGACTAGCTGTGTGACCTTGGGGTAACATAATTCAGTATCTCTGGGCCTTGTTTCACTTATCCTGAAAAGAACCCAATGCTTATATCTCAGTAGTAGGTAGGATAACATAAAATTGGCTAGTATAGGGCCTGGCACACAATAGGATTACCCTTCTCTGACCTGTTTGATAATGTTTTGGTTAAAAATCCAAAGAAATTATAGGCATATCTCAGAGAAAGTGAGAGTTTGGTTCCAGACCACAACTGTAAGTCAAATGAATTTTTTGGTTTCTCAGTGCATATAAAAGTTGTGTTTACAGTATACTGTAGTCTATTAGGTGTGCGATAGAATTTTGTCTAAAAGTGCTTGATTTTAATTTAATTTTAACCTTAATTTAAAAATGCTTTATTGCTAAAATTGCTAGCTATCATCTGAGCGAGTTGGTCTTTTGGCTGCTAGAAGGTCCTGCCTTGATGTTGACGGCTGCTGACTGGGGTGGTGGTTGGTGAGGGCCGGGGTGGCTGTGGCAATTTCTTGAAATAAGACAACAATGAAGTTTGCCACACTGATTGACTCCTTCTTTCACGAACAATTTCTCTGTAGCATGTGATGCTGTTTGGTAGCATTTTACGCACAGAACGTCTCTCAAAGTGGAAATCAATCCTCTCAAACCCCACTACTGCTTTATCAGCTAAGTTTCTATAGTATTCCAAATCCCTGTTGTCGTTTCAAGAATCGTCACAGCATCTTCACCAAGAGTAGGCTGCATCTCAAGAAACCTCTTTCTTGGCTCATCCCTAAGAAGTAATCTCTCATCTGTTCAAGTTTTATCCCGAGGTCGCAATAATTCAGTCACATCTTCAGGCTCCACATCTAATTCTGGGTCTCTTGCTATTTCTACCACATCTGCAGTTACTTCCTCCACCGAAGTATTGAACCGCTTCAAAGTCATCCATAAGGATTGGAACCAACTTTTTCCAAACTCCTGCTCATGCTGTGATATTTTGACCCCTTTCTTCCCATGAATCACAAGTGTTCCTAAAGGCATCTGGAAGGGTCAGCCCTTTCTGGAAGGTTCCCAATTTACTTTGCCCAGATCCATCAGAGGAATCATTACTTGAAAGCTGTAGCCTTATGAAAGGTGTTTCTTCAATAAGAAGACTTGAAAGCTTAAATTACTCCTTGATCCATGGGCTGCAAAGTGGATGTTGTGTTAGCAGGCATGCAAACAACATGAACATCACTGTACATCTCCATCAGAGCTCTTGGGTTACCAGGTACATTATCCATGAGCAATGGTATTTTGAAAAGAATCTTCTTTATTCTGAGCAGTATCTCGCAACAATGGTCTTAAAATATTTAGTAAACCATGTTGTAAGCAGATGTGTTGTGATCTGGGCTGTGTTGCTCCATTTCTAGAGCAGAGGCAGAGTAGATTTAGCATAATTCTGAAGAACTCAGAGTTTTCAGAAGGGCAAACGAGCGTTGGCTTCAACTTAAAGTCACCAGCTGCATTAGCCCCTCACAAGAGAGTCAGCTCGTTTGAAGCTTTCGAGCTAGGCATTGACTTCTCCTTGCTAGCTATGGAAGTTCTGGATGCCATCTTCCAGTGCAAGTGTTTTGTCTAAGCTGGAAATCTGGTTAGCGGAAGCACCTTCGCCAATGGACTGAGCTAGGTCGTCTGGATAACTTGCTGCGGCTTCGACATCAGCACTTACTGTTTCACTTTGTACTTTTATCTTATGGGGACATCCTTCCTTAAACCTCATGAACCAACCTCTGCCAGCTTCAAACCTCTCTTCTGCAGCTTCCTCACCTCTCTCAGCCTTCATAGAATTGAAGCGAGTTGGAGCCTTGCTCTGTGTTAGATTTTGGCCTAAGGGAACGTTGTGGCTGGTTTGATCTTCTGTCCAGACCGGTAAACCGTTCTCCATGTCTGCAATGAGGCTTTTTGCCTTCTTATCATTCATGTGTTCCCTGGGGTAGCACTTTTCATTTCCTTCAGGCATTTCTCCTCGCATTCACATCTTGGCTAACTGTTCGGCATAGCAGACCTAGTTTTCATCCTATCTTGGCTTTTGACCTGCCTTCCTTACTAAGTTTAATCATGTCTAGCCTTTGATTTGAAGTGAGAGAAGTGTGACTCTTCCTTTCCCTTGAACACTTAGAAGCATCGTAGGGTTATCAATTGGCCCAATTTCAACATTGTTGTGTCTAAGGAAATGGAGACAGCCCAAGAGATGGAGAGGGGGGGGGAATGGCTGTGTGATGGAGCAGTCAGCACACACGTAACATTGATCGATTAAGTTCATCATCTCACGTGGGTGCAGTTTGTGGAACCCCAAAATAATGATAATAGCAGCATCAAAGATCACGAATCACCGTAATAGACACAATAACATGTCATAATGATGAAAAAGTTTAAAATATTGGGAGAATTGTGACGCAGAGACATAAAATGAGCAAATGCTGTTGCAGCGATAGACTTGCTGGAGGCAGGATTGCCACAAATGATCAATTTGTAAAAAGCATAATAGCTGTAAAGTGCAATAAAGCGAAGCCCAATACATTGAGGTGTGCCCATAGTTTCTGCTAGAAGAAGTGATATATGAACCCATCGAAATGGTATGACATCATTTATTGTACGCGTACCTCTGGCCATTCTATGAGGGTAATAGTTTGTAGATGGCTTTCCTGGTAGTCTTTTATTTTCATAAGAATTTAGTTTGGCTACGTGAAAATATCTGTTATATAAGGGCTACAGAGTAAATAAACAAACCAATGAATGAGTCTCCTTCTTAACATATGCCCAGTTGATGTGGGCTGGTTGACCAGTCTTGTGCTTAGCATATTATTCTTAACTCTGCCCTATTGCACTGGCAGTGTCTGGGGAAACTTTGGTTGTCACAGCTTGGGTTGGAGTGATCCTTCAGTGTCCACAGAAAAGAATTCTCTGATCTAAAATGTCAATAGTACTACTGTTAAGAACCCGCACCCTGGTTATCTAAATTAATGGGACTGAGTTCCTGTATGATACGCTCCTCTTTGATTTAAGCTTCAAACCTTTCTATCTGTAACATCTTTGAGGTGTCTGAATACTTTCTGAGGCTAGTAAATGCTCTTCTTCTCCTCCCACTTTCCATCGGCAGATTGTTGAGTCGGCACTGAGGCCCACGGATTGGCTCTGCAGTTGAGACAGAGCCCAACTAAAGAGGCCAGACACATGGGCCAGCGTTACTACCAGGGGGCAGACCACCTGTCCCGCCATGTCCGCTCCACTTTTTCCTCCTCAGTTAATGTAAAATGACAGGGATGAGTGGTTGGGGTGGAGAGAGATGAGCAAATTCTTATCATTGGGGTCATAGGTCTTAGGGAAAGGGGGACATTTGTGATGAAAGTTTACTTTCTTCCTTTCCTAGATACCTTTTCCTCCTCCTTTGCCTACACAAATGGGGAATTATGGATTTTACAAAAAGTTCACATTGCCATTTTAGTTCCTAATTCGATGTTTGCTTAAGCAAAAGCTTTACCGACATTCTCCTTTGCCTATCTGAGTTGGAGAAAAATGGTGGTGGGTGGGGAGAGGTTGGTGCAGAAGCCATCTGTTTAATGTCCCAAATGCACACGGGAGTCCAGTCCTTGGGTGGGAAGATGCCAGCCTCATGAAACTCTGGTGTGGGGAGCTCGAGGGGAGGAGAAAGTCAAGCTGCAGCGGGAATGTCCACTCAAGGCCTGGTGCAGGGAGATGTCCCACGGAGTTGCCCAAAGGGCCCCTGATCACCGCCTCCCCCCCAAAGAGGCAGCACTCGGCAGATGGACAGAGGGCGTAGAAACTGGTTAGCTTTAGTCTGAGAAGCATACGGGCACAGCCAAATAAACAAGAATCTCGTCCTGTTTCTTCAAGCTTCTCATCACAAACTGGAAGAGATAGTTTTTGAAGAGACAGGAAGGAGTCTGCTCAGAGAGCAGCACTCACTTCCCTCCACTCGGAGAAGTCAGGGGCCCACTTGACCCTATCACGTGGACTGGGCAGGAAAGGAGATTTAACCTGGTTTTGAGATGGAAGTTTTCAGTGGGGCTGGGATTTATAAACTGGAAATCAGGAAGTCACGAATAAATTTTGGGAAGAGATAGGGAAGAGAGATGCCAGGGGTCAGCAAACTTCTTCCGTAAAGGGGCCGATGTTCAATGATTTAGGCGTTTTGGTCCATAGGTTCTCTGTTGGGGCTCCTGAGCTCTGCAGTTGTAGCGAGAAAGCAGCCAGAGAATATGCAAATGAAATGGGCATGGCTGTGTTCCAATAAAACTTTACTTATGAGCACAGGCATTTGGCCAGATTTGGTGAGTGGCTGGTAGTTTGCCATCTCCCGCGATAGAGTATTCTTGAACTCAGAGACTGGAAAAATAGAACTGTTTATGTTGTATATTCCATCAGCTCTAGGCTCCTTTAAAAAATCCGTTTCAACTACACCTCCAAATTCTCCCCAACCGTGTCCCCTTCTTCACGCTGCTTTCCGCAGCCATGCTGGCTGGGTGGGTGCCCACCTTCTTCCAAGCTCCAGTTGCCCTCATCCACAGACTAGTGGGATCTCACGCGCTCCCTCTGCATTCAGTCTCGTGGGTAGATCTCAACCCGACGAAGTCATATATTTTTGTTTGTGTCAACATTTTTAGCCCGAGGTGTTTTCCATATATTGGGTAGCTCATCTAGCTTCTTGAATTCAAAAGAAGGGCAAGAAATGAACGTTAAAGACAGGAGGTGTGCTAGTTTTGTCTGCAAATTACCTCAAACTTAGTGGCTTAGAACAACAGACATTTGTTACCTTGCAGTCTCTGTGGCTCAGGAGTCCAGGCACATTTTGGCCGGGTCCTCTGCCCAGGGGCTCACAAGGCTGTAACAAAGCTGTTGGTCAGGGATAGGGTCTCATCCGGGGCTTGGCTGGGGAAGGATCTGTTTCCCCACCAGCACGGCTGTGGGTAGCATTCAGTCTGTTGCAACTGTAGGACTGAGAAAGCTTCCGTTTTCTTGGGGGTGTCAGCCAGAGGTGGCCCTCAGTCCCTTGCCACATGGACTTACTCAACACAGTTGCTTTCATCATCAAGTCTGCAAGGACAGTCTCGAGAGCGAGTCAGCCAGCAAGATGGAACCTTCTACAAGGTACTATAAGTACAGAAGTGACATACCATCACCTTTGCTGTATTCTGCTGGTTTGAAGGAAGTCACAGTCCTGCCCACACATAGGGAGACAGGATGGCACAAAGAGTGAAGACTAGGAGGTGGGGGTCCTGGGGTCCCCTGGAGTCTGTCTACCACAGACGGCAAGATCTTCAGATGGGTTCTGCAAAACACTGACTGAATTGGATCAAATAGCAACAAGGGGAGAGGTTCCGTGAGGCCCTCACCCCTCACCCGCCTGACTGAGTGTAAGCGGTGGAGACAGATGCATTCTTCTGCAGAATCTCCTGCAGGGGGCATTGTCTCCATGCCTCCCTATCCATGGCTGACCCAAACAAACCTGAGGAGAAATTTCCTGACAGCATTTGCTTAGGCTTTCAGGAAAACGCTGCTACTTTTGAAGGAATTTTAAGGTTTCCGTCTAACTGTAAACCTATCTCCCCATGGAAACTATGATCTCTGGCTCCTTTATCTGGACAATCAAAATCCCAGACGGTCAAGTTCTTCCACATAGGGAAACCGAGGCACAGGACCAGAGATTCCGGAGGCAGCTTGGCACGCATGTGCAGCACTCCGGATCCTCTGGGGCATACCCTGGCGTTCGATTCCCCACATAATGCAGTTTCTCCTCCAATTAAAGAGGATATTAGAGAAGTCCTGAACTTCATTAAGGGCCACTGGTTCCCCCGGGGGGAGAACATTGATGGAGAGCATTATAACTATTCATAGCAAATAAGTTCCCAAAAGATTGTCTTAAAAAGATGCAAACAAGAGAGGGAGGGAGGCAAACCATAAGAGGCTCTTAAATACTGAGAACAAACTGAGGGCTGACGGGGGTGGGGGAGAGGGGAAAGTGGGTGATGGGTAGGGAGGAGGGCACTTGTGGGGATGAGCACTGGGTGTTGTATGGAAGCCAATTTGAGAATAAATTATATTTAAAAGAATCTTAAAAACACACAAACAACAAAAAGATGGTCTTAAAGAGAAACTCTAAGTATTTTTTTCTGACACTGACTTTTGGATCACTGCCCATATTTTTCACGAAAAGTATTTATTTTTCAGCATTACTCATTACAACAGGAAGAAATTGGGGTATTAGCCCGTCTACGAACACCTCGTAGAATTATTTACAATCAAGATGGCCCGCTAATTCTCCCTTTAACCAAAAGGATGTGTTCTTGACTTAAGACTGGCACATGCTAACAGTAGTTTGGGGATGTAGGGAAGGGATTAAACCTGGAGCTCTTCTGAACAACAGAATAAACACCAGGCGTGCGGGAAGGCTTTCCAACGAATCCTCGCTGCTCGTTGGTGGAGCAGTGGCCCTCCAGTGCTAGTGTGCACAAAACCCAGAAGGAGATTTTGTTTAAAATATAGACTCCAGGACTCCGCCCCAAGATTCTGATTCCCTAAATCTGCTAAAATATTCTGGAATTTGTCTTTTTCACGAGCGTTCCGGGCAGTGTGTCACAAGTGGTACAGAGGCACCCAGTGAGAAACCCGGAAGCCTCGCTGCCTCATCCAACACCTTACTTGCTATGGATGGTAAGCTAAGGTGCTGGGCGATTGACCCAAGGCTGGGCAGTTGCTAAGGATTAGCAAGTCCATTATTCATTGTATCTCCTAGAAAGATTTCTTCTGATTTATATTTTGAGGAGAAGAGACATTGCAAGAAAGCTGAAAATAGAATTTGAGGAGAGTCCCAAGATGATAATTTTGCAAAAGCAAACCACTGTTAAAAAAATTTAACTACTATTAATAGATTCAGGGTCTGAGTGGATTCCTTGCAAGTTGGGTGGAGTGACAGAGAGAGTCACAGACAGAGACACAAAAGAAAGGTTCTCTCCCGACACAGTGCACTTTGGCACTACAGCTTCTCGATTCCCCCTAGTGTCAGCTTGATGCCTATGGGACATCCGACCCTTGTCTCCCATCAGTCTGTTCAGCGGCAGGCACCCAGAGCCGGGCTCAGAGCTGGTCTTGATGTTGCCCATGAACATCTCTCCACACTTATCACAAGACCGGCAGGGTTGTGGTATGGAGCACTGGGACTTGTACGGTGTGACCCACGCTGTCAGATTACAGGGGTCAAGGATCCCGTCTGGGCTGGGGCATGCTTTGTGTCTACCTTTAGGTTCTAAAAAATGGTATCCCCGCCCGCCCGCCCAGTTTGGTCTTCATTCTGAAAATCAACATATTTGACAGCAGAGGTCAAAAGAAAACAAAGTATAATTGATTGTCATACTGGGCGAAAACATCATTCCGGTGAGACTTCAAATCAGAAGTTAGTTATTTTTAGAAAGCAGAAAAAATAGGCTTTGATGGGAACAGTTAATTGCGCAACGCAGTTTATTCCCTTCCTGTAACCTCGGAGAAAACCTGAAGTAAATTGATCATCAGGGAAAGCACCCTGGGAGCTTTGTGTGAACAGCGGCGCTCCTGGGACCTGTTGGGACAGGACTGGCCCCTGCCAGAGAAGGAACGGCAACGGCAAAGGGCCCTGTGCCACCGTGCCCGAGATGGGGCACCCGGAATGCACTCACACACCTCGCTCCAGATCCTGCAACAGGCTCCCCCGCCCCCCGCCCCGTGCCTTTTAATATCAGATGATAGAATCTTCTTTCCAAAAGATGGCAGAGTTCCAGGGCGACTGCTTGCCAAGCTGTGCCTCCTTCGCAGTCCCGCAGTTCCGGCCGGGGTTGGGGGGGGGGTGCTCAGGACTGAAGGCTACGGCTCTCCCGCCCAGCTTGAGTTGGACCCAACCGGCCAGGGGAGGCCCTGCCTGTTCTTGTAATAACACTTCGCTAAGGGCAAGCTATCCCGGGGGTGTGGCGGCGCTGAGATGCGAGCATGATTCATGAACAGAAATCTCGGGCCGGGGCCCTGTTCCTGTGGGATTCCCACGTTATGTGGGAAAATGTCGAGCACGCGGTCCACACCGAGGCCACGGCCAGCTGTGTGGATTCCGTACTGTAAGTGATTGGCCCCTGCGGGCAGGCGACGTGTCAGGGTGACTTAGGGGCGGCGCCCGCGCAGGCGGGGGGGGGGGGGGTGGGCCGCAAGGAGCCGCGAGCAACCGTGTCGTTTGACCCATTTTTAGGAGTCATCTAGCTTTCTATTTCCAGCATGACTTCATCGTCGAAAAGGTTGGGAACTTTCGAAGCTGGAGAGGACCCATTTGTATCATACGTCCAGCGTGTTGGGAAACAAACAGGCGGGCCCGGAGAGCATGGCGATGACCCGTATTTGCCAGGCAGCTGTGTACTTGAAAGAGAAGCGTTTGGAGTTGCAAACGGCGCTTGTCCTCAAGCGGAGGATGGTGGCAATTTGGTTTCACGTTACAGTTAAAATCTTTTATGTTTAAAAATCTACTTTAAATGAAAATTCTAACTGCCTGTTTTTTTTTTTTTTTTAATGTGAGATTTGGAAACCGATCGTGGCTCTTTGGAAAAAGATAATTTGAGTATTTAATTTAAGATTTGGTGTGATTTTGTTGCAAGGCATGTGTTGGCAGAAATAATGGAAGTTGATTAGTTTTTAAAAAAGCAGTTGAGCCTGTTTTGCTTTTCTCTAAAAGGCTTAGGGTGATATTAAAATGTGGCTTAGGACCATCTGCACTCCGATAGGAATATTTCCACTGTTTATTAGCACAGGCCACTTGTTCGAGCGGCCGCTGGTCCGCTGCTGGCTTTGGTTTTAAATTAATTTTGGTTACGAGCTAAGTGGGAAAGATCAAATATTCTCCTGTATCAGCTATTCTCCATGAATACAACTGACTGCTTGGCCAACCCAGTGGAATTTACATATGAAAGTGGCCACAGAATCCCAAACCTTATCTCAGCCTAAATCCAAGGATGAATATCCTGGATTCAAATCCAAATCTAACCCCCCCCCTTTTTTTTCATAACTGACTATTCATATATATATATTTAAGGCACAGAAAGATTTTTTTTATGCAACTGTTTTGGGGGAATGCGTGTGGAATTGGGGGACTTGCGCGGACTTGCTCTGGGTACTGCCGAAGGGAGCACTAGACTCGCGTGGGCTTGGGTGCGACTACTTTCCTTCCCAGCTGACACGGACGATGCAATGCAGGGGGGCAGCCAAGGGCAGGGGACCGTCTATCTCCCCATCACTCGAGAGCCTGGCCCAGCTCTTGCCACATGGCAGGAGCTCGATAATATTTGGACAATGATTAAATGAAATGTTTGCTGCTTTCATTTCTTAATCAACCAGCTGATAAAGAAGACTCAGGAACTTCGGGAGAAGATGTGCAGGCATGAGACACCAAATTGCCTCTGCTTGTGTGGCACTGGCGTCCCCTCCCCCGCCACTCGCTCCTCACCTGGGGAACCATCCTCCAGGAATATATGTAAAAGTGCTCCCGGAGCCGACCTAAATTTCTTTCTTTTTAAATAACATACACATATACATGTATATATGCGAGTATATATAGAAAACACGTATGTAATAAAATAATACTTAATTTTATGTATTTTCCTCCTGGAAAAGCAAACCATACAGGAATAAAAAGGGAAACCACGGTTCCCAAGTAATCGGCTGCTTGCTTTCTTGGGGGCCTTCGATTCTTTGGTTGACGCTCATTAAAAAAAAATCTTCGGGCGCCTGGGTGGCTGAGTCGGTTGAGCGTCCGACTTCAGCTCAGGTCATGGTCTCGCGGGTGACGAGTTCGAGCCCCACGCCAGGCTCTGGGCTGATGGCTCAGACCCTGGAGTCTGCTTCCGATTCTGTGTCTCCCCCTCTCCCTGCCCCTTGCCTGCTTACACTCTGTCTCTCTGTGTCTCAAAAATAAACGGCCGTGAAAAAAAAATTAAAAAAAAATCTGACTGGATGGTTTGGTTCCTTTAAACACTGTAAGGCCCGGGTTCCCGGCCCCTGTGTTCCTACTTTTCAGTAAAGGTAAGCGTGGTCTAAAGGAAACGGAGCAGCCTAGCCGTCAATATTTTGGTCGCGCTTCTGTTTTCCCAGTTTTAGAACAGTATTCAACGTGTATTGCCCTTATGCCTCACAATTCATCAGGCGAGCACCCCAATAAATGTCATCTCACGGAATGGATTTAGGCTACGGGGGCCGTGCCAGGTTCCCATCCTATCAACAGCGTGAGAAAGGTTCCCAGGGTGTTCCGCAGGCTGGGAACCTGCCGGGCAGCTTTGTCAGGCCGGCGGGGCCCAGTGAGGCTGCTCACCTCTCCGAGTCCTGGCCCACAGGGCCGCTTTCCCACACGCGGCCTCTGACACTTGGCTTCCTGGGGATTGTGAAACCTGTTTACTGAATGTGTTTCGCAGCAAGCTGTGGATTATGCGTTTCCCACGAAGCCCTGCCCTTTCTGTGAGGGCGGATAATTAGTTCACAGGGTTTCATTTTGCCGCGCGGCCTGCCAAAGCTTTGAACGCGCTCCCTTTCTGAGGGCCGTAGCTGGTCACCCTGAGGACTGCGGTGCGGCCGCTGACACCTTTTCCCCTCTTGGGGATCAGATGCGCTTTGGGGGCCCTCGTTCGGAGCGCCTTCGGTTAACAGACTCACAGATCAAACCGTGTGTGTTTCACGCCTTGCAAAAACATACTGCCAAAGATAAAACCGGAATCCAACAGTTGCCACTCGCCCTCACCAGATCTGTCTCCTCTCCTTGTGTGTCTCACAGTCCTTTCTGTGCTGCTCCGAGAGGACAGGACCCTGGCTCCCCGAGTTCAGAGCCCCGTGCTCTGCGCTGGGGGGCGGGGGGAGGGCATCCTTGCTTATCTGACTCCATGGTGATTCACGGGTAGAATCCTCTGTCCTGTCAAAGTGCTTAAGAATTTGTGGCAAGCTCCCATCTGGGGGTTGGTTTTTTCTTCTCTCTTCAGAACTCACACGTAACCCCGTAAGCTCTGGGCTATGTGAAGACTGGCACAATCTAGAGAAAGCAGACGTCTCGGAACTTATCAGTGTTTGAGAGATACACTTTGCCTTCTTTATCTTGATACGCCTTTGCCCTAACCTCGAGAAATCCACTCTCCGTAGCCGGAAACCAGATGGCCTCCAGGAACTATTAGTCACAAAGATGAAACAACACGTCAGCTGGAATGTACTTTCTATGCTTTGGTTTCCCCCTGCTGCCCCTGGGCTGAGGGGTGCTCTCGGGGAAGGACAGGGGGACCCTGGAGAGTCGGAGGGTATGCTGGAGCGGTGGGGGCAGGTGCCACCCAACCCAAGACACAGGAAGGAGACCCTTCACTCCTTCGCTCATCATCCCGTGTTCTGAGGCAATATATTATTTTGTAGCGAAGAACGATGAACGAAACACATGGAAGTAAAACCTAATATTCTCTTTGTGCTGGAAACTCGAGAAAATGGAATCAGGTGCTCTATTTTTTCACACTGTCCTGCTGCTCCCCACTGGTTTTATCCGTGGCCTTTACGGTTATTCATTTTTCCTAATAAGGCAGATTGTAGCTTCTATGTGAATGACTAAGACTTCACTGCTATCCGTGTCTGTGTCAGAAGAAGAAGCTAGATATTCTTAGTAATGCCTTTTGCCTTCAATCTTACTGTCACCTCTGGTGATGGCGTGGATTCACTCATCCGCTCACTCGGTATCTGTGGGAGACGTGCTAGGGACCAGGCAGCGCGCCTTAGGCGCTGGGACACGGCGAGGGACACGGTCACCCTCCTCCTTGCGGTGGCAGAGCTTACGGTCTGGTGAGAAGGAGAATGAACCAGGATGTGGCCAGAAAAATGCTGGGTATGCTCTTCATGTCAATTGTACGTCCTCTTCTCTGAAAATTATACTCAGCATATACATCATTTATGTACACCATATGATACAATAGTACATGTTCATGCCTGAAAATGGGTAATTGTCTGTATACTGGGCGGATTGATTCAATTGGCTTTTACCGGTGAATAATTAAGATAAAACAGATTTTGAGAACTTTGGTCTGAAGGAGGGGCGATGAGTAAGAAAGTCCATCGAAAGGCCGAAAGGCTTGGGATCCTTCACCTTCAAGTAAAAACAGCTTTCACTAAGTCCTGAAATATGTGCGGTAAGTACCACGCTCACCTTGCTTCTGCGTCCCAGCACCTGCAGCTCCTTCTGCCCAGAGGCTTCTTTCCCAACATTCGCACCTGATACTTCTCTGCTTGGCTGAGCTGTCCTCCACAGAGCCTTCGCAGGCCCCAGCTGTGGCCCAGGGACGTCCTTCGTGCCTCTCACGTTCCTCCCTGAGCCTAACGGGAGCCTCTCATGGTGTTAGTGCTGTGCCTGGTGGCTGGCTCCTAACTCTGATTAGGGCGCCTCTCCAGGACAGCGGGGACTGCTTTGCATTGTTAGCCTCCGCCCCTCGGATGTCTCCCGTTCCGTGAGAGCGTCCGCTCCTCTGGGTCTGTCGAGGGCCTGCGGGTTCTAGTTCCCTTGAGCCGGACAAAGCGTTGAGGAAGACAGAGGGAGGCAGCTCAGAGGACATTGCCGGTCAAAGGATGAGGGCAGAATGGAAACCCTTATGGAGCTGGCTGTGAAGCGGGTGTTGGGCATCACACTTGGTAAAGGGCACTAGTCACACACAAGCAGCCTGCAGGCAGGCGCCGAAGGGTGGCTCTGCTGGGGAAATTGCTAGAGATGTCTGAAACTAAGAAGAAGGATGCAACTCAATGGAAGACGTCAAAGGCGGGGTGTTCACGTTGGTCTCTTTTTTGAAGGCTTATAACATGCAGAGATGATATTCAGACAAATTTGGGATGAAATGGCCCTTAGTCCTTTTGTTCTATAAGGATTAAAAAGGTTCAGCTTTTCAAATCCTCAGACTGGAAATTTTAGCTTTTTTGGCCACACTGACAGCTGTAGAATTCATGTATGTAATTTATGATTTCAATTATTTGATCTGATTGCCATGCTTAACTCTAGGCTTTGGCACTTTGACAACCTCCCGGTCAACTAGTCAACCAGTAGCCTCTCTCTTCATTACTGTGTGTTGTTCTTTTTCTTTTTTTTTTTACTTTTGTCTTTATCCTTGATTGGCCACAAAACATTCTGGGCATATGACAAACGTGTGAGATAGAGAAACTCTCTGGAGGGGCTTGGTGTCAGTGATGAGGAAAATGGAACCATAGGCGCAGATAACGAGTCCCTGGGAACCGCGGCCCCATGTCTGCAGTCCTCCTGAAAATATGTCTGCTGTTGTGTTTGTTGTTCCTCGTCAGCTTCCGGGCCAGGGGGCGTCCCTGGAGCACCTACTAACCCTCTGTAAAATGGAAAAGGAAGATGCCGTGATGTGGTGTGAGGCGTGGGAATGGCTAAGTGCTCCTCACTAGTTCACTCCAGATTCCTGATGGGCCTTTGTGTTCTCATTGCCTGAGAGTCGCCCAGTGAGCGTGCCTGGAGGACGCCATCCCTTGGGGACAGAGGCAGGGCTTCAATTACTGTGAGGACGGAGTCTCAAAGAACACGTAAAACAACACAATACACAACATTTCCTTCATATTTTCTATTGTCTGGAAACAGCTCTAAATTTCCCCTTATACTGCTTGCCTTCTTCAGAATACCAGAGATGACAGACCAGTTGTTGTAATAAACAATTCTAATATGTCAGGGATTTAACACAATGGTTTATTTCTCCCCATCCTATAGATTTGGGGATGGTAGAGGAACGAGGTGGCCCTGGAGTGGAGATGTGGGTTGGGAAGTGTTTGTTCCACATAGTCACTGGGGGATCCAGGCTCTTTTCAACCAGGAGATCGGCCATTGTCTAGGGCAGAGCTTCCCAGTCTCAGCACTACTGATATTTCAGGCCAGATAAGCATTTGCTAGGAGGGGCTGTCCACGGAATTGTAGGATGTCTAGCAGCATCCCTGGCCTCTACTCAGTAGTTGTCGGGAGCACCCTGCCTAGTTGTGGCAACCAAAATGTCCCCGGACATTGCCAACTATCCCGGAGGGGGGGAACACTTCCCCTAACTGAGAACTGGTTGTGCGGGGCCTCAGCATTGTCCCCCGGTGCCTGTGCGGTGGCCGGCAGGTAGGAGAAGAGAGAGCATGAGGGGTCACAAGGGAGGTGTGAGCAGGGCCAGAGCTAGAAATCACGTGTCACCCTCATCCCGTTGCCCAGACGCAATTCTGTGACCTCACAAAGAGACTGGGAAACACAGTGGATCTCTGTAAGAAATAGAAAGAAAAATCCTCAAAGATAGAAATAACGTTTTGACTTGAAATGACGATAGTACGCACAGTTTATGAACACATCAGCTCTGTGCAAATGGTATCTATCTTCATATATTTCTGAGTTTTTCTTCCTGTTAAACCTCAGTTGTTTGGGGATATATTTCATATACGTCGTGTGTGGGCACACATGTAATTATTATGTAAGGCAGCAGAAGTCGATCCGATATCTAATAAAAACCAAACCAAAGCAAGCAGTTGATCCTTCATGTTGGAACATGAACGGAAGCACATTTACTCAATGTAAGAAATCCTTCAGAGACCTGGAATAGGATGATTCTGGACGGAGGGAGCAATGACCTCGGGCAGGTGCTTGAGTGCTGGAGATTTCCATGTCCTCCTGCACGTGGTGAGGGAGGAACGGTGTAAAACCCGTAAGGAAGTGTGTTATTGGGAGGATTGGCCAAAACACATGGTACATGGGATCTAAAGTATTTTAGTAATATATATGGCCTTTTTTGGGGGGAGGGGATAAATGTGGCCCTGAAAAACATAGGTCTAAACATTGGACAAGTGACAATATTCACTATTAATTCCATGCACACTGTTGTACTAGGTGTAGAGGCGGGTAAAAGGAAATGGAAGTCATGGCCCATGTACTCCAGGAATTTACAGGCAAGGAGATTATATACACATGCCAGTGACTATGGATCATTCTGGCTGACCGCCAGATGTATCTACATTTGCTGTGCACTCTATCTTCCCACATTTTCCACTAAGTATCTCACACAAAATAAGTAGGACAGTTTGAAAGAGCTTCTCCTCAAACAAACAAGCATTTTGTCTCCTTTATGACACATCCCAGACCACTTGGAGATTAAGCATGAATCTACATGGGCACGAAGGGACGGGTGGAATACTTTCTGAATAAACGGAGTCAGTGTGGATTATCAGTTGGGTGGTTTGGTTTCTCCCCACTCTCCTCCATCACCCGTAAATCTACAAAGACCCTCCGTAAGTCGGATTTCTGCCAGAACAGAGAGTCTTAATTTTCTAAGTCGCTTTGCTTGCATAGTTCTGGCTGGGATCAGCAGAAACATGACTGAGAGGCTGGTCCGAGGCTGCTGCTGAAGGCTGTGTCTCATTTGAAGTTATCTGGGACTAGTTAATTTAGGAACGGACTAGGTCAGCTGTGTCATGGGAAGGACTCTGCTTTTCTTCAGGGAGGGGACCCTGCTCCTCTGGGAGCAAAGCTTGCTTGTCACGGTTGCGTCTGGAGCAGAGGACCACGCGGAGTCTTAGGGTCCCATCTGAGTTTGGGTCTTGCTGGTCGTCGCCTTTGTCAAACAGGAACAAGAGCGAAGCATTGAAGGACTGCTTTTGGTGTCCCCTCTCCTTTCTTTCCCATCCTCGTCTATGCCGACACTCGTCAATTATTTAACGGTCGAGGCGTCCCGGGCAAGGCCCAGCCGGTCACACGCTTCCCCTTTGAACAGAACAGACAGCGCTGGAGCCGGGGGGCCTCCGTGGAGCTGGGTCATCGGCCCTGGGGCTTCTAGCACATTTGGTCATCTTGTTAGAATTTGTGAAGCGAAATAGTATAATACCCACTCAGGTTAACATTAGCGAAACCCTTCCTATTTTTGGAATGTGAATTCCTCCCCTTTCCAAGTGTCCTGTGATGCCGGATTATCTGTATAAACTGATCAGTTCCCAAACAGCCAGATAAAGAATAATCTGAAATAGAGCCCCTCCCCAAGCAAACTAGCAGGTATTTTTGGACACGGGTCCT
Organism: Lynx rufus; assembly: GCF_022079265.1. Taxonomy (NCBI): domain Eukaryota; kingdom Metazoa; phylum Chordata; class Mammalia; order Carnivora; family Felidae; genus Lynx; species Lynx rufus. The sequence continues at coordinate 3,408,662 of NW_025814826.1, forward strand.
GAACTGTTTTGGTGTAGTTACACAGCATTCTATTTTTTAATAGCTGTGGTCTTGTGAGAAAAGCTGACATTGACTGAGACCCTGGACTTCTACAAAGCCCCCTGAAGTGGGTTATCTTGTTAAGGAAACTGGTGAAATAAGTACTTTTTCCTAATATCCCCATTCTGTGGACGAAGAAACTGCAGGAAAGGAACTCAGGTTGGCGACAGCTACAGAGCCGGCTCTTCTGGGGACCAAACTCTGAATCTAGCTCCCTGTAACTCTGAGCCGGGCTTGCAGTGCTCACAAATGTTTCAGTGAGGCCCGATCGATGGGGCAAGAGCTTAAAGATAGCCCCGCAATTACTTGGTGAATTCGTTCCTCCCACCCTCCTTTTCTACTCCGTTTCTCGACAACATTTTGTTCCTGGAAGGTTCTAGCTGTTTAGCAAAGGTTTATACTTCCCTTCTATCTCTCCACGAGACCATCAGGAAGGCAGTACGTTCTTCGTGCATGAGGGGACCTGTGCCTCGTGCGGTTTCTCTTGAAATCATTGATCTGCATCCTTATGGGGATCGGTGCGGGCCCACCTTCGGGCACAGCGAAACCAAGGGCGGGTGCAGGAACAAAACCTTGGTCTGGAGCTGACTGCTGTGAGTTGTGTCCCTCCTCCTCTCCCTCACTCCCCACCAAATTCATATGTTGGAGCTTAACTCCTCATGTAACATCTGGAGATAATTAGGTTGAGACAAGATCATGAGAGTGAAGCCCCCAGGAGGGGATCTGTGTCCTTATAAGAGGAGGAAGAGACCAGAGTCCTTGCTCCACCGTGCGAGGGCCTGGTGAGAAGGCAGCCTTCCAGAAGCCAGGAAAAGGGCCCTCGCCAGACTCAGGATCTGCTGGCACCTTGCTCTTGGACTTTCCAGCCACCACAACCGTGGGCGATAAATGTCTGCCGTTTAAGTCACCCAGGCCGTGGTACTTAGAGCGGCCCAAGCTGACCAAGACGGTGAGTGTGATTCTGGCCACTCAGGAAAGGCCTAGTTATAACTATTAGATCTACACCGGCAATTAACATTCGTGTCACTTTCGGTGGGCCCTGGAGACCTGTATTTTTAAAAACATCCCCAGGGGATTGCAAGGAGCCATCAGATTGAGAGCACATTCACCGAGGTCAGGCGTGGGCAAACGTGTTTCCAGAGAGGGGCAAACAGTGAACATTTTCGGCTTTGAAAAATTACTCAGCTCTGTTGTGGCAGCACAAAAGCGGTCACAGGACCACACTTTAAGTGAACGGACGGTTAGGTTTGGGCCCCGGGTCACAGTCTGCCCATCTCTGGCCTAGGTCATCAGTATTTGTACTAATCAGCTGAGCTTACTATATAACAAAATGCCACAGACCGAGTGGCTTAAACTACAGGTATTTGTTTTTTCACAGTTCTGGAGGCTAAAAGTCCCAGATGTAGAGCTGGCGGGGTCGGTTCCTGGTGAAGACTCTCTTCCTGACTTGGAGATGGCCGCCTTCTCATTTGGTGCTCACACGGAGGAGAGAAAGACGAATTCTTTGGTGTCTCTTCCTCTAAGGACACTGATTTTACTGGCCCAGGGTCCCACCCTTATGATCTCATTTAGCCTTAATTATCCCCTAAAGAGCCTGTCTCCCGATACCGTCACATTGGGGTTAAGGCTCTGATGTATGGATTTGGGGCGTGGGGGCACGCAGACATTAATTCCAAATCGGTACTCTTTAGGCTAAGAAGTACAGGCCTTTTTGAGGATTGGGTTTGGGTTCAATAAGTGTTTACTCAGCAGACATTTATTAAACACGAAAACAGGCAACATAGCCGGGACTGGGTAGACAAAGAGAAAATGTCCCTACTTCCAAGGAGTTCATTTCCAACAGTCGTTCCCAAACAGACTGATTATCAGAATTTATCTCAGGGGTGCTAAACATGCAGCTTCTCATTCATCACCCACACACCTAATCCTAGTCTCTGGAGAGGTGCTAGTAATCTGCACTTTTTAGAAAATATTCATTGGTGGTTAAAAAAACAACGGGTCTGGGACTATGGATGTGGGCAACGTTTCCAAGCTGACTCAGGGGCTGTCCTCTATTCAGTGTCGTTCTTGATTCCTGTGGAAAGAACCCTTCACTTAGAATCAGGAAACCCACGTTTGAAACTTGGTCATTAGTGATGTGACTCTGGGCAAGGTCTGTAATCTACCTGAACCTCTGTGTCCCCCCATGTTCAGCGGGGGGATAAAATACTTATCTAGGAGGGTCGTCATAGTAAAACAGTACATGGAAGTATTTTGAAAATGACAAGCAGGGTATTCAATAATTGCTGTGATGTAAATCAAATCCGGCCTCACTGCCAAAGAATCATTCTCGTGGCCTCCAGTCAGACTGGACAACTATCTTGGTGCAATCAAATCGAAATTGGGTGGTGTTTGGGATAGGAACAAGGGTGTGGAAAGAAGGCATTTCTACTTGGTTTATCATCCCGCCTTCATTCCAGACTACTTGCAACTGAGGAGAGCTATTAACGAATATCATTTGGTGATATTTACCGTAGTTCTGCCAATCCTGAGAGGCTCAAGTGAAATACTGCTTTCTTGTTCAGATTTCACTTTCCTATTAAATCTTACACGGATAAGAACCAAAAGTATGGAAAAGCCAGATGGGCTATTCGAAATCCTTATAGCTCAGAAATGCCTTTGTCCTCAGAATGAGGATTTTTCTACACCACTGGTTACCAGAGATGGGCCCTTGGAGTATTTTGAACAGTTTGAAGGAAATCAGCCCCATAAATTTCGTTTCCCTCAACAAAACAAATTTGCTAACTCAGTTTTCCATATAAATCTATTCCCACAAGACCTAATATCTTCTGTTCCTCCTGAATACCAGAAATTCTACTATCAATAAAATAAAAATGCGATTTTTACACTTTGAGTTAACGTATCAGTATACATGGATGAGTGAACTCCAGGGATCAGGGATTTTAAAAATGAAGCTCACTGAATCAGCACACACACACACACACACACACACACACTCCTATGCCTGAACAGTAGAGCAGGTGGGTTTAGGGGTATCTGGTCTGTAGGAAGAGAGAATACAGGCATCACCCCCACATCACATGTAAATGGTTATAAAACGTCTGTGGAAACTCATCTGTGGTCCGGTGGAAGCCAGGGAAAATGCCAGCATCACTGTAGGTCTGTTTGGGTTTCTAAGAAACAACACAGGGTACAGTTAAGACAGAATTCTTGGTATACCCTTTTCACGAAGTTATAAGAATTTTTCAAGTCCCAAATGTATGATTAAAAACCAAACCCAAACAAACAACCCATTGTTCTGCCCCGTTTCTAGACCTCCCTGTCAGGACTTCAAGGCAGCGCCTTGTATGTGGCCTTGTGTCCCGGTGCCCAGGCTTTTGTGACCTGCCTTCTTCCTCCTCCTCGTAGCCCTGGGCCCTGTGAGGAGAGCCCCGTGCGGGTCACTGTCCTCCAGGGCTTTTGCCGGGTTTGCAGGATCCTGGCACACGCCCGGGCCTGCTGCCTTCCGCGCTACAGTCAGCCCCTGAGACCAGCGGGACCCAGGCAGAGCATAACCCGACCCCTCCCTGCTTCCGACCCCGGGTCCCCGCAAGCAGGTCCCGGACCGGTGGGCGCACAGGCAGGCACTGTGGGGGTCTCTTTCGAGCCGCTGTTCATCGGGTGCGCAGGCCTGCGAGGTGCACCACTCCCCTTGCGTGCAGGGAGGGCTACGTGCCCGGGGCCGCCGCGAGGGCCCTGAGGATCCACCCCGGAGTGCTCCTCCCGGTTCCCGCCGGCTCCTCATCAGGAGCTGCCTTCGCACGGTTCACGCCAGCGGAGCCCACACACTTCCGGAACAAGACCAGCCTCCAGGCCAAAGTGCTCCCGGGGCACCAGGCGGTGACCGCCTCTCGCTGCCCCGCACCCCGCGGAGGGCAGGCTGCGGCGGCCGAGGGAGGGGACGGCGGCCGCCCAGGGTTCCAGCGGGCGAACCGCGCGGCTGGAGCCCGCAGCGGGAGGCGGGCGGAGGGGGAGCCCCGCCCCCGGCCTCCGCGGGCGCGCGGGCCTTCGGGGCGTGGCCATGACATCAGCCCGCCCCCTGCCGGGCGCGCGGGGCGGGGCGGCGCCGCGGCGGCCGCGCTCGGGCGGGCCTCGGTGATGGATGGCGGCGCAGGGCGGCCCGCGTCCGCCGTGGCCGCCGGCGTCCGGCCCCCGCCCGGCCGGCTCCGCGTCGCCGGGCCGCGCACACCCCTGCACCCGCCGGCCAGGCGGGGTGCCCGCTGCTCTTGGCAGGCGCTTTCGGTGCCTGCGTGCAAACAAGGCCTGCACTCTTCTCCCCGCTTGCGAGGACTGGTCTCCTTCCCGGGCTTCTCTCCGCCGCAACCCCGCCCCCTCCCGGGCTCTCACAGTTAACTGCAATTTATTGAAAAAGCCCGGGTCGAGGCTTCCAAGCGAGGTTTCCCTCCCGAGAGGCGCTACGCCCCGCTTGGCGCCGCTTTTCCAGGCCGGCCCTCCTGGGAAGCTGGGGGAGGGGGTGGTTCTGGGGAGGAGCGGGGCGCAGATGCTGCCAGCGCCGGCACGGCTTCCGGTCTCTCCGTTCCCACCAGCCTCTCCCCTCCACGCATCTGTTTTCATTTTCCTAGCGTTTAAACTTGATTCCCCCCCCCCACCCCACCCCCGTGTCCTCCCACCATTCCCGGGAAAGACGGAAGATGGATTTCATCTGGGCCCTGAAAGAGGGCAAGGAGCACTCCGCGACTGGGGACACCAGGGAATGCAAAGTGCAAACTGTCACCTGGGCTGCCTCCAGAGGAAGATAAAAGAATGCTACAAGTTTTAATTAGGACTCCCATCAGTTTTGCCCCCTTAAACAAGCTTTACTTGTGGCCGGTGAGACCCACGAACTAAATGGTTTCTTAGTATCTTTTCCTTTTTTTTTTTTTTTTAAACACTTTAAGCTGTGGGATCCTGAGACGGTTCACCACGTCTCTCGGTGCCTCAGTATAGCCAGATCTTTAGAAATGATCCTAACCGTATTTACTCATGCTGCTGTACCTAATCAGCTACTGATTCGTCACCTCGGCACAGGTTGTTGGAGAGGGCAGCAAGAAAAAAGATTTGCACAGCATACTTCAACTTTCTGTCTTTCAATTGGGTGTCTCGGGCTTGGAGGGAGGAAGGAAGTGGAAAGCATCAGGCCGGTCTGGCTCAGGGGCTGCTCATAGCCCCCACCCCACAACCTGCCAGAGCTCTCCAAAGACACTCCCGTCACGTTCCTTCCCAGATACACGGTCTTCCAGTTATAGGACAGTTGTGTTTCTATTAAAAATTTTTAAAAATATAAACTTAAAGCTAAAGGGATTAAGCACTCTGGTGACACTGGGCCCTCTGGGCTGGGTGAGAGTGATGGGAACGTCTCCAAATCATATCATGGAGAGTTCCTAGTCTCTCCCCGGGAGAGGCCCCTATCGAGGAAGAGTTCTTGCTCTCAACTATCACACAAAACTCGCTTCCCGAAGGATTTCCATCAGGTGTCTTGTGACTTCAGGGTCATCCAGCCGGAGAACTCGCCTGTGCTTACTCCTTGAGATATACCTGGGGTTCATTTCCATTTTTTTGCATTCCGTGGCTGAGGTAGCGGGCTTTTTCCTGGAGTTGTCTGTGACAGCAATTGACCTGTTCTTCAGAGCCAGTATCATGCCTTGACATGGTACTTCCAAAGGACTCCAAATATTTTTGGGATCAACGTCAAAATCTGCTAAAAAGACAGGATTTTTGTTTTTCACTTGAATACCCTTGAGAGTTTCACCTGATAGGACAAATTCTAAATTGTCTAATGCAAATTACCTAATACAAATTAGCTATAATGTGACAAAAAATAAAAGAGAATGAAAAAAATCTGATTTGTGTACGTGTATGTATTTGGGTTTTTTGTTTTTCTTTTTTTAAGAGAGAGAGAGCGTGAGAGTGCGAGTGGGGGAGAGAGGCAGAGGGAGAGGAAGAATCTTAGGCTCCACCGTCCACACAGAGCCCCCCGTGGGGCTTGATCCCAAGCTCAAACCTGAGCTGAAATCAAGAGTCAGGCGCTCAATCCACTGAGACACCCAGATGCCAGCATATATGTATTTGTATATAAATTCTAATTATTTTAACATTGAATGTTTTTATAGTGTATTAGCCACTATACAAATCACACATAATGTAGGAATTCTGGATAAGAAAACAACATAGAATGGCTTACTTTACCTTAGGGGTTAAAAGAAAACTCATTTTCTTTTCATCTGCTTTGATGCATTTAAAAGGCTTTGCACCCAAGAGCACATAGAGATACCAGAATCTGAAGGCAACCCCTCATGAAATTGCTAGATTAGCTCAGTGTCCAAATCAAACATGCTCAGCAGCTCCCCTTGAAATGGAAACCCGAAATGAGAATGCCCCCCAACCCCCATCTGTTTCCACCTCCTCCTTTGTATTAAATATCATTTGAAACAATCAGCAACTTTTCTCTGGCAACCAGTAACTTGCAGGAAAGCAGAATGAACCATTTCAGGACTGGGGAAGAAAAACATCTCTGTGACCCCTCTTTCATTTTCATCTAAAGAAGTGAGCCATTGAAAGTGTTAATGTGGCCATCAAGGTCCGCCTGCCTGCCTGCGGGCTCCTCGGTGACGCAGCCTCCGAATCCCCCGGGGCCAGGGAGTCGGGCTCCCTCCTGGCCTTCCGTCTGCGGCGGACATTGGAGAGGCGGCGGCCGTTATCAATGCAGCACCTTCACCGCACTGGTGAATGGACAAGGAAAGACGACTCAGGACGACAGGGAAAGCAAGCAGCACAAAAGTTTCTCAAAGGAAAGGCTGTTTTCGACCGGCAGTTGGTGACCCTTGCCTTGATGCGAAGAGAGGGCACAGTGTGCTGTTTGTGAAGGGGAAACACTGCACCTTTATGCGGAGTTTGGGAGGTTAATAGGTCTGAGATTTATGGAAACAACGAGGGGGTTAAAAATAAGAATAAGAAGAACCCTCCCCTTGCCCGGCTGCAGGTGCAGGGACAGTAGGGGCCTCTTCTCCCCCCCGTGGGGCTAGGAGACCTGCCTCCTGCAAGTCAGTGTTAAGTCATGCTCCGTTCCCAAGACCTCATCTGACCCGCTGTGCATTGGGATCGAGATACGGTGAGGAGGTCAGGGCTCCCCTTGGAAAGAGCAAGCTCGACGTCCAGAAACAGAGTTGGGCTACGGAGGCTTCGAAAGGTCCTAGGACTCTGGGGGACAAGCCTTGAAGTGTTCCGTTCTGGATTGCCCCCCTCTCTGGAATCGACTCTTCTGGGTCTTTGTGTCTCCCCGGGGTCTCAGTTGAGCTTGACGTGATAATGGGCCAGATAATGGCCCTTCCCAGTGTTGCTTGGGCCAGTTACTAAATCTCTGTGAGCACGGTTTCAACACCAGCGCCAGCACCAGCTGTGTGATCTCTAGTAAGGTAGCTAACCTTTCTGTGCCTTAGTTTTTTTGCCTGTAAAATGGACATGGTGGCAGTGACCACCTCACTTGCTTGCTATGAGGATTACGTGGGAAAACGCATGTGTTTCAGTTAGAATTCTGGCTTGCTAACAACATACACGACCCGTGGCTCGCTTAAGCAGGGAACAGACTTATGAGAAGGCCAACCGTGGAGAAGCCTGGAGAGGCAGGTTTAGAGAATGTGCGAGAACCAAGGAAGGCTGGGCCTCGGCGCCCTGGGCGCTGGTTGGCAGTCAAGTGCTGCTTGGGGCCTGGGTTCCGTGGCCGTGGGGAGACTGGCTAAGTGTGGCTGAGAGGCAAGCATTTCCTCCGGATTCGGTGGCCCATCTGAAGGCCAGGGTGAAAGGCACCAGGGCGTGTGCTGAGCGAAAGCAGGACGCGTTCTCGTGAGTGGGGTGAAGATTTAGATGTTGAGCTCCTACTAATCGGTGAAAAATATCCACCGAGGCTCAGAGCATGTAGAACGACACCTTGCAAGGGGCAAGCACTCAGTAGAAGCTAGTGGTTACAATGACTTATTTCTACAGTCTATGGAATGGTTATGACCACACCTGCCCGGAAAGGCGTAACTATATCAGAGGTCAAGCCTAGTACTTGGCAGGTAATAGAAATGATACGTGCCTCACACATGCCAGCTGGTATTATCAGGAGACTAGTATCGATGAGTGAAAGTCATGGATCAATTAAAATATTTTGGTCTCGGCAGCAGCTTCCATGTCCTTCTCTCTAAGTCATCTTAAAAATCACTGTAAAAGAGCCAATCGGCCACATTTCCTCTCCTTGGTTCACGATCCGCGTCACTGCTGACACTTGTTGTAACCACACCCGCTTCACAGGAGGGAAAACATTCAGTGCTCACCTGAAACCTAATGTTTCTCCCAAAACCAAATTCTAACGAAAAATGTACACAGGACTTAGAAGAGTAGCATTTATTCCTTTTCATTTTAGTTTCTAAATTCTGAGCAAAATTTGCTTATGTATTTATTTATTTTTAAAGAGACAGTGTCTTTTTGTTTTTTTGAGAGAGAGAGAGAGAGGGAGAGAGCGCCTGCTAATAGGGGAGAGGGGCAGAGAGAGAGAGAGAGAGAGAGAGAGAGAATCTTAAGCAGGTTCCACGCTCAGTGTGGAGTCTGACATGGGGCTCGATCTCACAACTCTGAGATGGTGACCTGAGCCGAAATCAAGAGTCAGACACGTAACCGACTGAGCCACCCAGGCGCCTCAAAATGATTATTTTCTAACTCAGACGATTGTATGTTGTCTTAAAAAAGAAATGGGAATATGTCCCCCCTCAGGATTTTTCAAAAGGTTGGAACTGTGTGTTACCAGTTTTCTGAGGTTTTTGTTGAGAGTGAAGGAAAAATGAAAGATTTTAGGTATTTTATATATCCCTTCAGCTTCTTATTAAAAATGTAATCTGCTGTAGTCAGAGATCAAGATCCAGAGGAAAGGAAATGAGTCTGAAGTACTCATTCCCTTATCTCTCTTAGATGCTGTGTCTCCGTATAAGGAAAGCACATTATTTGCAAGGTGCTGCTGTTAATACTTCCATAGCAATCTGTCCGTTCTATGCCCCCGGTAATGATTTAATACAACATATGCATTATATTGTTTAACCTCTTTTGCCCCCTTTAACATCCACAAGGACAGGAGCTGGTGATGTTTTGTTTGCCCCCAAACCCCCGAGGGAGCCCAGCTGTGGATTAGCACTTGGACTTTTGGGCTGATTGACTCGGCTGAAGCATCAGATTTTTCTGGTTCCTTGTTGTATGACCTGTGCAAGTGACTTCAACACTCTGCTCGGTTTCTTCATCTGTGACGTCGGGGGCAATACTGTGATCTATCTCATAAGGTGCCTTAAAGGGTGAAGGAGGTAACAACGCCTGTAAACTGCCTAGGGCAGAGGAAGGCCAGCAATAACGCCAGCAATGAGCTCGTTGTCCACTGGCCGAGTCTTACAGTGGACGGGTCTGCCCACCCCGAAGCTGGAAGACTTGGAAGTCACTTGGCTCCCGCTGAAATATCAGGACCGTTTGCAAATGGTCTGTTAGAGACACAAATGTAAAAGGCTCCAGATTCAGGATACATTCTGGAAACAAAACAGTGGAAAACTTGAGAAAGCCCTTGTGAAACGCTCACGTCTGGATACTGGTTTTGATGAGCTAGGAAAGCTGACTTTGATGGCATGTTCCACCCGGGGCACGAGTTTGTTTACAGCGCTCACTTGAAAGCAGGCCAGCGATGCTAGTGCTTTTGAATGACTGTGCACACTGGCGGCCGTGACACGGAGATGTAGAGAATGAGGACATTAAAATGAGGAGAAAAAGCTGATGTTGTTCTGCCCTGGCAGCCGCTGCCTCGGTGAGATGGCTGTTGGAAAGTGGGCATTGCTTTTCCAAAATGGAGTTAGGTGGAGATAGATGTTCAGGGAGAGTCTGGACGCTTGGCATCATGAGCACCCTGCAGCCCCCCCCCTCCACTTTTAACAGTGCTGTAATCATTTTAAGACCCTACTTAAGGTTTTATAAGTAAATTTGACTCTGAAGCGACAAGATAAAATGCAACTGTCTGCTGGTAGACCCGGGTCTCCGTGTTCAGATTTGCATTTCTCAAGTGCAGAGCCCTCCCCAGGATTCCTTTTCAAGATGCGTTTCATTTTTCATTGAAATTAAAGCCACTGAGAGGTTTGGACAGATAGATGGGAGCCTCAGAAACACACCTTTACTGGCAACCAACGGCGCATAAAATTGCAAAGTGCAGCGGGTGGAGGTCGGTTGACTGGGTTGGATATTTGCTGCCCATCTGTGTTCACGTGCACGTGGGGTCCATTCATTTTTGTGGAGGCTTCAGAGCTCGCTCTGTCTCAGCGTCTCCCGTCTTCTTGTCACTTGCTCCTATAACCCTGGATGTTATTGGGTGGGTTCAATGAAATCCCTCTGCAGCTGGCTTAGTTCCAACATTTTTCACTATTTTCTTTGCATTGAGTGCAAGAAGATGTGGGCTTCGGGCCTCTGAATACCCGTGCTAGGAGGACAAAATGTTCACTGACCTATGTTTATAAGTAGTCTGATGGTTAGGACATGCTACACAAAAGGCTTCCGGGGAAGGGGAGAAGATGGCGATAAGTTGGCACCATTAAAGATGGCACCTTCATGGGATAAACATCCAGGCGGAAACCACAATATTGACCACAACGGGCTGGACCGCAGACCACAAACCAAGAATAGACAGGCGACCACTTCCTGAATGCCACGGCTCTGCTGGCCAGGGCCGTGGACGAGACAGCTGTGCACAGCAGTGCGCGAGTCACCTGGGCTTTGGCTGGTGCCTGACGCTCAGGACTGGGAGTCGGCTGACACCTGCGTTTCAGATTTCTCCTGGGAGCAGCTGTTCACACAGGGCAGGCAAGAAGGCAAGAGGGCCCCCTATCTTACTCACACTATATTGCTTCCAACCCAGGAAGGGAGGCGGCCGGAGGAGATGGACGATACACGTGAACCTCAACCCATTTTCTCTTTGTCGTGAAAACATGTCTTATCTATGTTCCATTCGGATTGTAAATTAGTGTAGAGACGAATACACGAAGCGAGTCCCTAGCTACACGAGCCTTATCGGCGCGCTGTACGCTCTTGGGAGGAGTCTCGTACTTCAGGCACAATGAAAGCGTTCCTTAGCTGTTATCACTGAGGCACGAATTTAGTATCTCTGTGCAATTAGATTTGGCTTGCAATGGGAATTCATTTCGCAGCAGGACTGCTCACTGAATTCCTTTATTGTCTCTTTGTTCCTGTAGTGGGGTCCTTTCATATCAGCTCGGGAGAAAATGCTGCTGTAGGGTAAATCTAGCCCCAGGGCCAAGAAAGTGACTGCTGGTTTCCTTGGGTCTTTGTCTCTCTTTCTTTCTTTCTTTCTTTCTTTCTTTCTTTCTTTCTTTCTTTCTTTCTTTCTTTCTTTCTCCCCAGGTCTATCTCCTTTCCTGCTGTTTGGCAGCAAAGAAGAGTCAAGAATAAAAACCCAAGGCTGTTTGCTTTTCAAATAAAGAGAACATGAAAACACGTCGGCTGTGGAAATTCATGCTTGAGAGTGAACACTTCCTTCCACACTGAAATACTGATCCCCGGATCAGGGTTCCAACTCCACACGACATTTCCCCCTTTGTTGTAGGAGTTTGAGCATCAGGATTTTTGTTTTTTCTTCCTTTCCTTTTTTTTTAATGAGACAGGGAGCATTGTTTAGAATATAACTGTGGTTCACAAACACCTGCTCACCCTCCCACACCATGCGTGCATGTACAAGTACATTTTTCAGCAAGTACAGGTCTGTTTCCCAATCGCTTCAACAGGTAAAAACTGGCAGGATTTTCTGGCATAACACGCACTCTAATTGTCCTTCTAGCTGATACCTGTTCTGAGCTGCTCCAAGTGGATTTATTATAAAGCCCTCCTATGATCATCCAACTATGAAGCGTTCCAGTGGGCTTGCTGTTAAAGCTCGGTGGTTGCACAGACCATATAGAAGGCATCAGAGAATTACAAAGTCGGAGGAAGCCCTGCGTGGCTGCCGTTGGCTTCCCAACCACCCTGGGCAGAACAGGTGTATCAGGTGATGCTTCCCCCTGGGAGACAGCGCCCCGGGGAGCGGCAAGTCACAGCATGCAGAGAGGTTTTCGGGAGTGAGGTGTAAATTCCAAAGGTTTGGGTTCAGTTCCGATAGGCACCCACACGTTCGGATCTTCAGTAGAGACCGTCTGAGATGTCTCAAATAGCCTGGTGAGTTGGGCTGGAAATCTCGCAGGAACTCCATTCCTCCTGAGGTTTTTGGTACTTCCTGTAAGAGTCAGCCCAGAATAGCCTTTCCACGCCTGAGCCAAAGATGGAAAAGTAATGAAACAGCCTTCTCACTTTCTATTGTTTTGTGCTGAAGGGTCGTGCCTTTTGATGGCCGTGAGTGCTTTGCACAGAGATGAAGTCATAGGAAAGTTCAGACATTTAGGCTCCTGTTTGGTTTGGGAAGTCTGCAGGGGCAGCGCTGGGAGTGGGCCCTCCTTTCGTGCAGACAGCGTGCCCACGTACGGCCCTTTCCCCGAAGGTGGCTGTTTTTATTCGGAGGGAGGGGAAAAGAGGCAGGGCTGCACGGTGGACCTACGCTCTTTGCTGGTGGCTCCGGTTTCCGGGAGCTGCTGGAACGACCATGCCGATCAGCAAATCCGAGTCGATTTCCTGGCGACTCGGCCCCTCCAGGCGGCACAAAGAGGGGAGACGCTTCATCGGCGGTGCTGCTGAGAGCTGACGTGGGTGCTGCAGGCCATGGCCAGCGGGACCCCGGCTCTCTCCACGCCCCTCCCTGCGCTTGAGTATCATCTAAGAGACGACGCTCTGCAGCAGAGGCAAAGAACTAAATGGCTACTTACGCCAGGAGCAAAACTGGATGATTTTCGGCCCTGGAAAGAGAGACACCATTACGTTTGGCACGCTCGAGCCTAAGCCAGTCTCCTTGGAGCTGGCTTTCTGAGGGAGGTAGCAAGCCTACAGAAACCGGACCCCCCGGACGACAAGGCCTGGTCTGAGTGTGCCGTGGTGCACTTTCTCTTGGTGAGCAGTGTGACAGGCAGCACCTCGGTGGCGGGTCCCCAACAGCGTTGCGGATCAGCTGCCTTATGTGTCCCCCTCCTTAGCGGCCATCTGACTTCCAGAAGGGAGAAGAGCCGCGGAGCAGGTCCGTGGGCCGCTTCCCGCACTCTCGCAGTGTCCCTTTCTGTTGTTCGTTTTCTTTTATTTATTTACTTATTTACTTATTTACTTATTTTTATTTTTTCAATATATGAACTTTATTGTCAAATTGGTTTCCATACAACACCCAGTGCTCATCCCAAAAGGTGTCTGTTGTTCATTTTCGTACAGCATCAGAGCAGTTGAAAGAGGCTTTCCACGGAGGCCACGTGGGGTCAGAGGACCCACCCTCTGGGCTTCCCTGTCCGGTCTGGTTCTTGCGAGGGACAGGGACAGATGTGGAGTTCAGGGCCATTGCAGGGGCCTCCTCACGGGGGCCTGGTGTTTCAGCTCAGGAGGCCGGTCCTGTGCTTAGCAAGCACCCTGCCCTGGCGCAAGGAAGCATCGCCTTGTCGTTGAGGGCGGGGTGGTTCAGCCCGCGTCTCTGCTCGTACACGGGAAACCTGCTGTCTGGGGACACCCGGGCTGTGGGGCCCCTGGGGCTTTGCCAGGCTGAGCAGGTGGGGGCCCGGCCTCCATTCGGAGACACGAGGCTCTGCCCACCTCCTTCGGGGGGGCCCTTGCTGGTCCGCAGTCCTGGGTCCCTTGGCTATGGAGAGGTCAACCAGAGAGGCGTCTCCTGATTGTGGGAAGTACAGCGATGTCTAAGGCTGAATGATACGGAACATTTGGAAATATTTGAAGAAAAGATCAAAGCCTGTGAATTTAATTACCCAGCTCCACCTAATTAGCTCCTGCCTGGTCGTTCAATCTTCCGAGCTGACAATTATTGATGGGCTCTTGTCCTCTCTGCTCCCTCCCCCTGGCTGGGCTGCACCCTGGGGCAGCAGGTTTTCAGAGATTTGCGAGGGACAATTAACGGCAGTCAGCAGTGGGGGCTGTTGGGGGACAACTGCCATAGTGGAGGGACAGAGGCCTTATTAGGGCCTCTGACACGTTATGGGCTTGTGTGCGCTTCTGAGCCAAAGTCTTGATTTTTCAGAATTCTGAGACTCCACGGGGACCGACCGAGTACTGTCTGATGGACAAGTCTCAGAAGTATGCGTGGTGAAACATCTCCAGCAAAGAATGTTCTCTGGCCAGAACTGGCTGGGGTCTGGAGTGGGGAGGTGGGGTTCCAGCCTCCTGGGATGGGGCTCTAGGTGTCAGTGACCAGAGCTGGCTGCAATCCGGGCTCAGCCCATTGCGGGGCATGCGGGGGACTGTCCTTGCTCTGTGCCTGGACTCGGAGTTACCCTGGTTTTCCCGGACTTGCCTGTTCTATGGAGATGCTTCCCCTTTCTCAGAGCGGAGAAAATGTTCCTAGGAGGTTAGCAGCCAGTGGGCCTCTGGTGCCCTGATGGGGAGGACACCATGCTTGATAAATGACCTGAACACAACACCTTCATCCAAACCACCATGAGAAAAATACGCCCAGAGTCTGTATGTAACATGATTGTTTAATTTGGTCCTCAAGCTTTGCAGAGGGCTTTGATGAGGAGGGAGAGAGAGAGAGAGAGAGAGAGAGAGAGAGAGAAGTCTTTTGGCTATTTGTAAGAGTAAAAGTTGTTTTGTTTTTTGTTAGAGCTGACACAGGCATGCAATAAAATGTATATTTACAAATGCTCGTAGTCTTGACCTTCTCCTCACATCTGGAGACGTTGGCCATTCTGTTGGGGGGTTGAATGCGGCAGATGTCCACAAGGCATGTCCAGGGTTCCCTGATCTCCAGCCCCATTGTTGACCTTCTGTGCCGGTTTCATTTTTCTGTGTGTCTCTCAAATACTTTGCTGGGGAAATATATTCTAGGTCACCCCTTACCCCAAGGTGCTTTGGGGAATGGTCTTTTAAGGGCTTCATTTCAATGTTGGTTCTTTGGGTTTCTTTCCCTTCGCAATATCTCAAGGCTCCCCTTTGGTCCCCCTCCCTCATTTTCTGGGCATCTTAAGGTTTTGGTCTTTCTATTCAAATCACCCTCATCCGTTTTGTATTCCGGAACTCTCTTTAACTACCTACCACAGACTTTGCTGGGGTCTGGGCCCCCAACAGGAAGCAGGGTCTTTCCCAGGCTCAAGGGGCTCTTGGAAGAGACAGAGGAGGAGTCCACTCTGAACATGCAGCCGGGTGGCCCCCGCCCAACACCTCAACCAAACACGCTTGACAGAATCGCCAACCCTTCCCCTGGGAAGGAATCATATTCAAATACTGCATTATTTTTGTGAGCAGCATTTTGGAAGATCTGCATTTATTTTCTAGAGAATTTCGCCAGCCTCCCTTCTCTTCAGAGAAGCCTGGGGGGCTAGGAAAACCCACCAACCCGACTGCAACAAGCTGGGGCATTCTTGCAGAAGATGCCCAGACCGCTTGCCCTGTGACAGTGCAGTGCCTGTGGTGGTCTGGCCCTTCTCCACCTAGCCGTTTGAGTCTCTGCATCAAAAAAAGACCTGACCCTGGGTCCTTGCCTTTTAGTTCCCACATGGTTCTAGGTCCACATGGATGGGAGGGCAGCCCCAAGATCGGTGGCATGCACTTGTCCTTCTCAGGCTTTCTAAAGCTTTTGTTTGTTTAACCTTCACACAGAGTCCGCTGCTGAGGCGGCCAGAGCGGGGTTCTCACTTCTTCTTTTGGTGTGTAAAAAGCGCGGACATGCCATGTTTATTATTGTTGAGTTTTTCTCAGCTGAGCTGAAGACGTACATCGAGATGGATTTTTCTCAGGGGACTGAGTTCAGATATTTCACAACCTATAAATAATGGTCTGATGGTCTTTACCATGAACCGCTTGTTCTGTCTTTCTTGTTTGTGAAGAATTTTCCTTATTTAATGTGAATAAAATGACTAACGTACAGTTTGTGGCCTCGGTATCTAATCCTAGATTCTTGACCTGATCTCACGCGCTGTTGGCACTGAGAACATTCCCTTCGACCTTGTGCTAAAATCTTTGTGGAGTCCCACTGTGTGCTTACCACATACTGTAGAAGGTGCCGGGGGTGGCCCGGTCAAGACAAAGACCAACAATGCCCACTTTGGGTCCAATCACAGCACATCCTTTCCGTTTGGTCTGAGATGAACTTGTATAACAGCCACTTGTGTAGCTTGAATTAGAAAGCCAAAGGAACGTTAATAAGTCATAAAGCCATAAATTAATTTCTCCCGAAGAACCTTAATTCTAGGTCTTTTAAAAACTTACTGGCCATTCAGTCTCTGACTTGGAGCTTCTATTAGTTTTTCAAACATAATACATCATACTTTCTGGAAAAGAGTTGTGTGCAATGGCTACTCTGACCTCCCAGGTTTTGGCGTCTCAAAATGCCTAGCGGCATGTCTGAACCAAAACTTGTACAGCAGAATCTTTCCCGGTTAGAGAAAGGCTGCTTCTCCTAAAATTCACATGTTCTCTCTGAAAGCATGTGCTATCTGCGTGAATCAGCCATTTTGCAAAAGTCATGATTTAATTTAATAGTGTTGATTTGGGTTGCCCTGACCATACAAAACGAACATTTTCTGAGCTCCAACATGAAATTCGAGGCTATTTCCTCCTCACCTTATTTCCATAACTTTGCAGACTCAGATTTGGCACGAAGGAAAATTGCCAAAATGCAAAACATTTGGGGCACAAGAAAACTCAGGAGGCATTATTAAGCGTTTAGCGTCTAAAGGTTCCAGATTTTAATCCAACGTATTATTTACAAATGTTTCGGAGCCAGGCAGACTTGCATCCTACCGTTGCCACCATTAGTCATGTCACTGAGCAAATGCTTTTCATATCCAGGTACTCTCTTTGGTAACATGGAGCAAATATGCACCTACCTCCCAGGACTGTGTCTAGAGCACCCGTGTCTGGCACACGGTAGGTGCTCAATGTGGGCAAATTCGACTAGTTGTACCAGTTTTTCCTCAGTTTCTTTCTTGCATCCATGTGGTCTACTGAATTTAAAAACTTGGATCTCTTAAATATCAATCCCCATGCGTTCACAGTCAGTGGAATTTTTCTCCTAGGAAAGGAGGGGAGATGGGGGCATGTTGGAGATTGAGGGTCTGGGATAATGATGGAAGGAACAGAAAGTGGCATCAGGCTTAATTTATTCGCATGGGCTTATTAAGCAGATGCTTAAATTGGTGAGTTAGAAAGGGCTCTAACAGTTTCTTTCGTTGGTTGACTGAACAATGGACCACAAAATGGCCTCCAGTGAGTGAATGGGAAATGCTAGACACACCTTGGTTTGCTGTAGACTTAGGGAGACTGGGATGTCAGAGTGGGTTTGTCATTTGTCACCCATGCCGGAAGGGTTCAGAAGCATACATCTCATGACCATGAGAAATAATTCATGCGGGGAGCCCATCACTGTTGAAGAGCTCTCTGTGTTTGCTCTGCTCTGTAGGCCAGATCTCAGTGGGAACTATAGCCACTCGACTGGGAAACCTAAAAGCAATGTGGGTAATTGGATTCTGGGGCTGCCGGGGCCAAAAGGTGGCCCTCAGCCACCAAAGGCAAGGAGAGTGTGGTGACCATCATGGATAGTAGAGCCAGAGCAGTTATCCGAATGGTCTGATTGTGTAGACCTATGGCACTGGCTCTTTGATTGTGGTGTTCCTAGAAGTGAAATAGACAGGAGGCCTGTTAAATTCTTACCTGATCTGTGGATGAGCAGAAAAATTCAAGGTCAAGTAACAAAAGTTTAACCTGTATCTCGAAAGCAGAGAGTCACAGCTCCTTAACTGCTTCTCAGACTTGAGTTAGTTCACAGACCCAAAACTTCTCGGAATGAAAAGCAGGTGGGGTCCTTTCCAGGAAGGACCCTGGTACACTGCCACTGGTGAGTTAGAAAGGGCTCTAATATTTTGTTTGTCTGACTCGTTTTACACCATTAATCTTTCTCCTGGCCTTCCCCAAGGTACACGCAGTCTTCAGGTTTGAGCTGCAGATTGGTCTCCTGGGTCTGTAGCCTGCTGGCCCACCCTGTGGATTTTGGACCTGCCGCCTCCACACTCAGGGGGGTCAGCTCCTTATGATAAGTGTCCTTCCCAACACACATCCTGCTGGTTCTGTTGTCTGCAGAGCCCTGACTAATATAGGTGTCGTAGAATTACACATGAAGTCGGGGGTCAACTGCTGCGCCCGTCCCCCCATACTGAGGGTGCATTCGTATCTGGCTCCATGCACTGGTGTGGCCCCTCTCGGACCCTCTCTGCTTGACGGCCACCACCTCCTTTGGTCCCTGCCACACTATGTCCTTTCCCATGGTGCCATGGTCTTCTCGGTGTCTTCCTCTTTCCTCTTTGTCATTATTTTCATGGCATGTATCATCATTCAACATACTACACGTCTTATTGGTCAATTCGTTTTTCATCTGGTTCTCAACCACAGACCATAAGCTCAATAAAGGTAGGTTTTTTTGTTTTGTTCATTCTTGTATCCCCAGTCTCTAGATAGTGCTGGGTAGTTAACAGGTATTCACTATTAAATGAATAAATCCCCTTTTGTGATGGTAATTTCTCTCAACCAGAGACCAAATTCTTCCTTCCTTCCTTCCTTCCTTCCTTCCTTCCTTCCGTTCGTTGTCTCCTTCTTAGATATATCAAGTTTTCCAAGAGATCATATTCTCACGTAGGACAGCCCTTTTTTCTTTTTCTTTCTTTGGCCTCAAATAGATCTTTGTTCAAAACTCTCAGGGAACCAAAATATAGACACCTACAAAGCAGATGAGTTATGCCTGTTTGAAAGGCTAGCATCAAAAAGACAAGAGACAACAAATGCTGGCATAAAGTGGAGGAGGGAGGGGAAATTGGAGAAAAGTGGTCAAGAGGTACAGTTTTCCAGCTATAAGATAAGTAAGTACTGGATAAATAAGGGACAACATGATGACTATAGATAGCCAGTACTGCTATATGGTATATAAGAGCGTTGTTAAGGGAGTAGATCCTAAGGGTTCTCATCATGAGAAAAAAAGTATTTTTTTTGTTTTTTTGGTATATATATGATGATGGTTATTAACCAAATTTATCACAGTAATCATTCTGCGATACATGTAAGTCAAATTATTATGCTGTACACCTTGAACTTACATATAGTGCTCTGTGCCAATTTTGCCAATAAAACTGGGAGAAAAAAGGAGGTGACTATGACACGGTTTTATAACTCTGTTTTTTTTAAGGGATATTTCCTGCTAATTAATAGCCTCTTAACACTCGTTAAAAAGCATCCCCAATACACAAAGAATCAGCTATGTCTCTGTGTACTAACAGTAAGCAATCTGAAAAGGAAATTAAGGAAACAACTCCACGTATAATAACATCACAAAGAATACGGTTACTTAGGATAAACTTGAGGTGAAAGACTTGTACGCAGAAAACCACGAAATGTTGCTGAAAGAAATCACAGAAGCCGGACATAAATGGAGAGACATCCCGTGCTCGTGGGTCAGGAACAATATTATTAAGGTAACAATTTATTGTTAATAAATTGAGCAAGATATGTCAATTCCACCCCAAACATATCATGTAATCTCTGTAGAAATCGCAATGACTTTGTAGAATGGCTGAACCAAATATGGCATATACATAGAGTGGACTATTATTGAGCCTTTGAAGGGAATGAAATTCTGAAATGTGCCACAGCATGGATAAACCTTAAAGACGCAATTTTGAGTGACATAAGCCAGACACGAAAGTACAAAAACTGTACGATTTCCCTCGAATGAAATATCTAGAAGAGGCAAACTCATAAAGACAGAGAGAGTAGTGGTTGCCAGGACGGAGGAAAGGGAGACTGGGGACGGAGTTTCAGTTTGGGTTGATGAAAAGGCTTATGGAGATGAACGGTGGTAATGGTGGCACGATAATGTGAGTGTGCTTAATGCCGCTGGACTGTACACATAAAAATGGTAAAAATGATACATTTCATGACATGTATGTTTTACCACAATTAAGAAAGAAACCATCTCGTCACTGCACAGGAGCCACAAGATCAATGTGCAATGCTACGTCTCTTGGAGTAGTGTTGTGCCCACCACCACTGGGGAAGTTGGTCCAAATGTAACTGATGACACATGTGTGTGGTGGGAGGCCACAGTGGCTTCTGGGAGCCATCGGTTCATTCTAAATAAAGCAGATTCACTAAAGGAAAAAAAATGAGCTGCAATTGCAGAAAATGTTCCTGAACACACGATTATTGTATTAAGTTCCCTTGAACCATGAGCTCTTATTACATGAGTCCGTTGCCCATGTCTGGAACTCTATCTTGTGGTCAAAAAAGGGAAAACTTTGTTAAAACTTTGAGGATATATATTGCATATAGGGAGAAAGAGGCCAATTTTTAAAAAGTGTCTCAAATCACTTGAAAAACAGCTATCCCCGACACCCTCAGAGAGACTGGGCAGAAATCGCCGTACGGCTTTGACTAACAACCCCCTCTTTTGTGTGGGCTCCGTTTTAAACCACATGGCTTGAAGGTTGCAAAGTGGGTGTGGCTTATAAATACCCAAATTACAGCAGCAAGTCTGCATGAATGATTTTTTCCCCTTTGTAATAATAATGTCAGGACTGTTATTACACTTGGCTCCGCGGGGGAATTGGAAGTGTTTCTCTGAAGGGAAGTGCTTCCAGCTCTACAGCTCTTTCAAGAGCTTCATTCCCATGTACTTGCTGGAAACTTTCAGGAAACCACATTCCTTTTCACGTCCCCATTTAGCAATGTGATCTCTCCCAGCCAGAATGCTTCCCAGACCACCTCATCAACCAGGCCTGGGAATGGAATGCAACCATGAGGGGCTACGCGTTGGGGTTTAGGTCTTGTTTCCATGTTGTGTTTGTGAGTAAGAGAGGGAAGGAATGATTTTTTTTTCTCCTGAGAATATTTTGTCAACCCCCAGCATATTTCAAAGGATGCAAAGTCTTTAATGAATCAAAGGATTCAAAGTCTCTAATCTGGGGACGAAGGCCAGTGGAACCTGAGATGACAGTGAGATCAAATTCTGTCTCAGAGTGGCCGGTGTTGGCCTGGATTTTAGGTCAAGAGGCATTTGACAAGTGTCAGGAAAACCCATAAGAATCTTAGTGTAATTTTCTGTAACTTCTTTTGGAAATGGGCAGGCCAAAGGAAATTAACTGTAAGAAGAGTGATCCCTTATTTTAAAATTCAATGGAAAAAAAAAAGGGGTGGGGGAGGGAAGGAGGAAAAGAAAATAATCAATTTTTGAAAAACAAGGTAGGGATTGTGAATATTATATGATTTTGGATGAATTATTTACTTTATGTATTTAAAAAATAGAGGAAAGCAAAATTCAACACAAAGCAAAAATATCCAACGAATTATTACGTAGCGTCCTATGTCACCAGTAGCTGATGCCATGGAAACACTTGGCCATAACAAAGTTCTTTACCCCATGGGGAACAGTCTCAGTGCGTCGGCCCTTTGATTTTGTGTTGTTTTTATTTAATTGGGCAAGTGTATGTGGGGGTTTTGGTAGAATGAGAGATGAGACGGTGGAAGTAATAATATTCAAAGGGGTGGCAATATTTGTTGGTTAGATATAGCACAGGTTTTATTTTTTCAGGGATGTATTTGATCCAACTACTTAGTATCCCACACAGTATACAATTAACATTTGTTTTCTCCCTGACTAAAATCTGTAAACCGAAATCATGTGAGTTGTCAATGATGTCTAGGTAGCACCAGAAAATATGAGAAAAGCCCCATTGGTACCTAGAGTACTACTCTCTGTGGTAGGTCTTTCGACTTGACAATCTGTTTCTTAGCAGAGAAGTCGCTGGAGACAAACAAGGACGTTTGTTTGTAGAGTAACAGAATCCAGTAATGCTAGGAAAGCAATAGCAGAGAAGCAACTTTCTGTTTCTTACCTCAACACATTCTTTAATCATAAGCTTGTCAAGTTCTACTTAGGTTTTTTTGTTTGTTTTGTTTAAAAAAATTCTTTTAATGTTTATTTATGAGAGAGAGAGACAGACAGACAGAGAAGTGGGGGGAACGTGAGCAGGGGAGGGGCAGAGAGAGAGGGAGACCAGAATCCGAAGCAGGCTCCAGGCTCTGAGCTGTCAGCACAGAGCCCCATGTGAGGCCCGAACTCATGAACCACGAGCTGAAGTCAGATACTCAACCGACTGAGCCACCCCGGTGCCCCCCTACATAGGTTTTCACACATTTTTGCGAGCACTGTTTATCAGTGCCTTGGATCACTGATGCGTCCTTCATCTTTCCTCAGGCTTCATCCCCCACCTTTTCAATATGCATCTGTAGCTGCTATTTTAATGAAGGTCTGTGACTGATCAGCTCTTTTTACTTGGAAAAAGTTGTTATTTTGTTCTCACTCTTGAATAATAATAGTTTAGCTAAGTATAGAATTCAGATCAATCATTTTCTCTCAACACTCTGAAGATATTATTCTATTGTCTCCTGGTGTCTTCCTTTTGAGGAATGTGCCCTCAATCTAAATGTCTTTTCTTTTTGGTTAATTTTAACATTTTTCTTTCTCTCCTTAGCGTTCAGAATGTGTCTAGGTATGGATTTATTTTTAACCTTTCTGGTTGGGATCTGGTGAGATTCTTCATTTTCAGTGTTTTCCTTTAGATTTGAAAATTCTTCAGGGACTTTCTCTTTAAACTATTGTATTACCTCCACTCTACCTACGGTTTCCTTCTGGATTCTTATCTCATTTTGTCAACTAGAAAGATTATATCTGATGCATCTGAATGAAAACGTGACTTAATGGCGGCTGAGAGGGGTGTAATTTTTCTCACACGACTAGATGTCTAGAGGCAGGCAAGCTAAGACCCTTTCTGCTTCCTGCTTCCTCATCCTCTGTGTGTTCGTAAGACATCTGGTCCACCTTTAGCATAGTGCCTGTGTCCACGAAGAAAGAATGGGGAGGAGGAAGGGGAAGATTTTAGAGAACATCTTCAGGAACTTACCTTGGAAACTTCTGGTTCTATTCCATTTGAAAGAATTGTGTTACTTCGTTACCCCTTTCTTTGGGTATGAGATACACATTCCGGTTCATCAATTCTTTCTTCACCCATGTCTAATGTGGCATTTAAACCAATCATGAATTTTTAATTTTAATGCCTACGTATTTTTTAGTAAAAGTTCTACTTTTTTTCAAAGCTACCTATTCTTCTTTTAAAATATCTTATTATATAATTCTATCTAATTATTTAATTCTAATTATTGAATTCTCTTTCCTCTTTCATCCTTTCAGTAATTTAAAAATAGGCATTTTATAACTTACTTGAGAACATTGCTCTATGATTTCAAGTTTCTGATGTTTGCTGTATCTACTGCCTTATTTATGACAGATAATTTCTTACGCATTATGGAGTCTTTGATTATGAGATTCTCTTGTGAAATGATATTTTTCTCCTGCAATCCTGTGTGGTCTTGACTGAAGGAATGTCCCTCAGAGTCGTTCTGTGCCTGCTTCTTCAGGCCCTCAGGGATTCCTGAACCATGAGGATACCAGATCATGCAAGACACTATTTCAAGGGTTTTATCATGGGAGTCCTTCAGTACAACCAAAGTGTAGGCAGTGCATGAGAACTGGGTTTGGCACAGAGACGGGGAGGCTCTGGGGGAAGGAAGCGTCATGACAACACTGATCTAGTGAGACAATTTTACTAACATAAAAATGAGGAACAAAAGTCTACAAACCACAAGGGAATTCAAGACATCATTTCTTAGCCCTTAAACTCAGGAGCGCAGGTAACTAAACATCTATGGCAGTCTCCTGTGCTGGCTTTGGAGACTGACACTTGCTACAAGTAAGAATTACTGTTGGGAAAATAAAATTATCCAAAGTTTCATTAATTAAACTATTTGTGGCCCTCCAAACTTGAGATACATTCATACAGTGATTCCTTACTCCCAATTTTTACTCCTGACCGTCCAGTGTGGGCAAGACACTGTATTGTCCCGGTGGGCGAGGATAAATGAGCCGGACTTTTGTTCTCAAGTGCAGAGGCAGATGCACAAACGAACCAGTGTCATGTAATTCACGCATAGCCAGAGGGCTAAGGGGCACAAAGGAGAGGGGGGCTTAACTTTGGCGAAAACTTCATGAGAAAGTAGCACTCAGGCTACGTCTTAAAACGTAAGCACAGTTGTGGTAGGTGAATGGGTCATTCGGCCAGCCAGTGAGTTGCAAACACAAGAGAAGGAGAAGGTTTTCTTTTCTGAGAAAGTAATGATTTGAGTTTAAACATGGTAGGTTTGAGTGCTTACGGAATATCCAACAGACAGTAGGATGTTTACAATTCTGGAACTCAAAAGGGTGGGAGTTAGAACTGGTCTGGGAATCACTGTCATGCTGAAGAATGATGGTGCTCAGAACCAGGGAAGTGATGGAAGCCCTCAGTGTGGCTATGAGTAGAGGACGAGAGAGAGGAGAGAGGAGACTGGAGAGGAGGGAGGCGATGTAGGACATACAAGGCTGGCGAGAGCCAGAAAGAAGGGACAGAAGGAGACAGGATGAGTGCCATTGCACGATGAAGATGACAGGGTCTCCTTGAAAGGGGGGGATGGTCATCAGTGTTAGATGCTGCAAAGAAATCAAGTAGGAAGAAGATGAAAAGAGTCTCGAAGTGGAAATTTCTGGAAGCCCTAATGAGACAGTAAGTTGGTTGCAAACATTTTCCAATTGCTTCCAGAAGAACTGCCGGGAAGATGAGAGAGCATGCTCCCCCTGAGGAGAGGCAGAGCTCGGGGCCGGCAGAGCTGAGCCCATGGTGTCCCCCACACAAGTGAGCCCTAAAGCAGACGGGCCAAGCACTTGGAGCCATATACTGTCTCTGGGTTTGCTTCTCTGTCTGTAGGAGGATTTATAGAGAACACGCTCCAGACACGTGGAAGGTTCCCCAAATGTTCGCTCTCTTCTGCTCGTCTCGTGTGTGTATTAAAGGCTGAGGTTCCCGGGTAAGAAGGAGGAGAAGGATTAGCTTGGAAGGGAGATCCAGGCACACCCCCCTTTGCACAGGAGGGAGGGAGGGAGGATGCTGACCCCTGAGGACGCCGTGGTGAAGGAGAGGGGAACGGGTACCTGCTGGCACCTGGAGCACCAGGGGATCCAGGGGTGCACGCAGTGGGGGACTGCCCCTGAGTGGGGGGCACTGGGGCGCAGGGGTGGAGGGGGCATTTCTGGGAGATATGGAGGGTTCGGTCGAAGGAAGGAGTTGTGACTCTGGAATGGTTCTGGTGTCCAGAGGGACAGTGGCAATGGTGTCCATTGCCATCATGGCATTTTCCTATGGTCCCTAAGTGATTAGGAGATGACAGACACTCCAGGGAGGAAGAGCCCGGAAAGAAGGGGCAGCTCTTCCTGCAAAGCTCCCCTCCTGGAGCGTCGTCCGCACCCTTCCCTGGGTCCCACCTCCCTCCTGCATCCCATCCCACTGGGCTTCCCCGCTCTCACACACATCTGCCTAAGCTGGCCCCTTTCTGTGCCTTTCCCACCTCAAGGCCTTTGCACCCGCGGCCCTGGCCGCGGGGGGTGTGCTCTCTTAGCTTGGCCAGCCTGGCTCCTCCTTCTGGTCTCAGGCCCCAGGTCCCAGGTCCCACAGGATGAAGGGCAGCAGCTCCCCACTGGGTTGTCACTCTGGGGACCAGGGTTCCAAGGAGCGCTCTGCTCGTCGGGGCTTCCTTGCGAGCCTTCGGCCCTTTCCGGGCCCCGACATCGCCATCCTGCCGGTCAGGGTTCTTTTTTTTTTTTACAGAGGAGATAAAGATTTTTTTCTTTTGAGTGTTACACATCCTATCTCCAGAATTTATTTATCGTATCTGTCTTGAATTACTTAAAAAGCAAAGCAGCTGTCCCCTCCTGCCTTTCTGGGTTGTTCCTCAATCTGGTTTGCTTCACCAGAAGCATCTACGTCAATCAGATCTTGTCCTTTTTTTGCTTTGTATTATGCAGATGTGGAATCATCTTAAGGTTAAAAAAAGAAAGAGGAGAGGCAAAGAAAAGAGAGAGGCATTCCAAATTCAAAACAGCCCACACCTTCATCCTCTTCTTGGGCTCTGTGAATTCACCGAGTAACTAAGGACGTGCGACGCTTAGGATGTGTCACCATTTCCTTGACAAACAAAGTGACCGTGTCACCTTTAAAGTCTCCCTTCTCCTCGGTGGGAGCCATCCCCCGGGTACAGGGTCAGCGGATCCGGCCCGAGTTCACCCAGAAGTGTCCACAAATCCCTTCGCGACAGCCCTGAAGTGCTTGCTGGCTCAGAGCATGTGCCTTTACTGAAAAACTAAACACAGAGCCCTACTTCTTTGTTCTCGGCGTGTATTGCTCAAGAGCGGCTGTGTGTGGACGAGAGCAGCTTTCTTGCGGCATCTATTTCGTAGAGGGAGAGGTTTGTCACAGAACATGTAAACCTCTAAAGAGGTTCACAATATTTCCAAGTGGGTAGCGGCTCTCACTGGCGTCCTGGGTTCTCAGCGGTCCCTCTTCTACCCACAGACTTTCTGCCCCCAGGAGAGCTCGGGAGGGGCAGGGGCACCCTGTGTGACATCTGTGGCCTGGCCGAGCGCCTGCTGGGGAAGCGTCTGCAGC
Source organism: Lynx rufus (assembly GCF_022079265.1). Classification (NCBI taxonomy): domain Eukaryota; kingdom Metazoa; phylum Chordata; class Mammalia; order Carnivora; family Felidae; genus Lynx; species Lynx rufus. Next base: position 3,435,457 of record NW_025814826.1, read on the forward strand.
CGCAGGCCGGCTGAGGCCAGGCAGCACCTCAAGATAGCTCTCGAAGAAAGACATTTCCGCTCTCTTCAGAGGGAGCGTGCTTTTGTTCGCTTTCCAGAAGGTCACGTGGCCAGGCAGCCTCCCGGGGAGCAGCAGGAGAAATTCCGCAGGCCTTCCCTGGGATTGTGCCGTTCTGCATCAGGCCGCGAGCGGTCAGGCCCACGGTTTACCGGGTACCCTGTGGCTTCTGACGGTGGCCCGGCTGCAGACAGCGGGTCCCAGGTGAAACGCCACAGCTGTGCGGGCCTCCACGGCCTGTGTCGGCGAGGCATGTGATGTAGAATGGATCGATGCCGCCCGGAAGGGGTTTGCACGATGGAGCTCCTCCCTCCCAGCAAGGGATCCGGCCGACGGCGGTCATCCGTGCAGGCTAGGAAGGCCCCGGCCGCCCCCGTGCCCGATGGAAACCCTTCCCATCGTTTGCCACCTAGAGAGCACAAGACCCCGGGCAGGAGAAAAAGCGACAGCACAGATAACTTTTTGCTTTTCCGAAAAATCAACACGCACACATTTCCTTCTTTTCTGTTCCCGTTTTGTCCCCCGGAGTTCGTCTGTAGGCCAACGCATTTTAAGTCATCTTGACAAGAGAGCAATTAGACCTTTGCGGCGTTGTGCGAGGGGGAAAAGCGCCAGCTGAGTGAGGGTTTAGAGTTCTGGTAAGGGAGTAGAGCAGAAGTTGTTTTTCTTAATTAAAAAGTATAAAGTCAGATTTGATTCCCCTTCGTCTCCTCTCCACCTGTTCCACAACCCAATTAATTTTGAAAAAGAAGTTTTATGCATACATGGAGGAAAAGTTTTCCCCGGTACGTAGGCTGCTTGAACACGCGCCTTTCCACCCGTCCCCGGAGACGTGCTCTCCCAACCGTCTCCGTTGGCCGGGCCCTTATTCGAGATGGGCTCGGGGAATGTCAGCAAATGTGAACTGTGCGTTCTGCCCGGACGCCACAAACATCGCCCTCTGCAATTCCACGGCCCTCCTGGAAGGCGGAGAGCCTCAGCGTCATGGGAGAGCAGCAGCATCGTAACATAAACGAAAGACGGAGAGTATACAAGAGACAGAGACGAAGGAAAAGGAAAGGGAACATCCCAGCGGCGGAGCTCTGTTCTCGAGTCCTATCAAAGGAAAACACCAGACTTGATGAGAGTGCTGAGCCCACTTTATCCGGTATTTGTTTTGGCAAGACGGCAGCCTGCCACGCGAAGATTGGAGGAACATGGGAAGCTCCCGCTCCCGCGCGGCCGGGCCCCCGCATCTGATGCCTCCCCGTCGAGGAAGAGCCTGTTAGTGGCTCGCGAAGCAATTTCCTCCGTGTCAAATATTTTCACTTCGGGGTCCGTGAAAACGAAGCACGCTTTAATATAACTCGAGGCCCCCGGTTCCGCGTACAGGTTCTCAGTCAGCGATGGAAGGATTGGATTCTCCACCACGCTCGTGGTAGGCAAGCGTGTCCTCTGTTGCACCCCCGCCGCGGGGTGACGACTAGCACATAACTTCCGGGGATCCGCTTAGCCGTTCTTGGCTCACTGCAATTTCAAATTGCTCGGAAGTACCGGTTTCAACCAAACCCGAACAACGATGATACCGTACCTTGGAAAAGCCGCTATATGCTGCTCACACGTATTTCCACTGTTCATCTCAGGTTTCCGGACGTGCAGGTAGCCAGCAGTATGATTGCAATTTTATTGTAAATATGGCAAATTAGAGACAAACTAAAAGAATTTACTGAAGTCACATGGAATTTCGGCAAAGGAAGGAAAGCCCAAATTCCCCCATCTTTGTGTGGTTCCTCGTCCAGCCCATATGGACAAAATACGGTTTTGCAATATAAATGCAATCCTTTCATTTTCTTCTTCTTCTTTTCTAACGTTTATTTATTTTTGAGAGAGAGAGAGACAGAGAGAGAGCACAAGCAGGGGGAGGGGCAGATAGAGGAGACACAGAAGCCGAAGCAGGCTCCAGGCTCCGAGCTGTCAACACAGAGCCCGACGTGGGGCTCAAACTCATGAACGGTGAGATCATGATCCGAGCTGAAGTCAGACGCTCAACCGACTGAGCCGCGTGGGCACCCCTAGAATTGTTTCTAAGTTCTTGATTTCTGTGCTTTTGTTACCTAACAATACAAAACAAAGATAAGTGGACGGAATTTGTGTCCAAAAAGCGTTGGTGACAAGAAGCCCGACTTTGATCGCATGGTATTCTTTGTACCTAGTTACCTTCAGCAAAACAGCTCTCCATGAGTTCTGTGACATGGGCCTATGGCTGGCTTTCCACCTTCCATATGCTCGGGCCGCCGTCGGTGAATGACAAGCTGTATGTATGCACCTGCGTCCACATTCCATGGTTAGAGTGCTCGGTGTTCTCAGGAGGCTGTCCTTTCAACATTTCTGGAAGCACAGCGTGTCATTAGGAAAGCCTGGGAGGTTATGACATCGCAGGTGCAGCTTTGGGAGGAGCACCACAGGTCAGGTGCATCGGGTGCACCGCGGACGATGCTCGGGGGCGGGGACTTGGCCCCCGGGGCGCCTCCGCTGCTCGTGTCGCCAACCGTCTCACCTATTCAGCCTCCACCTTCTCACGGGGAAAAGAAGCTGCTGCCCTTAGAAATGCACATTGGAAATGCATGATGTCAACCCCCTCCTTCTCACCACAGAGATTGGGGAGGGCGGAGTGGGGCTGAGCTCTGAGCTTCTGTCTCAGGCAGGGCGGGTCTGAGCAGGCCCCAGGCCAGCCTGTCCTGCAGAGTGGGCCGGACGGTGGGCAGGTAGGGCTGGCCATAAAAGGGTGTGCCCGGAAAGCCCGGGGTTACCCCAGCCGCTGTGAACATCGGCCCTAATCTGCAGTTCAAGTCCTAGCTACTGGGAGGCTGGCAGGAAACAGTATGGCATTTTGGTAAGAGCCTGGGCTTTGGACCTTGGCAAGGGACAGACTGCACGTCAAACCCGTTACCTGTCACAGTGAGCCAACCTCCCGGGGCTCTTGTCTGTAAATGGGGATGACAGTACTGACCCCCACCAAATTACTCTGACAATGAAATAGATACGAGACAGCCTTTCGTACGCATCAAGTGTCTCGTAGATGTTTGTTCCTTCCCAGTCCTTGGGGGTTGCTCTGCTAAGTGCTTAGTGACGGTCTTAGAGCCTGAGGGACATCCATCGGGGCTGGTGAGCCAGGACCGACGTGGCCAGCTGATGGCACTTCCAGCTCTGACCTCTTTGTCAACCTTTGTGAGGCCACACGTGCTCCTCGGGACCCTCTCGAAGGCTTTGCTGGGAAGGTTCCTGTTTGGTGGGCTTCAGACAAGGGGGGGTTAACGCTCGCAGTGCAGCTGGCATGTTCCTCGGGAAGCTAAGGGAGGACCTGAGGGTCAAGGGCCAGGGAGAGGAGGGCACACAGTACTTTCAGCTTTCCTTCTTGAGGCCTAGAAATGCTAAGGGGAGGCTTCACTGTTGGATGTTAACCTCGAGACTTAAATGCAGACACAGCCCTTGGTCCCCGTTGCATTGTCGTGAGTAACATCTTGGTGCCCTCAGCCTGGAACCACGCTTCTCCGTTAACCGTGGCACCTGCAATTTGTTCGGACGTGGCCAGACTAATGTTCTTTTCAAGTAATAAAGAAGCTTTAGGTGCTGTCACAGTGCGGGAGGATTTTATCTTGGAGGTGGCAAGAGGTCGCAGTGACCAGAGCGCTGACGCTCATGCAGCCTCCTTTCTCAGGGTGCTGGCCCGCTCCCAAGACAGAGTCCCACCTGCTGGACAGTCTCACTCACACCCAGCCCCGGGAGCGGAGCAGAGGGAGGAGAGGCTGGCCTGCTTGGGATGAAGGGGCTGGCAGTGTTAGGCACACAGTTGGTGCTAACAAAGCCATCTGAACGGAAGGCTTGGGGATAGGACAGGGAGCTGCGTGGCCCCTTCCCGTCACTGTGTGGCTTCCACATTCGTTCTCCGCTCCAATGCTGGATACCTCATCCCTGCCAAGCCGAGGACTCTAGCCTATCTTCCTATTTGCGTCCTTTTTAGTTCTTCTCCTCCCCTCATACAGCCTATGGCATGTGTTGGCTCGTTTCTTGTCCATCTGTCCCTTCTTCTAGAGGGCAAGCTCTGTCCCGTAACGTAAGAGATATTTTCTGCCTTATTCTATGCCTGCAATGCTACCTGTCTGAAATAAGCATTCAATAAATATTTGGTGATTTTTAAAAAGTGGCATACGATGAACATTAGATACACAGATGTGAAATGCGGTAATACGACAATTATCTAGAAGCCTAAATGTCGGCAACATGAATCGTCTGGAAACTGTCTTTGAACCCAGAAATGAAGAAGTGCTCATGTCTGCAGCAGCAAGAAAAAACTTCTTACACGTAAGACTAGGACTCCACTCTTTGAATCTCGATAGTGGGCTCCACCGACTTTTGAGCCGGGTTATCCTGTTTTCCGGAGTACGCTCTGACAGGTGCAAGCTTAGGTGTGAACGTGAACGGTGCTGGGGGTAGACGCTGACGTGACAGCTTTCTGCCACAGCGGGCAGAGAAGCCAGCCTAGGGTCTGTGTGCACGTAAGACAGTCGGAGAACTTCTACTTGCGACCCGGCGTCCTCCAGAATCGGTTGGAAACCCTGTAGGAAACCAAGAGGACAATAGCTAGTTCCCGGGAGCATACGGATGAGGTCTGCAGAAGCCCTTCAGCCACGTGTTGTTACTCTATAGGTGGGGGCCCTTGAAAAAGGAAGTTTCATTTCTCCGCTTGTCAATTGCTGCTGCTGTTTATCTTGTTGACCGTGTTCGTTGTGTCTTGAAGGGAAAATGTGGTGTTGCCTTTGACTTCCCACGTGACTGTATTTCTTTTGTTTTAAGAATACTTTGCAATAGTTTTGCAATACTTTGACTTTCCTAAATTACATAGGTCCTCAAGATTCGCTCTTGTCTACAGACGATCCCATCGGCTACCAAAAAAGACGCGCAAATTGTGGTGCCGTAAACAAGGCTATGTGCGCCTAACACAGCTGCTCTTGTTTTTAACTGCTTTTGTGTGAGAAAACAAAGAGAACTGCCACATAAAGAACAGGATGTTTTGGACGTCCACCTCGACTGCATTACCTAATACTGGAGTGGCAGACTTTGTAGGATTCATCTGCAGGTGGGGAGAGCATGAAAAACGTGTATTATGACACCCTAGGCAATGGCTACAGAGCAACGTTGAAAACACAAGTCTATTAGAGGAGATGCCAGAGGCGAGTCATGCGCTGCCTTGGACCGGGATGCCAACACTGACTTGGTGCCCATAATTCACTTCACCGGGTTGTCTCCTAAGTGTGTCATCACAGACAGTGTTCTAACTCTTGGGAGGGGGGCTTAGTTTCCGTATCGCTGAACCGGGGGACACCGTCTGTTCTGTGGCTGTTTCGTAAGGGTGACGGCGCAACCACACGAGATGCTGGGTGGGAGGGCACTGGGAGCGCTGGGCGCCATCCCGGGGACTCATTCGCATTTTGTTCTTTGAATTTTTCCCTCAAAGACATCCTGACCTCTGACTCAGTTGTTGCAACAGCCTGTGAGGTGCCCGGGTCTTACAGATGACACGTCTCACTTCCAAGGTCAGCTCAGTGGGAAGACGAATTTGGATCTTGTATTTCTTGGTTCCTGTCGCTCGAAACAGCATAGGTGGTAAGGCGTAGAATCAAATAAGGCGCAACTCCGTGACTGTTGCTTGAGAAGGATGCAAACTTGCCCTGCATCTGAGAATGGAGGGATTTAGGTCTCCTTGTCAGAGCTAGGTTGAAGAAGAACCCTCACTCTTCCAGTTAGAACGACACTGAACGTCTCTCACCAGAACAGACTGAACTCTAACGGCCTCTCCTCGTCAGGCTTGCCTCTATCGGGGTCTCACAAACCCCAGGCCTGATGCGCATTTTCTTTTTTTTTAAAATTTTTTTTTCAACGTTTATTTACTTTTGGGACAGAGAGAGACAGAGCATGAACAGGGGAGGGGCAGAGAGAGAGGGAGACACAGAATCGGAAACAGGCTCCAGGCTCTGAGCCATCAGCCCAGAGCCTGACGCGGGGCTCGAACTCACGGACCGCGAGATCGTGACCTGGCTGAAGTCGGACGCTTAACCGACTGTGCCACCCAGGCGCCCCCTAATGCGCATTTTCAAGGAGCACAACATTCTGACCAACAGCAGAGCTAAGGAGGGAGCGCCACCATTTTCTCCTATGATGTGAATACAGGTCCCAGCTTCCCTCTTAGCTCACTCGACACTTATAGAGAGGGGAAAAGGGAAGTAATCTCACTGATTTAATTCTAGTGTCACTGCCATTCACTGACAACTACTCTGAGGGATAATGTGACCATCGTCTCATTTCCGCCTCTCAGGAACCTACTTACGGCTGGAGGCCTTGATCGGAATCTTCGCTCCCTCAGCTCTGTGACCTGAGGCAGTTACTTAATCATTCTGGGCCTCCATTGCCTCATCGGTAACATGTCTGGGCATCATGGGGCTACAGGGAGAGGTAAGTTAGTTCTGGCATAGGACAGCCACCCAGGCGATGCTCACCACATAGGAAATGCTTGGTCACTGTCAACCGTTACCTTAGTAGTAAAGCCTATCTTACAAGTGGGAAAAGGGAGGTTTGAGAAGTGAAGTAACCGCCTCAAAGTCACACAATTGGGCAGCTGGTCTGCCAATTTCCCTCTTAAATGCAGTACTGGTCCAAAGCTCACAACAAAACCTGCAACACGGGAGGAAAGCGAGGTTTGAAACTTGGCCTTCTTTTGAGTAGGTCCTCTTCTTTTGACTCAGGCTTTTGCGAGCTGAAGGCCGGGGAAAGGCTTGGATTCTATGAGAAAAACCCTGATGGTTGCCATTTTCAACAGCTGTCATTATTCTGACATCAATTCTGAAGTCTTTGCATCTTACTCAAAGAAATCAAATATGGACCACAAATGAATAGTGCTACCACATAATGGACAAATGCCTTCTTTTGTTTTTCCTTCATAAAGCGCACCAAGATAACATATATTTTTTGAAATCATACGTCCGTAATTCTCACTACTTGGCAGAAGCTGACCGTGGTCTGAGGGTAACATGGATTTTTATTTCAATTTATCCTTGCAAGGGGTTTGGGCTTTGTGTAGTGCACACTGACTTCTATTTGGTTAGGAGACCTGATTGCTAGTTTTTTTGGCCAAGCGGTTGTGGATTCGGTGCTGGCTTTTGCCTTGGCAACTATGAAGTCAGAGAACACTATGGGGAGTTTTGTGGGGATGCGCTCTTGGGAGGGGGAAGAGGTTGGCGTATGTGTTGAATCAGGTTCTCGCTGTGGCGCTGTTGACATTTTGGACAAGGCTCTTTGTTGAGGGGGAGGAAGCTGTCCCGTGCACCCTAGGCAGCATCCCTGGTCTCCACCTACTAGATACCAGTAGGACCTCAGTCATGGCAATAAACGTGTCCCCAGACATTGCTAAATATCCTTTGGGGCCAGAAATCACAGTTGAGCACCGCCATGGTAAAAGTTTGGAGTTCTTGGCTTTTCCAGGTTGATCGGAGACAGAAGAGATTTTAGCATACCCGTCTGAGTCTGCATGGGGTAGGGAGGGAGAGACAAAGAATTATTTGCAGATGAAAATGCCTTGTAAATAAATATGATGGTTATGTCAGCTACGTAGGTATTCACACCGTGACATACCTGGTCTTTCTGTTTTAATGGTCAACTTAATTGTTTTGCAACGATCTTGTACATCCATAGGCATGCTGGGCTTTGCTTCTCACTGCCTAAAAAAATTTTAGTTTTACACATATCACCCTCATGTCTTCCGAAAATAAATTCCACCAAAGAAGGAGAAATGTTTGAAATAGGTGTAATACATTAACTGTCACACCAGGACTACTGCGTGGTTTTCATTTCTTCTGCCCTGGTTTCTTTGAAGCCCAGAGTATGTTTGCATGGCTGGTCTGAGTCTCCCGCCTTACCTCTACCGGGCAGAATGAAGACAGTAACAATAAGAAGAAAGAAAAAGAGAAAAGAGAGGGGCAGATTTCTCAGCGGCAGGATTGGAAATGCCCCCAGAGTCCCCGGGACCCTTCTGGCCAGGACCCCTGTGTCTCAGGGTGTGCGTGTGTGCATGTGTCTGTGCGTGTGTGTGGTTTGGACCTGGCCGGGTTTGTCCTAGACAGGCTTTTCAGTCTCCTTCACAATCAGAACAGAGCAGAACAGAAAAGGGCAGTTGGGAAACGGAACCGCTGCTGGAAGATAGAGCTGCTTTGTGAAGCTCGTTTCAAGTGGGTTTTGTTTTGAATCTACAAGTTCATTCAAATCCAATCACAGCAAAATTCATAGATTGTGATGTCATGTGGATGGAAACCAAAAAAGGGCTGTATAGGATGCTTTCTGCCAGATGTTACTCATGGCTGCAGGAAACTCCCCCACCCACCAGTCTTTTTCTTCCTTGCTTTCTTTTTTTTTCCCCCTTTGCTTTGCGAGCCAAGACTTCAGGGCTGTGCTTTACTAAGCCTCACTTTCATTTGCAGATTTTTCTTTTTTAACAGACTTCGTGTCCAAGGCATGCTATTTGTGCTACTATTTCTCTACACTTTCATCACTAATTCCTTTCCACGTTAAAAAGGGAGTATATCCTTGTAATTGTATAGATGCCAATGTGTCTAGGGTCGGGGAAGAGGGGGTAGGGCGGAAATTGATCAGTACCCGGGTTCACCTGTGTGTCGTTTTCAAGCTAACTGAATTGAGAAGGTCCCTTTGTGGTGGCCCTTGTGCTATGATGCGACGCTAACTTCCCCAGGCCTCGGGGCAGAGTGGAGAATTCACTCATTCATCGCCGTGTGGCATTCAGTAAACCAGTGTTGTCATCGGGGATGACTTAAGGAAAAGATACACCTCAAGTCTGAGTAAGGAGTGGCACTCGGAGCCTCGGGCAACTTGGTTCAAGGAGGAGGATGGTTGGATCCCGGGACACTGAAGATCAGGGACCCAGGGCGTGCGCCTTCACTCCTGTGTCTGTGACGCTAGGCATGTTGTGCGTGCTCACCACACTGTGTCTCTAACCCGACCCAGCTTCTGCATTGCCCCTGTGGGCGGGAACTGTGCCCACTCCCTCGGGATTGCTTGAGAACCAGGATCACATCTGCTTTCCTGTGCTGAGTGTTTTCTAGCTGGAGACCTCCTCCTGATATAATTCCTGAATGATACCAAAGTATAAGCGTGTGCTAGTCCAAGCTATCGACACAGGCAGTGGAATCTTAATAATCCAATTAATAAGCAAACAGAGAAGTGGCTGAGAAGTCAGACCTACCTAACGATCATTGTCTCCGTCTCGACATCTGATGAACTGAATTCCCAGGAGTGCCACCAGACGATTTATTCACTCTCCCCGAATTGCCAAGGATGCTCAGATGTCACCGGCTGTGTGCGGGTTTCCTTGGTGTCTAGAGACCTGTGTGCGCCTTTTTCCGGGTCCCGGTGCTCTGTGCTCTCATTATTGTGCTACCTTGTTTGTTTACGTCCCTTTCTCTTCCTGATGTCACACTTCAGAACGTGAGCTTCTTCAGAGAAGATATGACTTCTCTGGAATCACCTTTACACCCCGCACACGGATGACTGACTCAATGAATGTGCTCGTAAAATTCTGCTGAGAAGAGAACGAACAGGTAAATGAGGATAAGTCCCTCCCGACTGCTCTGTTAGATTCTCAGTTTGAAAATGCTGTGATATGGTAGAGACAGGTCAGAAACACCCACACGGAAGGGACCGGAGGAGTGCTTCATAACGCACAGTCACACGATGGAATGACTCTGATTGTTTAATGAGCGGGAGTTCTCCTCTCCTGTCTCACCCTCTCCCGTACTCATCCCTGTTCTTCTACCCTGTTCCGGTTTCCCAGCTGCTTCCTAGGAAAGAGACTATACGCAGTCTTTCCAGGACTCAGCTTTATTGAGTAAGCAGTTATCGGGCACTGATTCCACATAAGGCACACGTTCGATTCACTGGGAGATGCCTCCAAACAACTTACTGTCTAATCGTTAACACTGCAGACTTACATATCAGTGAATCTCCCCTCACTATTCGTGCATGTGTTTGACAAACTGCCATCAGTCGCCTGCTACGTGTTAGGAGTTGCGCTGGGGACTGAGGGCACGTGATAATAGGATATACGGAGTTCTTTTGAATCAGTCAGAATATCAGCTTTCCTGGCAGAAATCACTCTCAAATTGGGTAGTTTGAAGTGAGCACAAGGAGGGGACTATTCACACGGTTGCGGGCAGGTTTAGGAGAAGCAGTGGGGCCCTGGGCAGGGTCTGGAGCAAGTGCAGGGGAAGTGCGGGGCCGACGGTTGGCTTTGCCCTGACCTGGAGCCACACCCATCGCTGGAGGCCGGAAGACGGGGGTGGCATGGAGAAGCATGAGGGGTGCTTCAGGAGGAAGGGCATTTGGTCAAGGCCACAGAGATCACCCGCCCGGAATCATACACTTGCACCCTGCCTTGGTGTCCTGAGATGTGGAACAGGTGGGATTTTGCTGGTTGGATTTCAGAGTGGAATAAGGAAAAGAGTCTAGAGAACGTTGCCCGTTTTTTCAATTTAAATAAGAAGAGGTCAGAATAATCATTTCCCCAAATAATGGGGACTACGAAAGGATTAAGAGAAGGCAACGGGGAAGACTGGTCTTGGTACTTTTGAGTTTGAAGCGCCTAAGAGACTAGAGGACACAGCCAAGAGAACCCGGAAATGGTGCCTGGGGAACAAAGAGGTTGCAGGGAGACGGGCTCCTTGTCGACACAGTGCGCTGTGGATGAGGTCTCCGTGGGGATGTGGGGGGGGGGGCGTGGGGTCCCTGCGGAGGACCGTAGACTTCATTTTGGTTTTAAGGTTCAGCTAGAATTTACCTGACTAGAGAGGAGGGAGGCGTTTAATCCTCCTTTTCAAAGTCGACGTGTGGAAGGACCGTCTCTCCAAGACAAGGTCGCCAGCAGGCTGGTGGTGAGGCCGCCTCAGCAGGCGTGAAAACCTCGGAGAAGGGCTGCAAGGCTGTGAGCGGGGAATCAGGCTTCGGTGTGTGTGACTGGCCACGCGGTCCTGCGCTGAGCGGGCCAGCAGCTGAGAGTCGCTGGCCGCCTTGCTCACCCTCGTATCTCCAAGCCTGACACGCGGGGGGACCGTTGCAGAAACCAGGACAGGACCGATGGGCCTGCGTTCCTGAGCTTGCGAGGTTACCTCTGGGAGAAGTTAGAGTCAGGAGGCCTGAGTTAGTTGACTTCCTTCCCAAAGGAAGACGATGCATTTGGTACTGCATTTCCGACGACGAGGTGAAGTTCAAATGAAATCGGGTATCTTGCTGCAGATGGGGAAGTACACCTGGGGCAAAGATCAAGGTTACAGCTTTAAATTTCCAAGTCATCGGTATAAAGTGTGGGTCTAAGGTATTTGTTGAAGGACGCGCTGTGTAGACAGAAGAGCAGAAGGCCCAGATCTCGGTCACGGGGTCACCCACCGCCACGAAGGGGGTGAGGGATCTCGGTCACGGGGTCACCCACCGCCACGAAGGGGGTGAGGCATGGGTGGAAGCTTTGAAGGGGTGAGATGTCTGGGGGGGGGTGTCCAGCGGGGAGAGAGATGCTGGGGTGAGCTTCACACAGAGAGAAGCAACAGACAAATAGCGGTAGCTGGAACAGGCTTGGCAGCAAAAACGTGCTATTATGTCTGAGTCCTCAATTCGGAAGAGACACGATCGATCCGTCGCGGACCCTGCCATTACCGCAGTGAGCCCAGGTGCCATGGCCCACGCGAGTGGCCGATCCGGGACCCAGCTCTCAAGGATTTCCCAATTACTCTCTGATTATAACCTTCCCGCCGACAGATTTCAAGCCGTGTGTTGTGAAGGTAAAAGTCCTTCTAGAGAAATGATTTTTTTCTATTTTCGTTTTTACCTCTGAGGAAGGCCCAGCTCTAATTAAGTCACGCACGCGTAGACGTTTCGCGTTCAGGGAGCAGATCGTGTTCTTGATGATTCTATAAGAATTCTTCGTCTCTTGTCCAGCTTAATGTTATTTTAAAATAGTGCCTGTGGTTTAATCATTTTTTGAGATGCTGCTACCAGATTTGAAAAATCTGTAGCTAGACGCCAAGATAATTTGCTCATATAATTGTTTTTGAAACAGAGCTTATGCAAGATAGTTTGTACTGGTAAAGCTGCACAGTGCATCTGCTGACTTGTGGCCAGATACCAAGAGGACCCCAGCTGATTAGCAAAGCTGTAACCTTGCCAGGGAGTGGATCTGAGGCACATGTGGCCTTCCTCATGACTCAGAGGAGGTGGGGACTAAAATCTTGTGGGATGAAAAAGCCTGGCTGGACGCCGGGTCTTCATGCTGCTGCTGAGGTAAGCGGTTCTGTGGCTGGCAAGAGCTGCCTCCAGTCCCTGGGGAACGGGCCCCAGCCCCCTCCCCACTTCCTGGGGGCTCAGGACCCATCACGGCCCTTCCCTGGAAGAGGCACTGCCCCTCCTGGGGTTTGCCCCGCAGTCTCAACTTTGGGGTGCGCCCAGTCTCCTCACGTCTGTTAAGTCCTGGGCCGGATCAACCAAGCAAGTCACAGCAGAAGGACGGGGAGGCTCACCCAGATCCGTTCCAGCTTGTGATGTTACTGTTCCTGGATCCCCGGGAGTCCGGGGGGGGGGGGAAGCAAGGGGGGGGGGCCGGAGTGGGGAGATTTCAGTTAGAATCACCATAAGCGAAGAACAGTTTTCAGAAAGCGTGGCCACAGTCTGCTTGAAGCTGGTGGCTGCTAGGGACTTGTGATTGTTTAAAAAAAACGATTCCCGTCTTCTTTTTATTATAACTCAGCTAGCGAGGGCCGTGTAGGCGGCAGGCCATCAGAAATAAATGTCTAACTTGGATTTTGCACAATTGGGTCCTGCTCCAAAGCACACTGCCTGCCCACTGACCCAGCTCGAGTTTTATAGGGACAGCAAAGAGGGACAGCTTGGAGACTCGCAGGGTCCTTCCAGGGCTGCGCTGGGGACTTCTTGGGGGTCGCTTCTGATTAGAAGGCTGCCAGCTGTCCGGCTTCCCCGTTCTATTCCGGGAACACCACAAAAACACATCTAGTTTCTTCGATTTTTTTTTTTCCTGGGGCATTTTCTTCTTCTTTTTTCTTTCTGCTCCCTCCTCCTTCTCTTTCTCTTGTTTTTACAATCTCCCCGTAATGACTAATTGGCAGCGTTTCCCGGCTTTTTTATGTTTCTCTTGCTCTGGTTACAAGTCGTACTAACCCAGGAATATCCACAGGGACCTATAGACAGCCAACATTTCCAAATGATACACAGCATTCCCCTTTCTTTTCAAGTGTAAAACATTTACGAGGAAATGTACAAACGCATCAGGAACATTTCCCGGGCCGGTCATTAGCGCGCGCCCTCCCCGCGCCCAGGGAGCGCCCCCCGCGCGGTCCCCTCCCGGGCGCACGTTTCCGAGTGCCAGGGGGGCGGCCCGCGAGACCGCAATGGCTCTGGCCCGGGTTGACGAGCCTCCGATGCCCATTTACTGCGCGCGGCAGCCACTCTGGAGCCGAGGCACATCTGGATGGAGTCAGCTGCCGAGTGCCAGGGGCCCGCGCGGCCGAGCCAGCCGAGCGCGGCGGCGAGCGCGAGGGAGGCCGGCGCCCGGGCGCCCCCCACCCGGCTGGCCTTCCTGATGTAAACACGGCGGCCCCTGCAGGAGCGCCGCGACGCCGCTCAGGGTGTCCTTCGGCGCTCTCGATCCGCTCGGGGTCACCGTGGCGACTTAGACAAACAGGCGCGCGGCTTTGAATTTCAACAGCCAGAGGCCGCGCGCGTTAGCGGTCTGTGCGCGGGCGGGCGGGCGGGGGGGGGGAGGGGAGCCCCTGAAAACCCAGCTCCCGCTTTTGTGTTTACTTGTTCCACTTTATGGTAATTTGGGGGCTAATCTCATTATCTGCAGCCAGATTGGAAACAAGAGGCCGTTGCCGTCAATGGCGCTGAAGGCACGTGCGCCTCTCTGTGCAGTGGGTGCAAAGCTGCGGGCGCCCCAGCCGCGCTCGGTGCCCCACGGGCCTGCCCGGTCTGCAGAAGTGTGCAGGCTCCGCTTGTCCCCCGGGGGAGCACACCGCCGCGTTGTCAAAGAAGTGCGTTGCTTTCTGTCGCTGAGCGCCAGCCAACGGTGTGTTTCCTTCCTGGGCTCCCGGAAAGGCTCAGCGCTCAGCGCTCCCAGACCCAGAGGACGGTCCCCTGCCCGTCTGCCGGATGCGCGTCCTCTCCCATGTCTGAAGGACCGGGAGCTCTGGATTCTCCTCCCCGGATGTTTGCTCTACTGTGTTTGGTGCCGCTGCTACCTTTCCCCATTCCACTGCGTTTCTTCGCTTCTCTCTCCTGGCGGGGGATGAGACCCGAAGCAGATCTGGGTTCTGAGCAGGCATGAAGCAGAAACGGGCCACTAGGCTGAGGCCAAGGCAGTTTGAAACAGACGGTGGAGAGGGAAAATGCAAGACGATGGCAGAGAGCTCGCGTTGTCATCGCCAATAATTAAAATGAAATGTAGATGTTTCCAGTGCAGTCACAAGCCATTTAAACCGTCGCGTCTAGAAAATTTCAACTGGCGGGCGTCATCCTCAGACACTGGCAGGGTTTCCCTAACCCTCAAGCAGGGACTGGTTTCGCAAAAGCCTTTCGATGGAAATCAGGAGGAGCGGTGTGACGTATCTGAGGGCAGAATTGGGCTAATATACAGGATATGAGCAGGCTTGGGAGAAGCTCTGAGCTGTCGGCCTTAAGACTTCGGAAGGTGCAGCTTCGGTGGGGATTTGCCAGAATGCTGGAAGTCATCGGACCCAAACGGTGGTTGGGCATCGTCAGGAGCACCTGTCTGGCGAAGGGACCTTGGGGACACCCCTGTACTTGGAACGGGTTCCCAGGGCACTCTGTGCCTCTCCCAGAGCATATTGTGAGGAATTTGCGAGAAGTTGGGCCACAACTTAGGAAGAGAACCAAGGCCCGACTTGGCATATGGGTTGTTAGCAGCTCTTTCTGGTGGTTGGAGGAAGGAGATGGGGCTGAAATCCATGGTTGAGGGGAGGCTGGTTCTGAGCAAGCCCCTGTACCTCCAAAAGCAAATAGACCATCAACCCCAGCCCTGTGCTCTCTTCACCTGCTGAAACGCTACGGAGTGGGAATCTTTAGTGACTTTCTGTGATCACTATGCCTTAGTTCGGAGAACCCACCGGGAACGAAGAAGCCTTCAGTTCAAAATACCTGTCTCTACCCTCTCACATTATTGATTTTTATCTAAGTGCCATGGGCACTATCACAGCGAATTCTTAATTTGCTATGTGAGAGACACGCATGGTTATTTGGTTACTCAACTCTCCAAACCTCGGTTTTCTCACCTCTAATATGAGGATAACGCTCTCCACCTCTTTGGGTAACGAAGTAGAAGTTAAATTAGATAATGTGTATGGGGGCCTAGATCAGTGCATGTTATATAGGAGTTACTGGATAAATGTTTGTTTTTCTCTTACAGTTTGGTTTTGTTTTATCATCTTTTTAGTTCCATCTATAATAGACACAAGGAATATGAAGACAATTTGATTTCTTAGCCTTGAAAAGATTTCTTCAAAATACACTGAACATACACCTTGCATTTCCTTCTTTCCTTCCTTCCTTCCTTCCTTCCTTCCTTCCTTCCTTCCTTCTTTCCTTCCTTCTATTCCTTCCCTCCCTCCTTCCCTCCCTCCCTCCCTCCCTCCCTTCCTTCCTTCCTTTTCTTAATTTTAGAGAGAGAGTGTGAGCTGGGGAGAGGGGCAGAGGGAGAAAGAGAGAGAATCTTAAGTAGATTCCACACTCAGAGCAGAACCCAATCCCACAACCCTGGGATCACCACCTGAGCCGAAATTAAGAGTCAGATGCTCAACAGACTGAGTCACCCAGGCGCCCCACCAACATGCACCTTGCATTTTCTAAGATCTTTTCGACTTTGTTCCATCTTCAATCCCTGTGTCAGAGAACGTATACTGGTTTTTTAAGTCCGGACAATAAGTTCGTTCTAACTATAACCTCATCTTTGTGCATCAACAATAGCAGATGTGGTAGTAAGTTCCCCCTAAGGCCATGATGCCGTGCTAATGGCACCTGGGCCACCAAGAACCTGTGTGTGTATGTGTCTGTACGTTTGTGAGAGGGGTCTCTGGGCCAAACGGGAACCAGCTCAGAGCTCCGACCCAGTCGGAGCCCCAGTGCTTTTTTCTGTAACTGAAATTTTTATTGAGATAGTTGTAGAGTCACATGTAGTAAAAAACAGTGTGAAAGACCCGTATATGCTCTTTACTCAGTCTCCCCCAATGATGCTACATCGCAGGACTGGAGTAAAATATCTCAGCTAGGATATTAATGGTGACACAATTCGTGTGCCTTATCCGGTTCTACTTGCACTAATTGGTGCATGTGTTTATTTGTTCTACATAGTTTAAACACCTGTGTGGCTCCTATGTTCACCACCACAGTCGAGACACTAAAATGGTTCCCTCCCCGCAAGGATCCCTCCTGTCGCCCTTCTATAACCACACTCACTTCCCTCTGCCTCCCTCTGTCCTCTATCCTGGTCCTTGGCAACCACCGATATGTCCTTTCCTTCTGAAATTTTGCCACACCAGAATATTGGATAGTATGAGCTTTTGGGATTGCTTTTTTTTTTTTGCTCAGCACACCCTGGAGATTCAACCAAGTTGTTACATCTATTGATAGTCTGTGGTTTTTTTACTGCTGGACAATACTCCACAGTATGTCTGTACCACCGTTTTTTTATTCAGTCACCTGTTGAAGGGCATTTGGACTGATTCTCGTTTTTGGCTGTGGCAAATAAAGCTGCTATAACATTGTATACAGGTTTTTGAAAATGTAAGTGTTCATTTCTCTGGGATATGTGTCCAAAAGCACAATCGCTGAGTGGTGTGGTAGTTTCATGTTTAATTTCATAAGAAACTGCCAAATTGCTTTTAAGAATGACTGTAGCAGGGCGCCTGGGTGGCTCAGTCAGTCAAGCGTCCGACTGTTGATTTCCACTCAGGTCGTGATCTCATGGTTCATGAGTTCGAGCCCTGCTTCAGGCTCTGTGCTGCAGAGCGGATCCTGCTTGGGATTCTCTCTCTGCCCCTCCCAGGCTTACTCACACACAGGCATGCGCTTTCTTGCTCTCTTCCCCGAAATAAATAAAACACTTCAAAGAAAAAGAATGACTCTACCAGTTTACGTTCCCACCAGCAATGTATGAATGACTCTGCTTCTCCACGTCCTTGTCACCATTAGGTGTGTCACCTTTTTCATCTTAGCCATTCTGGTAAGTGTGTGGTAAACTTAATGTGATTTTCCTCTGAACACTTTCTCCCGAATATTTTCCTCTTTAGTGCTTCACTGAACCTTACTATTTTGAAATATTGCAGTTTTGTTTTCATTCTGTTCTATGTTTTTATGTTATTATTACTTTTTAATGTTTATTTATTTTTGGGAGACAGAAAGACAGAGGGGAGGGGCAGAGAGAGAGGGAGACACAGAATCCGAAGCAGGCTCCAGGCTCTGAGCGGGCAGCACAGAGCCTGACTCAGGGTTTGAACCCATGACCCGTGAGATCATGACCTGAGCTGGAGTCAGACGCTTAACTCACTGAGCCAGCCAGGTGCCCCCTGTCCTGTGTTTTTAAGCATAATGTCCTTTGGGAAATTCCTTTTTGACCCATGGCTTATTTAAAAGTTTGAAGATTTTTCTCTTGTCTTTTGTTACTGACTTTTGTCATCGTGAGACACTCTCCGTATGATTTTAATTCTTCTAGATTTGTTAATGTCTGTTTTATTGCCCAATATATGGACTGTCTTAGGGAATGCTCCAGGTACATTTGAAAAAAAAATTGTATTCTACTGTTGTTATGTGGTATGTTATATACAAGTCTCTTGGATCCTTTTGGTTGGCTTTGTTCTATCTGGTCGTGCCACCACTTGCTCAGAGAGGCAGTTCAAACTGTCAGCTGTATGTGTGGATTAGTGCATTTCCCCTTTTTTTTAGGATCCTTATTTCCTTTTGGTGGATTGATCGTTTTTGTCAATGTATAGTGTCTTTCTTTGTCTCTAGCAATTTTCTTTGCTCTAAAGTCTACTTTATTAGACATTAATAAAGCCACTGCTGCTTTTAAAACAAATAATGTTCATATGATATATCTATTTCCCTCTTTTTGTTTTCAACTCGCCTATGTTGTTAAACGACAGTTTTTTAAAGCATCGTACAGTTGGATCATGTTTATTCTTTGCTGGTCTTTATATTTTGATTAGTATATTTGGGCAACTTATATTTAGGTGATTGTTGGTGTGTTGGTACTTAAAAGTGTCATTTTTTAATTTGTTTTCTCAAGTTCCTGACCCTCTGTTTTTTTATTCCTTTCTTATGGGCCGCTTGGACATTATTTTAGGGTTCCGACTTGATTTATCCTTAGCATTTCAGTGTATCTCTTTGTATAGTTTTTTTTTAATGGTTTTTCCGGGTATTAAGGTATACATATGTGACTTATAATTGTTGACTCATCTCAATATTGTGCCATTTTTCGATAAAATGTGGAACCCTCACTTCTATTTAGTCCCTTTTCTTTCCCCTTCCATGCTTTTAAATATCATTTTCTTATGAATCGGGTGTTAGGATATTTATTTCAATTATCAAATACAATTTATACAATTCATGAGAACAAGGATTGTCTATTGTGTGTCTACTCTGTTGTTCCTTCTTCCTTCTTGATTCTTCTTCTTCTTCTTTCTTCAATCATTTCCTTTCACTTTGAAGGACTGTCTGTAGCCAGTCCTTAAAGACTGGCCTGCTAATGGTAAATTATTTAGTTTTCCTTTATTTGAGAATGTTTTTATTTCTCTTCCATTTCTTCAGGATAAGTTTTGCTGGGTATGGAATTTATGGCTGACAGTTCTTTTACTTCACTTTAAATGTACTATTTAAATCTTGTTTAGTTTTTTGGATCTGTAGGCTTGTGTTTTTTGACAGATTTGTGAACGTTTCAGCTCTTATTTCTTCAACCATTCCTTTAGCCATGCTGCCTCTTCCCCGTCTGTTTTTCTTTTTTTTTTCAAAAATTTTTAAATGCTTTGTTTATTTTTGAGACAGAGAGAGACAGAGCGTGAGCAGGGGAGGGGCAGAGAGAGAGCGAGACACAGAATCCGAAGCAGGCTCCAGGCTCCGAGCTGTCAGCACAGAGCCCGACGCGGGGCTTGAACCCACGAACCGTGGGATCGAGACCTGAGCCGAAGTCGGACGCTCAACCGACTGAGCCACGCAGGCGCCCCCGCCTCCATCTGTTTTTCTTATGAGACTTTGATGATGTGAATGTTGGATCTTTTGTGTCATATGTCTCTGGGGCTCTGTTCAGTTTTTCATTTTAAGTGTATTTTCTCCTCTTTGTTTTTTTATTAGATTAATTCTATTGTTCTGTCCTAAATTTCACAGATATGGTCCTCTTCATTTGTGTTCCGCTATTGACCCTGTTAAGCTAATTTTCATTTCTCCTATTCTGGGTTTCAGTCTTATAGTTTCCATTTAATTCTTTTTAATCTTTTCTTTCTTTTCTGAGATTTGCTTTTTCATTTGCTGTAAGAGAATTTATAATTGATTGTTGAAGCATTTTTATGATGGCTGTTTTAAGATCCACGTCAGGTAACTCCAACACCTGAATAATATCATTGGTGGCATCGGTTTATTGTCCTTTTTTCATGTGAGCTGTGATTTTCCTGGTCCTCATTATAACAGGGGAGTTTCGGTTGTATTCTGGACATCATGTCTGTTATGTCGGGAGTCTCCGGGCCTTATTTCAATCCTACATTTTAGCAGACAGCTACCCTTTTTAGGTTTAGCCCAAGAGTTAAACTATTTTTGTGGACTGTGGTTCCAACCGCGTTTTAATTTGCAGAGTCTTTGCAATGTCGTTTTGATGGGCTTGGTTTCTCTGGTTTCGAGGGGCTCTGACTGGTCCCTGCTGATGTTCTGAGAAGCGGAAGGCCCTTCCCCAGGGCGGCTGATGTATGTCTCTCGGTGGGAGCGGGGTGTGGTGGGATCCCTGCGCTTGTGTCCCAGGCTGCCCAGCTGTGTCTGCGCGGAGCAGGACCGTCCCAGGCTCTTGGCGATCCCCTGTTCCCGGCTGGCCCCGGCTGCGGTGGGGCCTCTCTGGTGCCACTCCCGCTGAGGTGTGTCTCCGCAGGAGAGGGGCATCTCAGGCCTGGGAGGAAGGGCAGGCCCGTGGCCACCGATTTCCGGTGGGGCTCCAGTGATGTCTGCCGGTGGTTCGCCTGGCGTGTGTCGGAGAAACCTTGTTTCGTCCGGAGGGTGGAAGCACCCGCACGTCCGCTATCGCTGAGGAGAAGGGACGCACGCTGCACGTGGTGGCCTTCCTCCCCCGGTGGGGACTGAGCCGAGCGCTGGGCTGCTTCTCCAGCCTGAAGTCTACCTGCCTTCCTTTCACCCTTTCCCGGTGTCTTCCTGGGATTGCCTGGTTCACCATCCCAGGGTTTGTAGTTGTGCTTAGTTGGGGGTAAGGTAGGGAGGAGGACCTATTTCATCTTGTCTCTCTCTCTCTCTTACACACACACACGCACATATTTATCTCAGCCTCTTATCAGTCAAATCATTTAAAGATTTATTTCAGTTTCCGTCACACGGTATGGCAGTGTGCTTGAGAGTCCAGCCTAGGACCTAACCTCCATTGGTCTATGCACATGACCTTGACTAGTCAGTTCTTGGGCCTGGACCTTGCTTCCAGAGATACGGTGGTCTACACCACCATTCCCTGGGCTAGTCTAGATTTGTAAGTGTTGCCATGGTGCAGTCATTCATAGTGCCCTCTCATTTCCTGAAGGGCTCTAAGGTGCGTTCTGTGGTGATTCTATTTCATGGGCTATTGTGAAAGATCAAGAAGCCAACCTAGGTGTATTGTCTGGCACATTGCAAGGCCTCATAAGTGCCACCTAGTATTGCTATTTTATTTTTCCCATCACGATAAGTGTGCTCTTTACTCCCCAGGACCTCTTTCACCCATCCCATCACCATCTCCCCTCTGGTAACAATCAGTTTGTTCTCTATAGTCAGGAGCCTATTTCAGGGCCCCTGGGGGGCTCGGTCGGTTAAGCCTCTGACTTCAGCTCACGTCACGATCTCACGGTTCGTGACTTTGAGCCTGGCATCAGGCTCTGTGCTGACAACTTGGAGCCTGGAGCCTGCTTCAGATATTGTCTCTGTCTCTGTCTCTCTCTCTGCCCTTCCCCAGCTCATGGTCTGTGTCTCTCTCTCTCAAAAATCAATAAACATTAAACAAAAAAAGAGTCTGTTTCTTGGTCTGTCTCTCGTCTGTTTTTTTCCCTTTGCTCATTTGTTTTGTTTCTTAAATTCCACGTATGAATGAAATCATACAGTATTTGTCTTTCTCTGACTGACTTACTTCATTTAGCATAATACTCTCTAGCTCCATCCGTGTTGTCGCAAATGGCAAGATTTTACTCCTTTTTATGACCGAATAATATTTCACACATACTGTTACCATTGTATGAATTTTTCTTTGCATCATATACACGTTATATATGTCTTACACTCAACCACTTATTAAACATTAAGGGAGAGCTATTTCCTTAGTTTATTTTAGTAAACCTTCAAAACCCTAGAGGAGAAAGCAGGAAAAAACCTCTCTGACCTCAGCCGCAGCAGTGTCTTACTTGACACATCTCCAAAGGCAAGGGAATTAAAAGCAAAAGTGAACTATTGGGACCTTATGAAGATAAAAACTTCTGCACTGCAAAGGAAACAATCAATAAAACTAAAAGGCAACTGACGGAATGGGAAAAGATATTTGCAAATGACATATCGGACGAAGGGCTAGTATCCAAAATCTATAAAGAGCTCACCAAACTCCACACCCGAAAAACAAATAACCCAGTGAAGAAATGGGCGGAAGACGTGAATAGACACTTCTCTAAAGAAGACATCCAGATGGCCAACAAGCACATGAAAAGATGCTCAACATCACTCCTCATCAGGGAAATACAAATCAAAACCACACTGAGATAGTCACCTCATGCCAGTCAGAGTGGCTAAAATGAACAAATCAGGAGACTATAGATGCTGGAGAGGATGTGGAGAAACGGGAACCCTCTTGCACTGTTGGTGGGAATGCAAACTGGTGCAGCCGCTCTGGAAAACTGTGTGGAGGTTCCTCAAAAAGTTAAAAATAGACCTACCCTATGACCCTGCAATAGCACTGCTAGGAATTTACCCAAGGGATACAGGAGTGCTGATGTGTAGGGACACTTGTACCCCAATGTTTGTAGTAGCACTTTCAACGATAGCCAAATTATGGAAAGAGCCTAAATGTCCATCAACTGATGAACGGATAAAGAAGTTGTGGTTTATATATACAATGGAATATTACGTGGCAATGAGAAAGAATGAAATATGGCCTTTTGTAGCAACGTGGATGGAACTGGAGGGTGTTATGCTAAGCGAAATAAGTCAGGCAGAGAAAGACAGATACCATATGTTTTCACTCATATGTGGATCGTGAGACACTTAACAGAAGACCAGGAGGGAGGGGAAGGATAAAAAAAAGTTGTGGAGAGGGAGGGAGCCAAATCATTAGAGACCCTTAAAAACTGAGAATAAACTGAGGCTTGATGGGGGGGTGGGAAGGAGGGGGGGTGGGTGATGGGCATTGAGGAGGGCACCTGTTGGGATGAGCCCTGGGTGGTGTATGGAAGCCAATTTAACAATAAATTTCATATTAAAAAATAAGAATAATAAATATATTTTATTGTTTATTATTATTAGTAATTATTTTATTATTAACAATAAACTCCTATAAGTAGGAATAATAAAATTGAGAAAATCCAGAAAGGTAAGGGGCTGTCTGGTGTGCCCCCGCTGGTCGCTCCCCTGCCAGCCGGCCCCGGGGGGGGGGGGGCATCAGCTGGTGAACATGGCCAGACAGTGAGTGAATAGCTACACAGACACAGGAGGGCCGGATGACTTTTAACTGAGCATAATCACCCTGATAACTCAGGGTGTTGATTTTGATATTTCTCTCCAGAAACTTCATGCCGCCTTTGCTGTTCCCAGGCTGCTATTTTCCCGAGATGAACAGAGAGGAGTGGCGCTTGGCCCTCAGGTTGGACTCAGATATCTGGCTGCTGGACAAAGTCGGGCAAACTTGGTGCATTGATTGTGGACAGGCGAGAATTCGAGCTGTGAAGATGACGTAGAATAGAATACAGAAGGTTGCATCTGTTGTTTCATGTGTAATTTCCTAGGATTAATATTATTTAATATTTCATCCTTCAGTAGAGCAACAAGTTAGAGCTCTGTTCCTAGGAGTAAGCAATTTTGGGGCAGGGGTGGGGGAAGATTTCATGCCATTAATTGATTCATGAATGTTTCCCTTTTGGCAGTGGGTTTGGACTTTGTTCCACTGCCGGCTTGTTCAGCATCCAGGCGTTTTTAATAGTGGTGGAAAACTGTTTCTTGGTGGTTCCCTTTGCCTCTTAAAAATTTTTTTTTAACGTTTATTCATTTTTGAGAGACAGAGAGAGACAGAGTGTAAGCAAGGGAGGGGGAGAGAGAGAGAGAAAGAGAGAGGGAATCGGAAGCAGGCTTCAGGCTCTGAGCTGTCAGCACAGAGCCTGATGCCGGGCTCGAACTCACGACCCGCGAGATCATGACCTGAGCCGAAGTTGGACACTTAACCGACTGAGCCACCCAGGCACCCCACCCCTCTGTCTCTCGATTACATTTTTGTTTTAATTGAATGTGTGCTACAGAGGGGCAGTGCTGGTTATGCAAAGGTGTTTGTCTCACCTGTATGTCCCAACGTGATGAATATTCGGAGAAGATTTACTGGACGTTAATTTCCATTTATTGTTTCAAAAAAGATTTGTGTTTACGGCAAACCGCTTTTAAAAAGTTAATGATACAAGTCCTTTTTGCTATTCAGGGAATGAATTGCAGGAAAATTAATAGATTATATTAAGAATTACCCTTTTGGGGGTGCCTGGTTATCTCAGTTAGTTAAGCATCTGACTCTTGATTTTGGCTCAGGTCATGATCTCACAGTTCATGCAATTGAGTCCTGCATCGGGCTCTGCACTGACAGTGTGGAGCCTGCTTGGGATTCTCTCTCTCTCCCTCTCCCTCTGTTCCTCCCCCACTTGTGCTCTCTCTCTCTCTCTCTCAAAATACATAAATAAACTTTAAAAAAACTAAGGAATTACCCTTTTTCTATCTGCTGTAATGTTTTTAGGATATAATTGGCTTTTATTACCCAATTTTCATTTGAGTATTAATGTTCAGTTATACAGAAATCTTTAAGTAAATGATCTTTGTTAACCAGTGCAAGAGCCAATGACCGGTCAACTAACTTCTTTTTCAATCTTTGGTTACTTCAATTACATATTCCATCTATCTTGCAGAAGACTGTTTACCAATTAGCTCTCCTCTGAATTATCAGACTTAAAATTGCTTTAAATGAATGTTACTTTGTACCCAAGTGAGTTGAATCTACCTCAAAGCCCTTTAAATAACATGATGCTCTAAATGTAGTCATCAAGGACGGCAGACATTATCTTTATAAATATGTTTCCTTTTACAAAGCACTGGAGACCTTTTCCACTCATGGAGTTATTTCAATGTTATCATTGAGAGTACATTCAGAGTAAGATATTTATTGAAAAATCTAATGTTAGAACTACATTACTAATCTAGACAACTTTCCACATAACTCTTAAAATATTTTACAGTATTTCTTTACCTGTCATATTTTGTTTCCACTAGAAAACCCAAGGTCATTTATTCCATATTTCTGTCATTCAAATGGGACACTCTGCTGGCCAGTGTTCGGGGTCACGGTCCATCCCAATTGTGCCAACACACCGCAGTTGATTTCAGAAGTGCACGGTATAATCAGGAGAAACCACTTACAGGTAGACCTCAAGTGATATGAGAGCAAAATGTTATGAGAGGCTGAGTTAGGTTACATAAAGAGGTGCTAAGAAGAATTTGTGGTGTCCAGATTAGAGATGAGTAATGCCACATTAGTTTTGAACGTTACAGCACTGGGGCACCTAGGTGGCTCAGTGGGTTAAGTGTCTGACTCTTGATTTCACCTCAGGTCATGATCCCACAGTTCATGAGTTCGAGCCCAGCATCAGGCTCCGTGCTGACAGTGTGGAGCCTGCTTGGGATCCTCTCTCTCCCTCTCTCTCTGCCCCTCCCCTGCTTGCGTGTGTGCGCACACTCTCTCCCCCTCAATAAATAAATAAACTTAAAAGTAATTGATGAGCATTACAGCACTTGCCAAGGATGAAGCAATCTCTGTCAAAAGATAATTTTCAGAAAAAGGTGGAAGCCAGATTCTTCTACAGATAAAGAAATGAACACGCATTGAAGCCTTTATTTTACTCCTCAATCAACTCAATCAATGAAGGAACTAGACAGATGTTAAAACTGGTCTGAAAGAAAGTAACAACAACAACAAACAACAACAACAACAACACAAATTTGTATGGGATAAGTGAGTTGAAATGCAAATTTTTCCATAAGAATAGTGGAATCTTCTGAAATCCTACGGAACAAAGCAAATTTTCCCATCCATCCTTTCTTTCAGTTTACAAAGAGGTGAGAAAAAGCTTGATGACAATGAACAAAGTATGAATCACACTCTAGACAATGCATCATTTTTCATTGAAGTTGAACCTTTTTTTTTTTCTTTTTTTGCTTGTTTCCACTTGGGTTCATTCCACCTCACTCCCTGAAAAAAAGGAGAGAATTAAATCAGGGAAGGGAGACAGAGACAAAAAAGTCATGCTTGTGCAATCCTTCAGCTCATAGGATCAAACTATGTATATGTATATATGTATGTAAATTGTTTCCAACTCCCTTGACGAAGATGAACTTGAGTTATAGTAGGAATGTGCTTTTCATTAGTAATACCATGTTTTCACTCTTCTGGGAATACATGGGGGCTATTACCGCAGGACTTTTAAGTCCAGTGAGTACTGAACTCATCCTGCCTGCTGCAAAAAGATCAGACACAACAAATCATAGAGAAGCGAAGTTTAATGGAAATAGTGGGGGATTCGATAAAACAGCACCAATTCACACCTTGCATAAGAAAAGTGTCGACTGTGATCCTGCATCCTCTGGGGACCCCACACAGACCCCAGCCCTGGGTCCCGCTCTGGTCCTCTAAATGGTGTGGACAGGTGGTCACACACCAGTGAATCGTCAAGAACAGGAGCAGGGGTTATTTCACTTGTTCTCACCCTCTGCTCACTCACTGCTCCAGCATAAACTGGAGATTTTTGAGGACAAACTTAGAAGGGAAACAAGTTAAAACTGTCTCAAGCATTTAGCATTAGGTCAGCTTCTGAGAAGGAGAGAAGTAGAAGAAAGTGTTGACTAACCAGTTGTCCTTTTTGGTAAGAAAAACGTGGGCACACTTGAAATCAAACAATAGAACTTAAGAAAGTTTTGGATCTTGTACAAGGACAAATTCCAGCAAATAAAATGAGCCATTTGGGGGCAAGACCCACTCACGGTTCTCCTTTGTCCAAGAGCATCTTGATTAGTGGCTAAAAGCCATTTGGAGTTTTGTCGTCCCACTAAACTTACTGACTCTTGGTTTACTTATCTGTGAAATGGGGTTAATAACACCTGCCTCAAAAGGCGGTGAAAATAAAATAAAACGCCAAAAACAAAAGGGGAAAGCAGGATGGTTCACTCATCAGTGATTCCGGGGGCAGTCACGGTGATCGAGGCCACTTTAAATTGGAGGCTTTTCAGCCAGTGGCTCTGCCTGGCTTCATGCCGAGACCATGCCTGGTCGGGCCCTCGTCTGCGCAGAAGGGGAGGCAGCCTGGCACAGGGAGAGGGCGTGGGCATTGGACGAGTGGGTGCAACTTTGACTCCTGGCTTTGCTCCCCACGGGCTACGTAGGTGGGTCACTGGAAGCTTCCTGAGGGTGCCATGGATGGGGTAGCTCCGAACTAGAGATGATTCTGTCCCACCAGTGAGAACTCAGTATTCGTTTAGCAAGCACTAAACGAAGTCACAGACTTAAGGCTCTTGCTTAGTAAATGACGCAATATCATTGTCGTCGCTCTCGTGACAGCAGCCACTTCCCGCCAGGCTCGAGTGGACCCCCCGGCTCTCCTCTTCTCACGGTCCTTGCGGCCCGTTCCTGGCGTCTGTGGAGATCCAGCACAGACGGCCACTGTCTCGTGAGGTCCGGCCTGTGCCTCCTCCGTGAGCCTCCTGCCCCTGACAGCAGGTGCTTGAGCTGCAGGCTCCGAGCAGGGATGAGGAAGGCCCGTCGGTGCCTCGGTTGTACCCTCATGACCACTTACTGAAGGAAGAGGCTGCACTACCCTCTTCGTGACCTTGGAAAAACTCCCTTCGACGTCTGAGACGCAGGGGCAGTGTGTTTAGCTTCTCTGAGCCTCGCGTATCAGCGAAACGAGGATGATGTGTTGCTCACAGATTTTAGACTCTGCCGGAAGAGCGTGACCCTGGGCGTACGAACAGTAAGCTTGTGACAAAGGACTTGGGCAGCCCGAGTGCCACCTGTGTCTCCCCCATGTCTCAGGAGAGAGCTCACAGTGGGTCTAGTGAGCACGGAGAAGGCCCTTCTGGGCCAAGAGCATGGACATCCTCTCCTCGTTGGAGACTGGCTCCGAGACACGTTGGAAACCTGGGAGAAGACAAAAAATGCAGCTCTCTGTGGAGGCTTCTCCTTGGAGGTCCTGGAACCGCTCCGAACCGGCGACTACCCTCTTTTCCCTTGATCCTCTCTCTGGTGGCTCCGGTGAGGTCAAATCCAAGGGAAGTTCTCTTCCCACTCATGCTGTAACCTGATCTGCTGCCCGGAAATGCAAGTCGCCGTGTGAGAATGCGCAGGCTATGGCTCCCCGGGGACAAGAGGGGACTTTCTAGTCTCGTGACTGGGCCTGCGTTTGCCTGGCTGCCCACGGAGCAGGCAGGTCAGGGGCAGGGGCTGTCACCTGAACACTGATTCTTAAAATATGGTACTTGGGCAAAACTGCATCCTGTGCACGGGGAGGGAAGACACGGTCAGCGGGACAAGAGGGAAGATCTGGGCTTAAAATGCGATGATAAATGAGGATTCTGGGAGACTTCCTGCTGTGGGTCATCGTTTTGCTTGAGGATTTCCTCCACATGTGTGGCTGCCCTTTTTCCTCAGTTTCCTTGTGCTTGGAGGCGGCTGTGATATAGTGACACCGGGCTGGGCTTGGAGTCACGAGTCCTGGGTGTAAGTCAGGGCTCTGCCGCTTTCTAACTGCATGATCTCAGACGACTCGCTTAACCTCGGGCACTCAGTTGCCTCAGCTGCCAAACCGAACAGAGTTGTGCTTCTAACACAACTTCTAACTCGACTGTGCTTCTAACTCGACTGTGGGGTGCGGTATGAACGAGAAAACCTATACGATGGCTGGGCACTGAGCAAGTGCTCAATAAAAGCTCATTAATTTTTTTTTTTTCACTTGGCCGACCCCAGTGTTGACACAAATTTTTCAACGGTTTATTTTTGAATTCCTATTAAGTAGCAGTATGTGTATTATCTTCGCTATTCATTTATACTACTCACGACAGTTTCTTACTTGAAAGCCTTTACCCCACCTGCTGCCTCGACACTGAGAACTGAAACCACGTCCTACTATCTGCATTAGGATAATTTTATGCTATTTCTGCTTTCACTGGCATAATTTTTTTTCTCATGAATCGCTTGCCCAGGCAATGGTTTGATTGTTCATTACAGGGACTTCCTGAAAGACCCATCCACTCCCCCCCCGGGAAACACCGGCAGTCTGTGCTCTCAGAGTCAAAGGAATCCCTCATCTCAAAGTCCTCCCTTGCTGTGTCCTCCAGTCCTGGACCACCGTCGGGATTCTTCCCTGGTCCTAACTGAGTCCTGCTTCTGGTCAGTTCTGACCTCTTCCCTTCCCTCCTCTGAGGCACTGTTATCACAGCTTTACCGTCGAGTGAGATGACGTTATCCTGGTAAGGAACAAACTCAGCTGCACCTTATCAACAGGCGATGGCGGTGTGTCTGGGGATCCAGATGTTTTGGTTTGGGAGGTCCCACTGAGATCCAGTCAACGCTGGAACTTTTAGTGGCAACGTTTGACTGGGAAACAGGCCTGCGGAGCCCCCTGCTAGGCGTGGGGGCTTCCTGTCCATGATGCTGTGGTACTGGGGTCTCATACTGGTTAGAACAATTACCTCTTTCAGTGAGCTCCCAGATGGTGTTTATTTTGTTTTCTAGAGTGAGGAATGCTCTTTAGCTATCTTTTGGCTGTCTGACCAGATTTGTGAAATGCTTATCCTTGGTGGAAATCTACCTCATTACTAAAACTACTGTCAGTCTCCGCCTGCCCCTGCCATTTTATTGTCCTTCGTTAAGAGGGACCTTGAAATGAGCCCAGTCCTCCAGCCAGCCCCGGGAAAAGCAATTTCTGAAGGTCTGTTGTAAGACTGGCATCCTTCGGTCACTCATCAAAACCACTTGAGAACTTTCCTCAGTCTTGTCTTTTGTCCAGGAGAGTTTGGTTCTAGGAGATACCCCTCTGCAAACCATTCCATGCTTCTGGAGCCACAATCTTTGTCTGGTGTTTGTAGCTGAATGGCCCATCTGCTACTTTGGTTCACTCCCTTCCTTCCTGACCAGCCAGAACCCCTAGGACTCAGTTGCCTCTTAAAGCTAAACCTCCCTCAGAACTGGGGTGCCCTTTTCCGTTGATACGAAGCACTGTTTTTTTTCTGAGCCGAGAGCCACTGTTAGAATTTCCAAAGACCTGTCAGAATAAGGAGACATTTGCAGAGGGATTTAGCATAATTTTAGGAAGTATAATCCAGAACTGCTTAATATATACCAATTGATTCATTACTAGGAGAAGTCTAAGTAGAATGGGAAGCGTTAAGCATGACTGAAAAGACCTCACGTTTCATAGGAAACCAGAGGGGCTTAGAAAAGCCGTCAAAGCTGGAAGCTGACTTGTGGA
Organism: Lynx rufus; assembly: GCF_022079265.1. Classification (NCBI taxonomy): domain Eukaryota; kingdom Metazoa; phylum Chordata; class Mammalia; order Carnivora; family Felidae; genus Lynx; species Lynx rufus. Next base: position 3,465,606 of record NW_025814826.1, read on the forward strand.
GACCAACCCCAAAATCTTCCCTCTGAAAACTGGCCTCTAATTGGGTCCTGTAAGCAAAGAAAGGACAGAGGTTGGAGAACTCTGGGAAGAGCTCCTTACTACTGCTAGACAGCATCCAGGAGCAGCTCGTGAGGCAGACGGGATTCTAGTTTTCTCTTCCCACTTTTATAAATGGCGTTAAGACAGAAATCAGAGACTAATACATAAGCACAAAGTAGAATTGGGAAATAGCTCCACTGATAGAACTCCCACACCCCACTGAGCACTTTGACAGTACCTGAGAATGGAGGCACAGCGGAATCCTGACAAAATGTATGTATGGCTTTACAGATGACGCTTCTACATCTGTCATTCAGCCTAAAAAAAGGACAATGAAGCCAGAGACACTGGAACAGAAAGGGCATTGAAGTAAGAGTTGCCTTGTCTTGATTAAGTAAACAGAGGACACACCCACACACAATGACATGATTAATCAATAAGGGGAGATTTGCAAGGAGTTGATCCAAAGAGTAAAGAAGTTCTTCTGGCGTATGGAGGTAAATCAGCGTAAAGAATGGCTCCAAAGGTCTACGCAACGTGTTAAAATCTAAGCAAAGTTTTCTTAGTGTTGATGAAGTCGTTTCTTTGGTTTAGTGTTTGTCTTCACCTGAAACATGAACAGGTATTCTTTTTTCTGTGTATTCTGCCAAGATACTGTTTTACCGGAATACATCTGTGTGTTTTATTTTGTCTTTATTAGGTCCTTGATTATTTAAAAACATTTTTACTTTAATTCCAGTTAGTTAACATACAGTGTTATGTCCGTGTCAGGTGCACAATGTAGTGATTCAACAGTTGGGAGCTCATTAACACCCGGTGCTCATCATGGCAAGTGCCCTCCTCAATCCCCATGACCTGTTCCACCCAAGCCCTGCTCCCCAGCCCCCACCTCCCCTGTGGTCATTCAGTTTGTTCTCAATGGTTAAGAGTCCGTTTCTTGGTTTGTCTCTCTTTCTCTCTCTCTTCTTCCCCCCTGCTCATTTGTTTTGTTCCTTAAATTCCACATATAAGTGAGATCATATGGTATTTGACTTATTTCACTGAGCCTAATATACTCTAGCCCCGTGCATGTTGTTGCAAATGGCAAGATTTCATTCTTTCTTATGGCGGAGTAATATTCCATTGTATCTATATGCCACATTTTCTTTATCCATTCATCCATTGATGCTATTATGTGGTTGATTATTTAGGAAAACAGAACCTCCTTACTTTCAAAAGAGAGAAGGCTCTTGCTAATCATGTTACCTTCTAGACTTATTTTAAGGGTTTTATTGTCACTTGCTAGCGAGTGGCCAAATACTATTTCTCAGGCACCCATGATCCTATCATAAGTGTTCAGATCTCATGACAACATTTTTTTTTCTTCCCCATCATGATTTTCAAGTGTTAAAATGAAGTAAAATATCTTTCAGGGTATCTTTTGTACCTAAAACGATCTTTGGGGTTTCACGGACCCCTAGAAAATCACAAAGACTTGTGCTTTCACTTTGAAAAGAGAGGGGCCTAAAATAATAGGATTATTCAATATGTTATCATGGAAAGAGTCGTCAGATCAGAAGCGACTCTGGGTCTTCTCCACGCTGAATATGTATAGGAAAAATTTTTAAATATTTCAGAAATCATATGCTGTATGAAAAGCAACAAGATATTGGTCAGTGCCTTGCTATCTATGATGTGTGTGTGTGTGTGTGTGTGCAAATATATACCTGTATATCCATTTCCACAGTTTTTCTATCTTCATCCTGATGTTAGGCAACAAACAATATGGTTCTCAGCCATAATTTTGGTTATTATTTAAACTGTCTACTGGATCACGATGTCGCTCTAATTTGCATCTAGAAACTTGTGGCTAGTGTTTTCTGTTTGGGATGTGTATCAGACCTCTATGCAGGGAGTTTAATTAATGTACAGGTGCTTAGAACCTTTCCCAATGATCTCTGGATGATTATGTGTCTTAATATGTTTACCTTGATGAACATAACAAATCCATTCTTGTAAATCAGATTAATGTACGTTGTATTTGAGAACGCTCTTAATCATGATGCATATAGGCATTCTGTCTGAAACTTCAGACTGCCATTTCTATGTTTGTTTTGTAAGTAATGGAAGCAACCAGATTTCTTTGTCATGTGTGTTATTATAATGAACTCTTATCAGATCTTTCACTTTGGAATGACTAGGAATAAGTTAACCATAGCTGTTTTAAGTCTCTGTGATCTAGAAATAGCATGTATTTGACTTTGATTTTTATCTGAAGCTTCAGCTACAGGCCAGAGATGTTGTCTGTGTTGAGGTACTGTGCTCACAATACCACTGGAAGAACTTACCGGATACCATTAATAGCTCGCACCTCCGTGAACTCTGAAGGGGCTGACTACTGCATTCATGCGCCTCAACGAAGGAGACACAGCACCCTCAAACCCCAGGAAGACTGCCTCCAGTGGACACCTCAAGTGGAGGGTCCTTAGCAACCCCCCCCCCCCCCGCCAGGCCTGAGAAAGAGCTGGTCTTTGGATACAGAGAGCTTCGATCCTAGATTCATAGAAGCAGACCATGACTGTCACTCCTCGATCTGTATTTCTTGTCTATTCTAGCCATTTCCTTTCCTCTTCCTGGCTTCGGGTGCTTTCATTTACCTGCAGGTCTTGTACTTTTAATATCGCTTTTTGCATTTTTAGTCCCTCCTTGGTATGATTCCAATACCTTGTGTAATTCACCACGAACTGGATAAAGGGCACAACCAAACCGACGACCGGTCTTGTGTGCGTTTCTCCACAGCAGCACCGGTGTCCTCTGCTTCCATCTCCTTGCAATGAATCAATTTCCTGGGAAACTGGGCTCAACCGCCACAATGGGCCAGGCAGCCAGAAGTCTAAAACCCCCGCCACATTGTGCCGATAACAGGGGGAGGATGTGCCGCACAGCGGGGAGCCAGGTACTTACAACCCTGCAGCCCCCTCTAGGATCATTAATACTAAAAGAAGCAAGAGTGAGAAATCAGAGAATTGGGCTATTTGGCTGATGATCTCAGATCCGGTTTTCTTTAGGCTGGGGATGGCATTTGTTCTCTTGGCTTATCCCGGGCCCCGGTGACCCCTGGCTGCGAGTGGACAACACGCTTGGATCACAGTCCCTCTCTGAGTAGGGGTCTGTGTCCAGATGCGTCACCCCCAGAGTCCTCATGCTGGTGCACAGTCACTGTCCCATCGAATGATCCGGCACAGGGTTCTCCAGAAGGATGAACAGCTTGGCGCTTCTGGAGGCTGTGGAACCGTGCCGGGTGGAGGAAGTCTCAACAGACACCTGGCATGTGACGACCATGCCTCGACCAGTGGCGACACATCCGCAGCTGTTAATGAACGATCTACCCTTCCTCTCGGGCTGACGACATACACGGTGCACCCCACACTCAGCCTGCACCCCAAGAACCACATCCACGCCTGGTGTGAACACTAACTTACCTCGCTATTCCTCCGCCTTCATTAGCATAAGTTAATGTTTCCGGGAATGTCTTGCGCCGGCTTATGGTTTGATTGTGCATTACGGGGACCCGTCCACTCTTCCCTGGGCAACTTCGACAGTGTATGCCCTAGGAGTCAAAGCCGTCCCTCACCTCCAAGTGCTCCCCTTGCCGTGACCCCCGTCCAGGACTGCTGTGTCACAGTCCTTCCCCCACTCCTAACTGGGCCCCCCGTTAGGTCAAGCTCCCAAATCTCAACCATGATCCGGCCCTCCCCTCTTGGAAGCACCGGACACTTTGGCGGGTTGGTGTCCTCCCCTCCCACTGGAGCCGCAGACGCAGCTTTGTCTCCACAGCCTGTCTTGGGACCAGGCTGTCCTGGCCTGTCCGGGGGACCAGGTTTTGACACGCTTTTCACATGTTAGACACTTCGGAGAAGTTAGGAGTGCCGAATCTGAAAAATGTGTGCCCTCCGTGCTTTACATCTTAAATTATTCCCACAATCCTGAGTGGAGGTTTATATACTTAAAGACGTTTCACCTTCTTGGAAATCCACTTAAATGAATGCAATAGATACATTCAAACTCCTGTGCACACCTATTTGGTTTTTCTGACAGAAAACTAATCTCTGTCCATTTGGTGATAAATCCCAGGAGAGTAGGTCGGGGGCCGGGGCTGCCCTCAGCGGCCGGGGTAGAGCCAGGGGCTACTGGGACCGGGCACCTGCTCAGAGCCAGCTTGTGCCAGCAGCTCCCCGGGCATCACACTGTCTCCACTCCTCACAACCTCCCTGCTGGGGGTGGGGGGGGGTGTCCTCTTTATTTCCCAGAAGAGGAAACTGGCTGTCAGGCCCAAGGACTCAGCTGAACAAGAGTCCCAACCCACGTTTGGCTGAGGAGGAGGGAGCCTTCCTTTCGGCCTCTCCGCAGCCTTTACCGACTGCCTCCTGCGGTTTACCGGGTGTCCTGGGTGCCGAGCACCCAACCGTGGGGCCTCGCTCGGGCTCCGCGGACAATGGCGAAGCTCTGTGTGAAGTTCAAGGGTAGTTTTGCAAGTTACTTCGGGAGCATTTAGCTCCTGGGGCGGGACCCTGCTGTCCCCTGTGAGGTTGCCCAGCAGAGAACCCAGTCTTTGTCTTCCTTGCTTCTCTCAGAGAAACACTACGTCCTCGTGTTGCCTCATCACGGCATGTGTGACTGTGTGACTTCCCAGAGAGAAAACGCGGGCTGGGCTGCTCTGGGATAGTTAGTACACCCGCTTTAAACGACTTGATTCCCTGAAACGGATTCAACCCCTGATCAGGGCCGTCTTTCTCAAAACTAAGAAAGCCTTTGCGTTGTCCCTCTTCCCTCTTCTCTCCCTCCCGGCCTCCGTCTGCCCACCCCCGCCCCCTCTTTGTCTCCTTGTCCCTTTCTTTCTCGGTGTTTTCCAGAATAATGTACCATCAGGTAGCTATTAGGAAATCTGCTTGAGGACATTTGAGTTTTAGGAAAGCAGACCCTTCTCAATTGTCATGAATGTAATTTGGGTTACATAACTTTTAGTTGGTCCGTGGCCAAAGATCACTTTTGTTGGGAATAAGTTATTGCTGCTAAGTACTACATTCCAAATCCTTTTGGATATTTAAGAATCTTTATCAGAAGCAAGTGGTACACCAGTAACTTTCGGTCTTTTCCAAATAAAATAACTTTGTTCAATTGTAGCGAGAATTCATTTCAGTGTTATGACAAATTTCAATTCTATTATTTACAATTCACTTATTTATCTTTTAGAGGGAACGATGCCCTGGAAAGAGGTTTAAGTAAATCAGATGTGGAAAACTTTTTGGCATTTCAGAACAATGGCGGCCTGCTCGGGGCTTGGCTGAGGCTGGTGCCCCGGGTCTGTGATGGACGTTGGGAATTTGGAGATGACCGTAACACCAGGAAGGTCATCACTGGCCTCCGGAGGAAGCAACTATGGGGCCGTTTGAATACATCACTGTGACTGTGACATTGAAAACAATGCATCCCCACAACTAAAACAAATCTCTACTTTTGGAAACATTCACAAGTTATAGAAACCCCATGATGTTGAATGAAAATAAAAATTCTTTAAAAATACAAAGGGAAATCTTTTTCTTCCACGTAATATCTTACATGATATCATCTAAACATTTTGAGTTGGGTTATTCCCCTTTGCGATGGAATTAATTTTCGTTTTTGAAATTCATGGCTTATCTCCAGATCCCAGCTCAGGTTATTATTACCCCCTGCTGACTCGGGCCGTTCTCTTGCAATTCTATAGAAGAAGAATCTTCATTTCAGATTTCTGGGGTTCTGGTTTTATTGCTGTAAAGAGACAGCACGGTAAAACAAAATGGTACTCAACAGATTCTTTTATCCAAGACTCATAATACGTTCTGAGTCCTTTTTTCCTAATTTCATTAAATGGCTACAGCTCTAACAGTGCTGGGCAAAGAATTTGAATCAGAGACAGCAAAAAGCCCAGGTCAGCTCAGCTTAGCTGTGTCTCGGTGTTGCTCCTTCAGCGTAGGGTCGAGGGCCTTGGGCACCAGGAACCCGTCTGCTTTGCCCGCACGGGAAAGACGCAAGCCCCGCTCCCCATACCTCCTCCCCCTCCCCGCCCCCACCAGCAGATGAGATTTGGTGTCCGGCCAAATCCTTGGATAAGACTCTTCTACCAATAGAGGCCTTACACTAACCTTTTAGTGTAACCTTTTAGAAACTTTAAACTGAGTCATGTGGATATCATACGCCAGACATGTCGCTGAGAGCGAAGTTTGGTTTATCAGCAAACGCGTCATGTCGCAGCCATTTCCTTGGCCGCAGCTTTAAACACACAACAGTTGCTTCAAAAGCAGCATAACTGAATAACGTGAAAAAGTATAGCTCAAAATTGCTGAATTAGAAGTATGAACACACTGGTTACCAATTTACGGTGCCTATTCAGATACGTTTGGATTGCTCTGGGATTATTTGTAGTTACTGTCAGAAAGGATTTGAGGGGCACCCGGGTGGCTCAGTTGGTTGAGCATCCGGCTGTTGACTTTGGCTCAGGTCATGATCTCACGGTTCATGGGTTCAAGCCCGGCATCGGGCTGTGTGCTGGGTGTGCAGAACCTGCTTGGGATTCTCTCTCTCTCCTTCTCTCTCTGCCCCTCTCCCACTCGTGTGCTCAAAATAAATAAATACAATTAAAAAAATTTTTTTAATGTTTTTATTTCATTTTTGAGAGACAGAGGCAGAGTGCAAGTGGGGGAGAAGCAGAGAGAGAGGGAGACACAGAATCCGAAGCAGGCTCCAGGCTCCAAGCTATCAGCACAGAGCCTGACACGGGGCTCAAACCCACAAACGGTGAGATCATGACCTGAGCCGAAGTCAGACGCTTAACCGACGGAGCCACCCAGGCGCCCCATAAATACACTTTTGAAAAAGAAAGAAGGAAAGGATTTTACTGAAGTCCTTGTCTCAACTTACCAGCCTTCTTGGGGACAAGTTGAAAATGACGTGTGGGTCACGAAGCTTGCCTCAGATCGCAATTCCATTTTCATTGCCCCCGGTAAGACTTAGAAACACGATTCAAATTTACCCGTGCTGCCCTGGAAGGCTACTTGGAGGCGAAAGCCGAAAACCACTCTACCAGGCAAGAAAACACCCGAAATTCTAATCTGAGTAAGAGTAAGTTACAAAGAGGCGAGGCCACAGGGGCGGACGCGCTGCCGGACATCCCCCCCAGTCGCGTTTGTCTGGGTGTTCCCGCAACCCGGCTGCTTTGGGAAGTATCAGTTTGACGAGCTTTGCCAGTTTCTGAGGCACAGCGCGAGGCCTCTAATTGCTTTCTGTCCTTACCTAGGGAATGCAGACTGGTGCTAATTGGAGGACCTAATGGGATTAGGACGGAATTTGGAGAGAAATTGTCTAATCTTCTGCTGACTGTCTCCCCGAGTTAAAGGAAAAAAGCACATAAGACAAACCTGGTTTTACTGATGCCTCCTGCTTTCTCCCTCTGGCTGCAATTGCTTTGCAAGCGTTTTGGGCAGGGTTTGGTACGGGCTTGATGCAGCCCCGTAGAGAGATGCGGCCAGCGCTGGGTGCGGCAGGCGATGACTTCTGTCTGGGAGAACATTGCATAAATGGGGATGGGCTTTGGCAAAGCACGGGGAAGGACAGCTTGGAGGGGTTAAGCCTTAGGAAAAAAGTCACGGAAAGGATGTGCTTATCATCCACACTTTGAAATCTCTGACTTTGCGTCCTTGAAGTCTAAACTTGGCACTAACAAATACTCCATTGTGAGGGGATTTGGGTTAAGTCACCATGGACAGCTTACTTGGCTTTCGGGATTTGGAAATGGCATTTCTTACCTCCTCCACACTAGCCTTTTCAGTTGCTTGCCAAGTATAAGGGGGGAAAAAAACCCTTAATTCTGGTTGGAAGTGTTTTAAGCGTTACATAAAGGGTAGCTTGGCTGGTGAACTACAAGAGCAGTGTAGCTAACTTCTAAATAAGTTTCGTTTCAGGAAGTATTTAAGCATGCTCTGTAGGATAGCAGTGTAGTAAACACCCATGATTTAAAGCCACTCCGTACGCTCAGACCTCGGCATACCTACTTTACGGCCTCATTATTCTGCCTAAGAACACCACCAGTATATAAAAATAACAAACACATTGCGTTTGCTGAAATATTTTGGTCTACGTTTGAAAAGGTGCAATAAATTGCAATTTGAAAAATAAAGTTGTCTGAAGAAAATGTTTCTCTCCCTCTGTTTTAGGCTTTGCATTTCGGCCTTCGAATGAAATCCAACATCGAGGTGGCACATGTGAAAACCGATCCTCCCACGTGATTTGATATATGAATTGTTTTCACTTACCAGTGAAATTATAAATACAAACCGTTTTCGTTTATCAGTGAAATTAAGAAATGCCTGCCACGGAGAATGTTTTAACTTTCTAAATGTTATCAGTAGCTCTTTTTTTTTTTTTTTAATTTTTATTTTCTGCCACGTATTTGTAATTGCGCAGACAGGGAGAGCCAAAACAAATCCCACTCTCCACTAACCATCTAGAGAAGAGTGTTGAGTATCTAAGCTATAAAAGTAGCTTTCAGTTTAACCTGGTATTTGCAATTTGTAGGAACAAATTGTGTGTCCCTGTTCTGGTAAATTCAGCGCATGCCACAATGGTGTGTCTCGGGGCTTTGTGGTTGGGAACAACATTTCTTGCCCAGTCGTAGAGTACAAGTGGAAAAAAGTTCTTCTGTATAACAAGGGTGGTCATGGTAGAGAATTCTGCCTTGGCTGCCTCAAGCCGCAGGGTAATCTTACTAGGTACTCAAATGAACGGGAGTGATGGCGGGCAGAATTCGCTTCAGCTGTCGGCGTTCATTTTTGTTGGGTAGAACTTGTTCCCTAGCGCATGGGTGATTATGTGCCAGGATTCATTAGTTATGACAAATACCGTTCCTTCTGATATTTCTCAATACGGTGGGATCTGCAATATTTATGCAGAGGGCACCTGTCGCCAGCAACGCTGTCTCTCCAGGAAACGTCCAGCGTCTTCCACAGATGCTCCTCTAGGGGTAAACATCCTCTAAAGGGGAGCTGACTTCACTGAGTGACTTTATGGGGCTGGAATGCGAGCCGATTCTCGAGCTCTTGGCTCCTCAGCTCCTGGCTCCCCCGCCCCCTGCCCACCCCCCTTCCCCCTTGGCTCCATTCAGTCCCCCAGTCATGAGTTGATTCCCTCGAATTCGTTGTGGTGTTCTTTAGTTTAAGGCAGGTCTTGTTTTCTTAAGAATTCCTTATATGATGTTTGGAGCTTTGCAGATAAAAACCTCCGAGGGCTTGCCGCGTAGAGAAAACCCGGCGAAGGTAATTAAAGACGAGGAAACTGGTGTTCTTTCTACACGCAGGCTAAGTTGGCCAAGTCCGGCCTTTTCGGTGGGCGCTTTAGAGTCCCCGTATCTCTGTATCTATCTTGCTGAGAGGCAACAAAACTAGTGCGACCATATATTTCAAATTACAGTGCTGTGCTGGCTTTCCTGTAGGTCAGTAAGTCAGGACCTGGGATGGGACGGACGGACAGGAGGACGGGGCCGGCGCCTGGGCACTAACATCTCTGTCAGCTCAGATAAATTGCACAGCCCTGGTCCCAGATCCCCAGTCTTCAAAGCCAGCGTGTCAGGTTACGTTTTATAAGGAGAAACTCAGATTCAAAGGACTCAGAGAGATAATCTAGTCTTAGCTCAGAGACACTTAAGAATGTACTTTTGATATTTATGTGCTTTATTTTCACAGGCGTCTCCTTAGCCAGTCCTTTTGTGGGTCAGGGCTTCAAATCTGTGAGCGTCATCCTTCCGCCACGGAGCCAGCCTGGTTTATAGCTGGAAACGCGCCTGCTCCTTCCTCTTCCTCTCGAGACAGTTCTGCCCCGTCAGGGCCAACTGGCGATCCCACGTCCAGCTGGCGTGGTCGCGTGTGCCTCTGTCTCTCTGTGAGGGGCTCTTCTGTGTGGAGCCCTGTCGGTGGGGCCTCTGTGAAGCTTGCCGGACAGTGTAACTTGTAATTTATTCCCTCGCGTATAAATCTGTTGCAAGCTTTCTCAATCACTGCAGAACTTGCTGGTACAATTCCATGTTTAACTAGAGGCATCTGGTGCCTCTGCTGTTTACTAAAACCCTTCATTTCACTTCATAAAACAGTTGGCCCAGTGTGGCTCTCCTTCCTCAGGCCACCTCCCAGCCCGCTCTGTTGTGAGCTGAAGATTATTTTGTGGTAGAAAGGTCTTCCACAGGAGACCCCTTTGTGCATTTTCACCGATTCAGAGAGTCAGTCCAAACTCTAGCCGATTGCCTTCTATTTGAGTCGCTTGGGTATCTTAATGGGCTTTGAGCACATTGGTCAATCCTCCTTCAGAGAATCATGAGGCATTTCCCAGAACACTTGCTCCAGAAGAATTACACCACTGACTCCTGGCTACTGTCTGCTAACAGCCAGAACATGGTCAGGAGGTCTGTGTGGGAACCCTCGGTGCGCAGGGGCGGCTCAGAGGCGGGAGCCTGAGGAGTGGGGCAGGGGCCCAGACTGGGGAGTCGGGAGTGCATTAGGTTCCCCCCACCGGGCCCGGGCCACAATGCTCTAGGCAGCCATGTTGGCAGTATGCGGGCTGGACCCACCGACAAGCGACTGAGTCCTTGCTGTCGTTCTTTTCCACGTGGGTCGTGGTCCGGCTCTGGCTTCTGGCGGGGGGTGTCCGTGGGGGTACACGTCTCTTTCTCCGTGCCTCTGCGTCTCTGATTTTCACAGCCCCCCCACCCCCACCCCCTCCCGCTGCTTTCCACATCCAACTCACCACCCTCATTAGGGAAATAACTTGTTTTCTTTTGCATTCCACTGCCTCCCTCCTTGTTCATTTGAACGTTTTGGAAATCCGTCGGAGGTGACTATGGCAGATGGAGTTGAGGGCTGCAAGAGGAAGAAAAAGTTAAGGGAGTAAATAAGTGTCAAGGAATTCATTGTCTGCTCTCCACCTGTTGTTATTCTGGTCCCAATCAACCTGCTCGCCAGGCTGGAGCCAGCGGCCATCTGGAAACACTGCTCTGTTTATAAACTTGGCATGAAGCAGCACTCCCGGGCCCTGACCTCCCACACGAATCTGGAAACAATTAGAGCAAGATGATAGGCAGGCAGGGAACGCTCCAGGGAGGGAGGAAGGGCGGGAGGAGGAGGAGAGGAGCCTGCAGTGGAGGGGGCAGATGAGGGGTGAGGGGCAGGAGCCCAGGGAGGCAGGCCGGGGTGTTGGGGGGGACAGGGGTGCTGGGGTGTCAGAAGCCAGAGCCCCCGTGGGAGGCCTGAGCGGGGGACGGGAGCTTAGGGGCAGAGGGAGCCAGGTGTGGGGCAGGGAGGGGGCCAGAAGGGGTCATCCTGCAGCGGTGGGGGGCAGGCTGTAGGATGGGGGGGAGCCAGAGGTGGGGTGAGGGAAGCAGACACCTGAGGTGGGGAGCTGAGGATGGAGAGAAGCGTGGGGGGGGGGGTCCAGGGCGGGCTGAATCTGGGTGGGAGCTGGGGGTCTGGTGGGAGCCCAGAGCGGCCTGGACCCAGTGGGGTCCTGGTGGGAGCCGGGGACGGGAGGGGGGAGCGTGGAGTGGGGAGAAGCCTGGGGATCAGTTTGGGGGAGGCCGGGTAGCCAGCCCGCCTGGGTTGTGGCGACCCGGAGAGGGGCTCCAGCTGTTTGCTTAAGATGTTGGGATTGCTGTGGCACACGGAGTGCCCTGTGCCCCGCGGCCTCAGCCTCACAGGGCGGCCTCCTGTTTCCTGGGACTTCTCAAGCAACAAAACGGGCCAGCGAGGCAAAGAAAATACCGCCGTCTGCCCTTCTCTGTGAACAGAGGGCAAGGATATCGTGGACACGGGGAAGAAAGTCCCTCCTGGTCCCTGTAGAAAAACACTGTGCGGTCTCCAGTCTTTGTTTTGGTTTTGGGAATGCATTCTTGAAAAGCGCGGTTTCACCAAAGGAAGTTTAAGCAACGTTGCAGTTTGCTACAGGAAAGCTACAGAGGGACGCCTCTTCAGGAAGGACGAGACTCGCGGATCCACACACGCTGGCCTCTACGTAGACCGACATCGTCCTTTCCTGTGGCGGGAGTTGATTCAGGTTTCCAGAGTCCGGTATTAGCAAGATGAATGAGCCTCTCCCTTTTTTTTCTCTCTTTCCCCTGCAGTTTTGAAACGTGATTCCTAACTCTGAGTGGATGCTCTTTTCACGCTCAGCTGGGTTCCTAACTCCTGAAATATTAATCTGTGGGAGTTGCCGGCAGACCCGTAGTGGGCGCCCACTACCAAGCTCCTGGCTGCCCAAAGGACACTTGATAAGGGGACTTTACTCTGTGCCTGTCTTCCTGGTTCTGGGGGCTCTGGCAGAGCAGCCCTTGCACCCAGAAGAGTGGCCCCTCTCCTGGCCTTCTGTCCTGCCTCTGCAGTGCGGAATCCCCTGGTCTCAGCCTGGAACATTGGCCCCGGGTGCATTTGCTTCGACCTCTGAAAACGAATTCATGAAAGTGGTGTCGTCAGCCAACCCAATCCCAGCGCCCTCTCCAGTTGTGAGTTCATTGACTGCCCCCCCCACCCCAAACAAGGCCTTGTTCTCAACATTCTCAACTTCCTCTGCATTTTCTTTTTTGCCTAAACACGGTTTCACACTCCTTGCTTCTGCTACACCGCTTAGCACACCAGCAAACTGGTTACAAAACCCAGCCCGAGAATGTTTAGGACTGTGGAATATGCACCATGTGGGGATGTGAAAACATAAGCAAGATTTACAAGGCCCGCAGCACCGTCCTGAGAGCGGGCTGGGCTGGGCTGGGCCCTTTGTGTGGCTCTTGCGACTTGGTGGCTGCACCTCAGAGCAGGGCTCCCGAGGGTCCCCGGAGACCTTCAATCTGGTAAGCCAATTTCAGAGCCCGAGTCTGGTTGCAAGTGGATTCATTTGAACTATAATATAAAATATTGTGTTTATTTAACCCCTGTAAGCTGATCTCCTTTGTCGTCGTGAACTGGCTGGGCAGCTAAGAACCCACATTCCTTCCATAGTTAATAAAACTTCATATTTTTCTCTGTATTCATAAATTTAATTACGCTCAGACCCTTTTAATCTATATCGGTTTTTCAAAATTTACCTAGATTAAGAAAACACGGGCCCCTCCCCCTTCCACACGCAACATAGTCATAATCTTTGGATTCAAAGGCACAACTTGAGAATTCATTTTGCCGGTTTCGTCAACAAATCATCTTGTATCTTTTCTTGATTTTCTGACCTGGAGACGGTAGAGATGTAAATTGACTTGGCCATGATTCCTCCCAAGATTTATACTTTAAATGCCTGCATTGTTTAGCCTTATTAAAACAAAACAAAACCACCAAGAGAAGAGAAAAAAAGCTGTTTCTAACTTACTTCACCCATGACTCTTTGTAAATTCTTTGAAGCATTCAGCTTGTATTTGGGATTGGTACATCTTCTCTGAAAGTCAAGAAGGTGAGAGACCTCAGGGATGCCCCTACCCAGAGGAATCTTGGGACACGAGATCAGTAGTGCTTCCTTGGCCCCTCCCAGGTGCTTTCTGAAAATCAGTGACATTTCTGTAAAGGGTTTTGTGCCTGTTGAGAGACATAAATGCAATTTATCAGCATCTAGGTACTCTGTGTCCCCAGGCACCCACGTACAGATGAAAGCTTATCGTCTGGCTCCTGGCAGAAATCCTTCCCAGTGCGACCTCCTTTGCTCGAATCTTCTCTAAACAACATCTGTTCAAATGGTGCTTCAGAACCGTCTTCTCACGTGTAACGAAGGACACCGAGACTCCCCGTTAATTGAAATGTTTGTCTTCATTTCCAAAGCTTGGCGTTCTCCCCCTTCCCTACCTGTTTCTTTGGAGAGTTTTTAGAATTCCGTCTGGGCAGACCCATCTGCCAAGCGTCCCCTCCTCTGTTCATATCTTTTGGCCACCATTTGGCTTTGCCCTGATTTGATTTGTAAGAGAGAAATCTCTGTTTCCACCAAAAGAAAGAAAAGAAATAAAAGCTAAAACAAAATGAAACCTTTATGTATTGCAGAAAATTATTTTTCCCCTTATTTAATCGTTCGTTGAAATTCTTACAAGAACACCATACTCAAACGTTTGGTCCGGGGAAGGCTTTAAACGTAAGAGGCCCCTCGCAGCTTTCTCATCTGGAAGTCAGCTAGCGTTCGGCTCGTTGGAACACGGGAGAGGAACAATCGTTCGTTTTCCTTTTCTGCCTCTAAGGAGCGGAGCTGCAGACAGAACCACTCTGAAGGGTTCTCCCTTTCCAGTAACGCTCAGGGGCGTACTGTGGATTACAACTCTAAAATTTGCGACCAGGTTTCCATCTAAAAACCGGACAACATTCTTTCCCCAGTCTTCTTTGTCTGGAGATACCGGAGGGGAGAAGGGCCGGTGACGTTTCAAACCTCACGTGTGTCCTCTGTGTCGACCCCACTGGCTGTTTACCTGTAAGATCACTGGACGGAGAAGGATGGCCTTTCAGGCCAATGTGCCATAGGCCACGTGTTCCCTCCTTAGCCGCCATGTGAAGGCAGTGGCCATGTCTTTGACCCGATGGAATGGGTGTTTCCTGGGTCATCTGGCCACGCGCTTAAAACTTCCAAGTGATAATGATAAAAACATGCAGAAGCGTCTGCGTGAGGACGGGTAGGGCTTCACCGCCGTTGAGTTTCAGGACGCACTGCCAGCACGTGACATGGGGCTGTTGGTGACTCTACGAAATGCTCGGCGAACGTGGAGTGCCCTACCAGAGCTATGAACAAGATGCTGACAGAATGATTTGTATCTCTTTGTCTGCCCTTGTGGGCAATACATTTCATGGCCGCCTTATTTGCCACCATATAACCTGTTCCTGCTACACTGCCTGATGAATAAGAGGCATTCTTTGACTGTGTGCTCAGTGAATGAATCAATGAACGGTAAAGGGCATCTTCTGCTTTGAGAAATTGGGGAATATTTTACAGCAAAATTAACAGGGAGAGCCCAAGACCGTCCTGGAGGGCTCGTGCGTTCAAATAATATTCTTTTTGTCTCCTATCTCTCCCCACCGAGAAGGATTTGCCGCTTAAATACGCTTGCTGTCGTTACAATTGCAGTATTAGAAGCGCGTTGGTACATCTCCTGGTGTGGAACAGACGTACGGATTCCGTAAAGGGAACAAATCTTCCAGGTGTGTTGTATCGTACTGACTTTTGTGTCCCAGAGGCTTTACGGGCAGAGGAGACACTGGCTTTGGATCCTCCGGCAAAACCCCAGACACCTACTGACCAGCAGACAATTTTTCATTTTTGAATTTCTAAGTCCAATTTCTATTTGGCAACTTCATATGCTTGAAAGCAAAGTTGTGCAGAAAGCCTGACAGAGGTGGGACGGGGGAGTGGAGAGGGAGAGGGAGGAGCGGGGAGGGGAAGGGGAAGGGGAGAGGGACAGGGAGAGGTGTCAGCTGATTTCTAAATTTCTCAGCACATCAAGTATGAACCCTGGGAGCTTAGAGCCCTGCCCACAGCATACAGAAGGCCATGGTGCGGGGGCACCTCCAGGGAAGAAGAGGGATTTCATCGGGCAGGGAGCAAGCCTGTAGCCCCACCCCTTAGTAGCACTGAAGGCTCCTGGGAAGAAGGAAGAGAGGTTGCAGGCTCACATGTGATGCGTAGTTGGTTGCTTCAGAGACACGCAGATTAGCGCCAGAGAACCTCAAGAACGGAGGGCTAGAAGCACCCCTCACCTCCCAGAATAGGAGGCTGCAGCTAATAGGAAAAGCCCACAGCTTTTCCTATGAGGAGGCCACCTGAGCCTCTACGGCCATGCGGGCTGCTGCCCACCCCACTGTGCCTGGCTGACAGCTTGAGGAAGAGAGAAGGAGTGGGCAAAATCAGAAAGACTGAGCCTGCGCCCAGTGAGCCCGATTCGTCCAAAGGGGGATACTTGAAACGGCCCCGAGGGAGATTTAAAATGCTGCAGGTGGGGCTTGCCGGGAAGGTCTGATCGTCACGGTTACCTTGTTCATTCATCTCCTTACCCACCGTTCTGTCCTTAGCACCCGTGTCACTGCAGACGAGTGAGTGGGGCCCCCGGGACGCCCTGCAGGGGCCGAACAAGTGCTCGGGCACCAAGCACAGCTCCTGGCAACACAGGAACTCCTCAAGTATAACCAGGTAGGAGTAACCACCTCTAGTACTCATGTAGAAATTCTCAACACATCTTCCTTGACACGAGAATGGCCTGGACTGGTCCCGAAGTTCTTTTCATCTAGTTATCTACTGATGATTATGCAGAAATACTGGCTCCAAGGAGGCTTCCTTGCTGGATATATGCATGCATACGTATTTGTTCTCTCTTCTTCCTATCTCTCCTTCATCAGGCGGTAACCTCTCCGCCCTTGGATTATTTATGTTTCAACTCCAAAATTAAGTAGGGTGGTCACCATGGTGCTTCTGTTTTCGCTTTTTATTTTCAACTTTCTGCTTCTAAACTGCAAAGGTTTACAGTGTGCCGCATCTCCTACTGCTCTCATTTTGTTCTCCTTTTCTCTTCCCAGTTCTGTTCTTCTCTTTTCCCTTCCTCTCCCAACTCCCCACAAAGCCATGCAGCGATCGGCTTCCGTCCTGAGTCCAGGGCTTCTACTTAGAGTCCACGGCTCATGTCACATGCAATGGTCTTGCCCTAGTCGCTGGGGGAGACGGATCATGAAAAATGGCTCCAATTCTCCGTCCCTCCCTAGAAAGGTATCTATACCATATACGGGGTGATATGATAGTTCTCCTGTTGAGAGGTTCATCTGTGTCCCCACTCGTTAAGTCTGGGCCGTGTAGTGATTTCCCTTGGTCAATAGAATGGGATGGAATGTGCCAGTTCCAAGTCTAACTCTCAAGGGTCTTGCGTGCATCCTCTCTCTATCTTAGAATCCTGCCACTTGTTTGTGAAAAGTCCCGGCTGAAGGTCAGAGAACGAGAGGCTGTGTGGAGCCCGACTGAGCCATTCTTGCCAGTGGAGCCCGACCTGCGCTGATAACGGGATCATGGGCGAGCCCAAATTAAATCCACGAGCCCTTCCCATGTCGACAGAGCTTCCTGGCCAGTCCACAGACCCACGAGAGACAATAAACAGTTGCTTTCTTAAACCACGAAGTCTTGGGGTGGTTTGTTAGGCAGCAATAGCTAACTGACAGTCAATAGCCATCTTTTGCTGCTACCTCCAAAGGATCATTTTCTAGTCCTTATAGCAGAGACTTATACAGGTTACCCCAAATCTGTGTCCTTTTTCATCATAAGCGTACAGCTGTGCTATATGTTCTCACCTCCACGTGTCCATGTGACTGAGCTCTGGCGAACGGAATACGTGCAGAAGCGATGTGGGGCACTTCCAAGTCTGGAAGTTCCTGGAATCCATTTCCCCCATCTGGCTGAATGGAGAGACACCGAGGAGGGCAGATCCAGAGTATGGAAGACGCGGGGCTTCGTGCGTGACCGTGGGGAAGACCGCTACTCACCGGGATCATCTCCCGGTGCGAGTTTTGTGCGAGTGAGACGTTAACCTCAGTCGTGCCCAGTTACTGAGGCCCGGGGTTCATTCGTAGCAGCTGGGGTTGTTTGCCGTCGCCACTGCTCTGCTCCTCTTACCTGCCCTCTCTGTGGCCCTGGGCCATGCTGACCGCCCTCTCTTATGGCATTTTCTTTCCCTGGTTTCCTCGATCTCTTACATTATAATTTTCCCACACATATATCAATGGTTCTCCATTACTTTCAAGAAGATAAGGTCCGGAATTCTTAGCATGCCTTTGCCTCTGCTAACGCTTTTGTTTACCTCTCCGCCCTTCTGTCTCACCACCATTGCCTTCTAACTCTGTGCGTTTATATAAACACGTCATGCTCTCGTGTGCTCTGAGGTCTGATATTTGTTCTCTCTCCTGGAAATAGTCTTCCCACTTTTTGCCCTACTAACTTTTTTTTTTTTTTTAATTTTTTTTTTCAACGTTTATTTATTTTTGGGACAGAGAGAGACAGAGCATGAACGGGCGAGGGGCAGAGAGAGAGGGAGACACAGAATCGGAAACAGGCTCCAGGCTCCGAGCCATCAGCCCCGAGCCTGACGCGGGGCTCGAACTCCCGGACCGCGAGATCGTGACCTGGCTGAAGTCGGACGCTTAACCGACTGCGCCACCCAGGCGCCCCTGCCCTACTAACTTTTGCTACCATTTTGGATCTGGTCTATCATTCGTTCCAAGAATCCTGGGGCCCCAAGGCTGGGCGAACAGCCACTGTGGACTGTGAGGGGGTTCTGTGTCTACCCCAATCCTAGGACTTACTGTTATACCAGAGCTTTGTCTCTCCTCACCAGCGGACTCTATGCGCTGAGCTATTTTAGCCCACCGTGCTCACTATTGCATACGTATCCTAAATGCGCAAACCCACACATGCCATTTAGTCATGCCAATAACCGTTGAGTGAGTGCATCAATTAATGAGTTGGGCAAGACTAGGGAAAAAAGAGGGCGTGAAATCTAGAAATTAGACTCAGAGTTCAATAATTGGTAATTATAAGAAAGTCAGCTAGAAAAATAATGCTGTTTAATCTATCTTGGAGATCATCTGTACCTGGCCCCTCCGATGATTACTAGGCTATTTGCAATTATAGGTACAGAACAGCCTTTTTTTTCCAGAGTGTTTCCTTTTACTATCATTAGTGATGAGAATTGGATTTATTTCACATATTGCAATGCAGAATGTGATGCTTTTATGTGAACATTAAGTGCTCTGTAACACCTCAAACATAGTTCTCTATTAGAATTGGCAGATGAGGGGTTATATAAACTTGTGGCCAGCTGAGACGTTCCCAAAACATTGCTAGTGGAGTAGAGGGAACAAAGAGCATAACATGGGTGTGTGAACTCCTTCTTTGGGATGGCTCAGGCGCGCGTTTGCATATGTTCCTTATTATGGCACTGCCCTTTAACCACAAGGACAACTCAGACACTGGAAGGTTATGTGTGCTGCCCAAGGTCCCACAGCAACTTGGGTGTGATACTGTCTCCGAAAGCAGGTGTAGGTATCTTTCCCTGGGAGCCCGCGCTGACTCCCTGTGCTCCCAGACGTGGAAATGAATCAGAAAGAGCCTCTGGCAACGCGTCACGATCAACCTGGTGAAGCTGACGACACACACCTGTGAGGTTGCACGTGAGGGAGGATTCGAGGGGACTCCTTTGGTGCGTGTCCGTGGACGAACTCCAGGGAGCAGTGGGGTGTTCTGAATTCGCTTTGGTCGCCATGCTGTCGTGTGAACCCGTCCTGTGTATGCTCCGCCAGCCTTGACTTCCGACCCCGTGAGGAGTGTGTGAAGGATCAGGGAAGAGGTCCAGGGGCCCTGCTATCGTCTTGCCATGGCTGATGATAATGAGCGCGGCTAAGATCGACCAAGTGCCTGATATGGTCCCAACTCCTCCCCTGAACGGCCTCATCCGCGTCCCCACTGGTACCACCAGGGAGGCGCAATGGTTCCTCTCAGCTCCCGGGCAAGGACGCCGAGGCAGGGAGGGCTCCCGACTGTCTCCCTGTTCCTCTCGGAGTGCTTGTCCCAGGCTGGTCTCCGCCCACTGGACCGGGTATTGGTCCGCAGGGAGGGCGTGTGGCGTCTTTCCACAGAGCTCCAGGGACCTGTCTAGAACAAACCCTCTTCGAGCCTCTAGCTCCTGAGCCCTTTCTCCCACTGCCTCACTGTGGAAGCTCACTTTGGAAGGATCCTTTCTCACGCCCCGGAGTGAGGGCGTACAAAATTAAATATGCAAAGGAGGATGGCAAAACGAGCACATTTGGAGCAAACAAACACTAAACATTTGTGTCTATATTTGGTGGATTGGCTTTCACACCGAAATTCTTCACCACGCACTTTCGTGTTAACTTGGATGTGTTGGTCACAGACAGCAGGGGACAGCTGAAGGAAGCAGGAAGAGACCCCCCCCCCCGAATGACATCCACCTCCTCACGGCGAGTGCGTGACCCTCTCATGACTCCATCCTTCCACACACACCACTGTGCAATACTCACCCCCACGCATCCTGTTTAGAGTAGCTTAGATCCTGCCGAATTTTCCTTTTATTTGTCAGCAACGGAGTACGAGGCAAAGGCCAAGAGCTGCTGCTTTGTAGAGCTGAGAGGAAGTCCCGCTTGGCCCTTCGGAGCTCCCTGCAGTCTCGGGGCTGTGAGCCGGCAACCTGCAACCCGCTCCCGCCCCGGGGAGCCTCCCCTGCGGCCTGTGTCTGGCTTGGGCTCTCCAAGGCGGTCCCGTCTGTCTGTCTGCACCGTGTTTCGTCACCTTGGGAGTGTGCAGGTAGCAGCGTCAAAGGTAGGGGCTGCCCCCCAAACAGCCCTGACTCGCCAGGAGAGCCTCGCAGGGTCAAGGCACCCAGTCCCTTCCACCTGCCTAATGGTCAGCGGTCACCGAGATTGCGTAACCAGCGCTGGCACAGCCTGAGAGCCCAGGGTGAATCAGCGGTGTGGTTAAAGACCTAAAACCGCCTTTGTCCTCTGACTAACACGTTTTCTCACACAAAGAGCCCCAGTGCTGGCTCAAGACGTTCTTACGTGGTGCTGTGATCCGAGTTAAAGTTTGAGATTTACGTATTGAGCAAGCTGATCTCTGCCTGCGTGGAGCTCAGCTTCTCGGGGGGGAGGGTAGACAGAAGCACAATCCATGAGTAATTTTCATGTTGTTAAAAATGACCAGAGCTTAAGGGGCGCCCGGGTGGCTCAGTCGGTTGAGCATCCCACTTCGGCTCAGGTCACGATCTCACGGTTCATGGGTTCAAGCCCCGCATGTCCGGCTCTGTGCTGACAGCTCAGAGCCTGGAGCCTGCTTTGGATTCTGTGTCTCCCTCTCTCTCTGCCCCTCCCCTGCTCATGCTCTGTCTCTCTTTCTGTCAAAAATAAATAAAACATTAAAAAAAAATTAAAAAAAAATGACCAGAGCTTAAGGAATGAAGCATGAACCAGGGTAAGGGGATAGGGGAGCTGTGGGGAGAGCTACAACTTAAAATAGGGGGGCCAACACGGGCCTCTCTGTGAAAATGACGTTGGAGAAATGAGTGGAAAGAGGTGTGCGGTGCGCGTCTCAAGGCAGAGCATTCTAGGAAGAAGAACAACCCGTGCAAAGGGCCTGTGGTGAGCACGTGCTGAGGGAGGCCAGTGCACCC
Source organism: Lynx rufus (assembly GCF_022079265.1). Taxonomy (NCBI): domain Eukaryota; kingdom Metazoa; phylum Chordata; class Mammalia; order Carnivora; family Felidae; genus Lynx; species Lynx rufus. Next base: position 3,486,865 of record NW_025814826.1, read on the forward strand.
TGTCTATTCAACTGGTAGAGCCATAGCTTTAAGCTGCAAGCGAACCATATCACTTCTCTGATACGTAGCTCCCTGGCCCCTGATGGCACTGGGAGCGGAAACAAAGGCTTACTGTGGCCACTTCCACCCTCTGGTCCCGAGTCTCTCTGACCCCACCCCTCCCCTCGGTGATGGCCCTGTCCCCTGTGTTGAGAGTGCACCGTGGAGGGCAGGTGCGGAAAGGGAAGCCCGTCGGGAGATTGTGCGACAATCCCTCCAGGCCATGGTGACTCACAGCAGTGTCTTTATTTCTCGATTCTGAGGTCGGTAACGTGGGTGGGCCTGAGCAGGACAGTCTTGCTCCTCCAGGCTGGGATCCCTCGTGCCCCGTGGGGCCAGTGACACCCGGCAGGCAGCTCCGTTGCTGGAGAGTGGCTGGCTGCTGGCTGGCAGGACAGGGTGACCGGCCAGTGAGTCTCTCGTCGCTGAGCAGGATAGCGCAGGCAGCTACCGAAAATTGGCTCGGGGCGGAACCTCAGGACGCAGTTCTTCCCAAGTGTCCACACTGGCCGTAGGTCACGGCCGGGAGTCTGTGTGGGAGAGCGCCAGCGAAGGGCGCAGCCGCCAGGGGCCTGGACCCCCCAGTCGGCCCCAGAGAGGTTGCCGCGACACGACACGGAGGGGACACGCTGGTGTCGTGCACCAGGGGCTGTCGTGAGAGATGGTGAAGCGTACTCGACTTACAAATGTTTTCTGGAGACGTGGTCAGTAGAATTTGCCGATGGAATGCACGTGGAATAGGAGAAAAAGAGAACTCGAGGGTGGCTGAGGTTCTGGGCTGGAACAACCAGGAGGGAGGTGCCACCTCCCTGCAGGTGGGAGGGAGGGAGACTGAGATGAGGAAGCCGGAGTGGGTCAGGCTGTGGGGAGGGCGGGCGCTGGACGGACAGGCCCGGGGTTCAGAGGGGAGGTTTGGGCTGGAGATACAAGTTTCGCCCCGGTAGATCTTTATTTGTTCCAAGGTTATTGATTTATTTTGAGAGAGACGGAGCGTGAGTGGGGGAGGGGCAGAGAGAGAGGAAGAAAGAATCCCCAGCCGGAGCGTGGAGCTTGACCCAGGACCGGAACTCACGAAACCCGTGAGAACACGACCGGAGTGGAGACCAAGGGTCGAGAGCTTAACCGACGGAGCACCCAGATGCCCCGGCATGAAATGTTCTTCAAGTTGTACGGACTGACAGGACTAGAAAGCCACCAAGGTATGCCACCTGACTCTGGTCAGCATTTGTCCTGCCTTTGCTTGGATGGCTCCATTGAATGAGCAATTTCGCTGCCTTCATTTGGCCAACCACTGAGCATCTATTGTACACGATACACTACACTATACAACAGGAGCCCCAAACTATCGGGGAAATTAATATATATACACATATATATCACTCTTACATCTTATGTCACTGTGTGTATATATATATACAGGATATGTATCTGTGTATATACAGGACCCTAAACCTGCATTCAGTGCATTTGGACTGATCTGCGTCTTCTGACCGGCACTTGGGTGTCCTTTGGTGATGAAAAATTCATGGACCCTTCTCACCAAAAAGGGAGGCCAGCCCACCCCATAGGAAGGTGGCCCACAATGTGGCGTGAAGGCTGGGTCAACAATTTTTCTCCAAAGAAGTTGTTTTTATACTTTTTATTTTGAGATGATTCTAGATTGACAGGTAGCTGTCAGATAAATTACAGTGATCCTATGGGACTTTTACCCAGTTTCCTCTAGTTGGTAACATCTTTTAAAATGTAGCACAGCCTTAAATACTGGCTTTATTCAGACATTCCTCTGACATTCCTCTGGCTTTATTCAGATTTTACTAATTTTGCATTTATTCGTGAGTGTATATGTGAGTGTGTGTGTCTGTGAATTTATTTTAGTAATTGCACCATTCACGTCCAGATACAGAACGATTCCATCGTAAGGATCCCCGTTCTTCCTTATAAAGCCCCCCTGGCCCCCCATTATCTTTAACCACTGGCAACCACTCGTCTCCTTTGTGTCGTGATAATTTTATCACTTGAGACGGTTGTACAAATGAAGTTCTGCAGTCTGGATGAAGCTGCCGTTTCGCTCTGCGTAATTCCCTTGAGATCCATACAGGTTGTGGTGCACGAGTTCCCTCCTCTTTATTGCCGTGAAGCGTCCACTGGATGGATGGACCCCTGTTTGTTTCGCATTCACCCACTGAAGGACGTCTGAGTTGGCTCCTGTTTGGGGCTATTAGAACTAAATAACACTTCTATAAACATTCATGCACAAGTCTTTGTGTGCGCGTAAGTTTTCAAAATTCAGAAAAAGAAACCTTTCCAAAATCCTGAATAAGCGGTCAGCCAGGATCCCCGGGCACCAAAGGAAGGAAGGTGGAAGTGATGATTTACGTAGAAAATTGCCTGGGAAGGGGTGACCCGTAGGCAACCCCAGCCCATTAAACTCAGCCTCAGAAGGGCTCGCACGGAGGAGCGTGCGCCTGGAACGGTGCTCCCCACCGTTTCCTTCTCAGCGGGGTCTGCTGCACACAGTCCTCAGGCTGCCACTCCCACAACCGACCTGATGAAGGAAGCTGTCGAACACGGCCCATTTGAAGGCCGGCAAATGCCTGCCAGACGTTATTCTAGCTTTGCTGTAGTCAATTTTCCTTCTGACGCACTGAGCTGACACTGAACTCCAGAATGTCCTCCTCCTGTAAGAGTCATGTTATCACCTAAAAAAATAGTTTCTGTCTTTCTTGTGGTTCAGGTGGGGTGAGATGCATTGACTGCATTTTTTTTTTAATTTTTATGTTTATTTTTGAGAGAAAGAGAGAGAGAGAGAGAGAAAGAGAGAGAGAACGAACAAGTAGGGGAGGGGCAGAGAGAGGGACACACAGCATATGAAGCAGGCTCCCCCTGATGCGGGGCTTGAAGTCACGAACCATGAGATCATGACCTGAGTTGAAGTCCCATGCTTAGCTGACCGGGCCACCCAGGCACATTGACTTCAAGTTTTTAACTGGTCACTTTAAAAGGTTGGGGAGGAGGACTTTTGGGTTCTGCTGTATTTATGGCAAAAAGAGTCCTATTATTTTATAATCACACCTGATACAAAGCATTCTTTTCATCTCTATGGTCTTCAGTTATTGTTGGATCTGTTAGCATTGGACCGAGTGAGTGACAATAACACATCACAGGTGCTGTCTTCAGTGGAGATGAGACATTTCTCAGGTGGCACTCAGTAAAGGAGGACGTTGCTCTCAGAGTCTTGCTGGAGTATAGTTCATTTTGAGTTTCTGGACAGCCTGTCTCTCTTGTACCTCCTTGCCTGGAGGGAACTTGAAGGTTGAGATTGGTCAAGTTGTGGAATGGATTAAGATAATTAGAGATGGATTATTTAAACAATGATACCACCACTCTCCATGAAGCTACATTTCTTCCTCCCTCCCTTCCTTCTTTTTTTCTTTCTTTCTTTCTTTCGTTTACTTATTTATTTTGAGAGAGATAGCGTGTGTTTGCACAAGTTGGGGAGGGGCAGAGAGAGGGAGAAAAGGAATGCCAAAGAAGATCCATGTGGGGCTCCATCTCAAGACTGTGAGATCATGACCTGAGCCAAAGTCAAGAGTTGGACACTTAACCAACTGAGCCACCGAGGTGCCCTAGTACCATTATTTAAACAATCATCTCTAAACCATCAAATATAACATACTATATTTGCCCTTTACCCATTGTTAATAAAATTGTTCTTGATTTAACAGAATTGAACAGGGACGCCCTTAGTTAGAATTTGAATGTTAATGTGATACTAATCCCCCAATAAAGTGAGGTGTTCATTTTCAGAGACAGCATGGTGTAAGAGGTGCCCCGTGACTGGGTCCCCTGCTTATCTGTTCAGCCTCCTCCTGACACATTCCCGTACACTCCCTTTCACTATTCCAACTCCAGACCTTCCCTGAAAAGCCCATGGCCTCTATTCCCAGCACTTTTCTAGACCTTGCTGATCTTTACTGCTTGGCCCCATTCTACTTCTTCTTGAAGGTTCAGCTTCAGACTTTTAGGTATTGATTCATTCTTTCGTTTACTTATTTGCTAAGTCATTTAACATTTATTGAATAATTAGAAGGTGCCACACATTCGGTAGGTGTTCGGGACGCGAAAGACATCGTTCCGATAACCTTCGAGCATCTTCAAGACAGACACAGGCTGAAATGTGCGCCCCAAAATGCTGTTGTGCCGGGGGGTTTACGCAGGTATTCCGGAAGTGCCGGAGAGGGATGTCCAACCACCTGGGGGCGGGGGCGGGGGCGGGGAAGGATCCCTTCCTCTGGCCCCTGCCTGGCCATCTCTTTCCTGGGTTCGAGTGTCCCCTGGATATGCATGCCTGATGTCGTGACACAGCACAGCGCTCTGTGTTGCTTTCTCCCCCGAACACCAAACACCGCCCTGCCTGCCAGCTCAGTTGGGCACTTTGCAGGCATTCTGTGTACACCTCTGTCCAGTTCTTTTCACTGGCACTGCTTTGATTTCTTTTCTTTTCTTTCTTTTTTTTTTTTTAGCTTTTGGTTCATATTCTAACTACTTCAGAAAAATATTTGAGGTGGCTTTCAGTAAAACCACACAGGACCATTCAAAATAAAATTAGACGGGGGGATCAGCTAGAGGAAGGGAGGGAAATGATGCCATTGAGAGTTTGTTTGCAGGGATGGGTGTTGTTCTGAGCTCCCTGGAGCTGGACTGCCCTGTCATTCCTTTGCCATGTTCTCCTGCGAGTCGAGCAGCTTATTTTAATGTTAGTGGATGCCTTAGTAGAAGATAACAAATGTGTCCATTGAAGCAGAACATGGGCTGATAAAATTTTCAAATACATTTTTTTTTAGTGAATGATTATTTATTTTTGAGAGAGATACAGAGTGCAAGCAGGGGAAGGGCAGAGAGAGAGAGAGAGAGAGAGGGAGACACAGAATCCGAAGCAGGCTCCAGGCTTTGAGCTATCCCAGCGCAGAACCCGACGTGGGGCTCGAACCCACCAGCCGCAAGATCGTGACCTGAGCTGAAGTCGGACGCTTCACCGACGGAGCCCCCCACACACCCCATGTTTTCCATGTTTGTACAAAATTGGGAATTGCATGCTGCGAGTTCTAGAGTTCTCTGTCCATGACCCTCAAGCCCTCACTAAGCACTGAAACCCGGGCACTTGGTCTCGTGTTGAGGATTCCGAAATAGCTCTCGGTTGGTTCTTTTGAAACTGGCCTCTTCTCCCCTCCGTGTTTGAGCCCTGTGTTCAGCCACACTACTTTTTCCGTGCAAAATGTGGGCAGGTTCCTTGTCAGTATGTGCGTGTAAAGTAGGGGAATTGATAGGTACCTTAAATTGGGGTCAGTGGCTGCACTACATGATGCAAACCATATAAAGTTCTCAGCAGAGCGCTGGGAAAAAATGTGTTCTCAGAAGCTCTCAGAAGCTCAGATGGTGGTCCAGATCCGCTCACTTCCTGTTGATGGTACTTCTGGAACACTCGCGGTGGTGAGAGGAGAGGAAACCTTGCAGGGGGGTGGGGGGAAGGTAAGCCCACCAGCCCACATCTGGCATCTGGCCTGTGACACTGGGATCCGTGAACACCAGCCCCGGTGCTGCTACTCACAGTCTGCACTGGGACCGGCCTCACTGTATTATTTACAGAACCACCCTCCAGGTTCCCTCAGCGGGGCCCGACTGGGAGTGTCTTCTAGCTGATGTGGAAACTTACCGTCTATGCTGTCCACGAGTAAAAGGCACAAGTTCCGGATTTAGCGATATCTTAGTATGCTAAGTTCCTCATGAAGTTTTACATCCAGTGATGGTTTTTAATGAGGTCCGCTTAATGTTATTAGATTTCAACAATGTCTTCATTTTTGTATTTCCCCAATTAGGTCTACCATTGTGGAATCTTAAATGCCATTGATTAAATACTGGCATTCCACTTAAGAGTATTCCATAAAGTACGCCTTTAAATTTTTTAATAGGTCATAAATTCGTAGAGTTTCAAGTGCAAAATGTAGGAAAGGTTAGACAATACCTTCTCTTGACACCCATTTGTTCGCTCTGATGCCTAAGTTTCAAAAGTTTTAAAAAATCTCTTCAGAAATAGGTCAGGCATCTGTAAAGCAAATCCATACATATTCATATAAATTTTTTTTTTACGTAAATGGTAAATGCACTAAACACACTGTTCTACTCCTTGTTTCTATCATCTAGTAATTTTTTTGGAGTGTATTCTCTATTTGTACATAAAACCTTTCTCAATCCTATTCTACCATATGGTGTGTTGTATTATTTATTAACAGTTCCTTGATGGGTATTTCTAGGTATTTCCAAGTTTTTGATCTTAAAAACAATAAGTAAAAGACTGTAAATGTCACTTCACATGTATGAGAGTATTTATAATAAATTCCTAGAAATAAAATTATTGACCACAAGATGCCTATATTAGTAATTTACATGTATATTACCAAATTGCTTTATTAGGGGTTTTATTGACTTCTACCCTTATCAGCAATGTGGGAAAATTGCTATAATTATACAAATCCCCTAATTCTCACCTATATGCCTTGCTATTTTTAATTTTTCTACCAATTAGAGATGTGAAAGATAATGTAACTTTACTTGACAATTATCTTGTTATAAGAGAGGCCAAGCCTTCTTTCCAAATGTTTGAAAGCCATTTGTATATTCTTTCTTTTTCTTTCAAATTTCCCACTGACTTTTGCCTGTTCCTTGTTGATTTGTAAGAGCATTGCATACATTAGAAATAATAGCATTCTTCTGTAGGTGAAATGCTGTTGTCTTCCTCAATTTATTTATTTATTTATATTCCAGTATAGTTAACACATAGTGTTATATTGGTTTCAGGTGTACAATATCACTATATTCAACAATCCTAATGCATTACTCAGTGCTCTTTATGATAAGTGTGCTCTTAATCCCCATCCCCTGTTTCACCCATCCCCCTCCCACCTCCCCTCTGGAAACCATCAGTTTGTTCTCTATAGTTCAGAGTCTGTTTCTTGGTTTGTCTCTCATTTCTTTCCTCATTTGTTTTGTTTCTTAAATTCCACATTTGAGTGAAATCATGTAGCATTTGTTTCTCTGGCTAACTTATTTCACTTAGTATTCTACTCTCTAGCTCCATCTGTCTTTTTTTTTTTTTAATTTTTTTTTTCAACGTTTATTTATTTTTGGGACAGAGAGAGACAGAGCATGAACGGGGGAGGGTCACAGAGAGAGGGAGACACAGAATCGGAAACAGGCTCCAGGCTCTGAGCCATCAGCCCAGAGCCTGACGCGGGGCTCGAACTCCCGGACCGTGAGATCGTGACCTGGCTGAAGTCGGACGCTTAACCGACTGCGCCACCCAGGCGCCCCTAGCTCCATCTGTCTTGTTGCGAATGGCAGGAATTCATTCTTTTTTATGGCTGAGTAATATTCCTTTAGATAGACAGATAGATAGATATCACAACTTCTTTATCCATTTATGTATTGTTGGACACTTGAGCTGCTTCCATATCTTGGCTATTGTAAATAATGCTGCTGGAAACATAGGGGTGCATATATCTTTTCAGATTAGTGTTTTCATATTTTGGGGGTAAAATACCTGAAGCAGAATTACTGGATCATATTTTAACTCTTAAAAGAACTTCCATACAGTTCCCAGAGTGGCTGCATCACAAGCTTGCATTCTGTGCAAGAGGGTTCTTTTTTCTCCACATCCTCACCAACACTTGTTGTTTCTTGTGTTTTTTATTTTAGCTATTCTGACAGGTGTGTGGGCATATCTCATTGTAGTTTTGATGTGATTTCCCTGATGATGAGTGATTCTGAGTATGTTTTCATGTGTTTGTTGGCCATCTGGATGTCTCTTTTGGACAAATGCCTGTTCATGTCTTTTGCCCATTTTTAAATTGAATTATTTGTTTTTTTTAGTGTTGAATTGTGTCAGTTCTTTATATATTTTGGATACTAATGCTGTATCAGATATGTCCTTTGCAAATATCTTCTCCCACTCAGCGGGTTGTCTTTTAGCTTTGTTGATTATTCCCTTTGATGTGCAGAAGCTTTTTATTTTGATGTAGTCCCAATAGTTTGTTTCCTCAGCTTTTCTTTTTAAAGCAAGAAAACTTGTTTATGGTGTTTTCCTTCCATGCAGAATTTTTCTAATTAAAATGTCTACAAAGTAACTATTTTTTAATACTTCTGGGTTATGTAACATGCTTTTAAAAAGCCTCCCCACTGTAAGATAATTAAAAATAAATTATTCCAGGGGCGCCTGGGTGGCTCAGTTGGTTAAGCGTCTGACTTCATCTGGCTCAGGTCATGATCTTGCAGTTTGTGGGTTTGAGCCCCACATTGGGCTCTGTGCTGACAGCCCGGAGCCTGGAGCCTGCTTCGGATTTTGTGTCTCCTTCTCTCTCTGTTCCTCCCCTGCTCACACTCTGTCTCTCTGTCTCTCAAAACTAAATAAAGATAAAAAATAAATTATTCCATGTTTTTCTAGAAATTTATAGACATACATGTATTTCCATAGACTATATATATATATATATATATACTAGATAAATATATATATATATATATATTATATAAATTCATGTGGGGTATATATATTATTTGGTATGAGATATATAAACATTTTCAAGAATACACATTATATGGCTTTAAAAAATATGGTACAATATACATAACATAACATTTACCATTTTACCATTTTCAAGCGTACAACTCAATAGCATTACATACATTAACATTGTGTGCAGCCTTCACCACTGTCTGGTCCCACAGCTTTTTTATCATCCCCCCCAAAAAAAGCCCAAATACATTAAGCAGTCACTTCCATTGGCCCTTCCCTTCAGCCCCAGGGAATCACTGATCTGTTTTCTGTCTAGGAATTTGCTTTTTCTGGACATGCCACATACATGGAATTATACCATTGTGGTTTCTTCACTTAGCATAATGTTATTGAGGTTCATCAATGCTGTGGCCTGTGTTGTATGTCACTCCTTTTTACGGCCAAATAATATTCTATTGTAATATTCCTTTCTATTCCAATATATCCATTGTATGGGTGGCCCACGTTTTGTTTATCCATTCGTCACTTGATGGACATTTGGTTGTTTCCACCTTTTGTTTATACGAACAGTGCTCCTCTGAATATTTACATATAAGTTCTTTTTGAACACTTGTTGTCAGTTCCTCTGGGTAAGTCAGATGGTGACCCTGGTCTACACAGATTCACTCACCTTTTCCTAGCTAAGCTTTTTTTTTAATGTTTATTTATTTATTTATTTATTTGAGAGAGAGAGAGAGAGACAGAGACAGAGCACGAGTGGGGGAGGGGCAGAGAGAAAGGGAGACACAGAACTCGAAGCAGGCCCCAGGCCCTGAGCTGTCAGCATAGAACCCAACATGGGGCTCTAACTACTGGACTGCGAGATCATGACCTGAACCGAAGTCAGATGCTTAACCAACTTAGCTACCCGGGCACCCCCTGGCTAAGCTGTCACTTGGTTGTAAACATTTGACCCTCCCAGAGTGCAGCAAGGTTGACTTCACATTTCTTGGTCAGGTGTTTGGGTGTTTCTCAGGAAGGGATAGACTCCCAGAGTTCCCCATGCTGCCACTTTCCCCATATAAGTTTGTTTTAAAACTCAAATAAGTTCCTTCCTGGAGTCCTGGACTAACAGTGAAGCACACATCTTGCCCTGGATTGACAGATGAGTCACCTCTACCCCTCTGCCCATGGCTGACATGTACCCTCAGGGTTAAGTTAATAATTTTTCCAGGTCAGTTAACAGCTTTACATTTTTAATTACAACCCTCAGAGTTTAAATATAAAGATCCTTAGATTGTAATTTGATGGCAGGAAGATATTTTCCCCCTGTGTTCAGCTGGTGATTAAAGCTCAAAATGAGATTTGTCTTTGAGACCCCTTTTCAAGGTCATTGCCACATTCTGGGCTCCTCTTTGCAATGTCTTCACCTTTCTTAGTCCATTCTATATAGTGTGAGATAAATATTCCTGGGCACAGTGTTCCAGCCGTGGCATTCAGCTACACACAACTTCTCATAAACGTTTGGAAAAGAAGAGGAAAAAGAGTGACTTGTCATGTACTAGACGTTGACATGGACCATGTGCTTTGGGGATGAAAACAGTCTATCACTGATTGAACATTTGTGACACAGCAGAGAGGCAGCAGAAGAGAATTGGGTGTACGTGCAAATTTTATGTGATAAGAGTTTGCCTTTCAAACTTCTGGGGAAATATATAGGAAAAACAAAGGTCTGCATTTCACATCGCAGGGCAGATGGGTTCAGGACTCAAGTAGAGAGAGCAAACTACTAGAAGTAAACTCAATGTCAAGTTATATGACACTGGGAGGCAAACACTCTTAAGCATAACCCTTAACACAGAAATAATAAAGGAAATCATCAATGCGTTTGAAATTTTAAAAAGGGACTACTTTTGTATGATAAAGAGGCATCCTAAAGGTAAAAGGCAAATTACACATTGTGAAAATATATTTGTATCACATGTCAGAAAAGGTTGTACGTAGAGAAGCCTCAGATATAGATAGGTATAAATATTGAATATATGTAATAAAAAATATATATGAAGGAAAAGATAAATCTATCATTAGAAAAATGAGTAAAAGAAATGGTTAGGAAATTCAGAAAAGAGGAAAAACAAAGACCAGGAAATGATTAAAAAATGTTCAATCTCATTAGTAATCAAAGATATGCAGAATATATATATATATATATCAATGAGATGCCATTTGCTTCTAGAAAAAGACAAAAATAAAAACATATTATAATGCCCTGTACTTGTGACTAGGTAGCTCATTTCCTTACCACTGGAGCTGTTGTAAGTTGGTACAGATTTTCTAGAGGATAATGTGACTGGATACATCAAAGGCCTTAGTGTATTCATGCCATTTTATCTGGCACTTAGACTTGTAGGATATACTTTAAGGGAATAATTACTGATATATAGAAAGATTTAGCTATGATGATATTAATTGTATTGGAGGCTAATTATAATACAGAAAACTTGAAGCGTCTTAAACATTGAACAATTGGAGTTTAGTGGGATCAGTTGAGGAACATACATACAATGGAATGCCATCCATTCATGAAAATGATTTTAGTGCTTTCGTTGAAATAGATGTCTCCAGCACATCATGCAAAATAGTAGCCTCCAGTAGGCTCATAAGAGTCAGTTTTTGTAATACATACATATGTATACTATTAAGTATATAAGATAGTATATTAACACATACAGTTAGGTATACACATAGAAAACACACGGAAAAGTCAACTCTAAATACATTAAAATGTACATTATCTGAATGGTGTGGTTATGGGTTATGCGTATATTCTTTTGCTTATTTGCATTCTCTGATTGCTTTATAATATGTATTTATTATTTTTTTTTTTTTTTGAGAGAGAGAGAGAGAGAGCGAGAGCACAAGCAAGCAGGGGAGGGGCAGAGGGAGAGGGAGAGAGGGAATCCCAAGCAGGCTTGGTGCTGTTGGTGAAGAGCCTGAGTTGGGACTTGATCTCATGACTGTGAGATCATGACCGGAGCCCAAATCAGGAGATGGATGCTTAACTGAGCCACCCCTAAAATATGTATTTACTGCATAATAAGTCTAGAAACAAAAGTTTTTTTAAAAATTAAAATAAAATTCTAGTAACTCTCCCCTGCCTGTGAAGTAAGTGAAATCTCTCATGACTGTCACTGAAGGCATCCTGCCACGTCTTCCCAAACTGTGTTTCCAATTTTATTGTCTACTGTCTCCCTATGTAATGAAATCGGGTCGTGTCATCTCCCTAATTAAAACCTGCAGCACTTTCCCATGACACTCGAGTTGAATTTGCCTCCACCTTTTACGTAGGCTTGGGTGGCACCTGGCCGCACCTGGAGTGAATCTCCCCTTTCTGTTTTCACTGAGTATTCGCCTTCTGGTTGCGACTGTGGATGGGCCCTTTCCCCATACTGTGCCCTGCACTTGATCTCCTGGGTGTGGGGGCCACCAGTTCCCAGCGTGACTCCCTCTGAGATGCCCCAGCAACCAACCTCACAATCCTTCACCTTCCCCAGACGGTCTTCCATCACCATCTGTCGTTTTCACTTTGAGCGGTTACTCAGTGCAATCACTGCTGCACCTCTGTTAGCGTGTTGATGAGGTCCTGTCTCCCTCGTTAGACTTTGCTCCTTGAGGGCAGGGCCCGGCATCAGTTTTTCCTCACTTGGCTCCCTCTCTAGACAGGGCTGGGTCCATAGCAGGCACTTACACATTCATTGGCTTCATGAGTGAATGGACATGCCTCGCTGCAAACATACACAGCACGTTGAGCATATATCAAAACTACGTGCCTGTACGCCTTATTCCCCTGACTCTGCCTGTCTCTGCTTCCCCTGTCTAAGCCTTTTCTGAAAGGTGGGAGGAACGTGAGGTCGTTATGGTAACAGAAAGCTGGAAAAGATGGCATCTTGCAGTGAAAGGCAGAAGATTACTGTCAGGGAAGATAAAGAGTATTGTGGGCATGCGGAAACTGAGACATCTGTAGGATGTGCACCCCAGCACAAGATGCAAAGCCCCCAGAGTGTGGAGGACAGGCCAGGGAAGACAGGCCCAGGACTGCTCCCTGGTGGGGTTTGTGGCAGCCCTGGGGGAGGCGGAAATGGGGAAAGGTGAGAAGGGAGAGCAAGAAGATACAAGTGATGCACAAGGGGAAAGAGGTCTTAAGCTAGATGAAGGACAGTTGGGGAACAAGGCAAAATCGTAAATTCTTTGTCAAGGCAGCTGACAAACCAAGCAAGACTGACAAAGAAAGGAAGGGCGGAACCAAGGAAGGAAGGACAGAAATGATCAACCTCAGAAATGAAATGGGATCCTAGTAGAGACCATGAAGACATGAAAAGGATACTAAAGGAGTATTACAAACAGCTCTGCATACATAGATTTGGCACCTTAGGTAAAAGGAACCAATTCCTCAAAAATAAACAAACTATCCTAACCCATTCAATATGAAAAAAGATAATTTAAATAACCTGTAACTATTAAGAAAATTGAATTCATAATTAAACTCCTGAGGGGAAAAAAAAAGACTCAGGTTCAGTGGTTTCACTGAATAATTCAACTAAATGTTTTTTTTAATTTTTTTAAATGTTTATTTATTTTTGAGAGAGAGAGAGAGAGAGAGAGAGAGAAAGAGAGAGAGAGAGAGAGACAAAGAGAGAGAATCCCTTGCAGGCTCCATACTGTCAGTGCAGAGCCCGATGTGGGGCTCAAACTCCCAGAACTGTGAAATCATGACCTGAGCCGAAACCAAGAGTCAGATGCATTAACATTAATTCTACCAGAATCCTTCCAGAAAATAGAAGAAAAGGGAACTGGTGTTACCATGACACTAAAACCAGAAAAAAAGAGTACAAAAGAGAAAACTATAGACCATTATCCCTCATGAACACAGATGTAAAAAACTTGAACAAGCTGTTATCAAATAGAATCGAGCAATGTGTTGAAAGACATGTATGCTGTCACCAAGTGGGTTTTATTTTAGGGATGAAAAGATGGTTCAATACTCAAAAAGCAATCAATATAATCTACCTTTTTAAGTAAAAAAATTGTGGTATCATATCACATGATCATAAAAATCATTTAACAGGATTCAACACGCGTGTATGATAAAAAAAAAACTTTTGGAAAGAGATTTCCCTCAACTTGATAAACAGCATGTACACAAGGCCTATAGCCATATTATACTTGAAACACTGGATGTTTTACACCTCAGGGAATGAGTCAAGGTTGTTTGTTTGCACTACTTTTATTCAACATGATGTTGGAAGTTCCGTCCCATGTAGTAAGGAAAAAGAAAAGGAAATAAAAGGCATCTGTAGTAAAATGGAAGAAATAAATTACTGTCTTTGTTTGCAGATGACATAGATGTCTGTGCAAAAATGCCAAAGATTCTACACTTAAACTTTTAGAAATAAAAAGTTAGTTGACTAATGTCACAGGATATGAAAGGCACGTGAAAAATCAATTGTATTTCCATACACTAGCAAGGTACATATGGGCAAAAATAAAAATATTTTATTTATAGTCACTCAAAAATGAGTGACTATATTATATAAAATATATATAAAATAAATATATATATATTTATATATATATATAATTGTATATTTATATATAAAAATATATATAAAATATATATAAAATAAATATATTTTATTTATAGTCACTCAAAAATGAAATTCTTAAACATTTTACAAATTTTCTTAGTATAAACCTAAGAAAACATGTACGGGACTTGTATGAGAAATCAAAAGTCTTAAATATGGAGAGACATAGTGAGTTCGTGGAAGGCTAGATGCAATATGAACGTTGGGCTGTCCAGACTGATGTACAGGTTTGATGCAATATCTCACAAAATCCCAGCCACGTATTTCCTAGATATAGACAGGATTATTCTAGGCTTTATATAAAAAGGCAAAGGAATTAGATTAGCTGAAAACATTTTGAAAAAGAAGAATAAAGTGGGAGAAATCTCAACTTCAAAACTTACTGTACGGTTACGGTAATCAAGACGGTGTGGGGCTGGTGAAGGGACAGACACTTTGGTCACTGCAACTGCGAACCCAGAAAAAGATCCACAGAGATATGCCCAACTGAACTTTGACAAAGTAACGCAAACAATTCAATGGAGGAAAGACAGCCTTTTCAACAAATACTGCTGGAAACACTGGGCATGTGTTGGCAAAAACATATACCTCAGCTTGTCTTACATCTGCATAAAAATTAGCTCAAAATGTATCACAGGCTTAAATGCAAACTGGAAAATTCTTAACTTGCAGAGAGAAAAAAAGAGAGAGAAAATGCTTGTGAACCGGAGGTAGCTAAAGGGTTACCAGGTTAGATGCCACGAAAGGCATGATCCACTAAAGAAGAAGTTGATAAATTGGACCGAATTTATCAGACTGAAAAGCTTTTGTCTCATGAAAGGTCTTGTTAAGTGCATGGAAAGATAAGTTAGATACAAAAGAAAATATTTGCAAACCACATACCTCACAAAGGACCAGTATCGAGAACCCATACAGACCTCTCAAAATTGAACCATAAAAAAAGCAAAGAATCCAGTGAAAAGATGAGCGACAGGTGGGAAACAATATCCCACGGATAGAGGCCACATATGTGGCAAATGAGCACACACGAAAACGTCCAGCATCATTAGCCATTAGGGAGACGAGAGTTAGAACCACAGTGAAATACTACTACATACCTACCAGAATATCTAAAAAAAAAAGTCACAACACCAAATCCTGGCAAAGATGCAGAGAAACTAGGTCATTCATATTACTGGCCAAAACGTACAACCGTGCAGCCTGGTGAAGTTTTAAAACACTAAAGGTGCAACCACCGTACGATCTATCACTGATACTCCCGGGCATTTATCCTGGAGAAGTGAAGATGTATTCACACAAGAACCGGTACAGGAATGTTCATGGCAGACCTGTTGGTCATAGCCACAAACTTGAAACAATCCAGATGTCTTTCAAGAAGTGAATGGTTAAACTATGGCCCGCCAACATCTTACAGTACTACTCAATAAAAACAAAAACAAAAACAAAAACAAAAACAAACAAACAAAAAAACCCTGTTGATTTTTGCGTCAATCTGCCTGAGTCTCCAGGGAATCATGTTGATGCAAAAAGCCGATCTAATCTTGACATCTTGAAGTGACCAAATTACAGACATATCAAACCTCTCAGTGGTTGATATGGATTAAGGAGTGGTAGGTATGGGAAGTAATTGGGTGTGTGACTATAAAATGTCAATATGGTTTGACTGCCTCCCTCTCTTAAAAACTGAGAACAAACTGAGGGTGGATGGGGGGTGGGAGGGAGGGGAAAGTGGGTGATGGGCATGGAGGAGGGCACCTGTTGGGATGAGCACTGGGTGTTGTATGGAAACCAATTTGACAATACATTTCATATAAAAAGCAAAAGAAATGTCAATATGAGGTATACTTGTGGTAATAAAAATGTTCTGTGCCTTGATTGTATCAGTGTCAATATCCTGGCTGTGATATTGTGTTGTAGTTTGCAAGATATTCCTTTGAAGGAATCTGGATAAGGGGTACAGGAATCTCTTCATGTTCTTACAACTGCGTGTGAATTTACAAATATTTCCAAACAAAAATTTTTATCAAAAATAATATGTAAATCTTTTAAACTTGTTAGGGAAATGACCCTGAGCATTGACAGGGCAGAAATTTGGACAAAGTGATTTGGTCGATTTCTCTTGAGAGGCCGGAGGTAGATTGTAGTGAAAAACAGAATCATCACGCATTAGATTCACAAGGTGCCGGTGGCCAATTGGAAACTAAATTCTCCCTTTTCCCTGACAATCACAGGATAACTCCTTCTCTTTCTTCCACCTCGTGAAGATCCCACGTCGGTCCCTGTACCTCTCTGTAGCAGGCGAGGAATATGAAGATGTTATAACAGCTCTGTTTTTCATTTCCCCTCACTTATTTATTGCCCATGGTTTCCATCAATCGAGAAAGGCATAAAAAAGGAGTTTGTAGATTAATGGGGGGGGGTGTTAATCAAAGTAAATGTAGAAAAATGGCAGTGGGAGCTGAGTGTTGGGATGGCATGCTAAAGAACGTGTAATCGAAGGCAGAGATCGAATGGCACTGAATAACACACTACTATTCTGAGTGGGTATACTCAGTGCAGAAAAGTGTGCAGCGTGCACGCTAAATATACACCGTGGGGGGAATGAGCCCTACTGTGCACCAAACAGTGCCGCAGGCCAACCTTCACAGAACAGCAGAGATGGCCATTGTGTTTTTGAGAGTTTGTTCTGTTCCAGGCTCCGTCTCAGGGCTTGACGCTCCTTCACTCTTCAATCTTCACCAACCACACCATGAGGTAGGTATCACTATTATTCTCACTTTGCAGAAGGAAACGGAGAGAGGGATTGTTACTTGAGGAAGGTGACTCAGCCAGTAAGGGGTAGACGTGAGCTGAACAGAGGTAGCATTTTGGAGGTTCTGGAAGAGTCTTCCTCTCCTTTTAGTAGTCTGTATATAATCTGATCCGATTTGAGTCGAAGTTTTGTCTTTTGGGGGGAGTCAGTTGTGGGATTCAACGTGCGGACTCCTACAGGTGGCTTTGTGTTTATCCAGTATTAGCATCAGCCTCTTCCTGCTTTAAGAACAGGGTCACTTCTCAGCAGCTGTCCTGAGAGCACACCTATTTAAATATATACGGATACACAGAGTTCTTTGTCTGAGGAAAAGGATATAAAAGTCAAAATACTTTTCCTGCCAGCTATTTCGTTGATCGGCATGGAGTATGTTGCATTTTAGGACACGATTCAGGCCGGGGAGTTCTTTCCTCGCTCTCACTTACCATCCCCCCGTTGCTGAATGCGCACTTTTTCTTCTCACTTATCGGAAGGGTTTTCTGTGCAACGGTACCTCACTTTTGCGGCACGTCCCCTGAGAGCCCCTGCACCGTGACCCGCCGCGTCCTTCCTGAGCGTGGGCCCCAGGTCTCCTGGAGTGATATCTTTTCACCTCAACCATTTCAATCATAATTTTTGCACGGATTTCTGTGCCAACGGGGACACACCGTTCCACAGAGACAAAAAATGTTCCTGAACCCTTTGCCCCCCTCGGAAACTCACAGAGATCCTTTGAATTGTCTCGCGGCCCTGTGTGTCAAAGACACGGGTGACAAGTGCTATCAAATCTGTCGGCCCCGGGGTTGAATGTGTGTATGAATCGTTACTTTCCCGTCGTTCTGTTTGTGACAAGACGATCATGAGGCAGAGAGCGCCCTGGCGGACTGGCTGGTATTCTGTGGTTGCTGCGTGGCCGCAATTCGCTGTGCGTTTCGAGTTTTTCTCCACCCCTTTGGGTAAGTCCATGTACGTTAGCCCGCGTTGGCGATGGCGTGGCTCACGGAAGCCCCACGAGGGTGGGTGGTGGGGCCGGTGTTTGCTGTGGAATCGACCGGGGCCCCATCGTGACAGGCAGCAGCAGCAGACTTCCTTCCTCGCACCCTGCTGGTCCGG